>NW_003852438.1:10254555-10262877 GCF_000181295.1 Otolemur garnettii | reverse complement strand
CTCCAACTCCTGGGCTCAAGCGAGTCTCCTGCCTCAGCCTCCCAAGTAGCTGGGACCACAGGCATCCACCACAACGCCTGGCCGTTTTTTGGTTGCAGCCATCATTGTTGTTTGGCGGGCCCGGGCTGGGGGTTCAAACCTGCCACCTTGGGTGTATGTGGCTGGCGCCTTAGCCCACCACAACGCCCGGCCATTTTTTGGTTGCAGCCATCATTGTTGTTTGGCGGGCCCGGGCTGGGGATTCAAACCTACCACCTTAGGTGTATGTGGCTGGCGCCTTAGCTGCTTGAGCTACAGGCGCTGAGCCAGCACCTCTTTCTGAAGGGAGCACATCTTGGTCTCCCTCATAGTTTGTCAGGATGAAGAACTTCTGGATTGGGTCTGATGTCCTCTTGACTGAGCTGATGCAGGCCAGTGCCTGAGTGGGTTTGTGTGCAAGCTGCCGTGGGTGGGTGGGAGTGCCAGGAAGTGCTCATGTTGGGGGTTGAGAAAGTCTGGGGCATCGTGGGAACAGAATGTTCTGGCACAGTCCCTGAACCCTCCCCAAACCCTTTCCTGGTCACTAACCAGTTTCAGCTGTGCAGTCCTGGCCATCACTTCCCATATGGCTTCTTGGAACTTATGACTAATTATAAGAGTGTGTGTATGTGTGTGCATGGGGGGGAGTCCTTCAGAAACAGTGGTTTCCAGGGTAACAGCTTGGCGAACTCAACCCCACTCAGTCATGGAAATCTGTCTTCTGACTCCCTGGGGTTCTGAGGGGAAAACAGGCCAGAGGCTAGCATCATCCCCTCCCACATGTCTAGATCGAGGAAAGGATTTGGGACTAATTTAGTTACAACTCACATTTTTCTCACCTCCAGTTTCCAGCTTCAGGCATAGGAGATGTCTAATCCTCTAGACCAGGGGTCCTCAAACTTTTTAAACAGGGGGCCAGTTCACTGTCCCTCAGACTGTTGGAGGGCCGGACAGTGGGCCCCGGAACGAGTCGGCTGCTAAGCAGGACAGGTAGTGGTGGCAAAAACACCCGGCAAGCTAGATAAACATCCTAGGCAGGCTACATGTGGCCCGCGGGCCATAGTTTGAGGACGCCTGCTCTAGACCTCCCCAGACCTCTTTCCCTACCTTCCCTACCCCCCCACAGGGTAACGGCAGCTGTCCCAAGGGGCAGGCGATGGTTTAGAGTTTGGTTTCTCGTGTGCTTAGAAACCTCTACAAACTTTTGCTCTCTATGGGGGACAGACCAGCCATGTATCCTAATTCCTCTCACACATTCCCACATTTCTCCCAGTGAGATGACAGATTCAGAGGGAAAATGAGCTGGGTCAGCCTGGCTCAAGGGTAGAGGCTGGCAGAAGGGGTGGTTGTGATGCTGTCATGGGGACAATTAGTCATATAGTCCTTGCACACAGGCCAGGCCTGGCCTGCAGCTATGGGCTCTAGGGGGTTTGGTTTGGGTCCCTGGGGGAACTCTGGGGAGGCTAAAGAGTGCAGTGCAAAGATCTCAGCTTTAGAGCCTGAGCTCTGCTGCTTCCTAGCTGTGTGACTTGAAGTAACCTATTAGTGACTTGGTTTACTTTTGTATACACAGGTGATAATCCAGGCTCAAGGAGTTGTTAAGATTTAAATTAGGGCTCGGTGCCTATAGCTCAACCAGCTAAGGCGCCAGCCACGTACACCTAAGGTGGCAGGTTCGAATCCCCAGCCCGGACCCGCCAAACAACAATGACGGCTGCAACCAAAAAATAGCCAGGCGTTGTGGCGGGCGCCTGTGGTCCCAGCTACTTGGAAGGCTGAGGCAGGAGACTCGCTTGAGCCCAGGAGTTGGAGGTTGCTGTGAGCTGTAATGCCACGGCACTCTACCCAGGGGGACAGCTTGAGGCTCTGTCTCAAAAAAAAAAAAACAAAAAACAAAAAACAAAAAAAAAGATTTAAATTAGGTAAATGAGGGAAACTATTGGCAGCTTTTATTATAGTACTTTCTCCTCCCCTGGCTCCTTGGTTGCTAGAATGTGTTCCATTCTCCAGGCCTTCAGGCCAGAGTGGGCGCCAACCTCTCACCTTGTGATCACCACCATTCCTCTTACTGACACACTAACATACACTTTTGTTTGTTGTTTGTTTACATGAGGTTTCTAAGGGGAGAGAGTAATTTGCTATCACAGTCATCTTACTTTATTCTTTTCCCTTGCACTCCCCTCCTGCCCCTGCCCCATGGTCCTCACTGGTTCCTATTCCTTTCTCCTCCCTCCCAAACATTGCCTCCAGGGGCTGAGGCTAGGCAGGCAGAGCTGCAGCGAACTCAGGTCCACAGACAGTTTCAAGTCAATGCACCAAAATGTTACTAGTGGTTCTCCTTTGGGTAGAATTTATTGGTGGTTTTCATTTTCTCTTTTGTTTATTTTGATATTTTTTAAATTTACTACAATGAATGATGGATAACCTTTAAACAGAATAAAAGGCAGAAAACATTAGTCAGAAAACAATTATAATTTTCAATTGGTTCATGTCCTATTCTCAAAAGAAGGGGGACTACAGGGTAGAGGGAAGGAGAGAAGTGTTGAGAAAGAGCTATAGGAGGCTGAGCTGGAGCTGGCCCCTCCTTCACCATTTCCTGGGTACACCAGCCTTGATGATGACCTGGATCACTCATTGCTCAGGGGCTCTCTGTCCTTCCTTGTCTGTCACCAGTCATCTGGGACTTAGTCACCTAATTGTTACCCAGTTGGCTGGGTGGGTCAGAATGATCAGCACTACTGAGGGCAGCAATGAGTCAAGGGTGTCCCTCCTTGATCCTGGGCTGTGAAGGGATTCCCTGTGACCTTTCAGCCTAGGGTGTGGGAAAAGACTCAGAACTGGGGTCCTACAAGAACATAGCACAGTAAGCCTTTCCTCCATTCCTGTACCTACTTTACCCTGCATTTGATGATGAGAACATGATTGTGGGACCTTCAGTGTCTCCTAACTACTGAAAGAACAAAGCTGTGAGGGTCTGTGTGGGTTATGGAAAGAGCGCGAGTTATGGAGTCAATACAGGTGTTTGAATAGAGGCCATGCTAGGGAGGAACTTCATGTTCTCAAGTTTCCCTCTGTGAGTCTCTATTTCCTCTTGTTAAAAAATGGCCAGAATAATCCCTCTAGACAGGATGGCTGTGGGAATTAAATGACATAATATATAAAGCACACTATGTGCATAAATAGCACATAGTAGGTTTTTTGTTTGTTTGTTTTAGAGACAGAGTCTCTAGTTTCCTTCTGTGAGTCTCTATTTCCTCTCGTTAAAAAATGGCCAGAATAATCCCTCTAGACAGGATGGCCGTGAGAATTAAATGACATAATAGATAAACCTACTATTTAGCACATAGTAGGGTTTTTTTTTGGTTTGTTTTAGAGACAGAGTCTCACTTTGTCCCCCTCAATAGAGTGCCATGGCGTCACAGCTCACAACAATGTCCAGCTCTTGGGCTTAGGCGATTCTTTTGCCTTAGCCTCCCGAGTAGCTGGGACTACGGGCTATTTTTTGCTGCACTTTGGCTGGGGCTGGGTTCAAACCTGCCACCCTCGGTATATGGGGCCAGTGCCCTACTCACTGAGCCACAGGTGCCACCCCATAGTAGGTATTTTTAAAGGTAAGTTCTCTCCCTTACATAGCTCTCTCTAAACTGTGGCTCCCAACCACTCTCCCACCTGGGTCATTGCTTTCATGAAGATCTATTAAGCACTCTGTGAAAGCATGGAACCGGCCTGGGGTAGGCACTAGGACTTCAGTGGTAAACCAAGAAGTACTCATGTTCAGGTTTGTTGGCGGGGTGCAGCAGGCTCTCAGCTCTGCAGTTCTACTCAAGACCTACCTGTTTCTGTCTCTGAGCAGTCCTGCCCCATCTGATTCTTAGCCAGCCTTCAAAGCCCTGTTCAAAACCTGCCTTCTCAGTAAACCTTCCTCCAGCCCCTGGGATCTCTAGGGTAGGTTGCTTCCTGCCTGGCTCCTGGCTCTCCTGGTGTTTGAGTCTGCCTTCCATGGGCTGTAAGCTCTCTGAGGGCAGGCTCTGGCCCCTTTATTTCTTTGTGCTGTTATTTATTTAGTGCTCTTATTAAATCTCACCTCCACTCATGCCTTCTGGGCTCTTTAAATGCTTGAGATAGCTTTTTATTAAAGCAGACATAAATAGCCTCTGAAAGAGCATTTAAGTTTCCTAAATAAACTGAAAACTCACCCTTGATTCCTTCACCTGAAACTCAAGCTACCTTAGCTGTCTCCTACCTCTTAGATTGTATTTTTTTTCCTGTCCCAGAGCAGACAGGGATACTTGAAGGTTGAAGCTGAGGGATTTGCTGACCCAGGGACCCTGCAGCACAGGAACATCCAACTCTAGGGGATAGCTCTCCAGAGATTCTGTTTCTCACACTGGCAGGGTGCTCACCCCAGGGGCAGTATAAAACATCTTCCTGGGTGGCACCTGTGGCTCAGGAGTAGGGTGCTGGCCCCATATGCCGGAGGTGGTGGGTTCAAACCCAGCCCCAGCCAAAAACTGCAAAAAAAAAATCTTCCTGTCTGGGCATCCGTAGCTCAGTGGCTGGGGGGCCAGCCATATACACTGGAGTTGGTGGGTTGGAACCTGGCCTGGGCCTGCTAAACAACAATGACAACTACAACAAAAAAATAGCTGGTGTTGAGGCGGGCGCCTGTAGTCCCAGCTACTTGGGAGGCTGAGGCAAGAGAATCTCCTAAGCCCAAGAATTGGAGGTTGCTGTGAGCTGTGAAGCCATAGTGCTCTACTGAGGGCAATATAATGAGACTCTGTCTCAAAAATACAAAACAAAACCATAAAAACCAAAAAACAACTTCCCATCTCCAGCAGAGGACAGTGGGGAAAGGAATTAGGGGTTCTCCTCTTCCACTCTCTGGGAGGGCAGGGGTTAAGGGTGATTGCAACATATCTTTAAGCTGAATCATCTCCCACTGCCACTCCCCTCCCCCACCAATTTCCCTTAGTTCAAGTTTTTAAAAGAGGACCAGAGGCTGGGAAGTAAAAAGAACTGGAGGTTAAAACCCCCTCAGCTGCCTATCCCTGCTCCCTCAGACTCCCAGAAATCCCAGGTCAGAGGGCACATACAGCCTCTGGAGCTCTTGTTTGGTGGAACCATGGACTGGTGGCAACTGTGGCTGGGCTTCCTACTCCCCATGACAGTGTCAGGCCGGACCCTGGGGCCTGCAGAGAAGGAGGCAGCCTTGGTGAGTCCCCTGGAAAAGAGAGACCCAGGCCAAGGGAGGGACAAGGGCTGCTGCTCCACAGTCCCATCCAAGCCCCCTCCTGGGCTTTTGCCTACAGTCCATTCCCTTGCTCCTTCTGCCCCATGGTCTACCCTGCCCATCTCCTGCTGCTTCCTTGACCCTCTTTTCTAAAATGCTTTTCCTTAGTCCCTCCAGACCCAGTCCTTCCTCTCCTAATGGGCCTGTTAGGTTATTAAGAAGCTTTACCCTGAGATTAACCCTCGTTTTAACCTGTTTATTTCTGCCCCCATCATAGGAGTACCTGTTGCAATATGGGTACCTACAGAAGCCTCTAGAAGGACCTGATAACTTCAGGCCAGAAGATATCACTGAAGCTCTGAGGTGAGAGGTCATAAAGATGCTTGCCTTCAGGACTGAGGTCACAAGGTCTTCCTCCCTCTTCTCATCCCTTCTTCTCCCCCACTTTACCTCTGCCTGACCCAATTCCACATCCGGGATCTAGAGGATGGGTGGCTGCCATTGCTAGGGTGGTAGGGGCATGAGCTGTGATGAGAACTCACAGATGAGGAGCATGGTTATTGGACATTCCTAGGCCTTAAGCATGTCTTTCTGTGCGCCATCCCACATCATACTCCAAACACTAATATTTAGTGATAGCCCACATGAAGTATAATTTGTATGCATAAACTGCCAGTTGAGTTGCTGACATGATGTTACATATGAAGACATTAATTCAGTATTTATTTATTCCTATTTTTGTAGTTTTATTTTATATTTTGGACATAATAGATTGTTTTTCTTTTTGCTCTCAGATATGTTCAGGTCTCTTGAAAAGCCCATAGGCCTAAAGATAGTCCATAGGTGGATGAAATTGCCCCCGAGCAGGCTGGACTGGGAAAAGTCCAGTCATAGGAGAGAAGGCTGAGGAAGGACAGGCCATCAGGTGGGATCGCTGGTGGGAAGATCTGCAGAGCAGAGGTCCAGATACCTCCTAAAAGCAAAAGGCTAGAAATTATAGTAGGGAAGGAAGGCTATAGCTGAGGGCAACCTTGCTCAAATAAAAGAGACTGAAAATGGTGCAGTGAAGAGAGAGTATTGCCGTTTCTGCAGAATGGAAGAGAAAGTCCCAATTACGAGGACTTAGGGCTGGAGTGATCCCATTAGCTTTAGAGATTCTGTGCCACTCTTGGCCACCACCTTGGACAGCAGGAAGCCAAAGAGCTATCTCTAGTTCCCAGTCATTCCAGATTCCCCTGCCCTGGTGAATCCATCTCTCTCCTTCTTTCAGAGCTTTTCAGGAAGCATCTGAGCTGCCAGTCTCAGGTCATCTGGATGATGCCACAAGGGCCCGCATGAGGCAGCCTCGTTGTGGCCTAGAGGATCCCTTCAACCAGAAGACTCTTAAATACCTGCTGCTAGGTGAGGACAGAGGCTGGGAATGGGAGAGGAGAGGGTGGTGTGGCTCTAGTCTGCTTGGACCAGCTCAGTGTTGAATGGATAAATGGATAATCTGTTAATTATCACCTGCCTGGAGGGATAATGAGTGCCCAGACTTAGGGAAGCTTGCTGGTGTTGGAAGAAGGATCTGAGTTTCTAATCTATTTTCTGGTCTATTAACCAGGCCGCTGGAGAAAGAAGCAACTGACTTTCCGCATCTTGAACCTGCCCTCTACCCTCCCATCCCGCACAGCCCGGGCAGCCCTGCTTCAAGCCTTCCAATACTGGAGCAATGTGGCCCCCTTGATATTCCGGGAGGTGCAAGCTGGCTGGGCTGACATCCGCCTCTCCTTCCATGGCCGCAAAAGCCCATACTGCTCCAAAAATTTTGATGGGCCTGGTAGGCAACAGTTCTCTGTTCTCACCTTGCAGGCCCCTGAGATGGCTTCTCTCCTTGAGCCAGTGACTCTGGAACCTTAATATTCAGGATGCCTCTTGTGCTCACCTTCACCCTACACTCTAATCACCTTCTAATATTCCTTGGAAGAGCAGTTGGTCACATATCTTGGGACTTATCAAGCCTCCTCTTTGAAACTTATGCCTCCTTCCCTACTTTAAATTCCATAACTCTAGGCACACCTTTGAGGGACTGGGCCAGTAACTGGGGAGATAGGGAGAGTGGTGGGCATCGCTGTAAGAACTGAGTGATGACAGGAGAATCTGAAAGGAAAGGAAGGAAGCATCCAAGAGACAGTAGATGTAGCTAGGAAAATTTTAAGGGAATGGAATAATTAGAGTTTACAATAAGCAGCGTGGTGGGCTCTGACATCCTTCCTGTTCACCTTTGCTTTTGTCCAGGGAGGGTCCTGGCCCATGCTGACATCCCAGAGCTGGGCAGCGTGCACTTCGATGAAGATGAGCTCTGGACAGAGGGGACCTTCCGGGGGGTGAATCTGCGCATCATTGCAGCCCATGAACTGGGCCATGCCCTGGGGCTTGGGCACTCCCGATATACCCAGGCACTCATGGCCCCTGTCTACTCTGGTTACCAGCCCTACTTCAAGTTGCACCATGATGACGTGTCAGGGATCCAGGCTCTCTATGGTCAGTCCTTCTCCCTAGTGAGCATGAAAGTCAGTCTGGGCTTGGCACCCATAGCACAGTGGTTATGGCGCTGGCCACATACACAGAGGGTGGCAGGTTCGAACCCAGCCTGGGCCAGCTAAACAACGACAAGTGCAACAAAAAATAAAAAATTTAAGGGAATTCCATTCCCTTAAAATAGCCGGACATTGTGGCAGGTGCCTATAGTCCCAGCTACTTGGGAGGCTGAGGCAAGAGAATTGCTTAAGCCCAAAAGTTTGAGGTTGCTGTGAGCTGTGACATCACGGCACTCTACCAAGGGTGACATAGTGATTAAAAAAAAAAAAGAGAGAGAGAGAGAGAAAGTCAGTCTGACTGGTATCTCTCTAGGCCTGGAGAGATGGGTCCACCCTCCATGGAGGCAAATAGCTTGTTTTCTTTCTTTTCCTCCAGCCTGGTTATTCAGGTTTCTTCATTTTCAGGAATAGTTTCTCTCTCACTCTTGCATATCTAATCTTCCTTCCAGGCTTCTCTCTCCTCACATTCATTCTTTTTTTTTTTTTTTTTTT
>NW_003852438.1:10253185-10254311 GCF_000181295.1 Otolemur garnettii | reverse complement strand
GCCTTAGCCGCTTGAGCCACAGGCGCCAAGCCCTCACATTCATTCTTGAGGATGGAGAATGCACATTCTAGGAAACCTCTTTCCCCCTTTATGGTGCCTCTCAAACCTATATCATGTCTCCTGCTGATATCAATATGATATTGCCAATTATGAAGGGAAACTCTCTGGGATCATCTTTCTTACTCTTTATGGGGCCTCTGAGCAGACCTTACAGAAGATTGGTGGGGAGGCCAGGAGCTATGAGTTCTCTCCCTAAGTAACATTACTTCACCTTGTAGGCAAGAAGATCCCAGATATAAGTGATGAGGCAGAAGAGTTGGAACTACCCACTGTGCTTCCAGTGCCCACAGAATCAAGTCCCATGCCTGACCCCTGCAGTGGTGAACTGGATGCCATGATGCTGGGTGAGACCCTTTCTCTCCAGGCTGTTGGCAGTGGGGACAGCCCACTGATCAAAATGGGACAAATGGGACAGCTGGGACAGCCTGGACAAATGAATGACATGGGACTTTAACATGATCCATGGAGGTGAGACTTCAAGCAGGGGTTGGAAGGAGACTTGTGGCATGGAGAGGGAGGGTTCAGAGCCAAAAAAGGTGAACCAGCCAGGCATTAATCAAGGTTGCTAACCTCTATGGTAGCACATCTGGAAATGCAGCAAGGTGGAGAAAACTGTGTTAACTGGAATGCCTATTAGAGAGGATACTGCACCTGGTTGGAAGGACAGCTTGGAAGTCACTTGAATTGGAGAGCGAGGTTCTCAAGAGGAACAGCCATCTGCTGTTCTGTTGAGTGGAGCAAAGCTGAAATGCTCTGAACAACAAAGCGTTCTGGGTCCTCCTTCTCTGCCTTTAATTTTCTCCTTGAATTAAAACTGAATGGGCTCAGTCCCTGTGGCTCAAGTGGCTAAGGCGCCAGCCACATACACCTAAGGTGGCGGGTTCAAATCCAGCTCTGGCCCACCAAACAACAATGATGGCTGCAACCAAAAAATAGCCGAGTGTTGTGGCAGGCGCCTATGGTCCCAGCTACTTGGGAGGCAGAGGTAGGAGACTTGCTTGAGCCCAGGAGTTGGAGGTTGCTGTGAGCTGTGATGCCATGGCACTCTACCCAGGGGGACAGCTTG
>NW_003852438.1:10237117-10252674 GCF_000181295.1 Otolemur garnettii | reverse complement strand
GTGGTCTTCACCCACAGTATGTGCATTGCACCACTTAGGTGTGAATTTACCATACCTTTCCACCCATTTACTTAATTTCCTTTGGATTTGCTTCCATAGATGTACTTGAGAGTTGATTAATTAGCTCCAATTTATTTATTTATTTATTTTTGAGACAGAGCCTCAAGCTATCCCCCTGGGTAGAGTGCCGTAGCATCACAGCTCACAGCGACCTCTAACTCCTGGGCTCAAGCGAGTTACCTGCCTCGACCTCCCAAGTAGCTGGGACCACAGGCACCCGCCACAACGCCTGGCTATTTTTTTGGTTGCAGCTGTCATTGTTGTTTGGCAGGCCCAGGCTGGATTTGAACCCACCACCTTAGGTGTATGTGGCTAGCGCCTTAGCCACTTGAGCCACAGGCGCCAAGCCAGCTCCAATTTAGTATTGAGTACATGCAGTGTTTATTTTTCCATTCCTTTTTTTTTTTTTTTTTTTTGAGACATAGTCTCACTATGTCACCCTGGGTAGAGCACCATGGCATCACAGCTCAAAGTAACCTCCAACTCTCGGGTTTAAGTGGTTCTCCTGCCTCAGCCTCCTGAGTAGCTGGGACTACAGGCACCTGCCACAATGTCTGGCTATTTTTTAGTTGTAGTTGTCATTGTTGTTTGGCAGGCCTGGGCTGGATTTGAACCTGCCAGCTCCAGTGTATGTAGCTGGTGCCCTAGCTGCTGAGCTATGGGTGCCAAGCCTATTTTTCCATTCTTGCAATATTTCACTTAGGAGAATGGTCTCCAATTTCATTTATGTTGTTACAAAAGATACTAAATCACCATCTTTTTATGGGTGAATAGTATTTCATGGAATACATACACTACAATTTTGATCTCTATCTTTTTGATTTGTTGACACACCTTTACTTGCTGCAGGGCCCCGTGGGAAGACGTATGCTTTCAAGGGGGACTATGTGTGGACTGTGACAGATTCAGGACTGGGCCCCTTATTCCGAGTGTCTGCCCTTTGGGAGGGGCTCCCAGGAAACCTGGATGCTGCTGTCTACTCTCCTCGAACACAATGGATTCACTTCTTTAAGGGTAAGGGGGCTAGTTACAGCGTCTTATCTGGGAAAGGCCTAGCTTTAACAACGCCACAAAAGGGCGGCTCCTGTAGCTCAGTGAGTAGGGTGCCAGCCCCATATACAGAGGGTGGCAGGTTTGAACGCAGCCCCAGCCAAAGTGCAACAAAAAAATAGCCAGGCATTGTGGCTCCCAGCTACTTGGGAGGCTGAGGCAACAGAATCACCTAAGCCTGAGAGTTAGAGGTTGCTGTGAGCTATCATACCATAGCACTCTACTGAGGGCGACAGAATGAGACTCTGTGTGGAAAAAAAAAACCAAAACACCACAAAAGAGAGGGAGAAATTTCTGAAAGGGTGGAATGGGGGGACCAAAGCAAACACCTGGGGACACAGGTGATTTGTTCTTTCCTCATGTACTCTCAGGAGACAAGATGTGGCGCTTCATTAATTTCAAGATGTCTCCTGGCTTCCCCAAGAAGCTGAAGAGGGTAGATCCTAACCTGGATGCAGCTCTCTATTGGCCTCTCAACCAAAAGGTGTTTCTCTTTAAGGTATAAAGTTCAAAACAAGGGCAAATCCTTTCTTAGAAGGGGTGGGCTTACTTGATGCTGGGAAGCAAAGATTTTGTGATGGACTGGGGGTAGACCTCTGGGGGTCCTTATGCTCTCTCTTCATCCTTCCTTTCTTCCTGCCCACCTCATACCCAGGGCTCCGGGTACTGGCAGTGGGACGAGCTAACCCAAACTGACTTCAGCCACTACCCCAAACCAATCAAGGGGTTGTTTACGGGAGTTCCAGACCAGCCCTCAGCTGCTATGAGTTGGCAGGATGGCCGAGTCTACTTCTTCAAGGGCAAAGAATACTGGGCCCTCAACCGGCAGCTTCGAGTAGAGAAAGGCTATCCCAGAAACGTTGCCCGCAACTGGATGCACTGCCATCCCCAGACTGTAGATGTGACCCTGTCAAGTGGGGACAGCACTTCCTTGGCTACAGGCACAACATTGGACACAATTACAACCTCCACTGTAATAGGCTCCCCTACCCTTATGTTCCCTGCTAAAGTCACCCTCCCAGAGGCCTAAGGAATCAAGTATCTGCTCACTAGACCCATGCAGGTGCCACAGAAGGGGCATGACCTTTGGCCTCCAACAGTTCCAAGTAGTACTGCATTCTTTCCCTCCTGGAAAGTGACACCTAACCTGGATTCAGCCCCAACTCCATCTGTTTCTCCCAGTCCTAGATAAAACTTCCAATTATGTCATCTACTCTCTGGAGGACAATGGAGGGGGTTGTCAATCAGGCCCTTAACTGACAGGAGGCAACATCTGAGGTGGCTGGACGCCTGTGTCCTGTTCTTCCTAAAGAGTAAGAAAACAGCATGGCCAGTAAAATGAGCAAGGGCTTTGTAATCCTTGAGAATCACATGTACTTGCATATGACTTTGGGCAAGCTAATTAACCCTGGATTCCTCATTTGCAAAAAAGGTTAATACTAGTCCTGTAGGGTTGTTGCATTAAATGAAATACTACATGTGAAGTACCTGGCCCAGTGTCTGGCACATTTGTGTTTAATAAATGCTCACTCCATTTCCATAAGAGAAGACTGAACAGCTCTTCCTCTAGCTGTGTGGATATGTAACTCCTATGGTAATCTATCTGGTAAGGCTAACTCTGTCAAATCTTTAGAGGACAGAAGATTTGTCAAGATGGTTAGCTTTTTGTTTTGGTGTGCAGAGAAAGAAAAGATCAGTAACAGTAGAGGCTGGACTCCCTGGTTCAGGATTCAGTGCCATTTTATTCATTTGCTCCCATGCTCTTCCTCCTTCCCATCATAGCTTTGCTGCCTAGGAGAGGGATATGTCTTTATGCTGTCTGGAGAACCAGGGAACAGATCTTGGGCTGGAGAGTCAGAGGGAGGAAGGGTTAGAATGAATAAGTAGATGGAATAAAGTTCTGGTTAAGGAGGAAATTAGTATCACCCACAGTGAGAGGCAGAGAAGGCACTTGTCTCCCATGCAGCCCTGAAGACCAGGCTTTTGGGCAAAAGGCAAGACTCCAGTATGTGGGCTAATGCTCTCTACTTGGCACAAGAATTCAGTGTTTGGGGCAGCCAGGTGCTAAGGCAGGGACTGTGCTATCCTCTTCCCCAGGTTGAGAAGGAGAAGGGGAAGCACCATGGAGGGCAGTACTCCTAATGGAGGTAGGAGAACAGGGCTCAAATCTACGGCATCCAGAGGAAAGGCCAGCCAGAAACCCAACTGCGTCTTAATAAGGAGGGCGTTGGAGTTTTCTGGAGCTCCTGTGTGCTCCTCCTTCTCCCCATCAAAAAGCTATCAAATGCTTTGGGAGTTCCCTGATTTTCTACAGATCCTACAAAAAAACTCCCCTTACTTTACCACTGTGAAGCATACTGAGGTGGGTACTTAAGAGGCTATTTGAGGTGGGGTATGGTGCCTCATGCCTGTAATCCTAGCACTCTGGGAGGCTGGGGTGGGAGGATTGATTGAGGTCAGGAGTTTGAGAACAGCCTGAACAAAAGCAAGATCCCGTCTCTAGAAAAAATAGAAAAATTAGCCAGGCATGGCAGTGCACCTATAGACCCAGCTACTTTAGAGGCTGAGGCACGAGAATCACTTGAGCCCAGGAGTTAGAGGTTGCTGTGAGCTAAGATGATGGATTGCACTCTAGCTGGGGCAGAGTGAGATTGTCTCAAAAAAAAAGAAGAAGGAAAGAAACGCTATTTTGGTAAGTGCTCTTCTTGATTTGGAGAGAATTAGGGAGTTATTTTTGGGAGGGGGACCAGCACAGCTCTATTATTGGACTGAGGTAGGTACTCATACTTCCTTTCCTCCCCTTTCCCCACAAGACTTCTATCTGTCCAGAAACATATCTCTATGAGGCTGGTCTGGGTTGCAGCACAGATCCTATCCCCAAGTCCAGGAGGTGGGGAATTTTCAGTGGGGTTTTTGTGGGCTTAAGTCCACCTAGTGTTCTTAGGCCCTCACTAGTGGTGGGGGCAAAAGTGGAGGTTTAGGCTCAGGTCTGGGTAGAACCAGATGGTGTGGTGAGAGGTACAGTGGAACTACAATCAGAATCCAGGTCCAGGATGGTGTGAGGGGCTGTGGCCTGGGGGCTTGGTCCCAACTGGTGCTCTCGAAGACTTTGGAGATAACTCTGGAGGGACACAGGGCACAGAGAACAGAAGGAGGGGCCTGGGTTAGAGCCCCCCTCCCACCCTGTCCATCCCCATATGCCCTCTGCCTTGCCTCCCAGGGTGTCCCATCTTTCCTACTCACTGGAGCCAGACTGTCAGCAGGGCTCCGGGCATTGTGGGGGGGCTGGCACCGATAGCTGCTTTCACAAAGCCCCATCCCAGAAGGGGTCCGGTGCCACTTGGCCTCTTGTTGACGGATCCGAAGCAGTTGGAGATGCCTCCGTTGGTGGCTCAAGACCACTGATTGACAGAGGGGGCAATACAGACTCAAGGAGGCCTTTTTAGACCCCAAATCCCACCCTTAAACACACTCATAGTCTACAGCAGCGGTTCTCAACTTGTGGGTTGCGACCCACAGGAACTGTATTAAAGGGTCGTGGCATTAGGAAAGTTAAGAACCTCTGGTCTAGAGCAACCCATAGTTGCTCAAAATTCATCTTTTTGTCATAGTTTTCTCAAGACTTATTTCCCTCCCATTTACTCTATAAGAAACTTTTCTTTGGAATTCTCCTACTCTTTCCATCTAGACTTTCCTGTCATCCTCCTTTCCTCTCATAATAGTCTCTAATAACTCTTTCTTGCTCGTCTGACACATTTCCTTATCATTTTGTACCCAGATCTTCTTTAGCTCCTTCAACTCTAAAACTTTTTTTCAGTACCCTGCCCATTCACCTTGGACATCCTCCCCTGCCCTTCTCCCGCAAGTATTTTTCTCCCCTTCCCCTCCCCAAGTCTAGGAACTGGGGACATGAATAGGTACAGTTTGGCTGCTTCTGTACCACAGCACTAACTCACCATTGTCGTGGCTTCCATGTTCCTCAGCCATGAGCTTCCACTGGGCCAGAGCCCCAAGGGCCCCCAAGGTTGGCCAGGTCCCCAGTAAGACCCAGCTATACCAGCAGAGAGGAGGCAAGGCTGGAAGTGCCTGAAGGCGTTGGCCCAACCGACTGCCCAGTGCTAGTCCCTCCAGGAAGTAGTCAGCACAGGCCACCAGCACTGCAGCACCCAGCAAGGCTGTGCCCAGAGTTGTGAATGGACGTGGCCACCGAAGTGTAAGCAAGGCTCCCAGCAGTGCCAGCCCCACCAGCCCCCCTCCTGGCACCCAGGCTGAAGGTGGTTGGTAGATGGGCTCAGTACCCAGGAGGACACCGGCACCCAGGGTCAGGCCTAACAGGAGACCAGTCAGGAAGAGCCCAACACTTCGAACCAGCATGGTGACCAGGCCGCAGAGGACTCCTATGCCTAGCGCGATGCCTGCGCTCACCTCCAGGCTCAGCTGTGTCTCCAGCACCCGCTCCTTGTGGCACAGCAGGAAGATCACCAGAGCTCCTGACAGCAGGCCCGAGAGAAACATTACTGCCTTGAAGCAGCGGTAGCCTGGGAAGGGAGGTGGGAGGCACTGAGAGGCAGAAAGGATGTTCAAATTCTGATGAATTTGAATGGAGAAGAATGGCTAACTAGGGGAGCAGAAGACAGGAGCAACACATCATGGGTCCCCAAGGCTAGGGGCAAAAAGGGATAACCGTAGGGAGGGCAAGGAGGCTTTCCAGGAACTGTGAGAGGATGAAAGAGAAAATCAGGAGGCAAGATGGATGAATTGAGGAGAATAAGTATAGAAAGAGTGTCTAGGACTTCCAGGGATGGTAGATAGGAAGAAATCAGCACAAACTGATTAAGGTTTTTGGGGGAAGGGTGAAGTCTTAAGCATGGAGAATAATTTGGGAATGGTGTTTTGAGGCAAGAAGAGGGAAAATAACAGATGCCAGAGGTCAGACCCAGAGGGCACAGGCATGGGGCATGGACAAGAAGCTCGCAAGAGCAACATGGGCCACACTGAAGATAGGTATCTCCTGGTAACAAGGCAAGGTGACCAGAAACAAGGAAGAAAGCTGGCATCATCCTTAAAGGTGACAGACTTGGGAAGCTACCCCCCGGGGACCTGGGCCCTGCCCTCACCAAAGCAGCAGTAGATGATTCCAAAACAGCAGCAAAGGGCACACACCAGCGCAGGTGCCAATTCAGGATTGTCCTGGGGTTCCAAAACACAACTTGGTTCTGGAGGCTCTGGGAGTTGTTGATTAAAGGGCCTGGGGTCAGATGTCACAGCCAGGGGCAACAAGGCTTCCTCCATGGCCAAAAAGAAAGTGGTCACAGAGTGGGAGGTCATTTCCTGCTCCTTTCATCCATCCATGAATATCTTGAGGGGGTTGGGAAGCCTGCAAGGGGGCAGAGGGTAGAAACTCAGGTGCTCATAAATCCTCAGGACTCTGTACCTCTATTACTTTCTTTCTTTGAGACAGTCTCACTATGTTGCCCTGGGTAGAGTGCCATGGCATCACAGCTCACAGCAATCTCAAACTCTTGGGCTTAAGTGATTCTCTTGCCTGAGCCTCCCAATTAGCTGGGACTACAGGTGCCCACCACAATGCCTGGCTACTTTTTGATTGCAGTTTTCATTATTATTTTAGCAGGCCTGGGCCTGGTTTGAAACCACCAGCTTCAGTGTACATGGCCAGTGCCCTATTCACTGAGCTACTGGCACCGAGCATGTATCTCTATTTCTTTTGAAGAAGGGTCCATTTCAGGGGAGAGCATGACCCTGTTGGGGTAACTAAAGAAATCTACAGGATTGGGCTGGGGGCAGTGATGTCTCTTTACTGCCCTCTGAAATAGGAACACTAAGTAAAACATAAATAAATGAAAATCTCATAAGGTAATGGGCATTTATCTGCTCCCCCCTAGCTTTCTAGGGTAAGGATGGGAGGGGCAGGAAGCCCTGGTTGTGTAGAGGGAGGGGCACAGAGACACTAAATGGGACTGGGAGCCAAAGCCCCAGCAGTCTGTTCCTGTGGAAAAGCAAGCTTGTCCCATCTGCAGCTCGAACTCAACACTACCCCCACTGGACTGGGAAGGGCAGGGTTAATAGAGAGGGGAGAGAGAAGAGGAAGAGAAGAGATGAGTCATGGTGGGGTCTCCCACAGCTGCTGCAACCCTAGGGAAAAAAGAGGGGGAAAAAAAAGACACCAAGAGTTTGGAACAAAGAATAAAGTAGACAGTCATCCATAGTTTGTCAGGATTTTGAAGCCTCAACTTCATGCCTAGATGGAGTTGTTAGGGTAAGGGGAAAATCATCCACAGTTCAAATCCTACAGCCCCTCATGGAATAAGCAGGCGGTTTGCCAATAGCCTTCTCATATCATGGTAGTAACTTGCTCCTGCCCTCTTTTCCTACACCACCCTTCCGCCTGGGGTGTCAGGACTGCCAATGGCATTTGAATTCAGATCCTGAAAGGAGAACACCAAGGAGAGGCTGGCATTTGGGGCACAGTGGGAGTGAGGTGGCATGCATACAGGCACTTCACTTTAGCTGTCTTTTTGGACATCAAAGTCCTAAGTGGCTTGGGGGATTCCTGGGGCTTCTCTTCCCAATCGGCTTGGAAGTCTGGGGACCCTAAACAAGGGGAGATTGGAGAGGAAGTGTTAACTACTCACCACCCTGTCAGGGCTGAGAAGAAGAGGGGTTGGAAATGCTTTCCTAGACTCCGAGCTGCATCCCCACCCGGAGGTCCTAGGCGCCGGGGTGGCTGTCGGTCGAGGACACCCCAAGGGCCACTCTGTTCGTTGCCCCCTAAACTCTTGCAAGTCGTAGCCCAAGCCTCGTGAACTAAATGCAATTAGCTTGGGGGGTAGAGGAAGGGGACAGGGTGTGTGTGTGTGTGTGTGTGTGTGTATGTGTGTGATCGTGTGTGCGCAGAGGGGTGGGGGTGACATCATGGGGTGGGTTCCTTCAACCCTTTTCCCTGTGTGTGTGTGTGTGGGGGAATCCAAGTTGTCTACTACTCTAGTCTAGGACCACAGACCCAGAACCATAGCAGGGTAGAGTCTTGTGAGCCACCTCACGATTTTCTGTGAAGGTCTCTGTATACTTAGGAGATGATTTGACAGCTCAAAGCTCTGAAAACCCCAACTAAGGTTCCAGCGCCCCCCTGGCTCCAAGCTTGGTTTCTTCCACTTCCCAGAGAATTGGAGTATTGTCTTCGGGAGAACCGGGTGGTCGGGATCGGGGTCCGGGAAAGGGATTTTTACTTGGCCTGGGAACGCCGACAGGGGGTTCATGGGTGGAATAACTTGCGGAGCAAGACGGGGTCTGACCAAGGCACAGACAGGAGCGCTGTAAGGCTAGCGACGTGCGCAGAGAAGGGGATGGACAGACAGGGGCCCTTGCTGGGTCTGCGTGGGGCGGGGGCGCGTATCAACGTGGACTGAATGGCTTGGGATGCAGATGAGATGCAAAGCAGCATACTGAAGAGTTCAGCCTTTGGCACTGGGCTATACTTCTGAGCCCAGTGGAGCTAAGCTCCCAGTCCCAGGCACCGCTCTGTGACAGGGCCTGGGAGCTGTGTCCAAAAGGGCCGATCTGGGCCATAGGACTTTCAGTCTTAAGGGCAGCTCGCCAGCTGGGTCAGGCGCTGGGGAGGCCGAGGGTTGCCGCGAAAGGAGGGGTATTGTTGCCGGGCTAGGGCGGGGGCTAGCTCGGGCACCTCTCATCCACTCCACTTCTGCTGGATACAAATGGGCCTCTGTCCTCGCTGCAGCCGGCAAGGAGCACCCTGGTTTTGTCTGCAAGGAAAACAGACTATGTGTGGCTTGGTGGCTGTCTTTCACTTTATAGTTTCGGCAAAGCCCAGGAATACAGCCAGAACAATTCTGAGAGTCTGCCCCTAGTCCGCTGGCTTTGGTGCAGAGCACACTTGCTTCGCTTCCAGTGGTGCAACCTGCGGGGATCCCATTCCAGCACGCGGAGGGCGACAGGAGAGGGCCCTTTAAGGGGCGGGGCCAGCGCCTTCCTAAGACCACCTCCTTTGATTTGACTCAGCGCTTGCTAGACCTGCTCGCGCTTCGGCCAACCGCCTTTTCTTTTCCTTCCCGTCGCTTCCCTGTTGACCCCGGAAGTGGAAGTAGGCGCAGGTCGGCGGCCGCGGGAGGAGGAAGGCGGGAGCAGAGAGTGAGCGGGAGGCGGAGCCGGGGGAGCTGCTCTGTAGCTCCCCCTGGCCCCAGGCCCAGCTGCTCCAGGGGGAGGAGTTACCGCCGCTCTTCGGTATGTTACCGTGGTCCCTTTTACCCAGCCGCTGGGGCAATCCTAAAACTCCGCTAGGTTTTCCTTAAGGGCCGCACAGTCCCCACCCTTTCTGGCAGCCCGCGGGGTCCCCCCTTTGCAGCGGTCTTTCTCTTTTTCTAAGAGTGATCCCCCCCCCCAACCACACCCTTTGCGGTAGCTCCCTCATTCTCTGACTGTAGATTATAGCTTTCTGGGGAAAGAGGAAAAACTAAGTGATTGGAGGGGGAGGAGTCTAGTGGCAAGCAGGGTGGTTAGTCTGTTCTGGCTTATTGCTAGGGGTAGCGAATGCCCACAAAGAACTTTGGAAAACAAGGGAGATGGGTGCATTAAGTGTGTCTTCAATTTAAGATTATTTAGCTCTTTTCTTTGTCCGACTCTTGACCATTCCTTCCTTGATATTTTTGTTGCAGGCATCAGAACTTACCATGATGGCTGTGACCTAAGAGCCTCAAGAAGCCCCGGGGTCATGGCCCAGAAGCACCCCGGAGAAGGAAGGTTGTGTGGAGCCCACCACAGTGGTGGTGCCTCCCTCAGGACTTTAGGACCCTCTGTGGACCCTGAAATACTTTCATTCTCAGGACTCAGGGACTCAGCAGAGACTGCTCCTAATGGTACCCGCTGCCTCACAGAGCCCTCTGGTCCTAAGTACACACAGCCCCCACATCCAGCCCACTGGTCGGATCCAAGCCATGGCCCCCCAAGAGGTCCAGGACCACCCAGGGATGGAGAGGACCCTGATCAGAGTGAGGCATCGTCAGCAGAAGAGTCAGAAGTGGACCAGGAACTCTCAAGAGAGAATGAGGCCAGTTACCAGGAGGATGGGAACCCTTCTTTTATTTCCATTCCATCTGCTTGTAACTGCCAGGGACCCCCTGGAATTCCGGAAGGGCCTTACCCTGACGGAAGAAATGGATCTTCTAGCAACTTTTGCCACCATTGTACTTCTCCAGCCTTGGGGGAAGATGAAGAGTTGGAAGACGAATATGATGATGAAGAACCTCTTAAATTCTCCAGTGATTTTTCACGTGTGTCCAGTGGAAAGAAACCTCCATCCCGCAAACAGCGGCACCGCTTTCCAACTAAAGAGGATGCTCGGGAGGGTGGACGTAGAGATCCTAGATCCCCTGGTCGAAATCGGTTGGGCCGGAAACGAATTCAGGCAGATAAGCGCAGAGGCCTGGGATTGTGGGGAGCAGAGGAACTATGTCAGCTTGGACAGGCCATCTTCTGGTGGCTGATTGAATTGCTGGTATTGGTGGGAGAGTATGTAGAAACTTGTGGCCATCTCATCTATGCATGCAGGCAGCTGAAAAGCAGTGATCTGGACCTTTTTCGAGTTTGGGTGGGAGTCTGGGCAGGGCGGCTGGGGAGCTGGGCCCAGGTGATGGTTCAATTTCTAAGCCAGGGATTTTACTATGGGGTAGGACTGTTTATCCGCTTTCTTAGGCTATTGGGTGCTTTGCTGCTTTTGGCTCTGGCCCTCTTTTTGGGCTGTCTACAGTTGGGCTGGCGGTTTCTGGTGGGACTGGGTGACCGATTAGGCTGGAGGGATAAGGCCACCTGGCTCTTTTCTTGGCTGGATTCTCCTGCCTTGCAGCATTGCTTGACAGTGTTAAGAGAGAGCAGGCCATGGCAACAGCTGGTAAGAATAGTTCAGAGGGGCTGGTTGGAGTTGCCTTGGGTAAAACAGAACACTAACAGGCAGGGGAATACACCTGTAGCTAGTGGGCGTTACTGCCAACCTGAAGAGGAAGTGTCTCGACTCTTGACCATGGCTGGGGTTCCTGAGGATGAATTAAACCCTTTCCATGTGCTGGGCGTTGAAGCTACAGCATCAGATACTGAACTGAAGAAGGCCTACAGACAGCTGGCAGTGATGGTGAGTGCCTTTCTGTTCTATTTTCTGTTCCTCTTTTGTTCTCATATTTTATTTTCTATTCCAATTTTAGGGAGAGTGGAAGGCAGAGTAGAAAGTCACTTGGAGCTAAAGGGTAACATATTCTTTTTTTTTTTTGAGACAGAGCCTCAAGCTTTCCCCCTGGGTAGAGTGCTGTGGCATCACAGCTCACAGCAACCTCCAACTCCTGGGCTCAAGGAGTCTCCTGCTTCAGCCTCCCAAGTAGCTGGGACCACAGGCACCCGCCACAATGCCCGGCTGTTTTTTGGTTGCAGCCGTCATTGTTGTTTGGCGGGCTCAGGCTGGATTCAAACCTGCCACCTTAGGTGTATGTGGCTGGTGCCTTAGCCCCTTGAGCCACAGGTGCCGAGCCAACATATTCTTAAGAAAGAGTCACAAAAACTTTATTCCCGGCTCGGCACCGGTAGCTCAACGGCTAGGGCGCTGGCCACGTACACCAGAGCTGGTGGGTTCGAATCCAGCCCGGGCCTGCCAAACAACAATGACAACTACAAAAACTTTATTCCCTCTGCAATGGGATCTGATCTTCCATTTTCAGTTGTCATGAGTTTTTTTTTTTAGACCTGGTATTGGTATTTCAGGCAGTGTTGAACTCACTCAGCTCTGGAATATTTAGGTACAGTCCCTCTAATTTAAGGGTGGGGAGGAGGCCTAGTCAGAGAGTACCTTAGTTGCTCTCTCCTTAACGAAGGAGGGTTTGGGGTATTTTTTGTTGGGTTTTTTTTTTTTGAGACAGAGTTTTACTTTGTTGCCCTCGGTAGAGTGCTGTGGTGTCACAGCTCA
Organism: Otolemur garnettii; assembly: GCF_000181295.1. Classification (NCBI taxonomy): domain Eukaryota; kingdom Metazoa; phylum Chordata; class Mammalia; order Primates; family Galagidae; genus Otolemur; species Otolemur garnettii. Next base: position 10,240,583 of record NW_003852438.1, on the reverse strand, counting down.
CAGCAACCTCCAACTCTTGGGCTTAGTCCCAAGTAGCTGGGACTACAGGCGCCCACCATAACACCTGGCTATTTTTTTGTTGTTGCAGTTTGGCTGGGGCTGGGTTTGAACCTGCCACCCTTGGTACATAGGGCCGGCACCCTACCCACTGAGCCACAGGCACTGCCCGGAGAGGGTCTTTTTAAACATGGGGAAACCCAACTATTTCTCCCAGGTAGAAATAGTAGAAAAAAGCAGGCTGTTTTAAGGTCAGCAAATCAGAATAGGAAAGGAAAATGAAACATAAATCATATAGAGGTGTATGTATATGTATGTCATACTTGAAAATACGGTTGCTTTTTATTTATAAGGGTGTATATGTGGGAGTTGTGATGCATTATATGGTTGAGGGAAATGGCTTAATAAAAACATGCAATCAAATTGCTATTAGAAGTAGTTTTTTTTTTTTTTTTTGAGACAGTCTCACTATGTCACCCTCAGCAGAGTGCTGTGACATCACAGGTCACAGCAACCTCCAGCTCTTGCTGAAGCGATTCTCTTGCCTCAGCCTCCCAAGAAGCTGGGACTACAGACACCCACCACAACGCCTGGCTGTTTTTTCGTTGCAGTTGTCATTGTTGTTTAGCTGGCTTGGACTGGGTTTGAACCCGCCAGCCTCGTATATAGCTGGTGCCCTACCCACTGATCTATGGGCGCTGCCAAGAAGTAGATATTAAGTTGCTATTATTAGATATGTGATTGTTACTCCTGTTTCTGTACAGGAAAAACTGTATTATGAAAATAAGTAACGTGTTAATTGCATTGGAGGCCTGTTTTTACTGAGTGTGTGGAGCTGGACTGGCAAAACATCAGTATGCAAATTTCCTCAATGATTGTATGATATCAAAGGGGAATGGGCAACTAAGTTTTCCATTAATGATGAAAGGTACAATAAACCACCAGGCAGGTAACTTACTAAAGGACTAAATAAGTTTGGTGGGAAATGCATGCTCTTAGTGGGTAGCCTGGGATGTTCTCAGAGTAGGTAACAAGTGCTTACCCTTAGATTGTTACTAATAGTAAAATTCTTTTCTGGCTCGGCGCCCATAGCTCAACTGGCTAAGGCGCCAGCCACGTACACCTAAGGTGGTGGGTTCGAATCCCCAGCCCGGACCCGCCAAACAACAATGACGGCTGCAACCAAAAAATAGCCGGGCGTTGTGGCGGGTGCCTGTGGTCCCAGCTACTTGGGAGGCGGAGGCAGGAGACTCGCTTGAGCCCAGGAGTTGGAGGTTGCTGTGAGCTGTAATGCCATGGCACTCTACCCAGGAGGACAGCTTGAGGCTCTGTCTCAAAAAAAAAAACAAAAACAAAAACAAAAAAAAAATTCTTTTCTAACCTTTATATCTTTTAGCAGACGTCCTCTCTTGAGGAATATCAGTCTTAAAAAACTTCTCATTTTTCAGCTTCTCTTGGATTAGAGATGTAATATAGCTAATATGTGACAGTTAGCTCACGTTCAACACTCCCAAATATCTCTCTTTTTTCTGGGCCAGAATGTCTGTGGGCTTCTATAGGACCTCATTATGCCGCAGTGTGAACATGACACACTGTTCGATTACCCTGGGAATGTGGGAACCTGGTATATCAGGGATCAGTTGAGAGACTAGCTTTATCTCTATATTTTTGGGGAATGGGATGGGAACAGTCAGGAAGCTGTGGGAAGAGAGGACATTATTTGTCTTGGCGAGAAGGATCTGAAGTATATAAAAAGCCTTTTGAGAGGGCAGTGCCTGTGGCTCATTGGGTAGGGTGCTGGCCCCATATACTGAGGGTGGCAGGTTCAAACCTGGCCCCAGCCAGACCGCGACAAAAAAAATAGCCAGGCGTTGTAGTGGGCACCTGTAGTCCCAGCTACTCAGGACTGAGGCAAGAGACTCCCCTAAGCCCAGGAGTTGGAGGTTGCTGTGAACTGTGTGATGCCACGGCACTCTACTGAGGGCGATAAAATGAGACTCTGTCTCTACCAAAAAAAAAAAAAAAAAGCAGCCTCTGAGATCATGAGAGGCAGAAAGGCAGATTATTGTAGGATGTTTGGGATATGAGAATTTTCTAGTTAAAAAATAGGAGTTTGAAGAGGTAACAGCTTTGGAACCCTTACTTTATGACTGGTAATAAAATTAAAATGAAAAGGCTTAGTATGTATGTGCCAGGTAGGGAAACCAACTATCCTTATTCACTTGGGATTGAGGGGTTTTCTGAGACATGGGTCTTGTAGTGCTAAAATTGAGACAGTCGTAGGCAAATTAGGATGGTGGATTACTTATCCTAGTGCCAGAGTCTATGTTACATATTTCATATGCATTCCAATTTAATCCTCCCAACAATCCATAATAGATGAACTTTTGAAGGTAATATAGCTAATATGTGACAGTTGTAACTTGAACCCACAACCAGAGCAATTAATCATTAAATTACACTGACTCTTCAAAAGAGTGATGAAAGAGAACCCTTTGATATAAGAATAGAACCAAGATACAGAGAGGGATGGAATGGATTTGTGATGAAATCTGTCTTATTTTGGTAGGTTCATCCTGACAAAAATCATCATCCTCGGGCTGAAGAGGCCTTCAAAGTATTACGGGCAGCTTGGGATATTGTCAGCAATGCTGAAAGGCGGAAGGAATATGAGATGTAAGTTGGAGACGGGAAACTGTGAGTTGAGGTGAATGAAAAATCCTCAATAGGAGAGACCCCTGTACTTGTGGATGGTGTCTCTCTAAGGCAGAGAGAACTGTTAGCCAGAGGCCTGAAGAGGCCCATAGATCTGTCTCCCTTTGTCCTTCCCTTGGTCCATGACTTAAACAGTCTTTCTTCTCTTAGGAAACGAATGGCAGAGAATGAGCTAAGCCGATCAGTGAATGAGTTTCTGTCCAAGTTACAAGATGACCTTAAGGAAGCAATGAATACTATGATGTGTAGCCGATGCCAAGGAAAGCATAGGTATGAAATAAGAGGACAAAGATGGGACAGCCACAGCTCAGGGATTGGGTAACTACAGACTTTCCTTGTAAGTACTGGTAATTGTGAGATATGATGAGTAAAAAGATGCTGAGGTTTCTACCTTTGGCATATTGTCAAGAGATAAAGGATTTGAATTAGCAGTTTAAAAAAAATAGCTTTAAGATAGAAGGTTAGGGCCAGGCGCGGTAGCTCATGCCTATAATCCTAGCACTCTGGGATGCCAAGGTGGGTGGACTGCCTGAGCTCAAGAGTTCAAGACCAGCCTCAGCAAGAGCAAGACCTACCCTCTCTAAAAATAGCCAGGCGTTGCAGTGGGTACTTGTAGTCCCAGCTACTCAGTCCCAGGTTGAGGCAAGAGGATCTCTCTTTTTTTGGGGGGGGGGGACAGAGCCTCAAGCTGTTGCCCTGGGTAGAGTGTGGTGGCATCACAGCTCACAGCAACCTCCAACTCCTGGGCTCAAGC
>NW_003852438.1:10228799-10236480 GCF_000181295.1 Otolemur garnettii | reverse complement strand
GTTTTTTAGAGACAGAGTTTTATTTTGTTGCCCTTGGCAGAGTGCCATAGCATCACAGCTCACAGCAACCTCCAGCTCTTGGACTTAGGCGATTCTCTTGCCTCACCATCCCAAGTAGCTGGGACTATAGGCACCTGCTATAATGCCCAGCTATTTTTTTGTTGCAGTTTGGCCGGGCTGGGTTTGAACCCGCCACCCTTGGTATATGGGCCTGGCGCCCTACTCATTGAGCCATAGGTGCCATGACAAAATATTTTTATCATATTTATTTGCTTTATTTTTTTTGGGGGGGGGGAACAGTCTCACTAGAAACTAGCTCACAGCAACCTCAAACTCCCAGATTCAAGTGATCCTCCTGCCTCAGCCTCCCAAGTAGTTGGTACCACAGGTGCCAGCCTAAACACCCAGATAATTTTTCTATTTTTTAGTAGAGATGGGGGTCTTAAACTCCTGAGCTCAAGTGATCCTCACACCTCAGCCTCCCAGAGTGCTAGAATTATAGGTATAAGCTACCACATCTGGCCATATTTAATTTTGTAAAATACTATGTTCATAGAGGCTTGACAGATTAAGAAACTATCCTCTTGTTGGGTTGTAGGAGGTTTGAAATGGACCGGGAACCTAAGAGTGCCAGATACTGTGCTGAATGTAACAGGCTGCATCCTGCTGAAGAAGGAGACTTTTGGGCAGAATCAAGCATGTTGGGCCTCAAGATCACATATTTTGCACTGATGGAAGGAAAGGTGTATGACATTACAGGTACTCTCCTGTCCTGTAGAAATACGGGCTTAGCTGGGTGTTGTGGTAGATGCCTGAGGTCCCAGCTACTTGGGAGGCTGAGACAAGAGACTCGCTTGAGCCCAAAAGTTGCTGTGAGCTATGACACCATAGCACTCTGAGGGCAACAAAGTGAGACTCTGTCTCAAATAAATAAATAGAAATATGGGCTTATACTTCCAATCTCATATGTGGTCTAAACTGATGTTTTGGCTAATTGTTTGTCTTTTGTTTGCAGAGTGGGCTGGATGTCAACGTGTAGGAATCTCCCCAGACACCCACAGAGTCCCTTATCACATCTCATTTGGTTCTCGGATCCCAGGCACCAGTGGGCGGCAGAGGTAGGTGGTACGTCTGTCAATAATCTATCCACTATTCTGGCTTGAAATCTGCTCTGGTTCAGGACAGCTAGGTGCCTTACTTCTGGGATGTTTGGGAAGTGATTCAGTATATCTTTAACTTAGGTTAACCTTATGATTGTAACATCACTTGACTTAGAATTCTTCTGTTTTCTCTCAGACCTACCCCAGATTCTCCTCCTGCTGACCTTCAGGATTTCTTGAGCCGCATCTTTCAAACACCCCCAGGCCAGATGTCCAATGGGAACTTCTTTGCAGCACCTCAGCCTGGCCCTGGGACCACTGCAGCCTCTAAGCCTAATAGCACAGTACCCAAGGGAGAAGCCAAACCGAAGCGGCGGAAGAAAGTGAGGAGGCCCTTCCAACGTTGACACCCCTTCTCTTCTTTCCTCAAATCAATGTCAGGGAGTCAAAAGGGCTGTGTACAGCACAGGATGGAGTCTGATTTGTTTATTTTTAAATATTTTAAAAAGGGAAAATTTTAAGCTTAAATCATTGCTCAGTACTTGTAGGAAGCACCTGAACCACTCTCCCCTAATACCTAGTAACTGAATCTCGTCTTCTGACAATACCAAAGAAATAGGGAGTGGGTACAGCAAAGAACCTAAGGCTTGGGCAATATATTTGTTTGAGGTGTGGGAACTCGGTATTTCCCTGGGATCTATATACCTTTGTCTCATTATTTGTTTTTAGAACAGATGACACTCTTCTCCCTGTTTTTAAACTATGAGTCTATCTTATTTGTTGACCCATTTCAGAAGGGAGTACCCTCCTTTACCCTGATGTATTTATTAGTTAAAAGACAGAAGAAAGCATGTAGCCCTAATTATAGGAGATACATAAGTTCAGAGAGTAGAAACTGAATTTTCCCTCTGACTTTCACCTTGATATAGATCACCCAATTTCAGGCTTATTGCAGCAAAGATAGCCAAAATTAGTAATTTTTAGAAAGGAGACTCATGCTTGCTGCCCTTGGGTGAGGGAGAAGGATAAGGGGGTTTCCAGAAGCCCCTTTAGGATCCAAGGGTTTGTATTTTTTTAAGTTTGTTCATATTTGTATGTATATATTTATTTAAAGCCAGGGGATTATCTTTCTATAAATATGTAACTGGCAACTTGTACCTTCCCTCTCTTCTTTGCCCATATAGCTGGAGCCCTTTTTCTCATTTGAGAATTCTTTTGAATCCTTTCCCTACTAAATATTATCTGAGAATGAAGGGCACCTCCTACTGGACCAAAGGAGAGGGAGCTAAAAAATTCTTAAAAGTTTTACACAGTAATTCAGTATTCCATCTTTCCTCTCCAGCCTTCTGAGGACATCTCCCAACCCTTCCTGCTTATCAAACTGCAGGCATAACTGAAAATTTTTCTTTATTATAAGGAAAATACACAGTACAACAGCTTGAAGGTGGGAGGGATGGAAGATAGGAAAAAATGTAGCCACCAAACAAGCTGCCCCAAACATGACTTCCTGCAAAAGAGGAGAATGATTTGGCCCTTACCTCATCTGCCTTTCATGATTGAAGGAAACTTGCCCCTAGCAGGACTGGGCCAGGAGCCCCATTTTCCAATCTTTTCCTGGAAGCTTGAAAAAGGTTGTATAGTTCTCAGGCTATCAAGATATAGAAGAAAGTATGGAGAAGAGAAGGATATTACAGCCCCTTGTTCCAGTGCTTTCCCCACACCTATAGAACTGTCCCCAGCCACATCCCTCAGTATTTGTTGATGCCAAAGACACGAACCCCATGGAATTGGGGCAACTTAGGCAGCAGTACACTGAGCAACGAGACTGTGTTGATGAGAAAGTGAGCAGCATCATACTTGGTGTAGAAGCTGGCCAGGAGGTAGCTGGGGAGAAAAGAAAATAGGATGAGTGGGGTTGGCCTTCCTTATCCAGATTCATGCCTTTCTTTCTTTCTTTCTTTTTTGAGACAGTCTCACTATGTCACCCTTGGTAGAGTGCTATAGCATCACAGCTCACAGCAACCTCAAACTCTTGGGCTAAAGTGATTCTCTTGCCTCAGCCTCCCAAATAGCTGGGACTATAGGCGCCCACCACAATGCCCGGCTACCTTTTTGATGCAGTTGTCGTTGTTTAGCTGGCCCAGGTTAGGTTTGAACCCACCAGCCTTGGTGCATATGGCCAGTGCCATATCCACTGTGCTACAGGCACCAAGTCAGATTCATGCCTTTTGAATAGGGTCCAGATAGGGTCTTGCTATGTTGCCTAGGCAAGAGTGCAGTGGCTATTCACAGCCATGATTAAAGTGCACTATAGCCTGAACTCCAGGGGTCAAGCAGTTCTCTTGTTTCATCCTCCTGAGTAACTCGAATTATAGTCACTCAGTAGAGTGGCTGGCTTTTTAAATTTTAAATGACCAGTTTTATTGCATGCAGCCCTGGGCTCTCTGAAAATATTCTGGCTATATCAACAATACTTACTTTAGGGTTCAGGAGATAATCATATAGCACCTTTAACTGGAGATTATCAGTCAGTTTGTGTTTTTTTGTTGTTAATGATATGACAAATGACAGCTGAAGCTGTTTCAGCCTGTATGACTGTTAAGAGTCCTCTTTGCTTCCATTCCCCACAGTGTTTCACTACTAAGGAGGCAGCAGGGATGCTTCATTACAGCACTGTTTTTTTTTTTTGTTTTTTTTTTTTTGTTGAGACAGGATCTTGGTCTGTCACTGGGGCTAGAAGACAATGGTGCCATCATAGCTCACTGAACCTCAAACTCCTGGGCTCAAGCCATCTTCCTGCATTAGCTTCCCGAATAGCTGGACTAAAGGTGTATGCCACTATACTCAGCTAATTTTTCTATTTTTTCGTAGAGATGGGGTCTTGCTCAGGCTGGACTTGAACTCCTCACCTCCCAAAGGGCTGGGATTACAGGCATACGCCCCTGAACCCAGCCCCACTGTGTTCTACTTTTACTGTTTTCTGTAGACTTAGTATGCCATAATATTTTCAAAGATTCTTACTTGGGTAGCCTCCTTTTATAAAGCTTCCCTCTGGGTCTTTCAACCTGGCTCTTGGAGCTCTTTCTAACCCAGCACAGACTCACAGCACAATAGGAGAGATGCTCAGGAACTTGCGGGAAGAGGTAAACTGGAGCCCATAGTCCATCTGCTCCCAGTGGGTCAGTAGCCGAGCCTTTCCTTGGTCAGGGGTCTCAAAAGGTGTCCCTTTCACCGTATGTAGAAAGATATACATTGCCTGGGAAGAGGGAAGGGGGGTGTGAAGGGCAGGATAATAGTTCTTCAGGCCAAGAATTATGCTAATATCCCAAAGGAAGACATAAATCCCCAAACAATTGGTGATTTTATTTTGTTTTTGGTTTGAGAAGAACTAGGGGGTGGGGTACAAGGTGTGGTTTAGTGCTCACCAAGTTATGGATGACGTTGGTCAGGGTCCAGACAACAGGAATGCTGAAGAAGGGGATGCTGAGTAGAACCACATGGAGTAGTCCTACCAAGATGATGTAGGCCAGCCAGATGCCCCGACTATTCATCACTCGAGTGTTGGGGTTTACTTCGCTGTGTGCCACCCCCACATTCATCCTACTATAATGGGTGATCAGGCAGGAGTTCAACTCAGTTTCTTCTCAATCCCTTTTTGATTTTTTTCTTCCAATACTCTCCTGAATAGTCAAAATCCCCGGAATTCTATTGGAATGAAAGAACTTCCCTATCGTGCAGAAATTAAAATCTCAAGATCTGGGGAAACCTTTAACAGGTGGAATAGAAGCGTCCTCACATTTTAGAGACATGATGATTTTTTGGCGGGGGGGGGGGCAGAGTTTCATGTCGCCCTCGGTAGAGTGCTGTAGTATCGCAGCTCACAGCAACCTCAAACTCTTGGGCTTAAGCAATTCTCTTGCCTCAGTCTCCCAAAGTAGCCGGGACTACAGGCGTCCGCCACCACGCCCGGCTATTTTTTAGAGGCAAGGTCTCGCTCTGGCTCAGGCGGGTCTCGAACTCCTGAACTCAAGCAATCCGCCCACCTCGGTCTCCCAAAGTGCTGGGATTACCGGCATGAGGCACCGCGCCCGGCCAGAGACGTGATAATTTTTAATCTTTACACTTCATCTGTAACGTGAATGTGTAAGCCTCGCCTTGGGGCATCCAATTCAAGTAGCAAAGGAGTATCTCACTTTGTTTTCTTGAATAAGTTACTAAGGAATCATGAAGAGGTCACACCCACGGTTCCGGAAGAGAGTCACGAAATCAATCAGGGAACCACCAACAAGAGATAAAAGTAAAGTTACCCTCAGTCCCCACCTTTTCCTCTGGGACCTATCTGGCCTGTCTCCTATGCGTTAGGTAAGCCGTCTACATTCCCGTTCCTTCTTTCAAGCAAGGGGCACTATCTCAACTTGCGCCCGGCTTCTGGACTGGGCTACGAGCGGACTTGAACTTAACACCTCGAGAGAGGGAGCCCTAGCCCTGACTCCAGCTCCGATCGTCTGGACTCTGATCTTTAAAACTGTGCTAGTTTCAAAGCTGATGAAGCTTGGTTAGGAAGTAGTTCTTGCTCGCCCCCTCTTGTGTCTAAAATTCTCTAAATCCTAGTATTGAACTTGCCTTATTTCCTCCCAGTTTCTCTCTTGTTCCTAGGTTCCTTTCAGGTTTCTCTTCAGCACTCCCCTCTCAGTACTTAACTCGCCTCCCACCATTTTTCCTCAGCAACCTCAGTGTCTCGGTAGCCCCTACCTGCCAAATTCAGAAGCCGGTCCGGCCAGGGGCGCGGCGCTCGTTTCCACACCTGTGGTCTCCAGGAAGTCGCCGCTCCATCTGCGCGCTTCTTATTGGTGGAGCAGAATTAGCGCTGCCACCACCCATTGGTTGGTGGTCCATAATGGAGACACATCACTGGCTGCTACTTCTGTCGTTCCGAACATGCAGATCCCGCCTTTCTCCCTGCCCCTCCTTCTGAGAGGGGCGGGGAAAGCTGCCGAGAGGAGGGAGAGCGACGCCAGCGATAAACCAATGGGAAGAGCTGATGGTATGGAGTGAGAGTAAGAGTGACGGCGATTGGTCGGCTGAGGTTCTCCACGTCTAGGCGGGAGCTCCTGGAGGTGGAGGCAGCGGGCGGGGGCCTAGCGGAGTGAGGAGTAACAAGATGGCGGCGGAGACGGTGGAGCTTCATAAGCTGAAGGTACCGTGAGGCAGGGAAGGGTTGAGTTGGACTTTTCTGGCGATTGAATCCTACAGGGTAGCTTGCGCCCTTTTCCCTTAAGAATTCTTCTTGCAGGCCCTTCCACTTCGTTTCCCGGCTTCCGCCGTAGTTCTTTTGTGCCTCCTCCCTCATTACGCCTTCCCTAATCGCCCATTTCTCCTCAACGGTTTTACCGCTATCTTTATCTGTTACTTCTGCCCCCCCTTCATCGTGTGTCGTTCGTCACCTTTCCCCACCGGCTTCTGTAAGTGCTTTTACCTGTGATCTTCCTCCTTTCTCGTCAGAGATGCATTACGTCAAAGATCCCTGCTCTTTGCCTCACGCCAGTCCCAGGGCCTATTTTCTCCCTGGGTTGATGCTTTCCCGTCTGTTGTCCAAAACTCAGATTTTCCTGTTAGCAGGTGATGGCACTTCTGTGTATTTCAATCTGAACAGGCCCCAGATACGATCAAATGCGTTCACTCCCTTTTTCTCGGTGGAGTTTATGTCCTTTAGCCGAATTTCGACCGTGAAGAGGACCCATAGACGCCTAGGGTTGAGGAGCTTTAAGAATTAGAAAAAAGTATAAATACTTAAGATTTCAAAGTTTTTGAAGGTCTTTCACCCGGTTTTCTGCTAGCCAGCTTTCCCTTCACGGCATCCCTACCACCAGAGGGAACTCACAACTGCAGTATTTTGGAAAATAATTCTAAAGTTAGGGTTATTTATCTTTGCCCCATTTCATACCGTGAAGGGACCCTGTATCTTTTGGTGTCTCCCTTGGGTGACACTCTGAATCACAGAAGCTATTTTTAATTGTCTTGGGAATCTTGGCAGCTTTCTCAATGGAAGAAGAGAGTATTATATTTTATGTTGAGTTAAAATGATACCTCGATTTTTTTTGTCTATTTGTGGTTACACAAGTAGTTTTCCCATTAGATGTTTTGGTCCTATCACTCTGGGAACCTTGGACAGACCAGGCTGATTTAGCTGAAACTGAAAACTGATCCTTTAAAACTTGTTGGGCTTAAAAAAAAAAAAAAAAGAACTTAAGGGGAGTAAGGGTATGGAGAGGGCCTTTAGTTAGGCATGTATTAGTTGACACTAATTAGTCTTTCTGTAAAACCTGTTATATTTCTTACTCTTGGATCCTAAATTGTGCTAGTGGGTTTTTGTGTTATTCTGGGTTACGGTTAACTTGTGGTACTGAAATGCATAGACTGTATCCGTGGTCTCCTATTTATTGTGATGAGTAAAAATAAATTGAACAATTGTTTTCATTTTATATCTATGTACTGTACTTATTTGTGTATGTATTATATACTCATGTATTGTGTATGTTATAAAACATACAGAAAAGGAATTTTTTTTTAATGTACTGTTT
>NW_003852438.1:10222368-10227894 GCF_000181295.1 Otolemur garnettii | reverse complement strand
AAAAAAAAAAAAAAACACGAACCCATGCCTTTAATTCTGACTTTCAGGACAGCTAATGTTTGTTTGTACTGGTGATCTTGATGGAGTTATCCTGAATTTGGGTTGACTTAGTGTTTTATTGCCTTTCAGAAAATCTTTCTGTTTTTATAAAGAGAATTGTGGGCTTTAATATGGGACCTCTGAGGAAATGAGTAAGCTCTGAAGTAGGAAGAAGAAATAGTATATTGTCTATCTGAATTGATGTGTAAGTTCACATCAGCTGCAAGTTTTTGAGGGTTTTGTAGAAATACAGTTGTTCTAACACAGTTGGAAAGAGATTGAGCTGAGAGTGAAGGTACCTTGAATTGTAACCATATTTCCAATCAAACTTGAGCAAAGGAATTATTGCAAGGGAGAGAAGAAAGCTATAGTAGTCTCAGTGTTGAGAACAGCGAGACATTTGTATGATTAAAACATGAAGTGTCCTTACATTTTGGTGGTTGAAGATAGCTTGGAAAGGGAAGTAGGTAAATTGGAGTGATATTGAAAAGAGCCTTCTGGCTCGGTGCCTGCAGCTCAGCAGCTACAAAACTGGAGCTATCTGTTTTGAACCCAGTCCAGGCCTGCCAAACAACAGTGACAACTACAACCAAAAAGTAGCTGGACATTGGAACAGGCCCCTGTAGTCCCAGGTACTTGGGAGCCTGAGGCAAGAGAATTCACTTAAACCCGAGAGTTTGAGGTTGCTGTGAGCTGTGATGCAATAGCACTCTAAGGAGGGCAACAAAGTGAGACTGTGTCTCAGAAAAAAAAATGATGAAAGGAGCCTTCATTTCAATTGTGTGAGGAGTCTAGCTCTTGTCTTGTAGTCATAAGTAGGGCTAGGAGCCTTTGGAAATTTGATGAGAGGAACCTGATAATTGGTTTGTGTTCTTTTGGCTATATAGAAGATGGGATTTGGAGGGGAGGAATTTCAAAAGTTAATTTGGCTAGGCTCAGTGCTCACACTGTAATCCTAGCATTCTGGGAGGTCAAGGCAAGTGGATTACTTGAGCTCAGGCGTGCTTGAGTTCAGGAGTTCTCTGAGACCAGCCTAAACAGGAGCAAGACCTTGTCTCTACTAAAACGTAGAAAAACTAGGCTCGGCGCCTATAGCTCAGCGGCTAGGGCACCAGCCACATACACTGCAGCTGGTGAGTTCGAATCCAGCTTGGGGCTGCCAAACAACAATGACGACTACAACCAAAAAATAGCTGGGTATTGTGGCAGGCGCCTGTAGTCCCAGCTACTTGAGAGGCTGAGGCAAGAGAATCACTTAAGCCCAAGAGTTTTAGGTTGCTGTGAGCTGTGATGCTATAGCACTCTACTAAGAGTGACAGCTTGTGACTCTGTTTCCAAAAAAAAGAAAGAAAGAAAGAAGAATAGAAAAACTAGTTGGTGTGATGGTGTGCACGCCAGGAATCCCACCTCTTCAGGAGGCTGAGGCAAGAGAATCATATGAGTTCAAGAGTTTGAGGTTGCTGTGAGCTATGATGATGCCATAGCATTCTACCCAGGGAACAGAGTGAGGCTCTTGTTTCCAAAAAAATAGTTAGGGCTCAGTGCCTGTCAGTGGTTAGGGTGCCGGTTTCATACACTGGGGCTGGCAGGTTTGAAACAGGCCAAGACCTGCTAAAACAACAAGTACAACAACAGCAACAAAAAATAGCCGGGTGTTGTGGCAGGCACCTGTAGTCCCAGTTACTTGGGAAGCTGAGGCAAGAGAACTGTTTAAGCCCAAGAGTTGGAGGTTGCTGTGAGCTGTGACATCACCCGTGCTCTACTGAGGGCAACATAGTAAGACTCTGACTCACAAAAAAAAAAAAAAAAGTTAGATGTTTATTATAATGGTCATTCTCTTGCTTAAAACCCTTTTAATTATATTCCTGACAGTCTCACTACTTTTAGTTTCTTAAACCTCAACTGCAGTGGTTTGATTTTATTTCATTTCTTCAGACAGCTGTGTTGATTAATTGCTGATACTTACATAGCATTTACTATGTGGCAACCAGTGGTTAAATCTATTTATGTACATTAACTGATTTAATTCTCACATAACCCTATAAAGTAAATACCTCTATTATCCCCATTTCAAAATAAGAAAAACTGAACCTCCCAGAAAATAACTGATTGAGTAACTTGTCCTCTGTTCCATAGCTAATCATGTGGCATATCAAATCCAGGTAGTCTGTCTCCAAAATTCATGTTCTTTTTTTTTTTTTGAGACAGAGCCTCAAGCTGTCACCCTGGGTAGAGTGCCATGGCATCACAGCTCACAGCAACCTCCAACTCCTGGGCTTAAGCGATTCTCTTGCCTCAGCCTCCCAAGTAGCTGGGACTACAGGCACCAGCCACACCTGGCTATTTTTTGTTTGTAGTTGTCGCTGTTGTTTGGCAGGCCGGGGCTAGATCCAAACCTGCCAGCTCTGGTGTATGTGGCTGATGCCTTAGTAACTTGAACTACAGGCACCAAGCCAGTAAGATCACTTTTTATATACCTTCATAGGACCCTGTATTTTTTTTTAAAAAATTAGTTAAACACTATGATCATTGATAACTTGTTTCCCAACTAGATTGTAAACTCTTTGTGGGCAGAGCTTTCTGTTTTACTAATGATTATTTCTCTAAGATAATGATATAGATCAGTTAGATATGGGATAGTGAAAGATGACTCCAGGATTTGGGTGTGATACTTTTTAGTAGGTTAGGACAGTGGTTCTCAACCTTCCTAATGCTGCAACAGTTTTTAATACAGTTCCTTTGGGTTGCCACAGGTTGAGAACCGCTGGGTTAGGAGAAGCAGCAGCTAATTTATGCAGGAAAGATGCTAAGTTCAGTTTTGCACTTAGGTGTCTTAGGTGTCCACTTGGAACGTCTGCTAGTCAGTTCGAAAAGTTGGGTCTTTCACTCAATAATTGATTAGGGGTTTATTTAGAAAATGCTTATGAGGCTGGGGATGGTGGCTAACATCTGTAATCCTAGCACTCTGAGAGGCGGAGGTGGATGGATTGCTTGAGCTCAGGAGTTTGAGACTAGCCTGAACAAGAGTAAGACCTTACCTCTAAAATGAGCAGGGCGTTGTGGCGAGTGCCTGTAGTCCTGGTTATTTGGGAGGCTGAGGCAGGAGAATCACTTGAGTCCAGGAGTTTGAGGTTGCTGTGAGCTATGATGCCACAGCACTCTACTGAGGGCGACAAAGTAAAACTCTCAAAATAAAAATGCTTATGGAACATTTGCCTTGTGGCACTTACCATAGATGCTGGGGACACAGTGAACAAAACAGACAAAATCCTTACTCTCATAGAGCATTTTTACTGAGGGAAGGCACAATAAATAGGTAAAATTTATAGTATGTGAAATGGCGATAGGGTGTATAGAGAAAAGTAGGAAAGGGATATCAGAAGTACAGTACAACAGGTATTGTAATTTTATTTTATTTTATTTTATTTTATTTTTTTGAGACAGAGCCTCAAGCTGTCACCCTGAGTAGATTGCTATGGCATCATAGCTCACAGCAATCTCCAACTCCTGGACTCAAGCGAGTCTCTTGCCTCCACCTCGCAAGTAGCTGGGATTACAGGCATCTGCCACAATGCCTGGCTGTTTTTTGGTTGTAGCCGTCATTGTTGTTTGGCAGGCCCAGGCTAGATTCAAACCCCCCAGCTCAGGTGTATATGGCTGGCGCCTTACCTGCTTGAGCCACAGGCACCGACCCAAGTATTGTAATTTTAAAAAATGATAGGTGACGACTTCAGAATTGAGAAAATAATGTTTACATAGACTTGAACGAGGTGAAGGAATAAACGATGTGCAGAACCATGTGTTAGAGGAATAGAATAACGCAAGGGTAGTTTGACTTATCCGAGTCAACAATGATGATAAAAGGTAATGGTGGAGAAGGGGGAGAGCAGATTGTGCAGGGCCTTGTAGGGAATAGTGAGGACTCAGGCTTTTACCCTTAATGTGAGATAGGAAACCAATGGATGATTTTTGAATAGTGGAGTGACTTGTTCTGATTTTAAATTTTCAGAAGATCACTCTGACTACTTTATTGAGAATAAACTGCAGCACGTCAAGGGCTGAAGAGTTTTGACCATAGTCAGTGTGAGAGAAAGACCAGAGTAGCACTGTTTGCAGTGTTGAGAAAGGATTTTATTTTGGATATAGTGTATTTCGAAGGTATAGCTGATAGGATTTGTTGATGGTTGGATTCAGGGAAGTGAGTTGGCCTTTGATAGAAGTGGAGTCAGAAGAGTGGAAGAAGAGCTAGTAAAGAGGCTGAGAGAGTGGTAAGGGGAGAGAGAGACAAAGAAAAGTATGTGTATATTGGTAATTAAGATTGGGCCTTACTTCAGAGAGTTAAGCTGGCATATTGGCTCAGGTTTCTGTTGACAAGCTCTGTGATTTTAAGCAAGTTATTGAATCTCTTTAATCCTCATTTTCTTAATTTATAAAGTGGTATCATAATACCAACCACTTGGGTTTATTTGTAAGGATTAAATGAGGAAATACATTCAAAGTACTTGGCACTAGTCTGGCACATACTAGTACTTGAGAGTAAATTTGGATTCCTGTTGTATGAAATGTTATAGGTGATATAAAACATCTGTGCCCTGAAAGAGTTTGTAAACTATGTGGAGAAATAACAGATCAAAAAGATTTTTTTAAGCTGGTGTTTGTTATGTTGCCCTGGCTTGTCTTGAACTTCTTTTCTCAAGGGATCCTCCTACTTTGGCCTCCTAAGTAGCTAGGATTACAGATGCTCACTTCCATGCACAGTGAAAAAGACTTAGAATGAAAGATTTTTTTATTTTTGAGACAATCTCACTATGTTGCCCTTGGTAGAGTGCCATGGCGTCACAGCTCACAGGAACGGCAAACTCTTGGGCTGAAGCAATTCTCTTGCCCCTTAGCCTCCCAAGTAGCCGGGACTACAGGTGCCTGCCACAATGCCTGGGCTAGTTTTTGTTGCTGTTGCAGTTGTCATTGTTCAGCAGGCCCAGGTCTGGTTTGAACCTACCTACCTCAGTGTATGTGGCCAGCGCCCTAACCACTGAGCTACAGGTGCTGAGCCCTAATGAAAGATTTTAATCAAAATTCAAGATTAGTAAACTAGAAGAAATCACAGGACAATGCATGATTAATGTCAAGTGTATTATGAATCAGTTGATCTGTTCTTTTTCTGTAGGTTGGATGTGGATGGGTAGAATGGAGAATGCTTTATTGATGCTGAAAAATAAGATTAAAAAAATTAATTTTTGATAATTTTGCACAAGTTTACTATTCTAAAGGCGCCAAAGGGCATATGGTAATGTTTCCTTCCTACACTTGTTTCCAACTAGCTTCCTTTTCCCAGATTGAACTACTATTAACTTAATCTGTTTCTTGTCCAGACGTCTTGCATATATACATCATACAGGGGTGTGTATGTATGTGTGTATTATTTTTAACACTAATGTTAGTATTCTGTATATCATGTGTCTGTACTTTTTTTTTTTTTTTTTGGAG
>NW_003852438.1:10214935-10220018 GCF_000181295.1 Otolemur garnettii | reverse complement strand
ATACGTATGAAAAGAAGTTATTTTCAGCTATTTTGTGGTTTTAGTAATGTATTTCCCTTTTAAAATAATGTTGCAGGGTGGCGCCTGTGGCTCAGTGAGTAGGGCGCCAGCCCCATGTACCGAAGGTGGCGCATTCAAACCCAGCCACGGCCAAAGTGCAACAAAAAAATAGCCAGGTGTTGTGGTGGGTGCCTGTAGTCCTAGCTACTTGGGAGGCTGAGGCAAGAGAACCACCTAAAGCCCAAGAGCTGGAGGTGACTGTGAGCTGTGATGCAATGGCACTCTACCGAGGGCAACAAAGTGAGACTCTGTCTCTAAAAATAATAATAAAAAGAAAAAGAAAATAAAATAATGTTGTGATGTATGACAAAACCTACACTATAATGAAGGAATTAACAAACATTATGTAAACTATACATAAAAGTATTGTTATGCCAGAGAGGGAGCATGGAGGTGTGAGAGGACTGCTGAAGCCGAGACCTGGGGTTAAGAACTAGGTAAGCCACTGGAGAGACTGGACAGTGATGAGAGGCAGTGGCATGGTCAGCAGTGATAGATGCTATTCATTCCAGTGGGAAACAGTTATACTTCTTTATATGTCAGCTCTAAGTCTAGATCAGACTATACTAGATCAGCAGTGGGTGCAAGAATTGTCACTGACTCTGCTGTCCATTTCTTTGTCACATCTCAGGTTTTGTAAACTTGTTTATATCTAGGTAAAATTTTGAGGAGAAGGAAGGAACAACTGTTAGAAAGCTGAACTTGAATCACCTACCAAAAAAGTTGATTTAAACTAGAGAGAAGAATGTAATGGAGGCCAGTGAAGAAAATTAGGACTTACAGGAATAAAAAAGCTGTGTTTCTTTGTAAAGGAACAACCAGCATCTTTCCCCTAACACACACTTCAAATAAAATGTGTAAAATGTTGAGCGGCGCATGTGGTTCAGTGGGTAGGGCGCTGGCCCCGTATACCCACTGGTGGCTAGTTCAATCCCGACCCCGGCCAAACTGCAACAGAAAAGTAGCTAGGCGTTGTGGCAGGTGCCTCCTAGCTACTCAGGAGGCTGAGGCAGGAGAATCACCTGAGCCCAGGAGTTGGAGGTTGCTGTGAGTTTTATGACACCTCCACGACACTCTGCTGAGGGAGATAAAATGAGACTCTGTCTCTACAAAAAAAAATGTGTAAAATGTTAATCACTAAGTACTAGGACTACAGAATGCTTATTTTTCTCTACTTTGCAGGATTTTTTGACTATTCTAGAGGAAACATAATATTTTTATAACAAACACAATTTTTTTTTTTTTGAGACAGAGTTTCAGTTTGTCGCCCTCGGTAGAGTGCCATGGCGTCACACCTCACAGCAACCTCCAGCTCTTGTGCCAGGGCAATTCTCTTGCCTTAGCCTCCGGAGTAGCTGGGACTATAGGTGCCTGCCATAGTGCCCAGCTATTTTTAGAGATGGGGTATTGATCTGGCTCAAGCTGGTCTCGAATTTATGAGCTCAGGCAATCTGCCCACCTCAGCCTCCCAGAGTGCTAGAATTATAGGCATCTGGCATTTTTGTGTGTGTGTGATAGAGTCTCCCTTTGTCACCCTGGGTAGAGTGCTATGGCGTCATAGCTCACAACAACCTCAAACTCCTGAGCTCAAGTGATCCTCTTG
This sequence comes from Otolemur garnettii, assembly GCF_000181295.1. Taxonomy (NCBI): domain Eukaryota; kingdom Metazoa; phylum Chordata; class Mammalia; order Primates; family Galagidae; genus Otolemur; species Otolemur garnettii. Next base: position 10,218,355 of record NW_003852438.1, on the reverse strand, counting down.
CCTCAGCTTCCTGAGTAGCAGGGACTACAGGTGCCCACCACAATGCCCGGCTAATTTTGTTGGAGTTGCCACTGCTGTTTTAGCTGCCCGGAGCCAGGTTCGAACCTGTCACTCTTGGTATATGGGGCCAGCGCCCTACTGAGCCATAGGTGCCACCCCAACAAAATATTTTTAAACTAACAAAAAATTTTATATTGTAACTAAAGCTACAAACAGTGGCTCCTACCTGTTATCCTAGCACTCTGGAAGGCCAAAGCAGGTGGATTGCTTGATTTCAGGATATTGAGACTAGCCTGAGCAAGAGGGAGATCCTGTCGCTACTAAAAATAGAAAAATTAGCCAGGTGTTGTGGTGGGCACCTGTAGTCTCAGCTACTCAGGAAGCTGAGACATGAGGATCACTGGCGCCCAAAAGTTTAAAGTTTATGTGAGCTATGATGACACCATGGCCCTCAACCCCAGGATGACAGAATAAGACTGTCTCAAAAATAAATAAATAAATAACATGTAACTAAAAGCAAAAGATTCATTTTCTAGGAAACTAAAAGAAAGTACCAATGTGAGAAAGACCAAGATTCTTTTTATTTAAACTTTTAAAATTATTTTTATTTTATTTTATTTTTTTGAGAGAGAGAATCTCACTTTGTTGCCCTGGCTAGAGTGCTATGGCATCATATCTCACAGTAATCTCAAATGCTTGAGCTCGAGATCATCTTGCCTTCTTAGCCTCCTGAGTAGCTGGGACTACAGGCACCTGCCACAGTGCCTGGCTATTTTTAGAGATGAGGTCTCACTCTTGCTCAGGCTGTTATTGAACTCCTGACTTCAGGCAGTCCACCCACCTCAGCCTCCCAGAGTGAAGACCAAGATTTTTAAGAAATGAACCTTAAGGATCACTCAGAGTCTAGATTCTAGATTGATGCTATTGGCCAGGCATGGTGGCTCACACCTGTGATCTTAGCACCTTGGGAGACCAAGGTGAGAGGATCACTTGAGGCCAGGAGTTAGTTTGAGACCAGGCTAGGCAACATAATGAGACCCTGCCTCTACAATTTTTTTTTTTTTAATTATCAGGGGGCCGTACCTGTGGCTCAAAGGAGTAGGGCACTGACCCCATATGCTGGAGGTGGTGGGTTCAAGCCCAGCCCCAGCCAAAAACTGCAAAAAAAAAAAAAAATAATAATAATAATAAAAATAAAAAAATAAAAATTAGCAGATATGGTGGTGGGCACTGATGGTCCCAGCTACTTGGGGGGCTGATGCAGGAGAATCATTTGTGACCAGGAATTTGAGGCTGCAGTGAGTTATGATTGTACCACCATACTCAAACCTAGGCAACAGAGCAAGACCTTGTTTCAAAAAAAAAGAAAAAAGATTAAAGTTACTTATTCATGAATTGGCTGTTACTGGTTAGAAATGAGATAAGTAGAAAAATTGAGAGTAAGCTTTTAGAAACTTTTTATAAGCAGTTTGATATCACTGCTATATCCAAGTGTGTGTGCATTTTTCCAGTAATTGAATTTTTTTTTTTTTTTTTTTTTTTTTTGGAGACAGAGGCTCACTTTGTGCCCCTGAGTAGAGTGCTATGGCGTCATAGCTCACAGCAACCTCAAACTACTGGGTTTGAGCCATTCTCTTGCCTCAGCCTCTTGAGTAGCTGGGACTACCAGCATTTGCCACAACACCCAGCTAATTTTTCTATTTTTACTAGAGATGGGGCCTCAGCTTGCTCGGGCTGATCTTGAACTCCTGAGCTCCAGCTATCCACCTACCTCACCTTCTAAGAGTGTTAGGATTATTCTTGGTCAGGCTAGTCTTGAACTCCTGGGCTCAAGGGATCCTCCCTCCTTGACCTCCCAGAGTGCTGGGATTATGGGCATGAGCCACTACTCCTGGCCTAGTAATTGACTTTTATTATTATTCATGAGTAAGTGGAATATTATAAGAAGCAGCTTCATCAGCCTACCTATTTAAAAATACATTGAACCAGATTCAGTGGCTCACACCTGTGCTCCTAGCTACCCAGTGGCTGAGGCTGAAGGATGGCTTGAATCTCAAGTTCAGTCTACTTTTCTTTTTTTCTTTCTTTTTCTGTTTTTGGCCAGGGCTGGGTTTGAACCCCCCACCTCCGGCATATGGGGCTGGTGCCCTACTCCTTTGAGCCACAGACACTGCCCTCAAGTTCAGTCTAGAGAGCAGCAAAGTGAGATGCCCTTTCTCAGTAAACCAATCACTCAGTCAGTAATGAATTTATTAATTAGTTCATTCATTCATTGACTTGTGAAATTCCAAAATCTGAGAACCACTGGTTTTCCCTGATCTTGTTTAATCCTTCACCCAATGTCTATAACACTTGGTACTTAATAGTCTAAATACTTTTAAATATTTATTGGTTTAATCTTCAGAACAGTCCTGTGAGATAGGTACTGTTGTTATTCCCATTTGATGATTTTGGAAACTGAGGCACAGAGAGGTGGGTTAGTCACCTGAGGTTACATAGCTACAAGTGGTAAAGCTAGAATTTGAACACAGTCTGGCTTCAGAGGCTATTTTTTTTTTTTAGAGACAGTCTCACTCTGTCGCCCTTGGTAGAGTGCCGTAGTATCTCACGGCAACCTCTAGCTCTTGGGCTTAGGCGATTCTCTTGTCTTAAGCCTCCTGAGTAGCTGGCACTACAGGTGCCTGCCACAACGCCCGGCTATTTTTTTGTTGTAGTTTGGCTGAGGCTGGGGCCGGGTTTGAACCCGCCACCCTTGGTATATGGAGCTGGCACCTTACTCACTGAGCCACAGGCGCTGTCCAGAGGCATGTTCTTAACTACTATTCTCTGTAGCCACTCTGCAGTTATTTTTTTTTTGTTAGGTAGAAGCCTTAAAAATAATTTTTAATGTGTGATTACTTACTTTGTTTCTCAATAGAGGGTGCTGTTGGCTTGTTGTGTAGGGTAGTTCTCTGCATAACATCCCTGCCTGCCTGCCTGCCCACCTGTCTTACTCACTAAATCACCAATCATTGTGATATATAAAAAAAACAAAAAAACACTCCACTCTCCATTCCCAAATGCCCCCCCAACTGAAAACCTTCTAGAGATGCAAAGCATACTCCATAGTTGTTCTTTCTTTTATAGTGATCTGCTTTCTAAGTTCTAGTTGATCTTAGATCTGTACTTCAAAACTAGTAAGACCGTCTTTAGACCAGACATCTATTTGTGTGTGATTCTGCATAAATAGGATTTCTGGAACTTTTCTTTTCCTGCTTGTTCCTGTTGGCAGGATCTTTATATCATTGTACCTCATAAAATAAAAATACAGAGCCCAGTGAGGTTATTTACATTATTTATTATGGTTTCTATATTTCAGTTATGTGTGCCTTAGAATTACTTTAGTGGCAAATCATACTGTTAACTCTTTTTTTTTTTTTT
>NW_003852438.1:10212855-10214012 GCF_000181295.1 Otolemur garnettii | reverse complement strand
GGTGCCTGTAGTCCCAGCTACTTGGGAGGCTGAGGCAAGAGAATCACTTAAGCCCAACAGTTTGAGGTTGCTGTGAGCTGTGACACCATAGCATTCTACCGAGAGCAACATACTGAGACTCTGTCTCAAAAATAAATAAATAAATTAATTAATTAAATCTTAAGCAGAGCTCTGTGGCATGCCATTAAATATTTCTTTTCATTTTAACACAGATCCTTTAATCAATTCATTGTTGACATTAAGTGGCCAGGGCATCTACTACTTAATTCCATAGTGGTTAGATCTATATGCATATATATGATATGATAAGGGATCTATGATAATAGCTGATAATGAGTATTTGCTTTTATATTATTTGATTTCCTGAAGGTTCATTCTTCCCATGTACTACCTGGCACAGTAACCTTTAGGAAAAAATCCCCCCCCCCTCAGAATTAGTCAGAAATAGCTAAATATTTGTGATAAAAAATAAGTGCCCAAATAGATCAGATTTTTATTAAAGTGTGATATTTATTCTTTAGCATCTCTTAGAATAGTCTTTTAGCATAATGAATATTGTTAGAGGAAAGTAGATCATCTTTGTAGACCTAGAATCTTGGTAGGATTAAGGGTAATAATTTGGGATTGAACTTTCTTTTTTTTTTTTTTTTCCCTTGTGCAAACTACCTCTTTTCATTCACCCATGCTCATCTGGTTAACTAAGGAAAAGTTTTATTTTTTTCCCTCAGCTTGCTGAACTAAAGCAAGAATGTCTTGCTCGTGGTTTGGAGACCAAGGGAATAAAACAAGATCTTATCAACAGGCTCCAGGCATATCTTGAGGAGCATGGTGAGTATTTTGTGGCAGCAATGAATGTCAGGCTCTGACACTTAGATGTCTTCTTTTTTTTAGGTCATTGGTAAATATCCTAATAGCATCAAGAAAAGCTGCTGTTCATCCAGAATAGTGGTTATAATGGAAAGAAATATTTCTCCCCCCCTTTTTTTGAGACTTGGTCTTAACTCTTTGCCCTCGGTAGAGTCCCATGGTGTCATAGCTCTTAGCAGCCTCACACTCTTGGGCTCTAGTGACCCTCTTGCCTCAACCTCCTGAGTAGCTGGGACTACAGGTGCCCACACAACACCTGACTGTTTTTTTCTATTTTTATTTTTTTTTTT
>NW_003852438.1:10209406-10212601 GCF_000181295.1 Otolemur garnettii | reverse complement strand
CACCTTAGGTGTATGTGGCTGGCGCCTTAGCCGCTTGAGCCACAGGCGCCGAGCCTCTATTTTTATTTTTTATTTATTTTGAGATAGTCACACTGTGTAGCCCTCGGTAGAGTGCTGTGGCGTCACAGCTCACAGCATCCTCAAACTCTTGGGCTGAAGCGATCCCCTTGTCTCAGACTCCAAGTAGCTGGGACTACAGGCACCCACAATGCCCAGCTGTATTTTTAGAGAGGAGGTCTCGTTCTGGCTCAGGTTGGTTTTGAACCTGTAAGCTTAGGCAGTCCACTCTTAGGAGCCTTGGCCTCCAAGAGTGTTAGGATTACAGGTGTGAGTCACTGTGCCCAGCCGTTTTTTTCTATTTTTAGTAGAGATGGGATCTTGCTTTTGCTCAGGCTGTCCACCCACTTCTGCCTTCCAGAGAGCTAGGAATACAGGAGTGAGCCACTGTGCCCAGCCCTGAAATATTCCTTTTTTAAGAAGACATAATGTTATTTTAGCATGTTACTTAAAAGTATCATGATAATACAAGCATCGTTAGGCTATAATTGGAGGACTTGAGTTTAATTCCTTTATTTGTTTCCATTCCACATTTCACTCCCTGCCAACCCCCATGGGCAACTATTCTAATGCATTTTATATATATATATATATATTTTTTTTTTTTTGAAATTCTGCCCATTTCAAATATATATATTTGTCCTTGTAAGCCATGTAGTATTGTTTGGTACAGTATTTTCATTTAGTAATGAGGCCATAGCCTTAATTTATTTCTCACTTTTTTCATTAAGTATTGTTTTTTAAAGATGTATCCATTGGGATGTGACTATATGATTATCTAGTCTGTTAATTCCAATTCCTGCATAGCATTCTATGATGTATAGCCACCATAATGTTACTGAGTTCATCCAGCATTTATATTGCTCCCAAGCCTCTGCCTACTATAAGTAATATAAGCAGTATTACAATATGTAGTAATACGATATGTATGTAAGAATATGTATCATACCGCAACTTAAGTATCCCTTATCCAAATGCTTGGGACGAGTAGTATTTCAGATTTCAGATTTTTTGGATTTGGGAATATTTGCATATGCATAATAAGATATCTTGTGGTGGCTCGACGCCCAGAGCACAATGGTTATGGCGCCAGCTACATGCACCAAGGCTGCTGGGTTTGAGCCCAGCCTAGGCCAGCTAAACGACGACAACTATAACAAAAAATAGCTGGGCATTGTGGTTGGCACCTGTAGTCCCAGATACTTGGAGGCTGAGACAAGAGAATCACTTAAACCCAAGAGTTTGAGGTTGCTGTGAGCTGTAATGCTACGGCACTCTACCAAGGGTGACATAGTGAGACTCTGTCTCAAAAAAAAAAAGATATCTTGTGGATGGGACAAAAAGCTAAACTCAAAATTCATTTGTTTCATGTACACCTTATACATATAATCTGAAGGTAATTTTATAACTTTTTTTTAACATCCAACTATTACTTTATTTACATTCGTGTGCTTAAGTTACATGGAAAAAAAGACAGCCAGACAATTCTGCCCATTTAGAAAAGTTTCCAATTAATACCAGTTATGTGGTAATGAATAACTAGGAATGGTGACATCTTTGGGTCAAGACTGACAAGGAAGAATGGGCTCTGGTTATGATTCATCTCCAACAAGAAAGAATATGGCACAATGGCCAGCACAAGCCATGCTAACACTGAGCCTTTATCACTGGGCATAGGTTCGGATCTCTTTGAAGCTAGCAAATCAAGTGAAATAACTGGGTTTAAAAAAATAAAAGTTTTACAATAAAGCCTAAGTTTAAAAATCATGCTCTTAACATACTTTTTTTCAAAATTTACATAAAACACACTTTTTCACTGCAGTAGCCCAGGTATTTTTCCCTGTATAGTCTATCATGTAGTTGCAGAGTCTTCTGCCTCAAGATGTAAACATGGGGGGGGGAAATTAATATTCTCTCCTACACACTGCTGTTGGATGGAAAATACCAAAAAAAATTTTTTTTTAAGAGACAGAGTCTCACTTTATCGCCCTCATTAGAGTACTGTGGCATCACAGCTCAAAGCAACTTCCAGCTCTTGGGCTTAGGTGATTCTCTTGCCTCAGCCTCCCAAGTAGCTGGGACTACAGGTGCCTGCCACAGTGCCTGGCTATTTTTTTGTTGCAGTTTGCCTGGGGCTGGTTTCGAACCTACCACCCTCAGTATATGGGGCTGGCTCCCTACTCTCTGAGCCACAGGTGCCGCCTGGAAAATACAAAATTTAAAAAAATGAAAAAGAAAGAAATATTCTATCTTAGATTCTCACAACTTCTTGTTCTGCAGTTCACAGATACCACTCTTATGCTAAGGTGACAGTGTATGTAAGTAGGTTTTTGTTTTAAATGAAGGAGACGTGGGAAGATGGCTTTATCTTTTCTTCAAGAGTTATCAGATGGTAGGCTCAGTGCCTATAGCTCAGTGAGTAGGGTGCCAGCTATATGCATCAACGCTAGAGGGTTCGAGCCGGGCCCAGGCCTGCTAAACAACAACAGCAGCAGCAACAAAAAAAATGGCCAGGTGTTATATCAGCACCTGTAGTCCCAGCTACTTGGGAGGCTGAGGCAAGAGAATCGCTTAAGCCCTGGAGTTTGAGGTTACTGTGAGCTGTGATGCCATGGCTCTCTACCTAGGATGACATAGTGAGACTCTGTCTCAAAAAAAAAAAAAAGTTATCAGATGGTTCACACTCCTCAAAGCCCTCACTCTCTGAAACTAGAGCATGTTCCTGTTCCAGGATCACACTGCTGTCTTCAGTGGCAAACTCATAGATCCATCCCAGCTTGCTACCAACCAGGTGGTAGCCAGTGAGCATGACTTGATTTTTGATTTTTTTTTTTTTTTTTACATATACATGTGTTTAGGTTTCCATTTTTTGCCTTCACAAAATTAAAAAGGCTTAAAATTTAACAACAATAACAGTATTTAAGGTAAGGACTAGAAACAAAAACCTCGTAAAGAACAAACGAAGAGGCTCGGCGCCTGTGGCTCAAGCGTCTAAGGCGCCAGCCCCATACACCTAAGGTGGCGGGCTCGAATCCCCAGCCCAGGCCGCCAAACAACAATGATGGCTGCAACCAAAAAATGGCCAGGCGTTGTGGCGGGCGCCTGTAGTCCCAGCTACTTGGGAGGCGGAGGCAGGAG
>NW_003852438.1:10199223-10208692 GCF_000181295.1 Otolemur garnettii | reverse complement strand
AAAAAAAAAAAAAAGGAAATATTAAGCAATAATAATAATAAGGCAAAGAAAGTAACATTCACATTGTTAAATGAGAGTATATCTATTATAGAATGCTTTAACTCTGAGGTTCAGTATGGAGTCATCAGTCAACTTCTTCTGTTTTTGTTTTTTTGTTTTGTTTTTTTTTTTTAGAGATAGAGTCTCACTTTGTTGCCCTTGGTAGAGGGCTATGACATCACAGCTCACAGCAACCTCCAGCTCTTGGGCTTAGGCGACTCTCTTGCCTTGGCCTCCCAAGTAGCTGGGACTACAGGCACCCGCCACAATGCCCAGCTATTTTTTTGTTACAGTTTAGCTGAGGCTGGGTTTGAACCTGCCACGTTTGGTATATGAGGCTGGCACCCTATTCACTGAGCCTGGGGTGCTGCCACATGACCCGATCTTGAACTTCACTAAACTGCAGATTATTTAAAAGAAACACTCTGCCAATGGTGCTTGTGAAACAAGTGGTGATGAATTCTGAGTGTTTGGTCAGGATCATATCACAAGAACACAGATGGGTACCACCATCTGATCAAGGAAAATTCTGTGCATTTTTATAACTAAAGTTATATATATATATATATATGTGTGTGTGTGTGTATATATATATATATATATATATTTTTTTTTTTTTTTTTTGAGACAGAGTCTTACTATGTCACCCTCGGTAGAGTACTGTGGTGTCACATCTCACAGCAACCTCAAACTCTTGGGCTTAAATGATTCTCTTGCCTCAACCTCCCAAGTAGCTGGGACTACAAGGTGCCCGCCCAACACCCAGCTATTTTTTGGTTGCAGTTGTCATTGTTGTTTAGCAGGCCCAGGCCAGGCTTGGTGTATGTGACTAATGCTATAACCATTGAGCTACAGGCACCACCCATAGCTGAAGTTCTAAAAACCCTGAGCTGCAGTGAGATCCGAGGCTGCCAGGGGCCCCTCGCTCCTCAGTTCTTTTACACAATACATATATTTATTTATTTATTTTTGAGACAGAGTTGTCACAGCTCACAGCAACATCAAACTTTTGGGCTGAAGTGATTCCCTTGCCTCAGCCACCCAAGTAGCTGGGACTACAGGTGCCCACCACGACGCCTGGCTATTTTCTTGTTGTAGTTGTCATTGTTGTTTGGCAGGCCCAGGCCAGGTTGGAACCCACTAGCCCCAGTATATGTGGCTGGCACCCTAGCTGCTGAGGTACAGGTGCCGAGCCATGTTTTTTTTTTTTTTTGAGACAGAGTTTTCACTGTGTCTCCCTTGGTAGAGTGCTGTGTCGTCATAGGTCACAGCAGCCTTCCGAGTAGCTGGGACTACAGGCACCCACCACAACTCCTGGCTATTTTGTTATTGTTGCAGTTGTCGTTGTTTAGCTGGCCTGCCTTCAAACCTGCCAGCCTGGGTGTATATGGCCAGTGCCCTACGCACTGAGCTACAGGCACTGCCCTCTTTTTACACAATATTTTTAATAACTTTGTGCACAGAGCAAAGTTTTGATTGTGACTTGTCATATGTAGTCAGGTTTGGAATTTTTCCACAGATGTGTTGTTTTGTCAGGACTCAAAAAGTTTTGGATTTAGTAGCATTTCAGATTTTGAATTTTCTGATAAGGGATGCTAATATACTGCTATTATGAACTACTTCTTTCATGCTCTTATGTTGCAATGAGAGTCCTTCTGGGCATATACCCAGGATCAGGATCGCTAATTACTGCATATTTATAAATATATACTTAATTTGAGTAAATATTGCTAAATTGTTTTTCAAAATTACTCTATAAATCTATGCTTGTGCGTAAGGGTTCTTACATCTCTACAAACCTGAACTTGGCAACTGTCCTATTAAGTGGCCAAAGTTTTACCAATTTGTTGGTTGCAATTAATATTTGTCTGTGAAAAAAAAAATGTCTTTTGTGTCCCTGGTTCTGTGTTCTTAAGGGTTCTTTGCCTGTTTTTCTTCTTTCTTTTTTTGAGCCAAGAGTCTTAACTCTGTTGCCTAGGCGGTAGTGCTGTGGCGTCCTAGCTCAGAGCAACCTCAAACTCTTAGGCTTCAAACAATCCTCCTACCTCAGCTTTCTGAGGAGGTGGGACTACAGGCATCTGCCACCATGCCTGGCTAATGTTTCTGTTTTTAGTAGGGACAGAGTTTCACTCTTGCTCAGACTGGTCTCAAACTCCTGAGCTCAAGTGATCCTCTTGCCTCATCCTTCCAGAGTGCTAGGATTACAGGCATGAACTACTTTGCCCATTTTTATATTGAGGTTCCTATGATTTGCTTGTTGGCTTGCAGGCATTGCTAATAACTGTTCCCCTTCTGGTTTTAGGGACAAATATTTGTCTGAAGTTGTTTCATGGCATTCTTCCTTAAGTAGAAGTCTTTAGTCTTAAGAAATCATTGAAATCATTTGATTTTTTTTTTTTAACTCCTGGGCTCAAGTGAGTCTCCTGCCTCAGCCTCCCAAGTAGCTGGGACCACAGGCGCCCACCACAACACCCGTCTATTTTTTGGTTGCAGCCGTCATTGTTGTTTGGTGGGGTCTGTCTGGATTCAGACCCGCCACCTTGGGTGTACATGGCTAGCGCCTTAGCAACTTGAGCCACAGGCCCCAAGCCTAAAATTAATTTTGTAGTTGGATCTTATTACATTTAGTTCTTCAGTCTAGCTGGAGTTCGACTTCATGTTAATGTTTGATGAAGGTCTGGATTTAGCTTCTCCAGATGTGACAAACTTTGTGAGCATCACTTCTGCCTTCATTATTGGATTTTGTTTTGAGAAGTCAAAGTTGTTATAATTTTAGCCTTAGTACAGTGATAAAGATGGTTTTGTACCAGGGCTTGACCTGAATATTTTAATATTCTTTAGCTGAAGAGGAGGCAAATGAAGAAGATGTACTGGGAGATGAAACAGAGGTGAGTTGGATAGAGTAAGGTTAGCTACTGGCCTGGTCATGTGCCTCTGCCTTGGCACAGTGCTTAACATCATCAGTTATTGAAGGATTTACATGCTAATTTATTAGGGTCACATAAGAGGGATGTGAAGGTTCTGAGAGACTGTTTTAGAGTTCTGATAGTCTTCGTTGATGGGTATTTTATTCGTTTGATTTATGTTAATCATCTTGTTTTATTTGATTTTAGGAAGAAGAACCAAAGCCCATAGAACTTCCTGTCAAAGAGGAAGAACCCCCTGAAAAAACTGTTGATGTGTAATTATCCCTTTTTATAATCTGAGTACAGAGTACTACAGTATAGAGTAGGCTGTTCTGTTTTTAGTGGGTTTAGTGTTTTAACTCTGTTTACCTCTTACACCTTGCCTTTGGCTTTTTCATTTCTGCTTAGGTCATACATTTTTCAAAAGGGTCTGCTTTACTTAAAGTACATGCTCCCAGTGAAACAAAGCAATTTGTCTCTAGGTTATGTAATAGGAAGTTAGAACTGGATGACTTTAAGCTCAGACACAGTTTATCTCTCCTAGCCTTTGTTATTCTTTTATAGGCCCACCATAATAGATGATTCTATTCCTGTATGGAAAAATCTGTGTAATTGTCTGTACAGTGGAAAACTCTGTAAAATAAACTCTCTTGCTCTTTATAGAGTTTTATACTTTTCTGTAAAAGTATAAAACTATATATAAGGCGTTTTGTAAGGGAGGAGGGTGTTGGGGAGAGCTTGTGTTTCTTAAGTAACATATTCTTTCTTGCTTTTTGATTTACAGTGGAGGAGGGGAGGACAAAATCTAGAGTGGAAAGTGGATCTCGATTTGTTTAAACTATCCACAAGGTCGATCATAAACATCTTTAATTTGGGGCTCTTTCTACAAATGTCTGGCCATTTTGTACTTCAGCACACTAAGAACAGTTGAGTCCCTTTTAACATTTTTGTTCCTCATAGCTGTGTTAATGCATTAAATTATAAAAGGCAATATATGTACAAGTAAAAAGTGAAAGAGGAGTATATAAATAAAAAATTAAGTACCTCTTGTATCCACGGCCATCTGACTTTCCACAAGTTTTTAGTATAGTATTTTGGAATATTTTATATGTGGAATAGGTGTGTGTATATGTATGTACGTATGTATGTATTTGTATATGTATGTATAAATACATATACACACTCTTGATTTTTTCCCACATCTGGAGATTATTTTATATCATTATGATAATAATAATGTCCTTATTTAAATGCTAGTTACATGCTAGACATGATTATAAGTATTTTACCTGTATTCTTATTTAATACTCACATTGACCCTATGAAGTAGGGATGATTATCATAGTAATTAGTAATTCTTTTTTTGGAAGCTTGTTATGGGAAATTACAAGTATATACAAAAGTTATGAGAATAGTATAATAGACCCTCATGTACCTATCACTCAGATTTAGTAGTTATCAACTTAGACCCTTATTCTTTCTGGCTTCTAATTGTATTCTATTCTGTGGTTGAACAGTAATTTATTTCATCAGTTTTCTGTGAATGGACATTTACATTATTCATAAAAGCAAAAAAATAAGTGGTAGTACTATATGTCCTCATCCAGCTGTTTATAGTATGTTCATAGGATACTATGCAAGTATGTTCATAGAGTAAATTCCTAGCAGTGGGATTTGCTACATCACAGAGTATGCACACTTTAACATTTTAGTAGTTTTGTTTTTTGTCACATATTACTTTGTAAAGCCATTTAATTATTATGCCATCATAGGAGGTTTATGATTAGATATAGTGCCTTGAGAAAATGACTCAGTGGGATAGTTTTAAAATAGAGATATTTGGGGGACTTCTGGTACAAGAAGGAAGATCAAGTGAATACAGTGTCAATTGGCTTTTGTGAGTTAACAAATAAGAGGCTGAAAATTTGAAGAAGTTCATTATTCATAGAATTTATAAAATGTATAATTCTCTTGTTCAGGGCACTTTAATTCTATTAAAAATTTTGAAACAAAGAAATTGAAAGTGTTAGGGAGTGGTAATTTTGCTTTTTAGAAGGATAGTTATGCTTAAAGTATATACAGAAAGATTCTGAGCCCCTGTATTTTAGGGAATATTTTGTATGTGAATGTGGGTGGGAGAAAAATTTGGCAGTGCAGAGTAAAAATTTCCCTTGTGTCCCAGAATGTGATGTTTATTTATTGTTTGAGTCTAATTGTGCCTAAGGGAATTGGAATAGAGTGGAAGGAAGCTTCCTCTCTGTTTCCTTTTCTGCCATGAGATATACTGCAGTGATTGTGCTTCAGGATGGGAATGTGGAGGAAGTCATTAGCCTCTAGTTGATGGAGAGAACTGCTCTTTTTAATGGCATTAGACTTCAAGTAAAACATTAAACGTTTTTGGCTGTGCGTGCCTGAATGAGAGAGGGTTAGGGAAGGATGCCTAGGAAGTGGGAAGAATTGGGAAATTTCTTTGAAAGTTAGAATATTCTGGGCTAATTTAGATTCTTTGGATATTTAAAACGAGATCCCTATTACTTCATCTGAGGTTCTCCAAAAATATACCTCTGTTTTCTATTTTGATTCTTCTGCCAGCCAGAGCAATTAAATATTGTAGGACTTACTTATGGTCAGCAGGGGGCACCCATTGCTTGTCTGTCAGTCCAAGGACCTCCAACAAAAGGATAGAAGAGAGTAAGTTCCTGTTCTAGAATTGCTTCCTCTGAAAATGTCATTAAACCATTACTACCTTTCAGGCCATCAAAAGGGAAAAGTGTCCGGGATATTGGAACAAAAACCGCCCATGTCTCTAAATGAGGGAACTTAATGAGACTGGTTATGACCCACAGGTTTATGGGAGTTGTTTGGTGGAGAGTTAATGCCCTTCCATTTATCCTGGGTACTTCCGAACTTTCTTTCCCGCCCCTGTGGTCCCCCCTCTTTTGTTTTCTCTTAAACCTTTTGACCAGTACCTCACTATGTTTTCCTAATTCAAATTCCCTTTAGTCTTTTTTTTTTCTTTGCACTACCTTTGGCATTTTTATTTGTTCCATCTTGACTGTTTCAGCTGGAGATGTAGTCCTCATGAGAGAAATAAGAGATTTTTAAAAGAAGGAAGCCAGGGCTTGTAGTGCATGCATTAATTGTTGCTGTGGTGAAAACTGAGAGCTGTTATTTAAGCGAGGGTTAGAAGGTTAGTCAGTCCAAAAGTGAACTTAAAAGTTCCTGAAAGCAAATGAGATGTTTCTCGTGTTTTTGCATAACCAGATTTCTTCCTTGATTACTTTCCATATGCTTTAGCTGAAGCAGCTTAGTCTGTTATTTAAATTCTTCTCAATGGAAGACAGTTCAAAGAATCAAGGTTCTAATGAACTTTATGTTGCTTTATACTAAGGGGTGGCAGAGTGTTATAGTACAGAGAATGTGACTTAGGTTAATTCTTACACATTTCTAAGGTTTTGGTTTAGAGTACCATTTTCCTGATTTTTAAAAATCTTTCTTTGAAATAAATGAATAAATGTCACCAAAAAAATCTTTCTTTAACAGGGCAGCAGAGAAGAAAGTGGTAAAAATTACATCTGAAATACCACAGACTGAGGTAGGTATTCTGCTCCCTAGTAGATCAGTCTCTACATTTCTCTCTCTTTTATCTTTTATTATATTTGCATTATTACCTTTAAACATTTATTCACAGGCAGAAAATCAGTGTTAACAGATTTTGGTGTTGATACTTTCCTTTACCAGTTGCTTTTTAGAAAATATTTAGGCTAGCATAGGGGGTAGTCACCTTTGAAGCCATCATCTTTTTGTATGTATTACTATGACCTTTTTGGTGACTAGCCTTTAACATGTTTACCAACCTGGGATTACAGTTTGTGATGATTGTACCTTGAAAAACAGTAATGGTATATGTCAGTCTTATGTTGGCACTTGCTAGTAGGTGAGATTGAAATTTCTCTGAATTGTCTGAGTATCTCTAAAACCATGTTCTTGTTGAAATTTTGTGTTCATTTTTGTACCCTGAAAGTAGAGAATTATTAAATTATTTTCTAATGGCATAGAAAATAGTGCCTCATTTTTAACTGAAAGAGTACCACTAGTGTTGGAACCAAGCTATTCCTTTGATTCCTTTTCAGATGTCAACCAGACACAGCTTTTGTCTTCTTGACTTCGTGGAGAATGTAGTTTTATTTTATTTTATTCCTCCATTTTGTTTTTGATGGCATAAATGTAGTAATAGTCTTACTGTGTTTCCTTTCCAGAAAGGGCTGTTAAGTCTTGGTATGGACACAATTTAATATCCTTGTCTAATATTGTCAGTTAAACCTTAAGAAATTACTTCTTATGTTCTTAAAGTACTTCCTTCCTTCTACCTTTTTTAAACCAGAAATTGAGTTTTTTTCTCTACCCCTTCTTTTGTCTGTTATCACTTAGAGAATGCAGAAGAGGGCTGAACGATTCAATGTACCTGTGAGCTTGGAGAGTAAAAAAGCTGCAAGGGCAGCTAGGTGAGTATCCCCAGCCTTTTGGGTCTGGGAGGAGGCATGATCCTATATTTTATTTTATTTATTTATTTTTCCTTTTTTTTGCATTTTTGGCTGAGGCTGGGCTTGAACCCGCCACACCCAGTATATGGGGCTGGCGCCCTACTCCTTGAGCCACAGGCGCCGCCCATGATGATCCTATATTTTAGATATAATTGTAAATGTTAAGTAGGATAGACTTGCTGAAAGGAAAGGAACACTTTTGAGGCTCTGTTCAGAATTATCTCTGCTGATTTGGATGTAATAGCTGTAGATTGAGCTTTATTATTGAGCAGTGTTTTTTGTAATGGTAAAAGTCAGGAATGGACTGCTACTTCTAATTCTGATAAGGCTTCCTTTTAGCTTACTCCCTGGACTCTAGGTGAGAAGGAGAGTAAACTGGACCTCTTTCATGGAGTTGTTAGAATTAGCTAATGATTGCAAGGCTTGAGATCACAAGCAAGAAGTGTGATGTGTGCACTTGAAACGGAGACAAACAGGAGTGTGAACAGCTTCCTAAAATTCAGTTTGTTTTTTTTCCTATAGATTTGGGATTTCTTCAGTTCCAACAAAAGGTAAGTGTACAGAAACTCTTCTGAGAAAGTTACCTTTATATTCTTTCTTTTTTGGTACAGCAAATTTCCTTGCTCCCAGATAAGGTAAACTTGTTAGTTTTAGAAGCTCTTAAGAAGCTTCACTTTGCTTTAGGCAAAATTATAGTTACCTTCTTGGGCAATTAAGAGAAGGTACTGAAGTACCTTCAGAAGTTATGAGAGGATAGGAATTACCAACATTTGTCTTCCTTTTCTTGAACATCTTCATAGAAGTTTCTGCTACTTTGCTTACACAGTATTATTTATAGTGATGAATAAATACAAACAACCAAATGTACAGAGAATTGGTTAAATGTGTGTCCATAGTATATTGTATCCAGTCTTCTTAGTGACCTGTCAGTAGTTTTTGTTTTTTGTTTTTTGTTTTTGAGACAGAATCTCATTTTGTTGCCCTCTGTAGAGTGCGGTGACGTCACAGCTTACAGCAGCCTCCAGCTCTTGGGCTTATGTGATTCTCTTCCCTCAGCCTCCTGAGCAGCTGGGACTACAGGCACCCACCACAATGCCTGGCTATTTTTTTTGTTGTTCTTGCAGTTTGACTGGGGCCAGGTTTGAACCCACCACCCTCAGTATATGGGGCTGGTGCCCTACTCCCTGAGCCACAGGCACCACCCCCGTCAGTAGTTTTTTAAGTTGGTAAGAAAATGTCTTTCAGACATGTCCATAGTATTTGAGGTTGCTGTGAGGTAGGGTGACACCACAGCATTCTAGCCTGGGCAACAGAATGAGATTCTGTCTCAGAAAAAAAAATAAAGACAAGAAAAATTTTGGCCACCTTCACTAAGGATTTGGGGGTAGGAGGCATTGGGAGGGATAGCATCTTGCTCCCCCAGGCTAGAGTGCATGCAGAGACAACATCTTAGCTTATTGCACCCTCAAATTTTGGGCATCCTACTTTAGCCTTCCAAGTATCTGGGACTATATGCATGTGCTGTCATACTGGGATAGTTTTTAACATTTTTTATAGAGATAGGGTCTCACTGTTTCCTGGGTTGGTCTCAAGCTCCTGGCCTCAAGTGATCCTCTCACCTTAGCTACTCAAAATGGTGGGATTACCAGCATGAGCCACCATACTTGGCCTCACTAAGTATTTTAGAAACAAAATATTTCTGGCTTAGTTATATCAAGCAAGATGTAAAATTGGCAAAGATATAACAAATGATTAAAGATGGTGCTGTGGAAAAATAAAAGCTAATATAGGGGCTCAGCACCTGTGGCTCAAGTGGTTAAGGCGCCAGCCACATACACCTAAGGTGGAGGGTTTGAATCCAGCCCGGACCCTCCAAATAACAATAATGGCTGCAACCAAAAAATAGCCGGGCATTGTGGCGGGCGCCTGTGGTCCCAGCTACTTGGGAGGCGGAGGCAGGAGACTCGCTTGAGCCCAGGA
>NW_003852438.1:10195275-10199031 GCF_000181295.1 Otolemur garnettii | reverse complement strand
AAAAAAAAAAAAAAAAAAAGAGGCCATAATTTCATAATTTCATCTCATGTTAGTAGTTCTGCTCTTTTGTCCAGATGTAGTTTCTTCTTTTTTAACAACTTTATTGATATAATTTATATACCATAGAGTTCATTCAGTTAAAGTATGTAATTCATTTTTTGTTTTATTATATTCACAAGATACGGAACCATCATTACGGTCATCATCACCCCCAAAAGAAACCCTGTGCTGTTTAGCAGTTATCTTCCCATCTCCTCTTCCTGTCTAGCCCTAAACATCCATAAATGTTTTTCTCTATATATACATTTACCTTCATTAAATGAAATCATACAATATGTGGTCTTTTGTGACTAGCTTCTTTCACTTATCATAGTTTTCGAGGTTCACCTGTGTTGTGGCATGTCTCACTGCTTTGTTACTGTTTATTGCTGAGTAATACTCCATTTTATGGATATAACACATTTTATCCAATCAGTTGATAGATATTGGGTTGTTTTCACTTCTGGTTTAGCGTGAATAATGTTGCTATGAAATTTGTATGTAAGTTTATGTGTAGAAATATGTTTTAATTTTTCCTGGATATATATCTGGAAGTGGAATTGCTTGGTCATATGTAATTCTGTTTATGTTTTTGAGGAACTGTCCACTGTTGTCCAGAGCAGCCATGCCATTTTCTGTTCACACCAGCAGTGAATGCAGACACGATCTCTATGTGCCATTACTATCTTTTCATCAGAGCATAGTCCTGTGTACTATTTTTAATGTTGTATGATTAGAAGATTGTCAACTTCTTTTGTGACATTTAAAAATATTTTTTAAAAAACTTTATTTACTTCCTTAGGTCTGTCATCTGAAACCAATACAGTAAGAAATCTTTTTTATCTTTTGCACACCTAGATATTAACTCTGTATAGCTAGTGTTAAAGTTACAGACTTCTCCTCAGATCACAGGAACTGAGTTCATGAATTTAATAACTGTTTTGGTACAATATTGTATCTTCTTTAAAAAAAAAAGTTAGGAATACTGAGAGGTTAGGAAAATTGCCACATCTTTAAACATCGTGCTCCTATCCCTCTTTTTGAAAAGATGAATTGATTTTGTTAGCCTTTTGTCTTATGGTAATAGAGTTTTGTCCAATAGCTGTAGATAATGTCTAATTCATTTTTTTGTTTTTGAGACAGATTTTCACTTTGTTGCCTACACTGGAGTGCAGTGGTGTCATCACAGTTCACTGCAACCTCAAATTCCTGGGCTCAAGCAATCCTCTTGCCTCATTCTCCTGAGTAGCTGGGACTACAGGCATGTGCTATGACTCCTAGCTATTTTTTTTTTTGTAAAGATGAGGTCTTACCTATGTTGCTCAGGCTTATCTTGAACTCCTGGCCTTATCTGATTCTCTTGCCACAGCCTCCTCCCAAAGTGGTAGGATTATAGATGTGAACCATTCCATCTAGCTGCATAATTTCTAATTCTTAATTACCATAAGAGAATCTATCAAAGCAACTTTTATGAGTTCTATTGATAGATACTGCTGGGTTTTGGGGGGGTTTTTTGGATTTTGGGGGTTTTTTTTTTCTTTTTTTTTTTTTTGAGGTTTGGAGACAGGGTCTTGCTCTCTTGTTAAGGCCAGAGTGCAGTGGCGTGATGATACTTGTATTTTTTTTTAACACTACCTATTAAATATAAAATCAAAGAGTTAAGAATGGTCTTTTGGGCCATTGTAACTAGTCATCGTGTTTAGAAAATAGAAACAAATAACTGTGGTTGAAGTACATTCAACTTTATGAAATCCTACTTTGGGGGCTACTATTTGATACTGTAAGTGAAGGTTAAACATTATTATTGTTAATGAAAATGTCCTAAATATCCTTATAATAGCAAGTCTCATATACCAAGGCTTCCAAGGAAATGGAGGGAGAATTGTACTGGGTAGTTGTGATGATAGACTGTCTTCTATAAAAGGAAATACTTCAGTGATAGTTTCTTTTTACTTGGAGATAACGTTAAGAGCTATTTGCAGAGACTGTGTAGGAATTAGGAATTAATGATTTTGGACTGTTAATGATGGACTTGTTTGGGGGGGGTGAATTAGGCATATGTTTATTTTTTCTAGCAGTGTCTGGCCTACTTTGATTTTAAATCCTCCTCAGGTTCTTGCCACCTTTGATGAACAAAGAAAACAGGGCTGAATCTTTGCATTGCATTCCAGAAGAGGCCTTTTAATAATCAATGGGATGAATAGGTGCTTTGTTTTCTAATTTGGCACATAGGGTATCATCGATATTATAAGCTTATTTGAACTTTAAGGTTTAGACCATAATTTTTACCTTTTCTATTTTGTTTCTGATTTTTAAAAATATATTCTCCCTTCCCACCCCTATGTTTTATAGGTTAACCTGGATAAGCTAAAGGAAAGAGCCCAAAGATTTGGTTTGAATGTTTCTTCAATCTCCAGAAAGGTAATGTAGATTGGACAGAATTGCTATTTTTGCAACATTAGAGCCCCTTAGTGGCTACATATGGAAATGACTCTCCTAAGAATGTAGCTGGCTACTCAGAACTTCATTTCACATACTCTTTTGAATTTCACCTCCTCTCACTGGCTACTCTCACTGGTTACATTATAGGAATGGTTTCAGAAACTAATTTTTTCAAGAGTTTTTTTTTTTTGAGACAGAGCCTCACTTCGTTGCCTTTGGCATCATGGCTCACAGCAACCTCTCTTAGGCTCAAGTGATTTTCTTGCCTCAGCCTCCCAAGTAGCTGGGACTATAAGCACCCACCACAATGCTATTTTTAGACATAGGGGTCTCACTCTAGCTCAGGCTGGTCTTGAACTGGTGAGTTCAGGCAGTCCCTTCAGCTGGGCCTCCCAAAGTGCTGGGATTATAGGCATAAGCCATTGTGCCCAGCCTGCAAGATTGTTTTCATAGCTGTCACCCACACTGTTAGAGCATGGTCTGTATTTCACTTGGTTTAGATGTTGAATTCAGTTATATTAAAACTTATTACATTTGTTTTAATTTCTGACATAGGAGTAGTGGATATTAAATAATCAAGAGAAAATAGTCCTATCTTTAGTTCAAAGGTATCTAGAAACAAAACTTGGGGATTTTATAGAACAAAAATAAGAAAGTTATTTGATTCTTTTTGTCCCTTTGCTAACTGATACTATTTAGCCTATTAAGCAAGATGATACCATGCTTTGTAGGGTGATCAATTCTCCAGGGCCTAGTAGTTTTTGAATTTTTTTCTAGGCATATTAGAGAAACAGTAATGATTTTCCTATTTGCCTAGAGAGAGGTGATCTCTGTTTTTATTCTTTGGGAATTAGAGCGAGTTTCTTGGTTGTTGATAGGGTTGTTGTGGTAGTAGGGTATTTCAAAGAGAAAAACTAATATGTCATTATTTCCAACTTTGGTATGAAAGCATTTAGCTCTTTAGAAAGCCATTGGAAGAAACTGACCTGACATTAGTTCTTTTTATGGCTTAGGAAAAAAGCTAAGCACTAAAAGTAATCATTACTGTGCTGCTCTAGAATACATGACCTGAACACAACTTTGTTCTATATCTTCCTTCCATTTTGGTTGCTTTTTTTGTTATTTACCAGAAATACAACATTAGGTCTGTGTGCCTACCTTGATGCTGAGTGCATAGATGTTTAGTGGGAATACTTGGTGGTATGTGTAAAATAAGAAAAAAATGAGGAGTTGAGAGGCAGAATATATGATTCTTTTTTTTTTTTTTTTGAGACA
>NW_003852438.1:10190618-10194873 GCF_000181295.1 Otolemur garnettii | reverse complement strand
CACAATGCCCGGCTATTTTTTGGTTGCAGCCGTCATTGTTGTTTGGCGGGTCCGGGCTGGGGATTCGAACCCGCCACCTTAGGTGTACGTGGCTGGCGCCAGAATATATGATTCTTAAACCATATACAGCTTCATTGGGAAGAGCCATTATAAACCAAAAATCATTTGTGTTTTGAAATGGGGGAAAGGGTGCCTTGGATCTGGGCTCCTAATTGTCATCTGTCTCATCGGAGTCCTTGGTGTCTGAGAATTCCAGCAATAACTTCATCCCACTAGGGAACTATCTACATTTCTATGTTCCTTCAGAATTTACATAATTGTACATAAAATCTTATAATATTTGGCTCATACAGACACATTCCTGAGAGGATTTGACCTTCAACAATATACTATCTAGGCTCAGCTCCTATGGCTCAAGTGGCTAAGGCGTCAGCCATGTACACCCAAGGTGGCAGGTTTGAATTCAGCCTGGGCCCCCCAAACAACAACGATGGCTGCAACCAAAAAACAGTTTGGGCGTTGTGACGGGTGCCTGTGGTCCCAGCTACTCAGAAGGCTGAGGCAGGACACTCGCTTGAGCCCAGGAGTTAGAGGTTGCTGTGAGCTGTGATGCCACGGCACTCTACCAGGGAGACAGCTTGAGGCTCCTGTCTCAAAAAAAAAAAACAATATACTATCTACCTGAGTTATTTTTAGTATTTCGTTAGAGGGTTATCAGCTCAGCCTTTTCTCTACTTTTCCCTAGAATCTTTTCCATATTTTTCCTATTTTCATTTTTAGGCCAGAAGAAGCTGAGTAAAACCTAGAGATACTTTTATTAACTTTGTAACCTTGAACAAGTTACTAAATTTCTTTGATCCTCATCCTTAAAGCTTAGAGTAATACCTAACAACCTGATTGTGAAGAGTGAACAGTTGTATACAGTAGTTGAAATTATCTAACATAGTGACACTTTGACCCTCAATTAATGTTAGTTAACTTCTGTGTTTTAGTTGATCACTGATAACATTTCAGCTTCTATTTTATTTTATTTTATTTTTGAGACAGAGTCTCACTTTGGTAGAGTGTCACCCTTGAGAGTGCTGTGGTGTCATAGCTCACAGCAGTCTCAAACTCCTGGGCTTAAGTAATTCTCTTGCCTCAGCTTCCCAAGTATCTGGGACGACACATGCCTGCCACAGTGCCCAGCTATTTTTAGAGATGAGGTATCACTCTGGCTCTGGCTCGTCTCAAACCTGTGAGCTCCCAAATGCTGGGATTACAGGCATGAGCCATTGCACCCAGCCTCAGCTCCGATTTTAAATCTCTAGAGGGTGGTGATCTGATAGTGGTCACTGGAAGAACTCTAACTGTGAGTTTCCTTCTCTAATTACATTCATTTGTCAGTATATATAGCATGCATAATATCTGTGTACTAGAATAGTGCTCATTATCCTGGCACTTAGAAGGCCGAGGCAGGTGGATTGCCTGAGCTCACAAGTTTGAGACCAGCCTGAGCAAGAGCAAAACCCCATCTCTAAAAAACAGCTTAGTGGTTGTGGCGGGTTCCTGTAGTTCCAATTACGTGGGAAGCTGAGGCAAGAGACTCACTGAACCCAAGTTTGAGGTTGCTGTGAGCTAAAACAGCACGGCATTCTACTGACGGTGATGTGACCAAGTGAGACTCTTGTGTAAAAAAAAAATTAGAGTAGTGCTTCTCAAATTATCTCTGGCAAGTCTCGGCGCCTGTGGCTCAAGCACCTAAGGTGCCAGCCACATACACCTAAGGTGGCGGTTTCAAATCCCCAGCCCAGGCCCACCAAAGAACAATGATGGCTGCAACCAAAAAATGGCCAGGCGTTGTGGTGGGTGCCTGTAGTCCCAGCTACTTGGGAGGCTGAGACAGGAGACTCGCTTGAGCCCAGGAGTTGGAGGTTGCTGTGAGCGTGATGCCACAGCACTCTACCCAGGGGGATAGCTTGAGGCTCCGTCTCAAAAAAAAAAAAAAATTTAATCTCTGGCAAAAGTCTAGTTTTTAAACATTTGTGATTCATTACAGAGTAATACTTGTATAAAATATAATTAAAATTTCACAGCAGTGTTAAATTACCATGGAAGTTTCTTTTCTTTCTTTCTTTTTTTTTTTTTTAAAGAGACAGAGTCTCACTTTGTCAACCTTGGCAGAGTGCTATGGTGTCACACTTCATAGCAACCCCATCTCCTGGGCTTAGTTGATTCTCTTGCCTCAGCCTCCTAAGTAGCTGGAACTACAGGCACCTGCCACAACACCTGGCTATTTTTTTGTTGCAGTTTGACTGGGGCTGGGTTTGAACCCACCACCCTGGTTATAGGGGACTGGCACCCTAGTCAGAGGCACTGCCCAAGGCAGAGTCTTATTATGTCGCCCTCAGTAGAGGACAGTGGCATCACAGCTCACAGCAATCTCAAACTCTTGAGCTTAAACAATTCTCTTGCCTCAGCCTCCCAAGTTGCTGGGACTACAGATGCCCGCCACAATGCCCGGCTATACTATGGAAGTTTCTAAACACTTTCAGTTTCTGGA
Source organism: Otolemur garnettii (assembly GCF_000181295.1). NCBI lineage: Eukaryota > Metazoa > Chordata > Mammalia > Primates > Galagidae > Otolemur > Otolemur garnettii. The sequence goes on along the minus strand of NW_003852438.1, from coordinate 10,192,331 downwards.
CTTACTATAAACTGGTAAGAAACAGTTTGGAGATCAGCATCAGGAGGCAGACCATATTTTGAGTAGCACTTTACTAAAATATATATGGTTTCCAGGGACTACTTCCTTTGCTTGGAGGTTTGTGACTTTTTGAGATGTCTTCTTTCGGTATAGGTTCTATTTGCAGTGATTATAAATTCAATTTTCAGAACCATCCTGATTTCATCAGTTTGCTTTCGTTTGCCCTATAAACCATAGTAATGTCAAAGAAGTGCACAAGACTCTTGAACTCTGATACTTTGCTGTCTAGAGCAGCACTGACCAATAGAACTTACTATGAGCAGCCATGTGTGGATAGTGGTTACTGTATTGGACAACTCAGGCCTAACTTACATCTTCCACAAAACTTTCACACTTGGAAGTGGCACAGAAATCCTTTATCAGACTACATAATTGTGTAACCCAGGATTTTTTTTTAGAGGCAGAGTCTCACTTTATCGCCCTTGGTAGAGTGCTGTGGCATCACAGCTCACAGCAACCTCCAACTTCTGGGCTTAGGCGATTCTCTTGCCTCAGCCTCCCAAGTAACTGGAACTACAGGCTCCCACCACAACGCCAGGCTCTTTTGTTGTTGTTGTTGTTGCAGTTTGGCCTGGGCCGAGTTTGAACCCGCCACCCTCGGTATATGGGGCCAATGCCCTATTCACTGAGCCACAGGCGCTGCTCAATAACCCAGGATTTTTTAATGCATGTGGAAAATATAAACAGTTTCAGAGTGAATCTGTGGAAGAAGAAGAGAAGTTAGAGGAACAGAAATAAGAGAAAAAGGAAAGATTCTTTTTTTTCTAGAACTTACTGTTCTATACCCAAATTCTGAGATTCTAACTTGTTACATTCTCTGATGAGAGTTGTGTGGTTCAGTCTTGTGCTTAATTGGTCTTTATCACTACAGATGACTTGTTATTTGTTTTGTTTGTTTTTTGAGACAGTATTTCATTTTGTTATCCTTGGTAGAGTGCTGTAAGGTCATAGCTTACGGCAATCTTCAACTCTTGGGCTCAAGCAATTCTCTTGCTTCAGCCTCCTGAGTAGCTAGGACTACAGGTGCCCACCACAACACACAGCTATTTTTAGAGATGAAGTCTCGCTCTTGCTGAGGCTAGTCTGGAATTTGTGACCTCAGGACAATCACTGCCTGGACCTCTCAGAGTTCTAGGATTACAGGCGTGAGCCATCGTGTTACCTAGTATTTGGTTGGTCAAGGTTAATGACATGAGTGTGTTTGTATTTATGGAGCATTCAAATCAGTATACTTCCGTCCACCTCATTCTGGGATTCTGGGTTCCATTATAGTCTCCTAAGTGCCTGTGGCTCAAAGGAGTAGGGCAGTGGCCCCATATGCCAGAGGTGGCAAGTTCAAACCCAGCCCCAGCCAAAAACTGCAAAAAAAAAAAATTGCCTAAGTTTTATAATTCTGTAGGCACAGATTTTATTCAGTTAGATATGGTACAAACAGTGGAGATTAGTAGGTAAATGTGAAGATGCCTCCTCTTCATCCTAGTATTTTAAAGAGGACAATGAGAGATTTACCTTCTGTCATCTCCATTGCACAAGATTTGTGTTTGCTTAATCTAGTTTAAGGCCCAGCTTGCTTTTTCCTCAGTGGACTAGACTATAGTGTGTGAATAAAGATAGGAAGTGTGGGCTCGGCGCCTGTGGCTCAAGCGGCTAAGG
>NW_003852438.1:10186336-10189705 GCF_000181295.1 Otolemur garnettii | reverse complement strand
CCAGGCGTTGTGGCAGGCGACTGTAGTCCTAGCTACTTGGGAAGCTGAGGCAAGAGAATCGCTTAAGCTGAAGAGTTGAAGGTTGCTATGAGCTGTGCTCCATGGCACTCTACCAAGGACAACATAATGAGACTCTGACTTAAAAAAAAAAAGAAAGAAAGAAACCTCCCACTCCCATCAAACAAAACAACACCCAGATAAATAATATCTGCCTAGTTGGTTCTGATTGATCTTCATCTAGGTTTTTTTTTTTTTTTTTTGCCATTTTTTGGCTGGGGCTGGGTTTGAACCCACCACCTCCAGCATATGGGGCCAGTGTCTTACTCCTTTGAGCCACAGGTGCCACCCATCTAGGTTTTTTTTATCTTGTGCTTGACCAGTCGTTTTTTTCTCTTGTTTTCCATGCTTCCCAAGAGGATTGGTATTTGAGTCAGTACTATTGGTGAAGGACAGGACTTAAAGCATAGAAAACTCATCTTTGAAATGAATGAGAGATTCAAAGAGGGAATATAGATGAGAAGCCAGTTCAGTTAATATAAGATGGTCAGGGGACACTGGTTTTGGTAAAAACTAAGCCTGACCTTAGAGTTATAATGTTAACTGGTGTAGCTAATTTGAGTGGATTGTTTTTCAAGTAAAGTAAACTTGGGAAGGAGAAACTTGATACTTTAGAATGTTATAGGATATCTACCTAGGTAGAATTTGTTTTGTTTTATCTTTATATTTTTATTTTTTAAAGGCAGGGTTTCACTCTGTTGCCTAGGCTAGAGTACAGTGGTATATTCATTGTTCACTGCAACCTAAAGCTCCTGAGTTAAAGGGATTATCCTGCCTCAGCCTCCCAAGTAGCTGGAAGTACATGTGTCTGCCACCATGTACAGCTAATTTTTCTATTTTCAGTGCAGACAGAGTCTCACTCTTGCTCAGGCTGGTCTTGAACTGACCCTAAGCAATTCTCCTGCCTTGGCCTCCCAGAATGTTAGGATTACAGGAGTGAGCCATCAACCACATCCTGCTTATAAAGTAAACTTTATAGATTATAAAATTAAACTTTATCATAGGCGTGGGTGTATAGGTAAAAACTTAAAATACATAGGGTTTGGTACTGTTTGTGGTTTCAGGTATCCACTGGGGGTCTTGGAATGAATGTAGTCTCCTATGATGAGAGGAACTACTGTATTATTATTTAAAAGTTAATCAATGGGGCTCAGCGCCTGTGGCTCAAGTGGCTAAGGCGCCAGCCACATACACCTAAGATGGCAGGTTCGAATCCAGCCCGGCTTGCCAAACAACAATGATGGCTGCAACCAAAAAATAGCTGGACGTTGTGGTGGGCGCCTGTGGTCCCAGCTACTTGGAAGGCTGAGGCAGGAGACTCGCTTGAGCCCAGGAGTTAGAGGTTGCTGTGAGCTATGTTGCCATGGCAATCTACCTAGGGGGACAGCTTGAGGCTCTGTCTCAAAAAAAAAAAAAAAGTTAATCAATGGGCAGTGCCTGTGGCTCAAGGAGGAGGACGCTGGCCCCATATACTGGAGGTGGTGGGTTCAAACCTGGCTCTGGCCAAAAACTGCAAAAAAAAAAAGAAGTTAGTTACCAAGTCCCAGCTACTTGGGAGGATGAGGTAAGAGTATCACTTAAATGTTTCCAAGAGTTTGAGGTTGCTGTGAGCTAAGATGCCACACCTCTCTACTGAGGGTGACCAAGTGAAACTGTCTCGACAAAAAAATAAAAGTTAGTCACCATTCTCCTCAGAGAAATCTGTAATTGGGATTTGTTAGTTTAGGTATGAGCATATAAACCTTTTCCAAAGGAAGAACTATGGGGCCCAGCATAGTATATTGCTAACAAAGAACTTCATAAATCTAAGGAACCGTAAATTCTAGGGAGAAGTTTGGTGGAATATTGTTAAAGGTGGTAGTGGTAAGGAGAATTAGATCCAGGATAAGGTGGAAAAGTAGTTTGTTGAGTAGGTTTGGGCTATGTCCAAATATACTCAAGCAGTAGTACCTAGGCCAAGTATACAACGTAACTTTTTTTTTTTGAGACAAGAGTTTCACTGTGTTGCCCTCGGTAGAGTGACGTAGCGTCACAGCTCACAGCAACCTCAAACTCTTGGGCTTAAACGATTCTCTTGCCTCAGCCTCCCAAGTAGCTGGACTACAGACGCCTGCCACAACGCCTGGCTATTTTTTGTTATAGTTGTCGTTGTTTACTGGCCCAGGCCGGCTTCAAACCTGCCAGCCTCGGTGCATGTGGCTAGTGCCACAACCACTGTGCTATGGGCACTAAGCCTGCACACCTTAACTTTCATTCCCCTTTTCTCATGGGGCCTGTGGGACCAAGAAAAATGCAGATAGTAGGATTGTAGATGGGGGGAAAAACATCAATGTAGGCTCTCCTAGTCCTTGTTTCTCATTGATTAAGAGCTTGGGGGGGACCGGCTCAGGCCCAGTGGGCATGGTGGTGCACACCTTTGGTACGTGGGTCACTGATGCAAGAGGATCGCTTGAGCCCAGGAGTTTGAGTTTGCTGTGAGTTATAAGGACAACGCTGAACTCCAGCCTGGGCTACGGAGTGAGATACTGTCTTCAAAAAAGAAGGAAAAAACAAACCACTTTGGGGGGGGGGGTATTTTCCTTCCTTCATCCTAAAGTGACAGTTTTTCCAAAAGTCCTTTTCTATTTGAAAAATTATATTCTTTGAACTTGGACTAATAAAGCAAAAAAAAGAAGTTGTTTATATATGTAGTAGATAGCGATAATAACTGAGAGTGGATATCACAGAGGATGAATCTCAAAAAAAGCCAAAACTCAGCCCCATGGTTTTCAGGATTTCATGGATGACATTTCTTAGAGCATTTTAAGGCTCAACAAACATTTAACCACTCCTTTAAATTCACTTCTCAAATTCATAATACTTGGTATATATTTGGCTTTTCTCAATGAGAGTCACAATATTCAATCATATATCTGATTTTTTTTCTTCTCTGCCTCCTCCCCTTTAAAATTAAAAACAAACTCTACTCTCCATCTACCCACTCAGTGAAACAAACTTTGAGAGAGTGGTGAAGGAGCTGTTTAAAGAGGAAACAATAGGGGAAACTCTCTGACCTCAGTTTATCCCATCATCTGGTTCTTCATTTGTCCCTGCTGAGAAACAAAACTTGTCTTTTGTTTGTAACACAAATACAACTTCACCTCCCTCCCTTCCCAGTTTCTCCCCCTCTCTCTTCTATTATGGTTCCAATCAATGATGTCATTATGTGTGCCATTCAACTGCTGCTGAACCACTTGGCTATAGGAATTTGGAAGAGGGAAGAGACAAAATGGAATTTTTCTCTCTCTTGCCCAGGGCTCTTGAAAATACATT
>NW_003852438.1:10176554-10185922 GCF_000181295.1 Otolemur garnettii | reverse complement strand
ATTCTCCTGCCTCCACCTCCCAAGTAGCTGGGATTACAGGCGCCTGCCACAATGCCTGGCTATTTTTTGTTTGCATTGGTTGCAGCCGTCGTCGTTTGGTGTGACTGGGCTGGATTTGAAGCCACAAGCTCAGGTGTATGTGGCTGGTGCCTTAGCTGCTTGAGCCACAGGCATCGAGCCAATACATTCTCATTTTAACTAGAGAAATAGGAGTTGAGTTTTTCTTTGCTGAACTTCTTCTATTCTCCCTCTATGTCCTAATCCTCAGACACATACTATTTTGCTAGCCATGCATGAGGAAAACATTGGACAAGAAATGTTAGGAATATAAATGGATTACTTTAAGAGGAAAAGTTTTAGGATTTGGAGAAAGCAAGGTGAAATGTTTGATTCATGGCTGGTGCTTTGGCTTATTTATCATAAATTAAATATTTGAGAAGTTTCTGGTAGACAGACGTTCAGGCTTCACTAAAGGTACATGGTTGACCACTAAGCTCTTGTACTTTTTTTTTTTTCTTCAGACAGTCTCACTTCGTCATGTTTGGTAGAGTGCCAGGGCATTATAGCTCACAGCAATGTCAAACTCTTGGGCACAAACGACCCTTTTGCCTCAGCCTCCTGAGTAACTGAGGAGTATAAGCGCCCACCACAACACCTGGCTATTTTTAGAGTCTTGTTCTTGGCTCAGCCTGGTCTCAAACTTCTAAGCACAGGCAATCCACCCGCCTTAGTCTTCCAGAGTGCTAACGTGACAGGTGTGAGTCATCAAGCCTGGCCCAGCTCTTATACTTTTTAATCTTATTTTCTTTCTCTTTGATTTCATTCATTGAGTTTGAACTTGAAAAACTACAGGTAAGAAAAATTGTAGTATGAAACTGTTTCTCGTTCTCAATGCTCCACCTTAAACTGATGTCTTTGCTTTCCTTCTTTTAACATGTCAGAACTGATGACTTTGATAAAAACAAGTTATATGTCTCTCTCTGGTCCCCCTCTAGTCTTTCAATCTGAAAAGGAGGGGAATGCTGTATTCTCTTAAGTCTGTTTTACTTTTAAATAACTTCAATTTTGGCTCGGCGCCTGTGGCTCAAGCGGCTAAGGCGCCAGCCACATACACCTAAGGTGGCGGGTTCGAATCCCCAGCCCGGGCCCGCCAAACAACAATGATGGCTGCAACCAAAAAATGGCCAGGCGTTGTGGCGGGCGCCTGTAGTCCCAGCTACTTGAGAGGCTGAGGCAGGAGACTCGCTTGAGCCCAGGAGTTGGAGGTTGCTGTGAGCGTGATGCCATGGCACTCTACTCAGGGGGATAGCTTGAGGCTCTGTCTCAAAAAAAAAAAAAGATGTGCTTTCGATACTTGAGAGGCTAATGCTGGAGGGCTGGCATAGAGGAGAGGAGGTTACATTTTATACATATGGGGTCAATTAAAGAAAGATTTCTAATTACATGATCATTCATTTTCTTATGTATTCAACAAAACGATAAAGTTTTTTAAAGTTGGAGGTGGGGAAAGGGGAGGGTATTAAATTGGGGGGTGTTTTTCAGGGGGATACTAGGTGGTTATAAATCAGCAAAGGTCCCTTCCTTTTTTTTTTTTTTTGAGACAGAGTTTCACTATGTTGCCCTAGGTAGAGTGCCGTGGCATTAAATAGCTCACAGCAACCTCAAACTCTTGGGCTTAAGCGATCCTCTTGCCTCAGCCTCCGAAGTAGCTGGGACTAGAGGCGCCCGCCACAATGTCCAGCTATTTTTTGATTCTAGTTCTCATTGTTTGGCAGGCCCGGGCTGGGTTCAAACCCACCGGCTCCAGTGTATGTGGCTGGCACCCTGACCGTTGAGCTACAGGTACCTAGTCCAAAGGTTCCGTTTTTAATAATCTGAGATTCCTTGTTAAGATCTAGAAAAAGTTAACTCCTTGCCTCTTCTTCCTTTCTTTTGCTAGTCTTTTTGTGTGTGTGTGTTTTTAAGAAATAGTAGTTTTTGGCCAGCCAAGGTGGCTCAGTGCCTGTTATCCTAGTATTTACTGAGGTAGGTGGATTGCCTGAGCCAGAGAGCGATACCTGTCTCTAAAAATAGCCAGGTGTTATGACAGGCACCTGTAGTCCCAGCTACTTGGGAGGCTGAGGCAAGAGCATCGCTTAAGCCCCAGAGTCTGAAGTTGCTGTGAGCTATGACTCCACAGCACTCTACCCAGGGGGACAAAGTGAAACTCTTGTCTCCAAAAAAGAAAAAGAAATAGTATTGAATTTTTGGTATGTTTTTAAATACTCAATTGGTATTTATTTTCATTTAAAAAGTTTTTTAAGGAAAATTGGTTTTGATTTACACATGAAATAAGGTACTACTTTTCAGAATGAAAACACTTGTGAATCATTATCATTATGAATAATTTAGGATATTTGGGATATTCTGTTTCTAGGTAAAAATTGAAAGTAAGATTTTGGGTGGCCTAATAAGGTGGCTCATGCCTATGATCCTAGCACTGTGAGAGGCTGAAACAGGTGAAATGCCTGAGGTCAGTTCAGTACCAGCCTGAGCAAGAGTGAGACCCTGTGTGTAAAAACTAGTCTGGTTGGACAGTGCCTGTGGCTCAGAGTAGGGCCCCACATACCGAGGGTGGTGGGGTCCAAACCCAGCCTTGGTCAAACTGCAACCAAAAAAAATAGCCGGGCGTTGTGGTGGATGCCTGTAGTCCCAGCTACTTGGGAGGCTGAGGCAAGAGAATTGGTTAAGCCCAAGAGCTGGAGTTTGCTGTGAGCTATGATGCTATGGTACTTTACCGAGGACGACAAAGTGAGACTCTGTCTCTAAAGAAAAAAAACTAATAAAAAAAATAAAAACTAGTCTGGTGTTGTGGTGGGTACTTATAGTCCCAGCTACCAGGGAGGCTGAGACAAGAGAATCACTTTGAGCCCAAGTGTTTGAGGTTGCTGTGAGCTATGACTCCATGGTACTCTACTGAGAGTAACAACATAAGACTCTGTCTCCAGGCTCGGCTCCTATAGCTCAACCGGCTAAGGCGCCAGCCACGTACACCTAAGGTGGCGGGTTCGAATCCCCAGCCCGGACCCGCCAAACAACAATGACAGCTGCAACCAAAAAATAGCCGGGCGTTGTGGCGGGCGCCTGTGGTCCCACCTACTTGGGAGGCGGAGGCAGGAGACTCGCTTGAGCCCAGGAGTTGGAGGTTGCTGTGAGCTGTAATGCCAGGGCACTCTACCCAGGGGGACAGCTTGAGGCTCTGTCTCAAAAAAAAAGACTCTGTCTCCAAAAAAAAAAAATTTTGTTTATTTTTTTTCATTCAGAACATTTTTAATAATGTACATTAAAAAAGGTATTCATCTTATAAATCCAAACATACAATAGCTTGGAGCACATTTAGAAAACAAGGCCATAGGGGTACAAGTGAATCTTTCTAAGAGTAGCATGTGAACGTTTTAAAACAATAACTGAGAAAATGACATGAAGGCTGTATTGACCAGTTTGATGGAAGTATTTCGGATTGCATGTGAAAACCCCACACTGTACCCCAGAAGTGCATTAATGTACATAGTTACCATTCAATAAAAAAAAAGAAAAAGAAAAAGAAAACAAGGCCAATGTAAAAAGACGGATTAAAACAATTAGAACAGTACAGGTTTTGTATGGCTCGGATTTTACAGTTTTCTTACTGCATCATCAAAGTCAGAAATCTGTTCCTTCAGCTGGCTCCACTGCTCCAGATTTAAAGAAAAACCTTTCCAGGCGGCACCTGTGGCTCAGTGGGTAGGGTGTCAGTCCCATATACCGAGGGTAGCGAGTTCAAACCCAGCTCCTGCCAAACTGCAACAAAAAATACCCGAGTGTTGTGGTGGGCACCTGTAGTCCCAGCTACTCGGGAGGCTGAGGCAAGAGAATTGCTTAAGCCTAGGAGTTGGAGGGGTGCTGTGAGCTGTGATGCCACAGTACTCTACCTAGGGCAATAAAGTAAGACTCTGTCTCTAAAAAAAAAAAAAAAGAAAAAAAAGTCATACCTTTCCTTCCTGGTTTCATTTCACCTTCTGGATCCATCCAAAATTCTCTAGTATCAGTAAGAACTTTACCTTTAAAGTCCAGAACACTAATGTACCTCATATTCCCAATCTGAAACATGTTATCATCTCTGCTGCTACTGCTGCTCTGTTTGGAAGGTGACAGAGCTCTTGAAGTTTCACCAGTTTTTTGCTTCTTCACAGGTTTTTCTGGAGCAACTCGCTTTTTCCTCTTTAACTTTTTGTCAGCTTCACTGTCTGAATTACTGCCAGAAGAGCTTGAAGAAACAAGTTCCTTTGATTTAGGCATTGCTCTGCTCCTGCAGTCTTAAAAAAAAAGATTTTAGTAATAGGTGTGTGATACATATTTCAAAACAGAAGTGAAACATCTTTTTGAAAGTTTGCCTTTGCAGTAAATTCAATCATTCAGATTGTTTTCTCGGGGTGGCGCCTGTGGCTCAAAGGAGTAGGGCACCAGCTCTATATACTGGAGGTGGTAGGTTCAAACTCAGCTGCAGCCAAAACAAACAAACAAAAAAAGATTGTTTTCTCTCAAGACCCAAGTATTCCAGAGCATTGCCAGCTTTAAGTTTATCCTTTGTTTCTTCATCAAATTCTTCCATGGACTCTCAAGGTTCCGGCTCACATAATAGAAAGAGGTAATTGATTTCCAAAATGACTTTCCTATGACATACACTAATAGCTTGAGGGACAGAGGATCATTAACCAAGGAGTCTGTGTAAAAGGAACCAAGATATGTCTTTGAGTTAATTGTATTATCCTGGGTGCACAGATCTGGCCGCATGCTGAATCCATGAGAGTCTTCCCACTGTGAAGGCAAAGGCATCACCTCCATGTGGGAAATACATTTTCAGTTTAGGGAACTTCTCAGCCACTTCACCCATGATCATGGAGCAAGTGCTATGGTAGTCCCTGCTGGCATTCCTATAAGCCAAGGAAGCTAGTATCCATCCATCCATCCACATGTTCCAGGGATGCACAAACAGGAAACTATTCAACCTTTCAGCCATGGGATAGACAGGGAAGAGTTCCTGCTAGTTAAAATCCTACTCGTTTACCTGGGAAAAGCCCAGCTCCTTTATACAGCACTCCCATCTTCTTGACAGCCAGCACTGGGGCCTCTGTGGGCAGCATTCCCAGGCCCACAAACTCCTGGGATGGTTGCAGTGGTGGCTAGGTCATTGTTTAAAAGCTGGCACAGGCTTAAAGTATCCTGAGGTTTGTCCCTTTGGGTCCATTTTTCTAATGTGAACTTACGGATCCCAGCAGTTCTCTTGGACCACTCTGAAGACCTTCCCATCTTTGAGTATCTTTGCTTTTCTAGTTCGGGAGGCTGAGAAATCCAAAGTCAAGGCAGCCCTCTAGTGAGGGCTCACTTTCTGCTTCTTAGATGGCACCGTCTTGGTGTGTCTTCACATGGTAGAAGGGGCCAAAATAGTATTTTAATTAGCTGGGTATGATGTTAGCACCTCTAGCTACAGCTACTTGGGAGGCTAAGGTGGAAGGATCACTTGAGCCCAGGAGTTTGAGGTTGCAGTGAGCTATGATTACCCTATTGGACTCCAGCATTGGCAACAGAGCAAGACCTATTTCAAAATAAACAAGTAGATAGAAGGCTGGGCACGGAGGCTCATGCCTGTAATCCTAACAGTTGGGAGGCCGAGGTGGGTGGATTGCCTGAGCTCATGGGTTCAGGACCAGCCTGAGTCAGAGCAAGACCTCATCTCAAAAAAAGCTTGGTGTTGTGGTGGGCACCTGTAGTCCCAGCTACTTGGGAAGCTGAGGCAAGAGAATTACTTGAGCCCAAGAGTTTGAGGTTGCTGTGAGCTATGACGCCACAGTACTCTACCCAGGGTGACAAAGCGAGTGTCTCTTTAAAAAAAAAAAAAGAAGAAATAATTGTATTTTAAAGGTGTTCCACATTTGGAGTCATATCAAATATTACATCTGGAAATCCCTAGTAGTGTAGATGTGATACTGAGAAGGAGTTTATATTTGAAATGCTTGGTCTGAGGTTGGGCACAATAGCTCACACCTGTAATCCTGGCACTCTGGGAGTCGAAGTCAGGTGGATCTCCCAAGCTCAAGAGTTGGAGACCAGTGTGAGCAAGAGCAAGACCCTATTATCTATTAAGAATAGAAAAGCAGGGGCGGCGCCTGTGGCTCAAAGGATAGGGCGCTAGCCCCATATGCCAGAGGTGGCGGGTTCAAACACAGCCCCGGCCAAAAAAAGAATAAAGAATAGAAAAGCTAGCTGGGTGTTGTGGGTGCCTGTAGTCCCAGCTACTCAGGAGGGTAAGGCAAGGGGATCACCTGAGCCCAACAGTTTGAGGTTGCTGTGAGCTAGGATGCCATAGCACTCTACCCAGGCACAGAGTGAGACTGTGTCTCAAAAAAACAAGAAATACTTGGTCTAAAGTTTACAAAGTAATTGTTTCTGGGGGAATTTATTGGGTATATAGTAGAAGAAGTTTTAGAATTTTCATGTCATGTCCATGCTTAGGTATGAGGTAGGTAAGGAAAAGGAGCAATTGGAAATGAACAGAGGTATGAAAGGGATCTCTTTAGTGCTCTAACTAAATAAGCAAAACAGGTGAGCTTCAGAGAAATTCTGTTTCCCCTTTCCTCACTTTATTGTTATTTCTTTTTTTGCTTAAGTTCTGTAGGAAAAAATGCCTTTCTGTGTTTGAACCTAGTTGCCTCCCTCTTTTCCCCTTGCACCTGAGGTGTGCCCTGATCTTGTTTTGGAATGCTTTTCCTATTTTGAAATTACTCTGGTGAAACTAATAGTAAATAATTACTCTGGTGAAGATAAGCATTCTCTTTGCTTATCTATTTGACTTCTAGGAGAGCAGTAAGACAGGTGTACTACTCAGGGCCCTCTGTGATTACTTCACAGCTTTATTTTCACATCTCTGCAGCTGAGATACCTTATTTGTAGGAAGCATAGACTTCGGAATGCCCCTTTTGTTTGTCTTTGCAGTAGGATGGCAGCCTTATTTGAACTTGATGAGAAATTTTTTTTTAAATTTTGATCTGTATTTTGTTCAAGCTACTTGCAGTTGTCCTCAAATAACAGCTGCATGTAAGGATCACCAGGGGAACCCTTTTAAAAATAATAGCTACTTAGGCCTGCCCTTTTGAGGTTCAGATTTGTTATGTTGGGGTAAGGCCAGGGATATGCATTTTCAAATACTCCAGTTAAAAGACACCTGTTGTCCTGGTGCTTATTTTATTAATTAAATAACTAATTAATTATTTTGAGACAGAGTCTCACTTAGTTGCCCTGGGTTGAGTGCCAGCTCACAGCAACCTCAAACTCTTGGGCTCAAGTGATTCTCTTGCCTCAGCATCCCAAGTAGCTGGGACTTACAGGTGCCTGCTACAATGCCAGACTATTTTTAGAGATGGGGTCTCTTGCTCAGGCTGGTCTCGAACTCCTGAGCTCAAGCAGTCAGCCCACTTCAGCCTCTCAGAGTGCTGGGACTATAGGTGTGAGCCACTGTGCCCAGCGGTCTGGTGCTTATTTTAAATTTATGAATGGTCAGTAACTGCCCTTCATTCTCTTTATATTTTGACTAAGATAGTATTCACCTTCCCGCAAAAGTTTTATCTTCCCTCTATTGACTTCTTAATGTTTCTGCCAAGCTCTGCCTTATCCTTAAAAGCAGCAGCTTCCTGGCTTTTAAGAGAGGGAGATGGGGACTTTTAATAGAAGCTTGGTTTCCGGGGGTCTCAAGTGTGAAGCCTTCATTTCCTCCACCTGCCTTGCTTTGTCCTACAATCAGCTAGAGCAAGACCGAAACGACCTCCTCTGGAGTTGAAGAGGAGTGGGGGTGAGGAAAGAGCTCGATTTGTACAAGAGAAAGAAAAAGTGTTAAGAGGTAGTGAGTAAGAAGAGTGTTTGGTTTTGAGCTTCAAATCCTCTGAAGATAGGAGATACAATTCCTGGTTGTTTCTAATTCTGATGTGGCTTTAAAGTTCCCAACACTCTACTGGCCCTAACAAGTTGATTCTAATCTCAGCAGTTAAAGAAGATTGCTGAGAGTAGTTAAGATGGTTATATTGGGAAAGTGTATTATGTGTGTGGAGAGTGTCGGAGTGTCTCTTTACTAAGTGTTTACTAAGGCATTGTACTCTCTGCTAGTCTAGTCCTTTACCTTTAGTCCGCCTAAGCTCTGTGCATTGATATTTTGGGGACCACCCTGTGTTCTGTGGTCTGGCTGGCATAATGAATTTCAGAAACTGGGGCAGGGAGGTGACAGCTGTGTGTTTAAGCACTGAAGTGTTTCTGAGAGAAAAACCATCAGTTGCTGTCATTCACCCTGAAAGTATGAAATTAGAAGTTCACTTACCCTAGAGTGTTTCATAACCTTTACCTTTTGGAAGTCAAGGCCATGTCATGATTAATCTACCGTTGCCTAAAAGCCCCCAGGCTCTGCTTTTTATCCTGCCTAGTCACATGGCAGTGAGATTCAGGAAAGTGACCGTAAGGCTCCCTCTTTTCCTTTTTGCTTTACTACTTTACATTCTCTTGGAAAATCAGATTGGCCTGGTTTTCCTAAGTAACATTTTAGCATGATAATTCATTCACAAAAGGGGTCAGTTACTTTTTTGTTAGTTTTGCAAAATATGACCATTTTAGCTCTGTCAGCGTCTTTTCTAAAGGACTAGACTAGCAGAGAGTACAATGCCTTAGTAAACACATGGCAAAGGGACACTCAGACACTCTTCACACACATAATACACTTTCCCAATATAACCATCTTACCTACTTTCACTCTAGGGAAAAAAACTCTTCAGGAAAAAAAATCGTTGCTGTACCTGACCTTTGAAATGCCTCTTCTTGTAAGCATATTCTGACTGAATTCTTTATGGAATTTATGCTTCTCACACATGGTGTAAGGAGGGGATGATGCGTGAGAGAGCTTGTTTGTACTGACCAAGAATAATTCCTGACTTGGTTAATTCCTTTGGTCTCCTCAGAGAAGAATGAGGATATTTCTTACTTGAATCTGGTAAATACTCATGCTTTGTGTTCTTGGGAGTTAACTGAATTCGAATTCCCTAAATGTGCCTGGGTTACACTTTGGGTCTCTGTTTTATTTCTCTTAGTTTGTTTTTTATGATCTAGAGTGGCACTGGTAATAAAATTGAAGAAGGTGAATGCTTTCAACACACAGCCCATGGGGGTGCTAATTAAATCAAATTGGATTCCTTTTGGCAGAGCAAGTAGCTCTAGCACATGGCTTAGAGCAGTATTCTTTATTGTATTCAGGATATAATTAAATTTTGGAAAATACTCTCTTGAATTTGAATCTTTTTTTTTTTTTTTTTTTT
>NW_003852438.1:10175153-10176451 GCF_000181295.1 Otolemur garnettii | reverse complement strand
CCTGGGCTCAAGCGAGTCTCCTGCCTCCGCCTCCCAAGTAGCTGGGACCACAGGCGCCCGCCACAACGCCCGGCTGTTTTTTTGGTTGCAGCCGTCATTGTTGTTTGGGGGGTCCGGGCTGGGGATTCAAACCCGCCACCTTAGGTGTACGTGGCTGGCGCCTTAGCCGGTTGAGCTATAGGCGCTGAGCCTTGAATTTGAATCTTAAAGACAAAAATTGGATTTGTAAAATAACAAAGCCAGAACTCCATTTTGGATTGAGATATTAATTGGTTCTCTGCCATAAAAGGGGGGTAGTCACTTTAGAAAACATCTGTGGTATTCAGCTGCCAATTGTTGCATCTGATCTTCCATTTGGGACTTAGTTCCTGGCTACAGTGTATATGCCATGGAGACCATTGCCAAGTGCCCTTAATTTAAAATTTCTAGTTACAATCTGGTAACTGCTTTTCTTCTCTTTTCCTTTCTCAGGGCATTGAGGTATTTTTAAATAAATCCTATTATATTTATAGAGGAGTAGGTTTGTTTGTTTGTTTCATTTTATTGTTTCAGGTTAATTGAAGGTACAGAGAATAAGGTTACACTATCTGCATTTGTTAGGTAAAGTCCCTCTTGAAATTGTGTCCCACCCTAAAGAGGTATGCCATACACTGTAACATTGTGCCCCTTAAATTCTTAAGTGGAAGCACCCCATCCCTCCTCCCCTCTCCTCACTCCCTCAGCCCCTGCTCCCTACCTTGAATTGATTGGAGTTTTTCTCTTATGAGGGTATATATTAGATTGTCTGCTGGCTTCTTATTAGTATTGGGTACACTGGATTCCTCTCCATTCTTACGATACTATACTAAGAATAACGTGTTTCAACTCCATCCATGTTAATACAAAAGATGTAAAGTCTCCATCTTTTGTAATGGGTGAATAGTATTCCATGGTATACATATACCACAGCGTGTTAATCCATACCTGGATTGGTGAGCATTGAGGTTGTTTCCACATTTTGGCAATTGTAAACTGAGCTGCAATGAACAGTCTAGTGCAAATGTCCTTATAATAAAATGGTTATTTTTCTTCTGAGTAGATGCCTAGTAATAGGATTGCAGGATCAAATAGGAGGTCTAATTTGAGTTCTTCGAGGAGTCTCCATACTTCCTTCCAAAAAAGTTGTGTAAGTTTGTAGTCCCGGCTCGGCGCCTGTGGCTCAAGCACCTAAGACGTCAGCCACATACACGTAAGGTGGCGGGTTCGAATCCAGCCCGGACCCGCCAAACAACAATAATGGGTGCAACCAAAAAAAAAAA
>NW_003852438.1:10172307-10173972 GCF_000181295.1 Otolemur garnettii | reverse complement strand
GCTGGCACCACAGGTGCCCGCCACAACACCTGGTTGTTTTTTTTTTGGTTGCAGCCATCATTGCTGTTTGGTGGGCCCAGGCTGAATTCAAACCTGCCACCTTAGGCCACTTGAGCCACAGGCATCGAGCCTATTTATTTTTGAGACAGAGTCTTACCTTGTTTCTTTCAGTAGAGTGCTATGGCATCACAGCTCACAGCAACCTTAAAGTCTTGGGCTCAAGTGATCCTCTTATTTCAACCTCCCAGGTAGCTAGAACTACAGGTGCCCACCACAATCCCCAGCTATTTTTAGAGGAGGTCTCTCTGTTGTTCAGGCTGCTCTCGAACTCCTGAACTCAAGCAGTCTACCCGCCTCAGCCTCTCAGAGTGCTAGGATTACAAGGGTGGGCTTGGCTTCTCTTTTTAATAGAAATATAGGTGTCCCTTGATGTATAATGTGGCTACGTCCCAATAAAAGCCTATTGTAGGCTTGGCGCCTGTGGCTCAATCGGCTAAGGCGCCAGCCACATACACCTAAGGTGGCCGGTTCGAATCCCCAGCCCAGGCCCGCCAAACAACAATGATGGCTGCAACCAAAAAATGGCCAGCGCTGTGGCGGGCGCCTGTGGTCCCAGCTATTTGGGAGGCTGAGGCAGGAGACTCGCTTGAGCCCAGGAGTTGGAGGTAGCTGTGAGCTGTGAGGCCATGGCACTCTACCCAGGGGGATAGCTTGAGACTCCATCTCAAAAAAAAAAAAAAAGCATACATTTTAATACACTTAACCTTCAGAAAATTGTCTTTTAGCCTACCTTATCTTAAACATGTTTAGAACACTTACATTAGTCTATACTTAGGCAAAATCATCTAACTCAAAGCCTATTTCATAATAAAGTATTGAATACCTCATGTAATTTATTGAATACTAAAAGTGAAAAACAATGGTTGTGTGGGTACTTGAAAGTATGCCTCCTGGCTTTTGCACTATTAATAAAGTTGAAAAATCTTAACTTGAACCATTGTACATTGCAGACCTTCTGTATTTTCAAATAACTTGCCAGAGACATGCCACACATTTGGTGCCAAACTTTACAGCAGCCAATAGAAAGAGGAAAGCACAGTTGTCCTGTTTTCAGTGATTCACAGTGTTCACAAGGTAAAAACTAACAAATTGTTAGAGGAAAGCATAACTGTCTTGGATCTACAGACCAGAAAGAAAATTTCCCCATGGGTCTTGGTAACATAGTAATGTAAGGAACAATAGCATACATCTTTAGGGTGAGTTGGTGTGAGTTCATAAGCCTCATGAGGTTAAGAGTCTTTTATCTTATTCATCTGTATATTCTCAATGCCCCAAATAGTGCCCAACTCAAAGTAGGCACTCATTTGATAATTTGAAAGACTAATGAATTAATTCATTTATTAATGCTATTGAAAATGTTGTTTGTGTGCGGCGCCTGTGGCTCACTGGGTAGGGCACTGGCTCCATATACCCCAGGGTGGTAGGTTCAAACCTGGCCCCAGCCAAACTGCAACAAAAAATAGCTGGGTGTTGTGGTGGGTGCCTGTAGTCCCAGCTGCTTGGGAGGCTGAGGCAAGAGAATTGTCTAACCCCAGGACTTGGAAGTTGCTGTGAGCTGTGACACCATGGCACTCTACCAAAGGCAATAAAGTGAGACTCTGTCTC
>NW_003852438.1:10167669-10171791 GCF_000181295.1 Otolemur garnettii | reverse complement strand
CCTCCCAAATAGCTGGGACCACAGGCGCCCGCCACAGCACCTGGCCATTTTTTGGTTGCAGCCATCATTGTTGTTTGGTGGGCCCGGGCTGGGGATTCGAACCCACCACCTTAGGTGTATGGGGCTGGCGCCTCAGCCGCTTGAGCCACAGGTGCCGAGCCTTCAGTTCTTATCTAGAAGAGTGAATGACATCATTAGCATCAAAATTTTGTTAGTGATGTCAGACTTTGTTTAAAGGACCAAAATGAGTGTGGCAATGAAGATAATAGCTAACATATATTGAATACCTCTTCTGTGATAGTTCCTATGTACAAAGAAAGCACTGTCAGCACATGTAATTTGTACCTTGGAGCAGCCTTGAATGTCTGTCTTTTCCCTTAGCAGCAGATAATCACTTTCTTTATGTTGCCTGGGGATTTTCCAAATATAAAAGGGAAACAAGAGAAGTATGGCTCAGCGCCTGTAGCACAGTGGTACAGTGCCAGCCACATACCCCAAGGGTGGTGGGTTCAAACCCTGCCCAGGCCAGCTAAACACCAATGATAATTGCAACAAAAAATAGCTGGGCATTGTGGCGGCCACCTGTAATACCAACTACTTGCGAGGCTAAGGCAAGAGAATTGCTTAAGCCCAAGAGTTGGAGGTTGCTGTGAGCTGTGACACCATAGCACTCTACAAAGGCCAACATGGTAAGACTCTGTCTCAAAAAAAAGAAGTGAATTTTTAAAGTTTATAGTATCTTCCAAAGGGCCTAATTTGGAACTGTTCTTTATCAAGAACAGTTGTCTCTGTCTCAAAGAAAAAGAAATGAAAAGAAAATACAGTAATAGTGATTTGTGGTAGTATTTGGTTTCACTAAATAAAAGAGCATGATTTCTGTTCTGTTCTTTTTATATGGAGGATCTCTCTTCGTACAGTCAAAATGAATAAGATTTTAAAAAGAAAAATGATGCAGTCATTGGCTACTATGAATAGGATTGTATATGGTGAAATTACTGGCATCATTCAGGTAGTTGGCTTGGTGTTTTACAACCTTGAGGAATGGCTCGGCGCCTATAGCTCAACCGGCTAAGGTGCCAGCCACGTACACCTAAGGTGGCGGGTTTGAATCCCCAGCCCGGACCCGCCAAAAACAACACTGACGGGTGCAACCAAAAAATAGCCGGGCGTTGTGGCGGGCGCCTGCGGTCCCAGCTACTTGGGAGGCGGAGGCAGGAGACTCACTTGAGCCCAGGAGTTGGAGGTTGCTGTGAGCTGTAATGCCACAGCACTCTACCCAGGGGGACAGCTTGAGGCTCTGTCTCAAAAAAAAAAAAAAAAAAAAAAAACCTTGAGGAATGAGAGGATGGAGAAAGTAGAATATATGAATTAGTGTGAATATCCGAAACCTGTGTTTGGTCATTGAGGACAAATTTCTCCTCTGATTTGGAGTATAAGTTATATGTTCTAAGGAGTTTGCATTTGATAGGAAATAAGCACACTTCAGATTCAAGCACTTCTCTTCCGCATACACAGTATGCATGGGAAGAAAAAGATTTGTTAATAGTTGAGAGTTTGAGGGAGGGAATTTGGGGGGTGAGGAAGGGAAAGGTTTGCAAATGTATATGACACTGAGCTAGAGGGGTCAGTGCTGCCTGCAGATGCACAACCCCATTTGTACACTTGAGCATGGCCTGGGGGAGCATTGGCCTGATGAATGCAGAGGGAGATGTGTTTTGATAGAGGTAATTTCCCTCAGATGGGTCTCACCCTCCCATGAATCAAAACCTGTCAGCATGAAGGGAAAGATGGAGTGAAGTTTATTGTACGTTTGTTTCCATGAGACACTGTCATGCTGGAAGGGTCAAGTGAGAGAGATCATTAGGACCATGTTGATTTACTGGGCCTGGTTGTGCACTTCCCTGCAGGGCAAGGAGGAAAAGGCTTTAAGAGGGTTGTTGAGGGGTGCTGGGTGGGAGGAAAGGGCAGGCTATTTGTGAGAGTTGGGGGAGGCTGTATTGTTTTTCCTCCCTTCCAGAGCTCCCTGGTGGGTTTAGAGCAGATGCTCTGCCCAATCTCTTAAGAGAGGCATCAAAAGTCTGATTTTAAAAAAGGGAAGCTTATGAGGAAATCTTTGATACTAGTGGACTTAGGCTTTGTAAAGGGAGTAGTCTTGGGTTTGTGCTGAGATAATGGCTAGGTTTCAAAAGTTGCATCTCCTCTGATTTGAACATACTGAAGTACTTCTAGGACTAAATTGAATGAAAAAAAAGGTTCATAGTGTTAGTTGAGTAAGAATTGGGCTTATCTTGCTCTTTTCAACAAGGGATACTACATTTGTTCTCCCTGAAACTGTTTCCTATTTGGCCAGGAGACTTAGTGAACTGGAGACAGATCATCTAGAATAGGTGTCCTCAAACTACAGCCCACAGGCCACATGCAGCCTGCCTAGGACATTTATCCAGCCCACAGGGTGTTTTTGCTGCCGCTGCCTGTCCTGCTTAGCAGCCGACTCATCCCAGGGCCTGCAGTCTGGCCCTCCAACGGTCTGAGGGACAGTAAACTGGCCCCCTGTTTAAAAAGTTTGAGGACCCCTGATCTAGAATATTCTAGAAGTTCTCATTTTCAAATCTATTTATATCCCTTTTTTTACTTTTATCTTAGTGTAATAGACAAAATTAAACTTTTCTCCTTGACTTTGGTAGTGAAAAATATAGTGGGGTTGTGGTTTTGGAGAACCCTCGTACTTATTTTATTACAGTTCGACAGGTGGACAACCCAGTTAGCCAAAATTGGAAAAATTCAGCTGAGAAAAACTTAAATTTTTTTTTTTTTGGTCACTCTTTCACCTGGGTAGAGTGCCATGGTGTCATCCTATCTCACAGCAGCTTCAGACTCTTGGGTTTGAAGTGATCCTCTTGTCTTAGCCTCCTGATTAGCAGACTACATACATGTGCCCACAGCAACACCTGGCTAGTTTTCTATTTTTAGTAGAGGCAGGGTCTCACCCTTGCTCAGGTTGGTCTTGAACTCCTGAGCTCAGAAGATTCCACTCACCTTGGCTTTCTAGAGTGTTAGGATTACAGGCATGAGCCACTGCACCTGATCTGAGAAAAACTTCAGTATAAGAAACCAACTGGGCTGCATGAGGTAGCTCATGCCTGTAATCCTAGCCCTGTGGGAGTGGGAGGCCAGAGGATCACTTTAAGTCAGGAATTTGAGATCAGCCTGAGCAAAGTGAGAAGCCCTATCTGTGTTGAAAAATAAAAACAGAAAAGAAAACAAGCCTGCATGGTGGTACACACATTGGTAGTCCCAGCTACTCAGGGGACTAACACAGGAGGATTGCTTGGACCCAGAAGTTTAAGGTTGGTATGAGGGAGGTTGAGGCCATGGCATTCTAGCCCCAGTCACAGAGAAAAAAAATTACCAACTGGAAGTTGGGTGTAATGTAAGGTGACCAGATGTCCCACTTTGTAACAATTTGTCCCTCATCCTGCGGCATTTTAAGAAAGTCCCAATTTTTGGAAAGAATGCGTGACAAGCTAGGGAATGCAGGAGAACAGGAAGAGAATACATGGGTTTTGGCTGCCATGTGGCTATTTCACCAGGATATGAGTTTTATATTATTTTTGTTAATTTTATAATGTTAAACTTTAATAATAAATAATTGTTGAGAACTGATTATTGAGAACTGCTTATCAAAGTTTGCATTGTTGTCAGGCCCCGCCCCCCAGTGGTGTCCCTCTTTACCAATATTAAAATCTGGTCACCTTAGTGTAATGGCATGCCAGTAGTCACAGCAGTCCAGAGGCTGAGGCAGGAGGAGCACTTGAGCCCAGGAGTTTGCCTATTCAGTGAGCTATAATTGCATCACTGCACCTCAGCCTGGGCAACAGAGACCCTGTCTTTTAATAATAAATAGTTAATTTGGCTCGGCACCTGTAACTCAGTGGCTAGGGCATTAGCCACATACACTGGGGTTGGCGGATTTGAACCTGGCCTGGACCTGCCAAACAACAATGACAACCAAAAAATAGCTGGGTGTTGTGGCAGGCGCCTGTAGTCCCAGCTACTTGGGAGGCTGAGGCAAGAGAATCACATAAGCCCAAGAGTTTGAGGTTGCTGTGAGCTGTGATGCCA
>NW_003852438.1:10163216-10167591 GCF_000181295.1 Otolemur garnettii | reverse complement strand
CATAAGCCCAAGAGTTTGAGGTTGCTGTGAGCTGTGATGCCACGTCCCTCTACTGAGTGACATAGTGAGACTCTTGTCTCAAAAAAAAATTTTTTTTAAAATATTACTAACTATGCCAGGTGAGGTGGTTCATGCCTATATCCTAGCACTCTGGGAGGCCGAGGCATGTGGATTGTGTGAGCTCAGGAATTTAAGACGAGCCTGAGTAAGAGCAAGACCCCAGCTCTACTAAAAAATAGAAAATATTAGCAGGGCGTTGTGGTGGGCACCTATAGTACCAATTACTTGGGAGGCTGACGTAAGAGGATTGCTTGAGCCCAAGAGTTTGAGGTTGTTGTGAGCTATGATGCCACAGCATTCTACTGAGGTGACAAAGTGAGATTGTCTCAAAACAGACAAAAAATTAATTACTACTTGGGAGGCCAAGGCGGGTGGATTGCCCGAGCTCACAGATTCGAGACCAGCCTGAGCCAGAGTGAGATCCCCATCTCTAAAAATAGCCCGGTGTTGTGGTGGGTGCCTGTAGTCCTAGCTACTTGGGAGGCTGAGGCAAGAGATAGGATGTCATGACCAAGTGAGACTAATTACTAGAGTTATTTCCCAGAATTTCTGTGAAAGAAGTTATGAAGTGAAGGCATTCAGTACTGGCATTAAAGGTATTGCATCCTAGTGTTGACATAATTATTTGAGTGTTATGAAATGGTTAAAGTAATTTTCTTTTAGCTAAGGGTGATTCTTCTCCCTTGGAAATTAAGCACTTCATTCTGCTAATGTTCTTCCAAAGAAGTGCTTGTGTTAGATACCTGAGATTGTAAAATTAGAAAAGTAGATTCTTGAGTACAACGTCCTGGGTTCTAATGTAGGCGCTGACACTTCACTATGAATCTTTGGGCAAGTTGCTTAATCTCCCTAAGCCTCAGTTTTCATATTTATGAAATGAATTTAATCACAGTGCCTACTTTTCTTTTGACACTGGGCTTAATGTTTTATAGTAGTTTGTATGGCGTTAATTAAGCCCTCCCCCCACCATGGATTTGCTGAGGCTTAAAATGGAACAATGGAAAAACTGTGGGCAATAGTTTATTCTAGTAATAACACTGTGATTAAATAACTCGTGTGTATGATTTTTACTCCTTCATAGGCACCCTTCTTAGCTTCTTTCCTATTCTCTAGAAAGCCGTGCAGTAAAAGGGAAAAATAAACAGCTTTTTCAAGCTGAAAGAGTCACAAGACTGAGATAGTACTCCTGCCTGCTGCATTTAGAGCTGGGCTAAATTGAATGCAGAAGGTGGATAGCTGCCCTGCTTTTGATTGTAGAGGTGGCTGCTGTGGTCATTGGGACAAAGGCACCTCCTTGGTTTGAGTTGACATTAGAGGTACTGAAAAATTCCTGTGTTTCTGTAGGTCTTTTGCCTCTGTGGTTTGGGGCACCCAGGAATACAGGGCTATAGGAATATGCATTCCTGTGGTTTAAAAAACATCCAGCTCAGAAGCATCACACAGACATTTGTTTTAAAGTTTGTTTGAATTGTTTTGAGCTGGCCTCTGTTAACGTTTATAAAGTTTAAAAAAAAAAAAAACTGTCCTGGTTTGGCACCCATAGCACAGTGGTTATGTTGCCAGCCACATACACCAAAGGTAGCAGGTTTGAACCCAGCCAGCGCCAGCTAACCAACAGTGACAACTGTAACAAAAAACAGCCAGGCATGTGGCAGGCGCCTATAGTCCTAGATACTTGGGAGGCTGAGGAAAGAGAGGCACTTAAGCCCAAGAGTTGGAGGTTGCTGTGAGCTGTGGCGCAACAGCACTCTACTGAGGGTAACATAGTGAGACTCTGTCTCAAAAAAAAAAACAAAACTGTCCTAGTGGCGCCGGAAGCTCAGTTGGCAGGGCACAGGCCACATACACTGAGGGTGGCAGGTTGGAACCCAGCCCTGGCCAGCTAAAACAACAATGACAACTGTAACAAAAAACAGCTAAGTGTTGTAGTGAGCATCTGTAGTCCTAGCTACTTGGGAGGCTGAGGCAAGAGAATTGCTTAAGCCCAAGAGTTTGAGGTTGCTGTGAGCTGTGACACCACGGCATTCTACTCAGCATGACAGCTTGAGACTGTCTCAAGAAAAAAGAAAAGGCTCAGCGCCTGTGGCTCAGCTGACTAAGGCACCAGCCACATATACCTAAAGTGGCGGGCGCCTGTGGTCCCAGCTACTTGGGAGGCTGAGGCAGGAGACTTCCTTGAGCCCAGGAGTTGGAGGTTGCTGTGAGCTGTGGTGCCACGGCACTCTACCCAGGGGGACAGCTTGAGGCTCTGTCTCAAAAAAAAGAAAAAAAGAAAAATACCATCCTGTTCCATGGTGAGGGTGGCTATGTTTGTATGGAGTGGAGGGTCTCTTGAGACTGAGAGGATGGAATCTTTATA
This sequence comes from Otolemur garnettii, assembly GCF_000181295.1. NCBI lineage: Eukaryota > Metazoa > Chordata > Mammalia > Primates > Galagidae > Otolemur > Otolemur garnettii. The sequence goes on along the minus strand of NW_003852438.1, from coordinate 10,165,172 downwards.
AAGATGTGTCAAGTTTTAGAATTTTTTTTTTGACCAGGGCTGGGTTTGAACCCACCTCTGGTATATGGGGCCAGTGCCCTAGTCCTTTGAGCCACAGGCACTGCCCAACATATGTCAAGTTTTACTTGTTTCTTTATTTATAGAGATGGGGTTTTGCTCTGTCTTGTCACCCAGGCTGGAGTGCAGTGACACAGTCATATTTCACTATAACCTTGAACTCTTTGGCTCAAGCACTTCTCCCATCTGAGCCTCCTGAGTAACTAGGACTATTACCACTACACACTGCCAGGATGTGCCAAGTTTTAGAAAATCCTTCTGGGGAGCCCCCCACCCCCATGGGGTTGAGCTTTTGATTACTGGTCTTTAGATGTGAGAGGAAGGTGCAGAAAGGAAAAATAACTGTTAAAGTAGGATAAATAAAGTAGTAGGGTTTAAGTGCTGATGGGAATATCTGAGACTCTCAATATTGAACGGTGTCAGATGTGAACAATAGCTTAATCTTTAAAACACTTGTAGGAAAATGGCCCGCTTCAACTTCTGGTGAAATGAAACATTCTTCCGCAGTTAGTAGCCAGACATCATGAGTCTCATGGATGCTTACAAAAGGTCCAGAGCACCTCAGATAACTATAGCTGTCACCTTGACTCATTTTTTCCTTAATCATTTCAAACTGTACAGAGCCTTCTGTGACTTTACTTAGTGTTTCAAGCAAACAATTGGCTTTCTTTATACATTTTTCAGAAATACCACTCTAGCCGTTTTCCCCTTTCCTTCCTTGGTATCTTGTAGCAGTGTTCAGCAGGTAGTTTGGATACCTTCTTATCTACCAGCCTGTTGTCCACAGGTATTACTCAGTGAAACTTCAGTTTTCCCTATCTGAATTGCCAAAATTTTTTGAACAGAAGTTTGTTTGATAGGTGTTTCTTACCATTTCTTAACCTGTCTTATTTTGTGTGTATGTGTGTTCTGAGACAGGATGTTGTTCTGTTGCCTTGGATGGTCTTGAATAACTGTCTTTAACCAATCTTTCTGTTTTGGCCTGCCAAAATGTATGAGTATTGATGCCCTACCTAAAATTAAGTTTTTAGTCATTCCAGGTACAACATGCTGTATGCTAGCTTGTTCTGTTTCTTACCTGTCTTTTCTGTTTGTGTGATCCTTAGTTCTTGGCACAAGGTTGGCTGGCACATTGTGACCAATACATTATTATTTCATTCCCATTTGATTTGTGAATGCAGGCTAATTTGCCTCAACCCTTTTCTTTGTCTCTAAACAGTCGGAAGATGATGAGAAACTGAAAAAGAGGAAGGAACGATTTGGAATTGTCACAAGTTCAGCAGGAACTGGAACCACAGAGGATACAGAGGTAACGTATATCCAGAATGCTTCCTAGAGCTCTTGAAGGGAAATGAAGGTGAATAAACTTAAGTGGAGAAGCACTGTTTTCCCAGCCTACTTCTTTTTTTTTATTTTTTAAAATTTTTTCCCAACTTGCTATCGTTTGAAACGTCAGACTTATGGAAAAGTAGCAAAAATAAGGACTGTTCAAGTTTTTTTTTTTTTTAAATGTGGAATGCTTCATGAATTTACCTGTCTTCCTTGTGCAGGGCCTGTTCCAATCTTCTCTGTGTTGTTCCAATTTTAGTATATGTTAAATATACTGAAGTAAGCACCTCCAGCCTATTTCTTCAGTGCCCATATGGCAAGATATTTTTCCTTGTGCTTGATAACTTTTCTCTGAACGAAGTGACCACAGTGAATTTCATCATATACTCCATTCAGTGTCAGAGTCTGTTAGCCAGTGGCAACGCGCGTGAGATTTGGGATTAGGTAGGCTTCCGTATTTAAAACTAGCCTGCAACTTAGTATTAATAAGTTACAGTGCTTTCCTGAGCCTCAGTTTCCTCATCAAGGAAGTAGAAATGATATACCTACCTCAAAGTAGTTTTTTAAGAA
>NW_003852438.1:10161033-10162192 GCF_000181295.1 Otolemur garnettii | reverse complement strand
GAGACAGAGCCTCAAGCTATCCCCCTGGGTAGAGTGCTATGGTATCACAGCTCACAGCAACCTCCAACTACTGGGCTCAAGCGAGTCTCCTGCCTGAGCTTCCCAAGTAGCTGGGACCATAGGCTCCCACCACAATGCCTAGCTATTTTTTGGTTGCAGCCATCATTGTTGTTTGGCAGGACCGGGCTAGATTTAAACCTGCCACCTTAGATGTATGTGTCTGGCGCCTTAGCCACTTGAGCCACAAGCACTGAGCCCCAGAGTGCTAGGATTACAGGTATGAGCCACTGTACCTGGCCAGACTTCTCTGTCTTATTATTTTGTTTACAAAGAGTTTTTCAAAGTGAAAGAGTGGACTTTTTAAGAAATTTGTATTTAGCCGGGCATGGTGGTGGGCATCTGTAGTCCCAGCTACTTGGGAGGCTGAGACAAGAAAATTGCTTAAGCCCAAGAGTTTGAAGTTGCTGTGAGCTGTTTTGCCATAGCACTCTACTGAGGGCAACAAAGTAAGACTCAGTCTTGAAAAAAGAAAAGAAATTTGTGTTTATTCATATCTCAGGTTATCCTGATATAACTCACATTCACCAAGATTGATCATTGACAGTGTTGTTTTGCTGATTTAAGTGTATCTATAATGGAAACCAGGCATCACCTGAGGTGTGCTTAAAGAACAACTGAAAAAATGTTGAAATAATAGTTTTAGGGACAGTGCCTGTGGCTCAAGGAGTAGGCCACCGGCCCCATATACCAAGGGTGGCAGGGTTGAGCCCAGCCCTGGCCAAAAACTCCAACAACAACAAAAAAATTTTAGAATTATAGAAAGCTTCTTGGGTGTCAAGGAATTTATAATGTTCTTTCTTGTTTCCATTTAATACAGGTTTACTTCTCTGCATCTACCTCTGAAAATACCATCTAAAAATTTTAATGAATATGTTCTTTTTTTTGAGGCATAGCCTCAGGCTGTCCCCCTGGGTAGAGTGCTATGACATCACAGCTTATAGCAACCTCGAACTCCTGGGCTCAAGCGAGTCTCCTGCCTCTGCCTCCCAAGTAGCTGGGACCACAGGTGCCCACTACGCCTGGCTATTTTTTGGTTGCAGCCGTCGTTGTTTGGGCCAAGGCTGGATTTGAACCCGCCACCTTAGGTGTATGTGGCTGG
>NW_003852438.1:10156080-10160484 GCF_000181295.1 Otolemur garnettii | reverse complement strand
TCTTGGCTGGATTCGAACCCGCCACCTTAGGTGTATGTGGCTGGCGCCTTAGCCACTTGAGCCACAGGCACCGAGCGAAGAAAATGTTCTTTATGAATAAATACCAGCAGGTGTGGTGGCTTGTACCCATAATCCTAGCTCTCTGGGAGGCTGAGTTAGGTGGCTTGCCTGAGCTCAGGAATTCAAGACCAGCCTGAGGAAGAGCCAGATCCTGTCTCTACTAAAAATAGAAAAACCAGCCATGTGTTGTGACAAACACACCCAAGTCGTGTTGCTGTGAGCTGTGACGCAGCAGTACTCAACCCAGGGCCACAGAGTGACTCTGTCTCCCCCCACAAAAAACTTGAGTCTGTCTTGTGAATAAGCCCTGAAAATTTTAGAGTCAGATCAGTTTACACTCTTCACTCAAAAAAAAAAAAACCTGAAGGAGTTTGTATTTTTTATACTACTGGGAATAAAATGTTGCCTGACGAAAGTTATTTGCTTACTTACTGATTTACCAGGATGAATTAGAAGTTGAGTTAGGTTTATTTTAATTCTGGCTAAAAGTACTCCATCTTATTAGTCAGAGAAACTATTGTTAAACAAGGCATGCTCACTAAGTAGGTACGTTTGGCCACTCCAAGTTAAAGAATATGAGGATTTTGTTGGATAGCAAGGAACAGTGGCTTTTGTTGGGAGAGTTAGTATGTATGAAAGGGAGTAGTAATTTCTGAGGCCAATGAAGTTTACATGAACCAAATGATTTTTGTTTCATTCCAAAGAATTTTTGTTAGTAGTCCAGGTTGAGTAGTCTGGGCTTGTGTGCATTCAACTTTCTTTTAGTATTTATTAAATTTTCTCTGTGAATGGGATGAAGAAAAATCCTTCTTAGATGGAGACAGTGGTTGGGAGTGAGGATGAAGGATTCAGTACTGTTTGCAGAGTCATTCCTAGAACGAAACAGCTCGCCCCACCTAATATCATGCCCTCTTTAATGCTTCCTTCCTGAAGAGATCCATGACAGGGACTCAGTTGCAAATACCACCCCTAATTTATACTGTTGACATTAAAAATTTACATGCCCCTCTGTGTATTGGAGCCCTAAGGAATAGCTACTGCCTGGGCCTGACTGCTTAGAATCCCCCTACCCTTCTCCATGAATGGCATTAGTTAACCCTTGGTCCTCTGGAATCTCCTACCTTTCCCCAGCATGTTAAAAGCCAGTTGTTTCCAGACTAGCCTACTCTAAGACTAGGTGGCCCTGTCTCCTTCAGGAATCTTTACATTTTCTACCACTGTCTCCTCCTCTCTGCCTCTCCCTCCCTCTGTAATCTTTCCTCTTCTTCCTTTTCCCATTAAGCTTTCTCAGGCACTAGCTGGATAACTGGAGAGATTCAGGAATGAAACTGGCTACAAAGCTTAAGTTTGGGCTATTGTTCCTTCGTGGACCTTGTGACAGTTCATATGAGTTTGGATTAAACCAGCCAGGAACCCAGGCAGCTGTTGTCTTGCAATCTAATTTTTTCCTCTTTCTTTTTCCTTACAGGCAAAGAAGAGGAAAAGAGCAGAACGCTTTGGGATTGCCTGATGAAAATTTGTGATGTTTTCTGTTCTCCAGTGGTTTCAATTTCTCTGATTCTTCCTAGTCACATATATATCTAAATGCACAGTCATGTGCCTACGTCTTGCCTCGCATTGAGGAAGCATGTACCCCAGGTACAAGCGTGAACTCCAGCAGCAGTTTGACTTATTGCTGTTCCAACTTTAAGGTTGTTGTGTTTTTGTTTTTGATTAGTTTGCTTGTTAATAAAAAAAAAATAATAGAAAACAGAACAGTGTGTTTTATTAGGTGCTCCTTTGATTTCTTGGAGCCTGATTATATCAGATAAGGGGAGCTTCAGGAGTACATACTATAGGGAATTAACCATAATGCCTTTATCCTTTAAAGAAGAAGACAAAAAGGATTGAGTCTACCTCTTAAGCCTGTTTATTCCCTTTTCTCATACTCAAGGTGTCCTTTTATTTCTTTATCCTCCATGAACAGGCTGGGTTACTCTCTGAGTTTTTGCTTCAGCAGTTGGAGTAACCCACTGAGATAAAATAAGGTGAACACAAGAGTTTTAGGTAGTGTAGGGGATGTAAAGACAGGGGCTAAATGATGGATGGGGTGGGTGGCGCCTATAGCTCAAGCGGCTAAGGTGCCAGCCACATACATTGGAACTGGCAGGTTTGAATCTGGCCTGGGCCTGCCAAACAATGACAACTACAACCAAAAAACAGCCTAGCACCTATAGTCCCAGCTACTTTGGGAGGCTGAGGGAAGAGAATCGCTTAAGCCCAGGAGTTGGAGGTTGCTATGAGCTGTGACACCATGGCTCTCTACCCAGGACGATAGCCTGAGGCTCTGTCTCAAAAAAAAAGACGATAGAGTGGAAAAAGAGACACCAGAAAAGGCATGTGAAGTGAATTACATTTGAGACAAGGATTCTAAGACAGAGAAACAGACATATCTGTGTGTGATAGCACTCGAGCAACACATTTTGAGTTTCACGTAAATAGTTGAAAGTTTTGTAATTGAAAATTGTAGTTTTCTATTGTGAACTAATTTTGAAGCCTTTTTCTTGGCTCAGTGGAATCAGTAATCCCACAGTAAGGAAAAGGGCCCTGTTTTCAGGGTTGGCCTGGTGTGATACTGTCTAGTTCCAGCAGAAGTCAATATGTAGGACCTTGTTAGGCAGTCCGGGAAAGGAGATGGGGAAAGGAGATGGGCCGGATACCCCTCAGAGATAGAATAAAGTATGGAGATTCAAAGCATAACAAAGGATGTCATTGGTGTTAACATTATTGCCTAGATGAGTGGGAACATAGTGGAACTGGAGACTTCTGCTTTCTTTTTTTTTTAAAGAGAGTCTTACTTAGGTCCCTTGGTAGAATTCTGTGGTGTCACAGCTCACAGCGACCTCCAGCTCTTGGGCTCAGGCGATTCTCTTGCCTCAGCCTCCTGAGTAGCTGGGACTGCAGGCGCACGCCATAACACCTGGCTATTTTTTGTTGCAGTTTGGTCGGGGCTGGGTGCAAACCCGCCACCCTCGGTGTATGGGCCCTCACCCTACTCACTGAGCCACAGGCACCGACTGATTTCTACTTTTTTAATTTTTTTTTGCAGTTTTTGGCCAGGGCTGGGTTTGAACCCGCCACCTCCAGCATATAGGACCGGCGCCCTACTCCTTTGAGCCACAGGTGCTGCCCCCCACTTCTACTTTCTAATCAAGCCTGATGCTAGTTTGCCCTCTTTTGCAGAAGGATATTGGTGGTAATATTTCTTGGATATTACGAAAATTCATTTTCCTTGCTGAGCCTTCTATTTAAAGAAGGTTTGACTCTCCCAAAGGCGACTGTTGGCGTTTGAAGTTAACATAGATCTGACACCTATCAGTAATTTTGGATTTGTTAATATAGGGTTTCTCTAAATCTTTTTTTTTTTTTTGGCCGGGGCTGGTTTGAACCTGCCACCTCTGGCATATGGAGCTGGCACCCTACTCCTTTGAGCTACAGGTGCCACCCGAGGCTTGTAATTCTTTATCTGTGATCCTTATAATCTTCCTTCCTGTCCCTCAATCTCTCTAGTGTAGCTGATCAGGCATCCAAATGTAGATAGTTGATTTCAGTCTTTTCCTGAAGCTGTGACATTCTCTGCATACCTGAGAGCTTTTAATGAGCTGTGGAGAAAACTAGCTTCCTCAGCTGTAAATCTGCACTTTTTTTTTCCTTTTTTTCTTTTTTGAGACTGAAGCCTCAAGCTGTCCCCCTGGGTAGAGTGCTATGACATCACAGCTCACAGCAACCTCCAACTCCTGGGCTCAAGTGAGTCTCCTGCCTCAGCCTCCCGAGTAGCTGGGACCACAGGCACCTGCCACAACGCCTGGCTATTTTTTGGTTGCAGCCATTATTGTTGTTTGGCAGGCTGGGCTGGATTCAAACCTGCCACCTTAGGTGTATGTGATTGGCACCTTAGCCGTTTGAGCCACAGGTGCCAAGCCAAAATCTGCACTTTTTATGGTTCTGTAGGATCATTCTCTTTTTCTCCACCATCTTTCTAAACGGCCCTTCCTTCACCCAAGTTTTAAGACCTGTTGAAGATAGAAGCTTAAAAGCTCTGTGGGGAGGGCAGTGCCTGTTGCTCAGTGAGTAGGGCGCTGGTCCCATATGCCCAGGGTGGTGAGTTCGAACCTGGCCCCAGCCAAACTGCAACAAAAAATAGCTGGGCGTATGGTGGCCGCCTATAGTCCCAAGAGAATCGCCTGAGCCCAAGGGCTGGAGGTTGCTGTGAGCTGTGATGTCACAGCACTCTACTGAGGGTGACAAAATGAGACTGTCTTAAAAAAAAAATGGCTTGGCACCTGTGGCTCAAGTGGCTAAGGC
>NW_003852438.1:10153596-10155355 GCF_000181295.1 Otolemur garnettii | reverse complement strand
CTGAGGCAAGGAGACTCGCTTGAGCCCAGGAGTTGGAGGTTGCTGTGAGCTGTGATGCCATGGCACTCTACCCAGGGGGATAGCTTGAGGCTCCGTCTAAAAAAAAAAGAAAAAAAGATAGTTTTCACATCTTTGCAGACATTTTGAGGCCACGTGTTCAGAACTTTTTCATTGCCTGTTTACTCTCTCACCCCCATGTTTAGTTTTCCACTTCTCAGATTACTATAAATAGATTAGAATGTAATATTGTATAGCGACTACTTGGGTTTAATTTCTTGTACCACACTACCTCGGAAACCCTGGGCAAATACTTAATTATCCTGAGATTCTGCAACTTTACTAATAGGAACCCCATTGTGAAGGTTGCCATGAGAATTAAGTGATATATACCCAGTATAATTTGCTTACCATAATTTACATAGCAATCATTCAATAAACTTTAGCTCTTAAATTTTTCTAGGTTATTTGGGGACAGTGGAATTTTTATTTTTCACTGAGTAGCTTCCACCTAGGGTGAGTGGACTAATTTGACCATGTGTATGTGTGTGTATACCTGCTTACACAGTTATATTTAAGACTAGAAAAAGGTGGGAAGATGCCTAGTTTCTCCCTCAATCCCAGCTCACTGGCAGGAAAGCTGATATTATTGACTGGGACATTGACTTTCCTCCTACCTCACTACAGACCAAAAGTCAAGTAAATGCCCTTGCCAATTGGTTCTTAGCTTGGGGCCCCTGGCATCCAAAATATGGGCAAAGGCAGGGGATAGGATAGCTGCCCATACATCAGGTTGAAGGATTTTAGGATAAGAAAAAGAATTAGAAGTCATCCTGTAGTCTCTATTGGTGGTTCTCTTAATGCAGCAAACAAATGAGCAGTTAGAGGAAAAAACCCAGTTTGGGCTGAGGGCAAAAGCCTAGGAGGAAGTGTTGATGAAGTAGTTCCCTGGGGAAGATACATTTTGCTACTCAACCAGTCCCAACTGCAGTCTTAACAGTTGGTTTGAGTGAGGTCAGTCTTCTGATAAAACTAACAAGGACAGGGAAAGCATTTGGTAGGTAGCACATTGAACTTTTGGTGGCCCTGTCCCCAATTCTGTTCAGTCTGATGTCACAGGAACTTTTCTTATGTATTTACTTACGTGTCTCTTTATTTATTGATATAGATAAGGGTTCTTACTGTTTCCCAGGGTGATTTTGAAAATTTGGCCTCTCAAAGCACTAGGATTTCAGGCATGAGCCACCATGCCCTATTTATTTATTTATTTATTTATTTACAGAGTCACTATGTGGCCCTCGTAGAGTGCTGTAGCGTTATAGTTCACAGCAACCTCAAACACGTGGGCTCAAGGGATTGTCTCGCCTCAGCCTCCCAAAGTGGATGGAACTATAGGCACCTGTCACAGTGCCCTATTTTTAGAGATAGGGAGTTGCTCTTGGTCAGGCTGGTCTCCAACCTGTGAGCTCAGGGAGTCCAACCACCTCAGCCTCCTAAAGTGCTAGGATTACATGTGTGAGCCACCACACCTGGCCTTCATCCCTTATTTATTTAATTGAGTTAGGGAAAATTTGCTATCTCTGACTCATGCTCTACAAATTTTGCTTTGTGTACATGAAAGAAGTCTTTACAATAGACTCAAAATATTTGAGATACTTTTTTTTTTTCTTGAGACAGAGTCTCAAGCCGTCGCCCTGGATAGAGTGCTATGGTATCATAGCTCACAGCAACCTCCAACTCTTGGGCTGAAGCGATCCTCTTG
>NW_003852438.1:10143229-10153464 GCF_000181295.1 Otolemur garnettii | reverse complement strand
TTTTTTTTTTTAGAGACAGAGTCTCACTTTATCACTTATGGTAGAGTGCGGTGGCATCACAACTCACAGCAACATCCAACTCCTGGGCTTAGGTTATTCTCTTGCCTCAGCTTCCAGAGTAGCTGGGACTACAGGTGCCCGCCAGAACACCCAGATATTTTTTCTGTTGTTGTTGCAGTTTGGCTGGGGCTGGGTTCAAACCTGCCACCCTTGGCATATGGGGGCCAGCATCCTACCCACTGAGCCACAGGTACTGCCCTTAAGGTAACTTTAAGCCACTCTTGCTATAGTTAAATTGAATAGCTAAGTTAGTTTGATGTATGGATCTCCATAAAACTTTGTTGAAGAAACCAAGAATCAGGTACTGCGGACTGCAGCAGAGTAAAACAGACATTAGCTGGATCATCTCAAGAGAACTTTAGAAGTTGTTGTAATCTTTGGGTCTGTTTTGGATCAAGCTCTCCAGAGAAGGGTTGTTCTAGGTGCTCTCCCTTTCCTATATCCTCTGCCCATTCTCCCTTTGACTGTGTCCCAGCACTCATCCCACATGCCCTTAGTGTTTTCTCTGTTGTCCCAAGGATCCCATCTTCTTAGTCCTTGAACACAAGGTTTCCTCTCTCAGATCCTCTTTGCTTCCTGGTCTCCAAAGTATAAATGTGGCGCTTGATTAGGGAGAAGAGCTCAGCACTGAATTCTAAACTCTTTGACTGCTTTTATTTTTCTTTTTTCAGGTTCAAGTGCTGGATTGTGTCATGTGACCATCCCAAAACTCAGAGCACCCTATGGCCATCTTTGCCCTCTGTCACATAACTTGAAAACTGCCTGATGGCCTTTTGCAGTGGTTCCCTCCAGGAAGCCTTGATCTCAGTGAAGAAGTCCTTTCCCGGCATTCCAGTGCCCCTGTCAACCCCATACTCCTCAGACATCCTTAACAAACAAAGGCTATCACGCACACAATGTAACAAATACACAAAGTAAATAATAATTACACTAATAATGATATGTTCAGAGGGGCACTGGCCAGGTCCACACACAGGTGGAGGTGGGGTGTTAGCTCCCACTGGGTTGCTGAGCTATGCCCTCAAGCCTCTTTACCCCATGCCTCTTTGGGGGTAGGGAGGAACAAGGGAATGAGACCTCAGCTCATAGATTTATGTTCATAAAAGAAAGCATCCCCCCCCCCACAAAAGGTCTTTTATTTGGTGGTATTAAAGGGGCAATATTCTAGGTGTCCCCCACATTTAGTGCCCCAGCTCTATAATCTGTAGAGGAAAGTTACCTGATGCTTATTGCCCAATCTCAACCCTGTGCCAAGATCAAGAGGCATTTGACCTTGGAGGGAGTCATCTTCTGTTCTTCAGTTCTCTATTCCTCTCCTTCCACCATAGAAATGTGAGTGGTGTTGATGGTCACATGTGTCTTGTTCTCCAAGATTGGGTCAGAAGGAAGGATGAAGAACAGGGCCAGAGAAGAGAAGCTTGGGTTTAATGTAGCTGCTATATGGGAGAAGGTGAATTGAAAAGCTTAACAGCCCCTGCCCATTTCTATACTGAAACACCTTATTTCACTTTCTCACTATGAGAATAGGAATAAGATGCTAAAGCTCACCAACAGAACTAACCTTTTCAAGGGCAGGTCACATACCTTTGCCCCTTCTACCGTCTGGGCCAAATGGGAGTCATGCTTTCAGGAAGAGCTTGCCTTCCAGGTCTGCTCTCCAGCTCAGGCTTAACTTCCATTTAATATTGTTGGTGTCAGACCCATAACTGCTGGCTCTACTCAGACTGATAATTTTGCTAAAGGTTCTTCTCCCCTCCTGACATCCTCTAGGCTCTAGCTTGGAGCCAAGAGGTCTGGCCTGGTGATGAGGTATGGATAGGGTGTGGATCAGGAGATTCTCAACTCCTTGGCTTCAGGCACTGTCCAGCTGGGAGGCAGAGGGAAACTTGAGTACTTTGAAGCCTGTGACTCCTCTAAGCCTCGCATCTCTTCACCACTACTCTGGTGCCCTGGTTATCTGTCCCACAGCGAGAGGTATTTTATGTCCATAAAGTGCCCGTGGTAAGTGCTCAGAATTCATCTCTTGGCTGTGGCGGGTGCTGCTATTTCTCATTCCGTCGAGGGGAAGAAACTGAGGCATGGTGAGTCCAGAGGAGGGTGGGTCAGGATTAGGGGAGGAATGAATGGGCTGAGCTAGTGACTTGACTAGTGACTCTCTGCCTGCTTCCTAGCCTTCTAAACCAGGGAATTTCCATCCTTCCCATCCTGTGCTCTAACTGGCCTTATCAGATGCTTTTCCCCATTGTACTGTCTCCTCCCTGCTTTCAGGTACTGTTAGATTCCAAAAATAAATGGTAAAAATAATTATAGACACTCTGCTCCCTTATTCTCCCCCCTTCCACCCTGAGCTTTGGGGTTGGGGGACTAAAATGTCCCCGTCTCCAGAATCCCTTCCACCTTATCTACTGGCTCAATTCCCTAGCCGAGAGCAGTGATTTGGGTTCAAATGCCCTGTAACCTTCAGCCTCCTTTTTGCCCCTTTCTTGACTCCTCCAAACCCTTCCCAGACCTAGGGGACTCTGGGATCACTATACTCTCATTTTTATTGACCTGAAGATAGAGGCTGGGAGCAGGGGCATTCCACAGGCTCTTTGGTCTCTCTCTTGGCTGAGGGAATTTGGGCATGTGCAGGCAGCACCCTCTGGCTAAATAACCCAGTATTATTGAGGGTGGACCTGAGGGTTAGTTTAGTGGCTCTCATTACATAGATCCTGGATGTTGAGGGTTCTCCCTGCCCCCAGCTCTAACCTCTGCTTCCAATTCAACCTGTTTGGCTCAGAAAGGTTGAGTTAGGGTGATTACGGGTTACAAACTTCCATGTGTCAGCCCTCTTGCCCTTTACTCCCATTCCCAACCCTGGAGGCTTTATACAAGTGCTTAAGTGGATAGGTACTGGGGGAGAGTAGGGTTTAGGGGAAAAGGGACAAATTGGGCACAATGGGTAGGGGCCTTCCTATTCCAATAAAGCCAAATACCAAAAAAATGAAAAATCACAATAAATAAATAAATAAAACTCCCAAATCCTTAACTTTTGCCCCTGCCCTCACTTCCCTTCCCCTGGCCACTGTTGGAGGAAGAGAAGGAAGAAGCTAAAAATTAGATTTTTGATTTCCTCTTCTACAGAGTAGTCAGGGGATTACCCCAAACTATACCAAGCCCCTTACTTTGCCAGTGGAAGAAAGAAAGCTTGGTGTGGGGCTTTCATTTATTACTCCATTTCAGTCTCTTTCTCAGTGTTTGTCTCTGTCTAGTCTGTCTCTTCTGCCTTTCCCTCCCTTTGCCTTCTTTCTGCTGCTCTTTTTGTTCCTCTGTCTCTATCCCTCTGTCTCTACATCTCTCTGTCTTCTTGCCAAACTTTCTCATCTGCAAACTTCAAACAGTCCCCAACCTAACCATCCTCTCCTTCCCCTTTCCCCCAAACCCCTCACCCCTCAAATCCCACCTGCCTCCCTCTGTTGTATTGCACACTGCTTGGTCAGGGAACAAGGTGTGATGTTCACGGGAAGAGGTGGAGGGAGCTCTAGGGCTTGGGGGTCTGAGGGTCAGGGCCAGGGTCTTGGGGTAGGGTCTGTGGGGGAGGCATCTTCAGTCCCCCACCTTAAGAACAGCCACAGCGATCCACCACCATGCCAGGGATCTTGCCGTAGATAATTTGCTGCTTGTCATTGAAGTAGAGCATGTTGATTGGGGACATCTTGGTGGGGGTACAGCAAGGCCCAGCAGAGCCTCTTGGATTGGCCTGTTGCACCAAGTGGGTGTGTGGATATTTTTGCATGAACATGTATTCGCATTGGCCAGAGCAGTAGTTGGCCTTGTAGCGCTTAGGGGCGATGATCCAGTCCCAACCAAAAGCCTCAAAGTCCACTGTGAGGGGATATCTGCAGCAGCGGGACTCGCTTGAGTGCTCATCGCAGTCCAAGCCCAGATTCCGCCGGGAACGTTTTGTGTTCTCTAAAACTCGAAGCTCCATGAAAGGATGCTGAGGAGCAGGGAGAGGGGAAAGAGATGTCATATACCCCAAATTGTTCCTCTTCCCTGTTCCTTGCCCACCTGCTTCTCAACAGTAGCACCAAAATAGAAACCCGGGACTTCTCAGCTTTTCCACTGCCCCCACTCTCAGACCTTATCCTCTATCTACTTTTCTTTCCAGCTGGCCATCTGTCCTTCAGCTCTCCTTCCCTAATTCATCCTTTTTCTGCAACCTGACTCTCATCAGCCCCTTTGCCCAAAGCCTCACCAATGGCAAGTTTCTGTGTTCCCACAAGTCTCCCAATGACACCTTTACCTTCAAATTAAGTTTTCAGTTGTTGGCTGGCTTGGATCCCTGAAAAGTGATAGTTGCCACCCTACCATCCAACTCCTCCTCTAGAATTAGCTCCTGGCCTCAGACAAATAATGCTAGTCCCCTTCACATTCTTTTTTTTTTTTTTTTTAGAGAGTCTTTTTTGTCACCCTCAGTAGAGTGCCTTGGCGTCATAGCTCACAGCAACCTCAAACTCTTGGGCTCAAGCGATTCTCTTAGTTTAGCCTCCTGAGTAGCTGAGACTACAAGTGCCCACCACAATGCCCAGCTATTTTTAGAGAAGGGGTCTTATTCTCATTCAGGCTGGTCTCAAACCCATGAGCTCAGGCAATCCACTGCCTTGGCCTCCCAGAGTGCTAGGATTCCAGGTGTGAGCCATCCCACCCACCCCTTCTTCACATTCTTTGTCTACCTTTTCCCACATCCCTGTCCTTAGGGCCAGGTTACACGTACCCTCCACCACCTAATAACCCCTGCTCACCAGCCCCTCAGCTCCCGGCCCCAGGGAGGTGACAGCAAGGTCTGTGCCACTGGGATCAAAGGCGTTGATCTCGATGCCCCAGTTGCTCTGTGGCTGGCGGAACCAACTGTGTAGCACTTGCTTGAAGTCGATGCTCTGCCAGTGGCCAGAGCGAGAGTGCAGCTCAATCTTCAGTGAGCGGATACGGATGTGACGCCGGCCTCCGCCCCCTCCCCCTGCAGTCCCTTCCCCAGTTAGGGGTTTCAGTCGCAAAATCTGTAGGTAGACTGTGGCTGGACGGGGCACAGGCCTCAGGTACACCCACAGTTGAGCCTTCAGTACCTTTGTGAACATCACCTTGGGGCTGAAGTGGAAATGGCAGCATAGAGGACTGCCATCTGTCTGTACTGCTGGATCCGCTGATAAGAGAGAAGGGGGCACAGCATCAACAAATGATACTCAGTGGTATCAGCAATTTGGACTCCTCTGCCTGAGTTTTCCAATTCTCTACCCTTCTCCCATGCCTGTCTTACTGACTACTGTGTCTCTGGTACCCAAAAACAGTGTCTCCTCTCCTGTTAGGATACAGGCTTTGTCAGGCCTTGCTAATCTGCACCCATTCCCTAATCCATTTACCTTAATGCAAAGGTTCCCCTCCATCAGGTAACCTGCAAAGATAGTTACCAGAGAATTCTCCCTTCACCAGCAACCTTTCCTTCCTCCAACTTTTCCCAGCATGTAGGAACCCAACTTTTTTTTTTTTTTTTGAGACGGAGCCTCAAGCTATGCCCCTGGGTAGAGTGCCATGGCATCACGCTCACAGCAACCTCCAACTCCTGGGCTCAAGCAAGTCTCCTGCCTCAGCCTCCCAAGTAGCTGGGACTACAGGCGCCCACCACAACGCCTGGCCATTTTTTGGTTGCAGCCATTATTGTCGTTTGGCCGGCCCGGGCTGGATTCGAACCCGCCACCTTAGGTGTATGTGGCTAGTGCCTTAGCCACTTCAGCCACAGGTGCCGAGCCAGGAACCCAACTTTTTATGAATCTTTGATGATCATCATAAAAGCCATACCTATTATCACACCTGCTGTCCTAGGTCACTCATTTCTGCTCTGATTTGTATAATAGTCAGATGAAACTTGGCACAGTCCTTCCCCCCCAACACACAAAAAAAATACAGCCTCAGAGGGGATAACCCAAGGTTCAAACTGGGAACATGAGCTAAATTTATCCCATTAAATAAAGCAGAATTCAGATCTATGCTTCCTTCCTAGGAAGGGTATATACACATCAGAATGGAACTACCTATGCATTCCTGTACATCTGTCTCCCAATTCCCTCCCTCTTAAGGACAAGTTTCCTCAGCTGCTTACTCTTTACCATTTTTACCATCAACCATTATCGCCACAGCTCTTTTTTTTTTTTTTGGCCGGGACCAGGCTTGAACGCGCCATACCCAGTATATCGAGCTGGTGCCCTACTCCTTGAGCCATAGGCTCTGCCCCTATTGCCCCAGCTCTTGAGGAAGGGAAAAGGTACCTCTCTATGTCCTCCTATTTGCCCAAAGCATCAGAAATAACACACCAGATCAATTGTAATTAGTCTTCTCTTCTACTCTAAAGATTCCTTTGGTTTCTTAGTCCAGTGCCAGTAAGTCTTTATAAAAAGCACAACACCCCAACTTTACGTTTTGACTCCTTGCTCTGGACCATAAATTGACCCTTCTTGGGTCTAAAAGATGATGCTCAATAAGTAACTATGTCTGCTTCCATTCCAGCTCATCCTAGTTCCCCTTCCAAATCTTAGAAATATCCATTCTCACTCTAGATAGAAAGAACATGAGTGAGCTTTCAGAGCTATATAAATATGGTCAGGAAATATCATGCCTAGGTCTTGAGTTCTGCATAATCATGAAAGACTTAGGATGTTGTCTCTCATCAGCTACTTGCCCTACTCCACCCCAGGAAGAGGACCCTTCAGGTGAGATGGTGAAGAAAGTGCTTAATGATCTGCATATATTCAGGACATGATACACAAAGTCTCTCTGCAATTTCTTTTTCCTTGATTCATTTCTTTGAGATCTCAGGGCTCTGGTAGTTCCTCCAGTTACCCTACTAGCTAGAGCTTCAGTGATGATTCAGTAGAGTAAGTTTTTGGAAAGTGAAGGTTCAGAAGTTAGGATAACCTGGGGTAGGGAAGCTACTGATAAGATGGGGAGTGACAAGCAATATTCCAAATGTCATACTGTGCTTAATTCCAGCATAGGAATTGTCTGTTTTCTTTCCTTTAGGTACTAATCTCCATGGGACACTGTTAATACGGTGTTATTTTGCTCACCATTGTGGCCTTAGTACCATAGTACCAATAAATACATGTTGAATGAACTCCCAATCTTAAATCATACAGGCAAGTGCCTAAAGTTCTTCCTGGAATCTAAGCTGTTCTTTGGCTACAATTAAAGCAAGTGTAATCACTGTTCTTTGGCTACATTTGAAGCAAGTGCAATCACTCTTTGTTAACCAGTATCTCACCTTACCCGCCAAATTTCTCAGTGTGATAGAGATAATGATTCTTGCTTCACAGAAGTGCTGAACATTAAATGATATGAAAACAGTAGCTTCTCAATAAATTTTTGTTGGTTTGCTAAGCTCTAAACCTACCCCGCTACCTAAGATAACCCAGGGTTTGAAGGTAACAGACTAAGCACCAGGGCCCCATCTAAGTCTTTGATTCTTAAGAGTCCCCCATCCCCACCTCAGGGAATCACCATGCATTTGCAACAGTGGACATCACAGTGGTTATGGGGACAGTCAGTACTTCAAGGGGACAGGACATAGGGAGAAAGAAGGGAAAGCGGATGAGCCAGGAGAGAGACTGGAGATGGTGAGGGAGGTAACAGAGACTGTTAGAGAGGAAGGCAGGTTAGAAGAGGACATAAGCAGAGAAATGGAGCCTAAAGTAGGAGAGAGGGGGAGATGATGCTAAGAGGACGTGAAGTAAGTTTGGGAGTTGGAGAACACTGGGGAAGAGGATAGACAGGAGTGAATGAGGGGTTAGGAATCTAAAGGTGGGAGGAAGATAAACCCAGTAAGATAAAGAAGAGAAAGGATAGAAAGGGTACAGAGTGAGGAACAAAGGAGAAACAGGTAGAGCCACAGAGGGGACCGGGGCTTTGAGAGAATCCCCAACACACACATAAGCCCAGCTCTGGTGGGGAGGGGAAGGGGCCACATCTGTGTTGGATTGATTGGGTTGGCGGCAGGCAGCAGGTCAGGTTTAGTAGGCGGCGCTGATGGGGGAGAGAGGTCATTGCACTATTTTCAGCAAAAGCCCAACCCCCTCCCTGCACACCACCTCCCCTTCCCCCCTCCCCATCCCCCCAACACACACACTCCCTACCCAGGCTAGAAGGCCTAGGGGCAGGAGGTTGGGCTGAGAGGGCAGGGGCCTCTTAGTATGGGGAGGAGAGAGAAACTCAGGGGCTGGGCTTGGCTCCCAGAAGGGCAGGGGGCTGGGTTCCCAGGATGAAGCCTGGGTAGGAGAGCCTGAAAGGGTAGAGGGAACTAGGGCAGGCATAGCAGCCTTGGAGAGGTGGGGGCTGGGGTCCAGGGTTGAGGGCTGGGGGAAGGGAGGAAGGGGGAGGGGAACGGAGGCCATCTCTACTGACAAACACCTCCCCCGATTAGCAGAGCACAAGTCTCTTATTAAAGTGGGTCCCTGGGGATTAGACTATAAAAGTCTCTTTTTCCTCTTCCCCCCTCTCCCTCCCCTCCCCTCCACTCCCCCTCCCTCTCTTAAGAGCTCTGCTAAGCTCTTAAAGGGGACGTACAATACCTGGCTGGAGACCCAGTTCCCTAGTCATACAAGTCCAGGGGGTAAGGGATGGAAGTTGGGATGGGACTCCACATGCTGGTGTGTCCCCCACCCCAGGGCCTAACATGCACTGCCCAATCCATGCTTGCAGGATCTGTTCACTTCCTGCATCCCCATTACCAGGCTCAGGCCTGTTGGCTAA
Source organism: Otolemur garnettii (assembly GCF_000181295.1). NCBI lineage: Eukaryota > Metazoa > Chordata > Mammalia > Primates > Galagidae > Otolemur > Otolemur garnettii. Next base: position 10,144,626 of record NW_003852438.1, on the reverse strand, counting down.
GGGATGCTAGAGACAGTGGGGTGCAAGAGGAAGTCCACAGCCCATCACCCATCCTGGAAATCCTCACACACACTATACCGCATAGACGAGACTCTTTCTCCTCTGTACCCTTCATCTTTGAACAAACTCTTGAACAGAATTCCTTTACAACTCTGTTTCCCAACCATCCCTCCTCGCCCCAAGCTGCCCTCAGTCAGTCCCTCAAGCTGACTCTAGCTTTCATAAGCAGAAGTCTTAAGGACAGAAGGGAGACTGAGGAACACAAGACCAAATTCCCATGCCATCACCCTTACTCCCCATTAGTTTCCTGATTCTTTGAGGTTTCTTTAAAGCCCTAACCCAGTACTGTGGAGCTGAGGTCTGCAGAAACATGTGTGGCAATATGAGGCACTCAGCCTCCCAGATGCACCAGACACACACCTAGGTTCCTGTGCCTCTCCCAGGGGGGTGGGCCACTAGGACTCCCCTCAGCCTCAGCTTTTTATGACCCATCTGCCAATAAACTAGTCTCCCCCCTCTTCTGTTCAGAGTCATAAAACCAACCAGTATATGTGTGTGTGTGTGTGTGTGTGTGTGTGGGTGAGTGGGTGGGGGATCTTGCCAAGCCACTAAGGAATAAGAGAGGGCCTGCTTCCCTGGAGTTGAAGGAGGGGGAACCTCAGTGGGGGAGGGGAAGACAGTCACCTGACCCCAGGAAGAGCTGGGGGTGGGGGGAGCTAGTATTGGCCTGGATTTTCCAGGCCATAAAATTTCAAAGCAGCTCATGTCTATTAACATGTTCATCTTCCGTTTGGCCAGGGGGGCTCAAATGCCTGGGTCTTCCCCACTGTCCATCTATCTCTTTCTCCCTAGGTATTCCTCTCTACGTTCAGTCCAGCTGTGATAGGGGAGGGTGAATAGGGATGAAACACCCTATTAGAGTAGAGTAGCCAAATAGGTGTCCTTATCTCCCAGCGCAATGAAGTTGAGTTCTCTGAGCCGGGTCAGTACCATGAAAGCACAGCTTTTCTGGTCCCTTGGGAAACCCAGACTGAGACGAGACTCAGAATGGAAAGAGTGCCAGCTGGGCTGCCAGGAGGGATATTAGGCTCTGGGATCCTATTCCTGAAAAAGGGAGAGGAGCACTCAGTTCTCTGCAGCCAGGTGGGCCAGAACACCGGGTGGGAAGTTGGTGCCAAGGCCACTGGGAGGCAGGTAGCGCTGCGGACCAGCTGGGACTGCGGGGGTCCGGGAGACTGTCGATTCTGTTCTCAGCCTCCCCATCGCTGCCCTTGAGGACAGAGTTTCTGTCCGGGCCCCTCCGCTGTGGGCCCGGCTTCCCCAGACTCTTCGTGAGGGGCCTTTTTTGCCCACGGGAGTAGGAGGCCGTATCTCGAAACCCGCCCCTTTGCCTGCCC
>NW_003852438.1:10140957-10142360 GCF_000181295.1 Otolemur garnettii | reverse complement strand
GGGGGCCCCAAGCCCGGGCCAGGCCCTTTATAGCCCCGGCCCCCGTGTCGTCAGCGGCCGCGATTGGCTGCGGAGCCAACAAAAGAGGCAGCGCTGTCATCCGAGGCGAGAGAGGGAGCCGGAGAGAACCGAGGAAAAGAGAGAGAGGGAGGGAGCGAGGGAGCAAGGGCCAGAGAGGGAGATGAAAAGGCAGAGATATGAGGGGGAGGGGAGAACGGAGAGAGAAAGTCAGAGTAGTGAGAGATCGGGAGATAAGAGGGAAGAGACAGATCCAAAGACAGAGACGGGAAGAGGCGGAGGAGAGAGACAAAGAAGAGTCAGCGGGGGTAAGACCCAGAAGGCAGAGATTTAGCCAGAGAGGTAGAAATGGTGTGTCTGTGGGAGACACGGAGCCAGGGGAGGAAAAAGACCGGGACAACTAGTAGGAGAGTTACAGTGGAGAGCTCCGAGGGAGGAGAGAGAGCTACTGCCAGACCCGGAAGATGCAGGTCCACAGAGCCAGCCCAGAGAGATCGGGGACTAGAGAGGAAGCCCGGGTAGAGGAACTGATGGGACATACCAGTACCCTGGGAAGGAGAGGGAGAGAAAGAATGAGAAGAGAGAGAGACAGGGGCAGAAACTGGAAGATACCAAGGGAGCCCTAAGGATGCAGGGGATCAGGAGGAACAGAAAGACTCCAGAAGGAAAGACCGACAGCCACAAAAGTCAACCTCCCAAGGAGGAGGAGATGAAGAACTTGAGCCCAGACCGGTCCCAGCTACCAGAGGCAGCCCAAAGGCATTTAAAGAAGCTATGGAGGGAAGCATCAGGCTAGCCTCATCAGAGGGATTAAGGAGAATTGGAAAGGAAGAGGCTGGGCATAATCTAAGAATGTGGGGAGGTGATGGGAAGAACTGAGACTGGAGGAAGACTTGGAGCTGGGAAGATTGTGAGCTTGAAATTGGTGCTCACCAGTGCTAAGGGAGTCAGCAGGATGGGAAAGGCAGAAGCAGGGAGCCATTGGGAGAGGAGGAGGAGGCAGGGCTGGAAGCCTTGGTGCTCAGACTGGAATCTGGACCCCTGGATTCCTACCTATATCTTTGGATCTACAGTCTTAGAAGTCTGAGAAGGGGTTGCAAGGGTGAGGTTGGGAGAGATGGCTGAGCTGGAGACAGCAAGTTGCAAGGGGAGAAATCCAGATATGGGACCATCTCTAGCCTTCAGGTGTGACCCTGGGCACAGCAAGAGAGCAGAGTGAAAGAATGGCAAGGTGATAGAAAGTAAAATGCTTTAAATGTGCTTAACTTCTGGATTCTGGGCTCGGCACCTGTGGCTCAAGCGGCTAAGGCGCCAGCCACATACACCCAAGGTGGTGGGTTCGAATCCCCAGCCCGGGCCCACCAAACAACAATGATGGCTGCAAC
>NW_003852438.1:10137134-10140798 GCF_000181295.1 Otolemur garnettii | reverse complement strand
AAAAAAAAAAAAAAAAAAACTTCTGGATTCTGCATACTTCTTCCTAAACCACAATTTCTCTAGTCTTATTTCTTGATCCCAAAGCCCTGGACCAATAGACAAATTGAAAATGTTTGATAAGATTGGGTCTTTTCATTTCCAGGTATACACAATGTTGAATAAATGGATGAACTTCATTCTGGGGCTTATCAGACAGCATAAAGGGAGAGGCATTGCTTTCCTCCCTGGAATTAGAGTCCAGTAAAATATCTTAAAGTTGGCTTGCCATAGGCATAAAGAGCAGCAGGCATATGGACAGAGTTCAGTTGGGGACCTGGAGTAGAAAGAGGGAAGGGAGTGTGGGTGCAGCTGTGAAGGGAGAAGGTTGGGTTGGGTGGAGGTTAGGATGACAAAGCTGGTGAGTTGTTTTTGTTTTTGTTTTTTGAGACAATCTGACTATGGTGCCCTTGGTAGAGTGCCATGGCATCACAGCTCACAGCAACCTCAAACTCTTGGGCTTCAGCGATTCTCTTGCCTCAGACTGTCGAGGAGCTGGGACTACAGGCATCCGCCACAATGCCTGGCTATTTTTTGTTGCAGATGTCATTGTTGTTTAGCTGGCCTGGGCCAGGTTGGAACCCACCACTCTCCGTGTATGTGGCCAGTGCTGTAACCACTGTGCTACAGCTGCTGAGACAAAGCTGGTGAGCTTTGAAGAGGCAGAGGCAATCTTTTTCCATGGAGATCAGAAACTGAGACTGAACAGAATGGAACAAAAACTTAGACAGCTGGTTCCCTTCTTAGCTTTGGACCAAGACATGGGTATCTCAGCATTCCATCAGGTTCTTTATCTATAATGTAGGGATCGCAATTCCTACCCTCAACTGGTTGTGAGGATTTCATAGTAATCCATCAGTGGTAGTGGCCTTCGTGGGCTTCTCCTTCTTCATGATTCTTTTCCTGATCTTCCAGAGCAGTGACTGCCTTTACCACATGTTCTGGCATCTCCTGGTCTCCAAAATGTTTCTTTAGTGTCATTTCCTCAGCAAAATTACACACCGTGAGAGGAGAGTTAGTGCTCCCTTAGAGAAGGAAGTGCAGCTTTCATTTCCTCACCAAACAGGTTTCTAGTGTCAAGTGCAAAGAAAAATGAGATGCAAAGAAGAATAAGACTGGTTCTTTTCCTTGGGGAACATATAAACCGGACAAGACATTAGATGAAACTGCCAGCCAAAACTCCATGCAAAATGCCTCCTGATACCTTCCTCTTGAAGTTTCAAGGTACCTCAAAGATCCTATGTTAAACAGAGAACCCCTTCTCTCCCCTACAACATGCCCTATCCTGCAGTTTTTCCCTTTAGTCAATGATACTCAATCACCCAGCCTAAAAACTTAAATGGAGTGTTCCACTCTCATTCTCTTGATCATTTCTGAATCTTTTTTTTTGGGGGGGGGGTAGAGACAGAGTCTCATTTTATCGCCCTTGGTAGAGTGCTGTGGCATCACCCAGCTCACAGCAACCTCCAACTCCTGGGCTAAGGAGATTCTCTTGCCTTAGCCTCCTGAGTAGCTGGGACTACAGGTGCCCACCATAACACCTGGCTATTTTTTTGTTGCAGTTTGGCCGGGGCCTGGTTTGAACCTGCCCCCTCGGTATATGGGCCAGCGCCCTATCCACTGAGCCACAGGCGCCGCCCCATTTCTGAATCTTTGCATAACATAGGTTATCTCTTCTTGCTAAAATAATTCCCCCACCTACCTCCACTCCCTCCCATCCTCCAATCTCTTGGCCAAATTTACTCTTTCCTCAGGTCTCAGCATAGATGAGAATGACATGCCATTCAGGAGTCCTTTCCTGACTTCCAACTCTAAAGTAGAGGCACCTCCCAAGTCATAGATATTTGCACCATTTGTGAGGGGTGGAGGTTAACCACACAGCTTCTAGACTAACACCAGGCTGACTGGGTTCAAGTTCCAGCTCTTTCTCTTTTCTGATTATGTAAACTTGGACAAGTGGTTAAACTTTACACTTGAGATTCCTCATCTATAATAGGGGGATAACAATATCTTTCATAATTTAGGGTGGCACCTATGGCTCAAAGAAGTAGGGCACTGGCCTCATATACTGGAGGTGGCAGGTTCAAACCTGACCCCACCAAAAATTGCAAACAAACAAACAAACAAAAATCTTTCCTATTTTATAAGGTTCTGAGGATTAAATGTCTGACACACTGTTGTAATTACATTTTTTTTTTCTGCGACAGTCTCACTACGTGTGAGAGTTTTATTATGTCGCCCTCGGCGGAGTGCTGTTGTGTCACAGCTCACAGCAACCTCAAATTCTAGGGCTTAGGCAATTCTCTTGCCTCAGCCTCTGGAGTAGCTGGGAATACAGACACCCACCACAACGCCTGGCTATTTTTTGGTTGTAGTTGTCATTGTTGTTTGGAAGACCTGTACCAGTTTCGAATCCACCAGCCCTCATGTATGTGTGGTTGGTGCCCTAGCCCAGTCATTGCTATTATCCCAATTTATAACCCATACCCTGTAAGATCCATGAGAACAAGAACTTTTTCTGGGCTTTTGAATAAAGAATGAATGAGCACTGTCAAGTGAACCTGGTCAGCACTTGCAGAGGGAGAGAAAATCGTGTATTTGTACCCGCAAGGGCTTACTGGTGTCTGCCAAATACTGGGGAGTGAGGAACAATTTGGGAAACCACCTCCTGGTTTCTTTCCCGTTTTCTAGGAGGGTACTTAATCCAATAAATGGACAAGATTGCCATCTGGTGGTAAAATGTGGAATGTCAGCTTCTTAGAGGTCGAACTAAAAGAAAACCCACCGTTTTAGTTTGAGGGGGAGGAGGGTATACTCTGCATATTTTCACTTTAGACCTCTAGTCCCAGAAGTTCTTCTTCTTTTTTCCTCTCATTTTCACTAGTGATTAGATACAGTATCAGAAGTTCTACAACATAACACATTAAGCCTTATACTTTCTCCAACCCTTCCTAGATCTTGCTTCTTTCCTTGAGTTTCCTCAGGCTTGGTCCTATTTGGTTCCCCTGAGTTGCAGAACTAACCCCTAGGAGGTTTCTTTTAGGAGTTTTAGAATTTCAGCTGCCCCAGACCCAGTTCTGACCAGGAGACCCTGGTGGCTTTACAGAGGAGTTGGAAGAGACCTGGACATTTACATCTTTCCTTATCTTGGTACATGCTAACCAAGGTTTGTACCCTGCCCATTGTCCTGGGTCTCCCTGGCAACTGGTCTTTCTGCCAAAGGGTGCCCCTCTCCCAGAGTTACCCAGGCAACCTTCATGCCCGCCTCTTTCAAGGTCCTGAGTGGTTCATAGCAAATGTGGGTCAGGGCCTAAGGGAGGCATTTAGGTTTGAAGGGTGTGAGCTGCCCAGAGAGAAGGAGGCACTGTCCCAGGGGAGGTTTCAGGACCTGCTGGAAGGAGAAGGGTGCTTGTATAGACTTGGGTCTGTTCCTTGCTCAAGAAGAGCTGCAGCCCCTTGGAGCCTGAGATGCCTGGGCCATTCCCAAAGATGCTGCCAGAACCTGGGAACAAACCACTGTAAAGAAGGAGGGACCCAGCTCGGCGCCTATAGCTCAACCGGCTAAGGCGCCAGCCACGTACACCTAAGCTGTCGGGTTCGAATCCCCAGCCCGGACCCGCCAAACAAC
>NW_003852438.1:10112365-10135636 GCF_000181295.1 Otolemur garnettii | reverse complement strand
GGGGACTTGAACCCGCCACCCTACGTGTACGTGGCTGGCGCCTTAGCCAGTTGAGCCACAGGCGCCGAGCCCCCTCTTCATATTTTTAATAGCAAAGAATGTTATTTGTACAAGTCAGAATCTGATACCAGTTAAATGGTGACAGCTTTGCCAATAAACAAGAATATGCTCGTCCATGTATAGGAAGGGAGACTGCCACAGTTGACAGGTCCCAAAGATACATAAAGTTTCTATCTGGGGGTCAGTCAGTGGATTCAGTCTTTGGCACTTCAAGGCCTTCTGAGGAGAGGAGGGCTTGTTAAGATGTAGCAGAAGTTAACTGCTCCTTTCCTGTCCCTCTAGCACAGTAGTTCTCAACCTGTGGGTTGCATCCCCTTTTTAACAATGAAAATACATTGTGGCATTAGGAAGGTTGAGAACTACTGCATCTAGCATATGTGTTTGGGGCTATGGAAAAGCTATTCTGGGCTGAAGGTGGTTATGTTAGTGGATTGGACCCTTCCCAGGCCTCTGCCCACAAACTCTGCAGCCCTCAGAGAGGACCTCAGTGTGTGATTACCCCATATCACGTGTTCTAAACCCTATAATTATCTTGCCTGGGTCTTTTGGCAGCCCTGTTAACCTCTTTAGTCCCAAGGCCCAGAAGTTGGGAGTTGGGAGAAAGAGACTAAAGAGTCCGTGTCTTGGAAAAAGCGGTGCTGGTGGTGGAGGCAGGATACAACGGGGGGACTCTAAGAATCATCTGAGGTCACATCTTCCTTAGTCTCTGGCTCCCAGAAGAACCCTCACCCTACCCTCCACCAATCTCCCTTCGCTCTCCTAGGGCAAGCCCCCCCTTAGGCTCCACTGGGTGCCAGCCCTTTCCTATCTTCATTCTCACCCTCCCTACCTCTTCCCTGAGGTTGCTCCCTCTCCTTGCTGGGTCCTTACTGCAGGATCTGCTCTGGACAATGCTAACGCTGTTTGTATTGCTCTGCTATCCCAGCCAGAAGGTGCTATTATTTCAGCTGCAGCTCAAGGAAAGGAAGTGGTCTGAAGGCAATATCCACTTCTCCAGAGACATGAAAACACTGGCATATGGACTAATCCAGGACAAACTATGACCCAGGCTTCCAGGTAAGGGGAGCTGGTGGCAAGCAGAGGGGAATAGGAGGTTGGAGGCTTTGGAGGGATCCAGTCTCCAGAGGGAAACAAGGAGAGAGCCCAGGGCTGTAAAGGTTGTTACCAGATGTGGGGCGTGTATGCAGTGGTGGTGAGTACGACTAACGCCTCTGGCTGGCTCTGGAATGGGAACCTGAAACTGGAGATGTGAGGGCAAAGAACCTGCTTTGACTCTGCTTAGGGACGCTGATACCCCAGCCATTCCCACCGCACCTCTTCTCACCCTGCTTCCTTGGGCTATAAGACCACATCCCTGGGGAGCAATCCATCCACTCACAGCCCTAGTGAGTGTCCCTCTGACAGACCCTCATTCCTTGGTGGGCATTTCAGGTTTTGCTCTATGTACCCAAGCCTGCACTAGGCAGCTCCAGTATCCAGGGCTTCTTTTTGTCAGAGGCCTCCCCCACTGTATTTTTTGTCTGTGTCTACAAGGTTGTAAGTACCTGGAAGGCAGGGACATATCTTGCCCATCTCCATATAGTCCCAGTGCCTGGCGTGTTTAGGCATCCAACACATGGATGAATGAATGAATGAATGCCTAGGCCACTTAGCCTTTTACTTCCAAGGAACAGGAACCTGAGATAACCACTCACCCCCAGCAACACCTCTTTCTCATTTTTCCCTCGTTCATCTCTGCTCCATCCTAGTTGTGTGGCCCTGGGACTCTCAGGTGGATACTCTTGACCTGGGTGCTGGACCAGAGCTACATGACAGCCAAGATCCTGGCTGAGGCAGTGCAGGAGGAAGCCATGAGCCTGGAAGCCCTCTATAGAAGGGCTGGAGAAGCCCATCCTGCCCACTTGCCAGCTGGGCATTTGGGTTGACCCCTTTATTATGGCAACATTGGCTGGGAGGAGACTGGGACAGGAGCCTGGGAATACTGGAGAAAATGGGGAGCATGAGGTCAGGGGCTGGGGGCCCAAGGAGCAGGGAAAGGAATGGAGAGAAACCCTGAGGAGGACACAGTCTGGGGGAGGTACATGGGGTGGGGTGGAACACGGGGCTACAGCTGGATCTTGGGGCTTAAATTGGGAGTCTGGCTCAAGGTCAAGCATAAGAGGGCTGGAAGGAGGTTGGGTTTTCCCTTCCAACCCCTGCCTTGGCTTCCTCAGTTAAGGTACAGCAGTCAGATATTTCTCAAAGCAAAGACATTTTAACTCCCATGAATCTAGAAGCAGGGTACGATAAAACCTCATCATTTTTTATTTATTTTATTATTTTTTTTTGATACAGAGCCTCAAGCTGTTGCCCTGGGTAGAATGCTGTGGCATCACAGCTCACAGCAACCTCCAACTCCTGGGCTCAAGTGATTCTCCTGCCTCCGCCTCCACAGTAGCTAGGACAACAGGCACCCACCACAATGCCCGGCTATTTTTTGGTTGCAGACATCATTGTTGTTTGGCAGCCCCGGGCTGGATTCGAACCTGCCAGTTCAGGTGTATGTGGCTGGCGCCTTAGCTGCTTGAGCCACAGGTGCTGAGCCTTTTTTTTTTTTTTTTTTTTTGAGACAGAGTCTCACTTTGTTGCCTTCAGTAGAGTGCCATGGTGTCCTATCTCACAGGAACCTTAAACTCTTGGGCATGAGTGATCCTCTTGCCTCAGCCTCCCAAGTAGCTGGGATTATAAGGCGCCCACCTCAATGCCCAGCTATTTTTTAGAGACAGGGTCTTGATATTTTGCTTAAGCTGGTCTTAAACTTCTAAGCTCACGAAATCCACCCACCTTGGCCCCCTCAGAGAGCCTCATCATTCTTTTTTTTTTTTTTTTGAGACAGAGCCTAAAGCTATCCCCCTGGGTAGAGTGCTCTGGCATCAAAGCTCACAGCAACCTCCAACTCCTGGGCTCAAGCGAGTCTACTGCCTCAGCCTCCCAAGTAGCTGGAACCACAGGCGCCTGCCACAACGCCCAGCTATTTTTTGGTTGCAGCCGTGATTATTGTTTGGCGGGCCAGAGGCTGGATTTGAACCCCCCACCTTAGGTGTATGTGGCTGGCGCCTTAGCCACTTGAGCCATAGGCTCGGAGCCAGCCTCATCATTCTTAAAATGAAAATACCAAACCCTTTCATTGATTCTGTAGCCCTGTGAAGTGAGAAAAGGGGTTGTTTGCCCCCTACCCAGCTCAGAGAAAACTGAGGCTCAGAGAAGATGGTTTTTAGCCAAGGTCACCCACTCATGAATGGCAGAACCGGGTCTTACCCCGGCCTTAGGGAGCTTCCCACTGGCGATGGGTGTGAGGGACTCAGCACCAGAGTTGGTAGATCAAGACCTTGACTCCTACTTGAAGGTTGACTCTGAGCTAGTGGCTTCATTTCTGAGCCCCACTTTATTCAGAGCGAGGATATCAGGGGACTTTCATGATGTGTTCTCCTGGGTAGCATGGCGACCTATCTTGCCCACCATGAAGGGTGTGGCCTCCCCTGACAGCTGGGGCAGTCAGAAGAGGCCACACAGTTACTGGAGACCCACTCTCTATGTCCCTAGACTTCACCAGCTAGTAAGCACATTGGTGGTGATGCTGTCCTGGGAGCCAGTGTGGGGTCTCTCCCCTCAGGGCTGTGCTTAGTACTGGTGCTGGGCTTTTTCTCTTTTGGGAGCCTGTGCTGGGTGGTCCATGAACTTTTCTGCCAGTAGGACCCACAGACCCACAAGTATAGCCCCTCTCTCACCCTTGTTTTTTGTTTGTTTGTTTGAGACAGAGTCTCACTTTGTTGCCCTGGTTAGAGTTATATGACGTTATAGCTCACAGCAACCTCAAACTGTTGGCTCAAGCAATCCTCTTGCCTCAGTTTTTCATTTTTAGTAGAGACAGGATATCACTCTTGCTCAGACTAGTCTTGAACTCCTGAGCTCAAGCAATCCGTCTGCCTTGGCCTCCCAGAGTGCTAGGATTACAGGTGTGAACCACCATACCCAGCCCTCACCCTTGTTTTTTTTTTTTTTTTTTGGAGACAGAGTCTCACTATGTCACCCTTAGGAGAGTGCCATGATGTCATAACTCACAACAACCTCAAACTCTTGGGCTCAAGCGATTCTCTTGCCTCAGCCTCCCAAGTAGCTGATACTACAGGTGCCACCACAATGCCGGGCTATTTTTAGAGACGAGGTCTTGCTCTGGCTCAGGCTGGTCTCCAACCTGTGAGCTCAGGCAATCCACCCGCCTCAACCTCCCAGAGTGCTAGCATTACACGCTGGCCCTCAACCTTGTTTTGATATCACCCTGGAGTCTGGGAGCGGCCATCAAGCACTCATTCCTCCCTGATACCCAACCTCTTGCTATTAAATTCCATCCACCACTTTCCTTGCCCTTCCCATTAGAGAGATGGCCCTGATGCCTCCTCCCAGCCCTGTCTCCTCTCCCTTTTCCTCACCTCTCTCCCTCCCATCTACAGGTTCCTCCCTGTCTCCCATCATCTCTGCTGCCTCCTACCTCCCCTGTGTCTCCCACTTCTGGATCTCCTCACTCCTCTCCCAACTTTCCTCAGCTTCTTTCTCCATCCCTTCTTTTTCCTCCTAACCTCCCTTCCTCTGTTCCTCTACCCAGGTGGCCTCTCCTTTCATGGCACCTGCGTCTCATTTTCTGTTTCTTTTTTCTTTTTTTTTTGAGACAGAATCTCACTCTGTCACCCAGGCTAAAATGCCATGGTGTCATAGATCATAGCAACCTCAAACTCCTGAGTCCAAGTGATCCTCCTGGCTCAGCCTCCTGAGTAGCTGGGACTACAGGCACCTGCCATAATGCCTGACTGTTTTTCCTATTTTAATAGAGACAGGGTCTTGCTCTTGCCCAGACTGGTCTCAAACTCCTGAGTTCAGGATATTCACCAGCCTTGGCCTCCCAGAGTGCTAGGATGACAGGCACGTGCCACTGTGCCCAGCTGCCTGTGCCTCATCTTGGAGCCCCCAGTGGGGCATAGGCAGGGCCCAGGGGCCCTGCAGCTCTGCAGAGTTGGGGCGGGGTCTGTGCAGCAGGCTCTGGACTGCTTGAGCAGATCTGGGCTTCAGGAGGAAAAGCAGCTATGTTGCACTGGGACTGGCTGATGCTTACATGCTCTCAGAAGGCAGCACCTTTGCTTGGGACACCTGTGGCCCCCTGCTCTGCTGCCGGCCCTGGGTGGAGGTGTGGTGGAGCTGGTGGGCAGCCTGGCTTTGCTTCACGAGGGAGTATGAAGGTCCCCACCCCAGCTCACCCACCCTCCACCATGTAGTGCCAGGGCCCTGAGAGGCAGTAGCCTGGGCCAGCTAGGGTCACTTGGGGGCACATCTGGATGTCAGGCACCTGGAGCAGGTGCTGGACGCTGTGATGTGATGTGAGGGGCAAGGGCTGGGGTCAACCACTTGGAGGTCCCTTTGTCCTGGAGCCCAGCAGATATAAAGGGCTCTGTGCTGACTCTAGGCTGCCGAGTGGGCTATTCTTTTATTATTATTAAATTTATTAGTGTGCAAAATATATGAGTATATCACATAAAATTTACCATTTTAACTATTTTTAAGTTCAGTGGCATTAAGTATCTGTACAAACTGAAATACTGTACCCATTAAAATTTTTTTTTTTTTTTTGAGACAGAGTTTCACTTTGTCGCCCTTGGTAGGTGCTATGTCATCATAGCTTACACAGCTGTTCTCAACCTGTGGGTCGCGACCCACAGGAACTGTATTAAAGGGCTGTGGCATTAGGGAGGCTGAGAACCACTGGCTTACAGCAACCTCCAGCTCTTGGGCTCAAGCGATTCTCTTGCCTCAGCCTCCCAAATAGCTGGAACTACAGGCATCCACCACAATGTCCAGCTATTTTTTAGAGACAGGGTCTTGCTCTTGCTCAGGCTGGTCTTGAACCTGTGAGCTCAGGGCAATCCACCCATTTCACTCTCCCAAAGTGCTAGGATTACAGTCATGATCCCCTTTGGCCAGCCTACTGTACCCGTTAAACACCCACTGCTGATGCCCCACACCCCTACCTCTGGCAGTCACCATTTTACTCCATGGGTATGCATTTGACTCAGAATGAATGGTCTTCTCCTGCCCTCTCCCTGACCTCCTCCTTCCAGCTCTGCATGGGCTTCTTCTCTGGGTCTCCCTGGCCCTATCCTTTCTCTCTCCATTGCTTTACCAAGTTGCTGCCACCGCCTGACATTTGCCACAGCTTGCTTTTAGCCTTTTCCCTGGTGTTCCTCTAGGAGGGTCTCCTTCTCCAGGCCTTCCCCTCAGACCCCCAACCCATCTGATGTCTCTGTCTTCTACCCTCACTCCTCACCTGCCTCGTGCTCCTGACACTGCTCTGGAGAAAGTCACCCCATCAGTGGCCTCCTCTTGCTTCTCACTTAAGTTGAGAAGTAAGATCAGACACTATTTGACATTTCTGGCCACTGCTCCCGCCTTCTGTCTTGAAGTGCTTTTTCCTCTTGGCCTTCTAGAGTGAGGGGAAAAAAAGACTTTGGAACCCCCAGAGATCTGGATTCAAATCCTGACTGCCTTTCACTGGGTTGGACTCTGAGAATAACGTTACTCTGTTGTCTCCAAGTTTTAGTTTACTTTAAAACAGGAAAAATAATACCAATGTCACGGGTTAAACCTTAAGCTAGTGGGTATAATACCCGTGCAGAGTGCCTGGCATAGTTCAGAGGCCCAGCTTTCCAAGGGCCTTTCTCTTTCAGCCCTTTACTGGCTACACCCCTACTCTCCCTTCCTTAAACATAAGGGCTCCCTGTGGCTCTCTCTGTTTTCTTCCCTTGCTCTGGCACTCACCCATCCACGGATTTCCCTTTTATTTTTTACAGTTTTTGGCTGGGGCTGGGGCTGAACCCACCACCTCCAGCATATGGGGCTGGTGCCCTACTTCTTTGAGCCACAGGTGCTGCCCGGATTTAGTTTTTTTTTTTTTTTTTAAGACAGTCTCACTCTGTCACCCTGGGTAAAGTGCAGTGGCATCCTAGCTCACAGCAACCTGAAACTCTTGGGCTCAAGGGATCCTCTTGCCTTGGCCTCCCAAGTAGCTGGGACTACAGGCACCCACCACAATGCCCAGCTAGTTTTTTAATTTTTTAGTAGAGATGGGGTTTCACTCTTTTTTTTTTTGTAGAGACAGAGTCTCACTTTTTCGCCCTCGGTAGAGTGCAGTGGAGTTGCTCCAGCAACCTCCAACTCCTGGGCTTAGGCAATTCTTCTGCCTCAGCCTCCCAAGTAGCTGGGACTACAGGTGCCCGCCACAACGCCCGGCTATTTTTTGTTGCAGTTTGGCCGGGGCTGGGTTTGAACCCGCCACCCTCGGTATATGGGGCCGGCGCTTTACTCACTGAGCCACAGGCGCCTCCCGAGTTTCACTCTTGCTCAGGCTGGTCTCCAACTCCTGAACTCAAATAATCCACCCACCTTGGCTTCCCAGAGTGCTGGGATTAGAGGTGTGAGCCAACCAACCTGGCTCCATCCATGGTTTTAGACATCCCCTTTATCTCTAGTATGATTCCTCTCCTGAGTTTCACACCCCCAATCCCCAGTAGGACATCTTCACCTGTATGTGTGAAGTTTTCACCTGCCCCTTGTGTGTGTTTCCTGCCATGGGTGGCCACCTCCTCTTTCCCTGTTGCCCAGATGATGGCCCTCATCATCTTTCCCTTGCACCACGGCAATGATATCTCACTCATCTTCCGGGGTACCTGGCATTCATTCTTTCTAATTGCAATTTAGGACCAAACCCAAGAATAGTATCACATTCTTCAAAACTTTCCACCATTCCCCATTGCCTTTAGAACACACCCAACATAGCTTTCTAGGTCCTCAATGGTCCTATTACCTTGCTTCATCTATTATTTTGCAAAGTATTTCAAGGGGAATTACAGACAAAATGCTTTACCCTTCAATATTTTACTACACATCTTCAAAAAAATAGAGAAATTTCCCTACTTCATCATATTGTTATCACAGCTAGCAAAGTAATTTTTTCATGTCTAATTCTCAGCCCATATTCATATTTTCCCTGTTGTTTCTAAAATGTCAAAGATTCAAACAAGGACCAAGCATTTCACTTGTCATATATCTAAAGTCTCTCGACCTTTTTTTGTTTTTTTTTAGACAGTGTTTCACTTTTTTGTCCAGGCTGCAGTACAGGTGCATTATCACATCTTGAATACAGTTCAAGTTCTGAATCTTGAACTCCTAGGTTCAAGTGATCCTCCTGCCTCAGCCTCCCAAAGCATTTTGGATGGGAGCCCATGTCTCTGAGTGCTGATCTTCAGATCAACTTCCACCCTCCTTCACTACATCCTTCCCCAGCCTTTTGAGCCACCCAACTTCAGCCTGCCACGTACTTTTAAAAGTGCTTTCAGTAAACCCAGTACTTTGGGAGGCTAAGGTGGGATCACTGGAGGCCAGGAGTTCAAGACAAGGTTGGCTTGGCACCTGTGGCTCAAGTGGCTAAGGCGCCAGCCACATACATCTAAGGTGGCAGGTTCGAATCCAGCCCGGGCCTGCCAAACAACAATGACGGCTGCAACCAAAAAAAAAAAAAAATAGCCAGGCGTTGTGATGGGCATCAGTGGTCCCAGCTACTTGTGAGGCGGAGGCAGGAGATTTGCTTGAGCCCAGCAGTTGGAGGTGGTTGCTATGAGCTGTGATGCCACAGCACTGTAACCAGGGGGATAGCTTGAGGCTCTGTCTCAAAAAAAAAAAAAAAAAAAAAAAGACAAGGTTGGGCAACATATCAGAGATCCTGTTTCTAAAAATATATAAAAAATAAAAATAAAAAATTAGGGCTCAGTGCCCGTAGCTCAGTGGTTAGGGCGCCAGCCACATACACCGGGGACAGTGGGTTTGAACCTGCCCTGGGCCTGCTAAACAACAATGACATCTGCAACAAAAAAAATTTTGTGGCAGGGGCCTATAGTCCCAGCTACTTGGGAGGCTGAGACAAGAGAATTGTGTACACCCAAGAGTTAGAGGTTGCTGTGAGCTGTGACGCCATGGCACTCTACCGAGGGTGACAAAGTAAGACTCTGTCTCAAAAAAAAAAAAATTAGCCAGGCATGGTGGCTCACACCTGTGGTTCCAGCTACTCAGGAGCCCAGGAGTATGAGGTTACAGTGAGCTATGATGATACCACTCCAGCCTGGGCCAATAGAGACTCTGTCTCTCAAAAAAAAAAAAAAAAAAAAAAAAGTTCCTTTTTTACAGTCCCTGAAACTGAGAGCTTGCCCCTTTATTCCTTTATTTTCCAAGGTCACTTTGGAGAGGACGACCCACCTCTGAGAAACCCATTTTCCTCCCACTGTTCCTCTGAGCTTATCCAGCTGCCACCAGAGGCTCTGCTTTTCTTCACAGTGTGGACAGAACTTGGTTCTGCCTGCTGGCAGAGGGCTGGGCCACTGTGTTCTTCTCTGCTGGCCATGTGCCTGGCACATGCCTGGCATCTAGCGGCAGCACTGAATACTTCTGTTTCAGCATCTTTGCTCCTCCTACAGCCTGCTGCGGTAAGAGGGAGCAAGGTCGGGAATGGGCTTGATGCGTCCCACTGGAAGCTGGTTTTCAGCCCAGCCTACATCTACCTCCTTTTTCTCTTATAATTGCCTTCCAACTCTGTGTACACACATACACCAAGACTCATAAGTGGCTCTTGAGGCAAGACCACTTGAGAACATAAGAGTGGGGACCAGGCTGGGGATATCAGTGTGATGGCTGGTCTTAACTTTGGCCTGTTCACGCTAGCTTTTCCTAGGACCACCAGCAGCACTCAAGGGCAAGAGGCAGCCTGAGAGCTGCCCTGTCAGCCCTTACCTGGCTTTTTCTTTAGGGATGAGAAGAGCTGGCTGGTTCAGGGCTTATAGTTTACTGGCTATGGTGCCAGCCACATACACTAGAGCTGGTGGGTTGGAACCCAGCCCAGGCCTGCCAAACAACAATGACAATTACAACCAAAAAATGGCCAGGCATTGTGGTGGGCGCCTGTAGTCTCAGCTACTTGGGAGGCTGAGGCAAGAGAAATTGCTTAAGCCCAAGAGTTTGAGGTGGCTGTGAGCTGTGACGCCACAGCACTCTATAGAAGGCCACATAGTGAGACTCTGGCTGTCTGCTACGATGAGAGGGGGGAAATCCAGGGAATACAGGCCTGGCCTGTCTTGCCCCACGTCTTCATCATGAGCTGACCCAGGAGTGATGAACGCACAGACCTTGTCAATCCTCTCCCAAAGGGAGAGACCCGAAAGGGTGCCATGACTGACTAGGAGCCCTGGAAAATGGAGAAGTGTGCTAACAGAAGGGGGCCGGGAACCCCTACTCTAGCCTGTCGGGAGGTTCCCAGGATGTGAGATCAGGGACTTTCTGCAAGTGTTTGTTCTAGCCCCACCCGATCCCAGGCAGTCCACAGCTTTCGTCCAGAGTCGGGGATGGGGGTGGGGACTTGAACTGAGTTGGAGTCAGAGGTGGGAGGTGTGCTCCAGGTGAAGGAGGAGGTGCTTAGGCACTTGGTTTCAGCTCTGCCTCCCGGCCGCTTGGAGGTGACACTGGGTCGTCCCCGCTTTGGCTCTCAGCCGCCCCCTCCGCTTCCCTGAACCAGGGAGAACCAGCGGCGCTCTGTCCCGCTCTCCTACCCGGAATTGGCCCTGAGGCGGGGGCGACAAAGGGGCCCCAGGCGCCTTCCCTCCGCGGGTGTGGGCGCCGTCTTCAGGGAGCGGCCACGTGGCCCTGCCCGGGCGGGGGGCTCAGTGACTCAGGCCGCAGCTGTTCCCGGGTCACATGAGGGAGGCTGGGGCCGCCCGGCGGGGGAGGCAGTGGGAGCGGACTGCGGCCGGAGCCCGGGGCGGGGCCGCCGGGAGGCGGGGCGGGAGCGGGCGCGTCCAGAGAGCCCCTGGGCCGCGGCGGGAGAGGAGCGCACAGCCTCGGGGAGCGCAGGTGAGGCCGCGGTCCGCGGGGACAAGGGCGCGGGGTCTGGCCGCCGGCAGTTCCCTTCCCCAGGGGCCGGTCCTGGTCCGCAAGACCCGCGCCGCGCTCTCCAGCCGCTCTCGAGGGCCTCGAGCAACTTTGCTTGGAAGTTCCAGAAGCCCGGGCAGGGTGTGGTGGGGGTGTCGGCCGCAAGTTTTCGGGGCGTGGGAGGTCAGCGCCTGGGAGAAGGCGGGTAGCGGGGATAGGGTCGGGCTGGGCGGGGAGCGGGTGTTTGGGGGCCAGGGGCCGGCGGGCAGAGGGTCGGCTCGGGCTCCAGCCCCCGCGGAGCCCTCTGGGCGGCCTCGCCCCACTCCGCCCGGCCGGGAGCGAGGGGGCTGGGAGACGTGGATCTGACCGCGGTATCCGGGTGGGAGGGGCCCGGAGTCGGGGCCGGACTGGGAAGGCCGGAAGCGAGGCTCTCCTTGGCCGGGCCTGATGCCCCCGCCCTTCCCCGCGCCCCAGGCCCGGCAGCCATGGCGGTGGAAGGAGGGATGAAATGTGTCAAGTTCTTGCTCTACATTCTGCTGCTGGTCTTTTGCGTAAGTGGGGAGAGGGTGTGATGGGGGCGCACTGGCAGGGTGCGGGGAGACGTGGCTCCGGAGTGGTGAGGGCTGAGGAACCAAGAATGAAGGCAGCTGGAGACCAGATGTAGACGGAAAGCCCCGGGAAAGACAGTGTGGCCACATCTTCCTCCGGCCTAAGTGGACCCCAAGGGCTTGTTTCGACCAAGAATGACCATCGTGGGTGTGCAGCACCTTCCACTCCCCACCCCTCCTGACCCTTCCTGTCTGGTGACCCAACCACTTGTGATAGGGGTAGTGGGGCAACCAGCCAACGGCCCGATGCTATCTCCGCAGGGCTTTCCTCCTTTCTCCTCTCTCCTCCCTCCTCCACCCCCTCATACCTCTCCACTCCCCTGCCTGGGGAAAAGGAAGGGTTCTACCCACCTCAGCTCTTGCCCTGGGCTCCTGGCTTGAGAGGCTACCATTCTTAACTCCCTTTCCTCCTGCCTGGCCTAGCTGGCCTGAGGAACCTTGGTCACAGCTGATGCTTGTGGGGTAAGCACTGGAGGATAGCTAGGAGGCAGTTCTGGAAGAGAATTGATCTGGGAACACAGGAGGCCCATAGCAAGCATTATTTTAGGTCAGTGTACACCGTGGGGTCAGGGCTTTCTAGGAATTCTCTTTCTGCATTTGGTCATCCCCCTGGTTGAAGAGCTGCTTGAAGGAAGGCATGGCCTGGATTCTCTTCTCCCTGAGTGCATTGAACACCTCACCAACCTTCACCAGGGGGCAAAGATGGTCCATCTCCCAACCCCGCAGTCAAAAGTTTCCAGGAGGAGGTGTGAGAATCTGTCTCCTGGATGGGGTCAAGTCTGTCCTGGGTACACTCCCTGCCCTCCCCTGTGGAGGACTGCTGGGTTGTGGGTAAGGTGTAACCCTTACTTGCCCTAAATCTCACCTGCCCTCCTTTTAGGCCTGTGCACTGGGACTGATTGCTGTTGGTGTAGGGGCCCAGCTTGTCTTGAATCAGACCATCACCCATAGGACTAGCCCTGGCTTCCTGGTGCCTGTGGTCATCATCACAGTGGGTGCCTTTCTTTTCCTGGTGGCATTTGTGGGCTGCTGTGGGGCCTGCAAGGAGAACTACTGTCTCATGATCACAGTGAGTGGAATGTGGGACCAGCATGAGTGCCTGGGACTGCTGGAGGGCAATTCTGTGGTTGGGGTGCATGAGGGTATGTGCAGAAGACCTTTTTGAGTGGCCCAGGGCCTGGCTGTGCTAGAGAAAGCCCCTTTTGTCCACAGACTACAACCCTGATACCTGTCCTTTGCTTCTGCAGTTTGCCATCTTCTTATCTCTTATCCTCCTGGTGGAGGTGGCCGCAGCCATTGCTGGCTATGTGTTTAAAAATAAGGTAAGCAGGGCATAAGGGGAGGACCCTTCCTCAGCCTGGTGTGGAACCCAGGTGCCTGAATTCTGACCTCAACTATGTCTCTCCCTACTCTCAGGTGATAACAGAGTTTAATAAGGACTTCAAGCAGGATATAGAGAATTACCTGAAAGACAACCGTACAGCTTTAGTTGTGGACAGGCTGCAGGAAGAGGTGAGTGGGGTTGCTGGGAGCAGGGGTAGTGGGGAAGAGAATTGTCATCTCTACATTGAAGGTGGAGGTTTGTTTAACAACCTTCTTCCCGTATCTGTTCCCTTCCCTAGTTTAAGTGCTGTGGGGCTGCCAACTACACAGACTGGGAGAGCATTCCTTCCATGGCCAAGATCCGTGTCCCTGACTCCTGCTGTGTCAATGTCACTGTGGGCTGTGGGAGTAATCTCAAGGAGATCTATACAGAGGTAGGGAGGAAACATAGTATGGAACTTAGGAAACCTGGAAAATGTTTCAGGAGGCGAGGGACCTGGGGTAGAGGTGGACAGGTCAGGAATGGGGTGGAATTAAAGGTAGAAAGGGCAGGGAAGAGGAGCAGCAGAGGTGGGTGGGGAGCTTCTGACAGTGCTCTTGCTTCATGTGCCTACCACCCTTTAGGGCTGCGTGGAGAAGATCGGGGGCTGGCTGAGGAAAAACATACTGGTGGTGGCTGCAGTCGCCCTGGGCATTGCTTTTGTAGAGGTGAGAAACACCCTGGGCAGGGGCGGGGAGTCAGTCCAGCGTGTCAGGGGAGTAGGGTGCTGAGCAGGATGTGCTAGCCTGGGGATGGTGTGCTGGGGTGTCTTGTATGAATCCCAGGTAGCCTGCCCTTTGACTCTGCTCCCCTCTCCATCCTTCCTTCCAGGTTTTGGGAATTGTCTTTGCCTGCTGCCTTGTGAAGAGTATCCGAAGTGGCTATGAAGTAATGTAGGGGATCTGGTCTCTTTAGCTCCCTCATCTAGGGGAGTAGAGTAATATCATTCTCCAGGTTTTTCAATTAAACAGATTTTTTCAGACCAAAAAGAGAGATGGTCTGATTTTGTCTTAAAGAGTGACATTTGTTCCTCCCTTCTTACCCATGTTTCCTGTCCTCTGAGACCTTGGTCTGTGTACCTCTGGGAAAGGCAGCCCTATTTTTTTGGTAGGGGGTGTTTGATTTTCTTGAAGGTGTTGGTGGGGCTGTGGCAGTGGGAGAAGTAGGGACCCAGAGGAAGTGATGGCTCTTCCTGTGCTCCAGTCTTGTGTTGCCAGGCTCAGCACTTGAAGCCAGCTGCTCCACGTGTTAGTGATTTCCCACAAAGGTCCTACCTGGGACAGTCCAACCCATATCTGCCTTGGACATCTTCTCCTTGACTTTCTGCATACCTCTAAGGGCCCAGCAACTGCCTCCCTGGCTTACCCTTAAGGGGATCTGGCTCCTTTCAAGGTGACACCTAAGTGCCCACTGTTCTTTCTTCCTGACTTGCATATTAGGAATTTAGATGAATTTTGGCTTTTCTGCCATGGAAACCACCCAGCCTGGCCCTGACCTCTCTTTCATTGCTTTCCTTCCTGTCCCTAGAAAAATAAGGGCTATTCCCAGTACAAACGCTGAATTGGAACCTTGCTCCACGTAGAAAAGTAAGGGAAAGGTCCAGACGTGCCCTCTGGTGGCCGCTGCTGGAGGTGCAGCTCCAGAGATCAGTCATAGATGCAAGACATTTCCCTTGTGCGCCCCCCCGCTGCCACCCGTGGGTGCTAGGTGTTTTGCAGGCGTTAAACAGGCTAGAGACCTTGGACAAGTAAGTCAACTTAGGGTAGTTAAATGGGCTCTCTCCCCCTGGGGACTTTACTTTGTAACCGCCCTCTTTTTTTTTTTTTAATTTAAACAATACACTTTTATTTTTATTTTTTAGAGATAGAGTCTCACTTTATCACCCTCTAGAGACCTTGGACAAGTAAGTCAACTTAGGGTAGTTAAATGGGCTCTCTCCCCCTGGGGATTTTACTTTGTAACCGCCCTCTTTTTTTTTTTTTAATTTAAACAATACACTTTTATTTTTATTTTTTAGAGATAGAGTCTCACTTTATCACCCTCTTTAGAGTGCCATGGCGCCCGCCACAACGCCCCAGCTATTTTTTTGTTGCAGTTTGGCTGGGGCCAGGTACGAACCCGCCACCCTTGGTATCTGGAGCCGGCACCCTACCCACTGAGCCACAGGTGCTGCCCTACAACACACTTTTATTGAGTGCCTATTTTGTGGCAGGCACCAGGCAGTGAGTGCCAGGTTTGGGACAGAAATAAAGTCCTTGCCTTTGAAAAATAATCTATTTCTGGAAGGCTGGGTTCAGTAGACTGCTTGGGCAGGCTTGGGAAGGACCCAGGTGAGCACAGCATCCACCAGGCTGGCTGGCAGGTAGGAGGCAGGCAACCAGAGCAACTTGGCGTCCCAGCCTGGGCTGTAGCGGGTTCTGGGGTGCCGTGCAGTCAGTGCATGCTCCACGCACTTGCTCACCTTGGTTAGGTCTGGGTCACAGATCAGATTCATGATGCGCTTTTGCACTTTCAGGTCTGTAGTCCAGAGGATGGATGCAATCACTTTCCCTTCCCCCTCCAGCCCATCTTAAGGCTTGTTGCCCAGCAGAAGTGAGGGGTGTCCTCAGACCCCTCCCTAATGTGGGGTATGGGCAGGGGGCACTCTGCCATGGCATCCCATTTGTACCCACCTCCCAGCAGGCTGATGTAGGACTGGCCTTTCTGTTACTTGTTTCCCTTCATGTACCCCTGAACATGGGTCCAGCTACTCACATTTGGTAAGGAAGGCCTCCCCATAGCAGCCCTGTGTGGCTGGAGGTAGCTGTGCCCAGCAGGCCTGCAAGGCCTTCTCCAAACTCTCCACGTTGGTCACAGGGGTTCGGAAGAAGCCAGGCTCCACAATGCAGACTCGTACCCCAAAAGGAGCCACGTCCCTCCTGGAGTCAGGGCAGAGGGAAGTTGGTTGCTTCTTGCCCTAAGAGAGGGGACTTTCAGGAACATGGGTGGGGTAGCTAAGATGAGAAAGTTACCACAGGGACAAGAGTCCTGACAGTAAGGGAGATTCCTGCTGTCCTGGGACAAGGGGCAAGGGAGCAGAAGGAGGGAGATATTTTAGAGGTTTGTTTTCCTTTATATTTTCTATGATCTATAGTGGGGGTCAGCAAACTTTAGGGGGCCAAATAGTAAATATTTTAGCTGGCCAAGAAACAAAATTAATGATATTAAATACTTCCATAACCACTTACAATGTAGCCATTAAAAAATGTAAAAACCATTGTTAGCCTGGAGGTGGTTGGCTGGATCCAGCCTTAGAATTAGAGTTTGCCAATTCCTGATCTAGAGGAACCCCATATCCTAGTTCCCAAAACACAGAATTGAGCACTGAGTGCTGGATGCAAAGGGTATAGACTGGTACTTGCTGGAGGGTAAAGAAAGTGGAGATATATCCTATTGTCCCGGCACAGATGTAGAAATCCAAGTGTGAAGTATGTGTTTCATGATGTCAACTGTAAAATTAAGGACTAAGGGATAGGGACAAAGGCAGACATTGAAATTATTTGCTGAGTGATGGTGATGAGAGCAGGCTTCCTTGGAAAGTGGGTTCAACTTGGGCAACTTGAACTTGTGCTTGAAATTCAGGCCCTGTTCCTGTTGTCATCATCAAGTCTCCTTTGTATTCCCATGGAACTGTGAAAATTCTTGTACAAAGCAGGGCAAAAGAAGATAATGACTAGGTTCTCCCAGTAAGCAGACTTGGGGGTAACTCCCAGTGCTTCCCCTGACTAGTTGTGTATTAAGACCTACCCTGTTGGGAGAATTAAATGAGGAAATAGTAGTTTATTATATTACTACTATTAATTATATTAGTAGTAAAGTTACTAGGTCAGTGTAATATAGTATCATTAATAGTAGTTTGTTTTTTTTCTCTTCTAATAATCATGATAGCACACTTTGTTAGCATTTATTATATGCCAGGCACTGTGGGTCCTTATGTGTACCTTATTTCCCTCACTACACCCATGAGGTAGGTTTTCTCATCCTGATTTAACAGGTGAGTTAAAAACAGGTAAATAGAGTGGTGCCTGTGGCTCAAAGGAGTTGGGCGCCAGCCCCATATACCAGAGGTGGCGGGTTCAAACCTGGCCCCGGTCAAAAAAAAAAAAAACCTGCAAAGCAAACAAACAAAAAAAAAACCAGGTAAATAAATGGGCTGGGCATGGTGGCTCATGCCTGTAATCCTGTCACTCTGGGAGGCTGAAGCAGGAGTATCCATTGAGTTCAGTTCAAGACTAGCCTGAGCAAGAGCCAGACCCCATTTCTACCTAAAATAGAAAAACTAGGGTGGCACCTGTGGCTCAAAGGAGTAGGGCGCCGGCCCCATATACTGGAGGTGGCGGGTTCGAACCCAGCCCCGGCCAAAAACTAAAAGAAGAAAAAATAGAAAAACTAGCCAGGCATCATGGCAGGTGCCTACTACTCAGGAAGCTGAGGCAAGAGGATCACTTGAGCCTGGGAGTTTGAGGTTGTTGTGAGCTGATGCCATAGCATTCTACCCAGGGTGACAAAGGGAGACTTATCACAAAAAAAAAAAAAAAAAAAAAAAAAATGCTGGGTACCTATGATCCTAGCACTCTGGGAGGCTGAGGTGGGCAGATTGCCTAAACTCATGAGTTCGAGACCAGCTTGAGCCAGGTGCTATGGCAGGCACTTATAGTCCCAGCTACTCGGGAGGTTGCTGTGAGCTATGACACTATGGCACTCCGCCAGGGGTGACAAAGTGACACCAGGGGCTTCCAAACTTGCTGTGTGATGCTGAGATTCCCACTGCATCTCTGAACATGTCTCCTCCCCTACCTCTCAAAAAAAAAAAAAAAAAAAGGTAATCTACTTAAGGTCACAATGCTCTCATGAGAGAAGCCTGGGATTTTTGAACCCATGGTCCAGCTCTAAAATATCTCTTCTTAAATATTCAACTATACTGTGTCTTCATCATCTCTGCTAGCCCATACCAGGCAATACTTTGTTAAGTAGGCTGCCCTTGAGCTTGGAGCCTGAAGCCCTGTACTGCTCACCTCAGGCTGTCCGAGAAGGCCTCCAAGCCAAACTTGGAGACACAATAGCCCCCACCATTGGCTGCCAGGCGACCCAGGACGCTGGTAATGTTGATCACCCGGCCTCGTGCCTGCTGCAACAGAGGTAGCAGGGCAAGGGTGATCCCAATGGGACCCAACGTGTTCACATTCAGCACGCAACGAAAATCGTCCTGTGTTAGCCATGGTGTGGGCCCGATGATACCAGCCACACCAGCGTTATTCACCAGACCAAAAAGCCCTGTGGGGAGATGAGAACGACATCAGGGGTGGGTGAGGCACTTTTCTTTTCTTCCTGGGAGCATCTGAACACTGCTGCTCCCCAACTCGTCCCTCTAGCTTCCTGCAGCCCTTGCAAGTGACTCCCGGGGTCACTGTGGTGGTCAGGAACTCCCCACACCACGTTCCCAAGGCTCCGCCTTACTCACCTGCCTCCCTAGTGTGTGTCTCCACCCACTTGGCTGCCCGCTGGACACTCTGGGGGTCAGTGACATCCAGCAGGGTGGTATGGAGGCGGGAGGAGGCCACTCGCTGTAGGTCCTCTGCCCCTGAGAGAGTCAGGCAGCTGGCCAGGACCCGGAAGCCCCTCTGGTCCAGCTGCAGTGCCAGAAGGCGCCCGAAGCCTGAGTCACAGCCGGTGATGAAGATGAAGGCATTGCTGGTAGGAAGGCTCTGCCGGTCTCTGAGCAACCACAGCACAGCCCAGAGCAAGGCACCCAGCAGCAGAGGCAGCCACATGGCCAGGGCCCAGGTGACCTGCAGGTGGCAGCCTAGGCTGGGCAGGAAAACTTGTCCTATTTACTTTGGCCCTCAAGCCCTTGCTCCTAATATCCTCCCTAGCTGTAGTAGTCTGAGCAGACTGAGAAATTATCTGCTTAGCAGACAATTGCCAAACTATGGCTCAGCTGTGCAAAGCAAAGATGTGGGCAGACTCTGTATCCATGGCTGATGACTGACATCGGCCGGGCCAGGCCCTGTGTGTAGACCTGCCACCTGAGGGCAGGGCCCCTTCTTGCTTGCTGTTGTACCTTCTCTCCCACTAAGACCAGGGACACCCAAACCCACTCAGTGTAACCTGGGCCTTGTTTTTGGAACCACATACAGGGATACAAACCTTGTATTTTTTTTTTTTTTCTTGAGACAGAATTTTATTGTCACCCTCGGTAGAGTGCTATGGCATCATAGCTCACAGCAACTTCAAACTCTTGGGCTTAAGCGATTCTCTAGTCTTAGCCTCCCAAGTAACTGGGACTACAGGTGCCCACCACAACGCTGGGCAATTTTTGTGTGTGTGTGTGTAGTTGTCATTGTTGTTTGGCAGGCCCAGGCTGGGTTTGAACCCGACAGCTCTGGTGTATGTGGCTGGCGCCCTAGCTGCTGAGCTATAGGAGCTGAGCCATGAGACTTGTCTTTTAGTCTTGGGGGCTCCCGAACTTGCTGTGTGATGCTGAGCATCCCACTGCATCTCTGAACACGTCTCCTCCCCTACCAGGTGAGATTGCCACCACCAGGCCCACCTCTGAGCTGTGGAGGATAGAAGGGCATAGCGCGGAAGGAGCACGTTAAAAGCCTAAAGCCTTGTCTGTTAATGTGTACAATATCTAGCTAGTCTTCTTACAGCACCCAGCCCCCAGGGTCCCACTCACCTCCTCTGGGGAAGACTGGCAGGTACTACAAAGTCTGCAGCTTCTTTTCTTTCGTTTGAGAGACTTTGTTCCCAGTCTTCCTAGGCTCCCACACTAGCTACAGCAAAGGCCAAAGTCCAGAGTGGGTGGATGTGGGTGCCAGGAATTTCAAGTGCATGTGTGCTGGGGAGGGTGGAGGGCTGAGGAGGAGCCAGGGAGGCTGAAGCCTGCCTGCATGAAGCCAAAGCTTGGCAGAGGCCAGATCTGTCCAGGCCCCTCCTTGGCTGTCATTCTTAGCCTGGGCGCCTACCACCTATGCCATGGTCTCCCAGGAGGACAGTAATGTCAAGGATGGCAGCTGCCCCTCTCTGTTGGTGGCCTTCCACCTGTCATTCCTCCCCCTTCTTAGCCCTAAAGTGCCCCTAAGAATTAATCTCCCACCTGGCTCAGACTCATGACTGCTTAGTGTTAGCCTGGGAGAGGCCATGAGCACGTGGAGCAGCAGAGAGCCAGAGCTGGAAGCGGGCCTGCTTCCTTTCTTATTTCTGCTCTGTGGGTAACTCAGGTTCTGAACTAGGAAGCCTGGGGCAAGGGCTACTAAGACCTTCTCTGGGGAGGTATGGGAAACCCCCACCCTCTGTTTACCCAATAGGCACCTGTACCAGGCCAAGGAGAAGAGAGCTGGGATAGTAAGAGGAAGCAAATTCCACCCACTACCTAGAAGGTGTCTGTCCTGTCTTCCACCCCTACTCCCCACACTGGAGTTAGTAGCTCCTTGAAACACACCACATATAAATAGAGGCTTGTGTTTTATTCATGGTCTGTCAATCTCCTTCCTGCGCTGTGGGTAAGGTAGCAGGGATGGGGGGCATAGGTACTAGGAGGAGGCAGATTGCAGCTGCCCTTTGTAGACATATTCCAGTGCAGTGGCAATGGTGCGCATGTCCAGCTCAATGCTCCGAGCCCAGTTCTCCACATCCCCGATCTCCTGGGAAGGGGGAGAGGAGGTAGGAGTCTAGGAATCAGGGTGGATGGAGCATAGCTTCCAAGCTGGGGGTGCTTTTCACTTATCTCCCAGAAAAGGCTTTACTTGGACCCACCAAGTGCTTTTATTACTTTCTGTGGCTTCTCTGACACTGGGGCCATTGATGGGGTTTCTGGGCCCATCCCTACTTCCTCCTTAATCCCAGAAATGACCCAACTGGAAACAGTCAACGGGGGCCTAGGATGGGGTGATGTAGGGAGTGTGGCCCACCTTGAGTGCCTGGTTGAAGTTCTCCACCATCCCAATCCACTGGCCTGTCTGCTTGGCAAACTGGGCAGCCTGGACTTGTAGGGTCTTCACCTCATGGTCTAGCTTTCTCTGGTTCATGTAGGCCTGGGCCACTCTGGAGGTTGGAGGAGAAAGGAGTTCACCCAGCTAGTGGGGGGTGGTCTCCAGGACTAACAGGCCATTGCAGCAGCGGAGGTCAGCTAGGAGTCAGGGCTGGTGAGAACCTTATGATTTTGGCCATTTTTGGACATAATATAAATGACTTCCAGTACATGCAAATGAGCCAAGCTCCATCCTCTCCCTCCCAAAATTCCCAAGAAAGCCATGCCAGGAGCTGACTAGAAACATACCCTCTCCCACCCCTAAAAGGGGTTTCTGCAGCTGAGTAGGGGAAGAGAGGATTAACTTGGGGGGATATCCCTGAGGAAGAACCTGGGAGGGAAAAGAAGGCGTGGAAAAACTGCAAAAATCCAGCATTAGAGACACATCTGGCAGTGATTGGAAGCCCAGGGATCTGTGCAAGCAGATGGGAAGGGAAATTGGCCCCTCCCTGAATCTGGGGTGGGATGGGAGAGCAAACCCCCTGGGTCAAGAGAGGACACCTCAGGGGTTTCTTCTTGGCTCTCGGTCATTCTCCCAGCCCTTCCCTTTGGCCCACACAGATGAACGAACACGCACATTCTCTCTCTCATTTCTGCCCTAGACAACAGTTTTTCTTTTCTCCTCAATCATGGTGCTAGCTATAGTTACTATTGCTACCTTGGGGTTAGTGTCCCCAACTCTCCATTAATCGTTTTTGCTCCCCAACCCCCTGTAATAGTTGTTCTCCCTTATTGGCTGATAAATCTTTCACTTCCCACTTAAAACTCTAGTCAGCCAAGAGAGTCCATATCCGGTACCCCCACCCACTGGAATGTGTGGGGGCAGGAGAGGACAAGGAGTTGGGGGGATTGAGAGAGTGGGCAGGACACCTGACAGGGGCTAAGATAGACTGAGCCTTTGTTTTCCTTTCCAGGGAATCAGAGCTGTGGGCAGCAGCACAAAACCCTTTCTAATCTGGCTTTGGTTTCTAAGCTGAAAGTGGGGGGGCCTCTAGCAAAAAAAAAAAAAGAGGGAGAAGCCCGGGCCAACTTCACAAATGACAGTCACAGCGGAGCCCAGGAAGTGCCCATGTGGGAGATAGGAAAGGGGAAAGACCCTGCCTCTTCTCTTTGGGAGACAGCTGGGCTACTGTAGAGGGTTGGGTAGGAGCTAAACAGATTTCCCTGGGATTTCCTGAAAGCCCAGTTTTTCCCACTGACCTCATGATCCTATATTCACACTGAGTGAAGGGAGCAACCTGGGGGGAAGGCCACCAACCACAGCCTTCTTTTCCCCTAATCTCTACCCCCCCAACCCCAGATGAGTCATAAAAATGACCCCAGCCCCTGCATGGCTCACTTGGATGACTCAGACTCTGGGTTCACAGCCAAGTCATTCTACTTGCCCTGGGGTGAAGGCATTATACAGCCTCCTTTCTCAAACAGACTGGAAGGATTATCAATCATCATGTCTATATTGTTCTGGGTCACTCAGGGTCAAAGACAATGTTCTTTGTTTCTTCCCAAATCTTTGGCTGTTACTGGCATCCTCGTTTAGGGATGGGGTAGGGGGTGGTCCCTGGAGACCCAGAAGGAAGAGACACCCTGGCTCTGTCATAGTTCCTGGCATTAGTTCTACCCTCACCCCCACCAGCTGTGCCATCTCTTTCCTGCCAGCTGCTTCCCAGACTTGCCAGAGGGTGGGAAGTAGAGGAAAGGGTGGTAAGCTATGGTGAAGGAGGGTACTCTCTCTCCTGCTAAGTGACAGCTGGACTTGGAAGGACAAAGGGAGGTGGGCAGATGGCATCAAGTTGTAAGCATCAGGGATGTTAATGTGGGGAGAGGGAAATCTGACTGTTTCTTTGATCACTGCAGCTGCTTCTCCCTTGCCCAGTGCTAGGGGTCAAAACTGATTCAAGCCTCCCTCCATGGAGTGGTGGCGGTAAGATAGGGAAATGAATGGGACATCTCACTCCTTCAAGAGCAGTCTGAGGGCCAGACCTTGGCAGTGCCTAAACTTGGGTGGGTTGAAGGAAAACTGGTGTTGATGGAAGAGCTTCATACCCCACATTGAGGTGATCCACCAAAGCTTCTGTCAGGCAGGTTGCTGCAGCGATAGCCTCGCGCCTCCTCTTCTCTGGGGGAAGGGGGAAAAGGGATTGGAGCTATTTCCTTTTTTTTTTTTTTTTTTTTTT
>NW_003852438.1:10109015-10112109 GCF_000181295.1 Otolemur garnettii | reverse complement strand
GTTGAGCTATAGGCGCTGAGCCCCTTTTTTTTTTTTTTTTTTTTTAATAGAAAAGGGTTTTGCTTTGTTGACTCAGCTAGAACACAGTGGCATAATCATTGTGTACTGGAGTATCAAACTCTTGGTGTCAAGCCATCCTCCTGCCTCAAGTCTCCTGAGGAGCTGGGACTACAGGCATGTGCCATCGGGCTGGCTAAGTTTTTCTTTCTTTCTTTCTTTCTTTTTTTTTAGACACAGAGTCTCACTTTATTGCCCTCGGTAGAGTGCCATAGCATCACAGCTCACAGCAACCGCCAACTCCTGGGCTTAGGTGACTCTCTTGCCTCAGCCTCCTGAGTAACTGGGACTACAGGCGGCTGCCACAACGCCTGGCTATTTTTGTTGTTGTTGTTGTTGTTGCAGTTTGGCAGGGCCCGGGTTTGAACCTGCCACAGTCAGTATATGGGGCCGGCGCCCTACCCACTGAGCCACAGGCGCCATCAGGCCCGGCTAAGTTTTTCACCAGCCACTGCATCCAGCTGAAAGTTGCTTTTTTGAGGGCCGGTGCTATGGGTTCTCCACCCATTCCTACTATTCTACTATAATCATCTCAACTAACCTTAGAATGCCAGATCTGAGACGGACCTTGAAAAAACAAAGCAACCCCTTGCATTTCAGAGATGAAGAAACTGATACGCAGAGAAGGAAAGGGACTCCCTCAAGGACACCCAAGAGTCAATGGCAGCGCCCAGGACTCCTGACTCCCAGGCACACTTGTCCACTAGCTTGGCCAAAGGATCTCTAACTTCAGGATTCCCAGACCAGATTCAAGAATAAGTGCCCCCCTCCGTTCCGGAGATTCCAGGCCTCCAAGAATCCGGTCTCTCTGCAGTCCCCAGCACCCTCCTCCCTGAGGGGCGTTCCTTCCTACTTGCAGGGTGAAGGCTCCCTGGACCAATAGGCACGGCATTCCGCGAGCGGAGGCGGGGCGGGGATGCCTCCGAGTTGGGGATTGGGGCGTTGCCGAAGGGGCGGGAGTGTAGCCAAAGGGAACAGAGCCCGTTGGCAACGAACGGAATTTCTAAAAAAGCTGCTCCCTAATCCCCTCTCGCTTATGCCCACTGCCCGCTAGCGACGCCCTTCTCTGGACCTGGGCAGTTACACGAGGTCCAGGCTCCGGGCTGAAGCTAGGCCGCGGCAGGAGAGATGACTGCTGATGGGATATTCGGCTCACCCTGCAGCTCCTTGCGTTCGTTCTGCTTGGCCTGGTGTTCTTTTAGCAGGCGGGACAGCATGGTCACGACAGGCAGGCTGTTGGCAGCTGGGGGCTGGCCACGCCGGGCCCCCTCTGGCTTCAGAAGCTGGAAAGCGGACTTGGCTCCCGTGGCGTCTGGGTCACGTGACCACGGTGTCACGTGAGGCTGGGAGCCTTCCCCTTTTGAGAAGTTGGATGGTAGGTAATGAAGCTCTTGGCCCGCAAGAGAAGTAGAGAGACGAGGGGGTGGGGCAGGTGAACTAACTATTAGAACCTCACTTTTTACTGAGTATTGGAAGAACCTTTTTTTTGTACCCTTATTACAGAGCCAGTTTTTAACATCTCCTTTGGATCTCAAGATCCCGGGAGGGTTGATGTTGCCAGGCTGTCTGTCGCGGTTTGGTTGTTGGGGGAGCAGAAGCTCCCTGGACTCATTGAAATTCTTTTCCTTCCCTCCTCTTACTTCCTAGCAGTGCCAGCCGGTTCTCAGTTGATTACCAGCTCATTCCCTCTAGGAAAGAATGCTTCTTCTCTCTTTTCTAACCCACTTTTCTTCTCACCACTCCCACCAAGATCCCTCAATTAGGGGTGATCATTGTAGAGAAGCATTTTAGGCGTTTCAGGCGGCATCCTAGGGAGCTTGGCTGATTTGGCCGTCTGTGTGTGTGGTGAATGTACAATTCCACCTCTCCTTTTGTGGCCTGGGAATGCGAGCCCATTTTAGTCTTAGGCGAGGCATAAGTGCTGCTGCCAAAGTAGAGTGTAAATTATACAACTCCTCTGAACTGAAGAGAAATGGTTCCGGGATTAACTCCAACACGAAAAATTATAAACATCCCCAACATAGTCTTGTTCTTGCTACAATCTCTCTTGGTGCACCTTGCACTAACATGCTGGGTGACTTTGGGCAAGTTGCTCACCCACTCTGGATTCTAATTTTCTCTTCAGTAAAATAAAGGGATTTGGTTAAATTAGTGGTACTCATTCCTGGCTAAACATTAGAATCACATAGGAGTTTTTAAAAATGTCTTGGCCCCAGACTAAGACTCTCTTGAGGAGTTAAGGCTAAACATTAGATTTTTTAAATGTTTAAAAAGCTGTTCGGTTTATTTTTTTTGAGACAGAGTCTCATTTTGTCTCCCTTGATAGAGTGCTGTGGCATCACAGCTCACAGCAACCTCCAGCTCTTGAGCTTAAGCAATTCTTTCTCTCTCTTTTTTTCCTTTGGGCTTAAGCAATTCTCTTGCCTCAGCCTCCGGAGTAGCTGGGAGTACAGGCGCCAGCCACAACACCCAGCTATTTTTTTGTTGCAGTTTGGCTGGGGCTGAGTTTGAACCCACCACCCTTGGTATATGGGGCCGGCGCCCTACTCACTGAGCCACAGGCGCTGCCCTTTTCAGGTGATTCTAATATGTATCTGGAGTTGAGAATCACTGGATTGAAGCTATCTAAAACTTTCGATATTTTTACGTTTGTGGTTCAGTGGCATAGTTGAAATTGACTTCATTATATCTAATTGCAAGGGGTAGATAGAAGCTGATTGAGTTAGAACAAAATATTCTTGTTGAATTTGCTGAATAGGAGTTGAGAATTACTGATTGATTCAGTAAGCTACTTGCAGAATAATATCCTCAGTCCTGGGAGATGTGCAACTGTCAAAGGATTAGCGAGAAGAAGCGCATGATATGGTTAAGTGACAGCATAAAGCAAAACATTAAGTGTCAAAAGGAAAATTCTTTTGCTTTTTTTTTTTTTTTATCCCCCGGGAGTTTACCAGGACTAAAATAAAAATTCTAAGAAAAATGTTGGATTCTTACTGGGCATAGTGGTCCATGCCTGTAATCCCAGTGCTTTTTTTCT
>NW_003852438.1:10106515-10108350 GCF_000181295.1 Otolemur garnettii | reverse complement strand
CACTGCTCACAGCAACCTCCAACTCCTGGGCTCAAGCAAGTCTCCTGCCTCAGCCTCCCAAGTAGCTGGGACCACAGGCACCCGCCACAATGCCCGGCTATTTTTTGGTTGCAGCCATTATTGTTGTTTGGGGGGTCCGAGCTGGATTCGAACCTGCCACCTTAGGTGTATGTGGCTGGCGCCTTAGCTGCTTGAGCCACAGGCGTCGAGCCCATAGCAAGTCTCTTAAAAAAAAAATGGTGGCATGTGCCTGGAGTTCCAACTTCTCCAGAGGCTGAGACTGGAGGATAGCTTGTATATTCTGTTTCTATGCTTATTATAACTTCATTTTTAACATTTCCTGAGTACTTACCACTAATACACATAAGTAAAGCACTTTACGTGCAGTAATTCATTTAATTAATTTTTTGTTGTTGTTGTTGCAATTTGGCCGGGGCCGGGTTCGAACCTGCCACCCTTGGTATATGGGGCTGAGCCACTGAGCCACAGGCGCTGCCCCAATTAATTTCTTTTCTTCTTTTTTTTTTTTTTTAGACAGAGTCTCAGTATGTCGCCCTCAGTCGAGTGCTATGGTGTCACAGCTCATAACAAACTCAAACTCTTGGGCTTAAGCAATTCTCTTGCCTCAGCCTACCATGCAGCTGGGACTACAGGTGCCTGCCACAATGCCCAGCTATTTTTTGTTGCAGTTGTCCTTGTTGTTTAGCTGTCCTGGGCCTGGTTCGAATCTACCAGCTTCGGTGTATGTGGCTGGTGCTGTAAACCACTGTGCTACAGGCGCCGAGCTGATTTAATTCATTTCTATAACAATCTTGTGAAGTATTACTTGTGAAGAATCATATAAAGGGCAGTTTAGTAATAAAGTTCATAAGTGGTAGAGCTAGGATAGAAATACAGGTTATTTGACTCTAGAGCCTGAGTGTTACCACAGTATACTGTATTAACCATGGGACAGACCCCAGGAGGGGAGGCTTGGAAGCTCTTTTCTGGGGACCTTCTTGTATCTTTTCACCATATCCCTCTAGTTCGTTGGGCATGAGCTGTAGGAAATCCTGGCAGGGGAAGAATGTTTGGGAAGAGGCTGTGCTCCAGAGAAAGGCTGATCAATAGAAGCGGGAAGAGAGAGCATCACAGGGCAGCCTGGCTCAGCCCTCCCCTCTTTCTGGCTCCAGTTCCCAACTGCAATGAGCAAGCAAAATAGAGGGGATTGGAAGATGCCTGGTGCCTCAGCCCCAGGAGCTGAGGAGCCTGGGAGAGAAGGGCAGGGTTGGAAGGGATGCCAGACGATGGTGAATTGGGGCAAGTGAAACAGAGGGTAGGGCTGATAGGGGGTGGGGGCAGTGGAGATTTGGGGGGTGAGTTTGTGACTGTTAAGATTAGGCCAGCTCAGAGAAAGTGTCAGGCCTGTGTGTTACCCTCACCCTTCTTGGCACAACCACCCAACGTTTTCACAATTAGTGTAGGGAGACTGCCAGACATTCTGCAGACATTGGCCCCACCCTCCTCTCCCCTGAACTGGCTTTTTCCTTTGCCCTGGAGCTGGGCAGAGGACATGGAGCCAGACTATCTGGGGATAGCAGCTGATCTCTTCAGGTTTATCCTTCACCTGTTCTTTCTCTGGGCCCTTACTGTTCATTGTCTAAACCTCAGTTTCTGCCATGGTTGAAGCTCAACTCAACTTGCCTTTGGTGTAGATGAACACAAGTCGCATGGTTTTCTGGAGAATGACTCTTGAAATTTGAATTTTTAAAAAATGTTCAAGACATACTCTCGGCTCGGCGCCTGTGGCTCAAGCGGCTAAGGCGCCAGCCACATACACCTAAGGTGGCGGGTTC
>NW_003852438.1:10104687-10106269 GCF_000181295.1 Otolemur garnettii | reverse complement strand
ACATACTCTCGCTCTGTCACCCCAGGCTAGAGTGTTGTGGTGTCATCATAGCTCACTGGAACCTTAAACTCCTGGGCTCAAGCCATCCATGCCCCACTAATTTTCTAATTTTTTTTGTAGAGATAAGATAGGGTTTTGTTTTACCTCAGGCTGGTCTCAAACTCTTGAGCTCATGTGATCTTCTCACTTTGGCCTCCCCTAGAGTGCTGGGATTACAGGCATGAACCACATCATCCAGTTGAAATTGAAATCTCTTTCTGCTTACCATTCCCTACAATTTTCAAACCAGATTATTTTCCCTTAGAATGAATGAATGAATGCAACTCCATGATCCTTTCCCCACTCATTTCCCTGTTCTTTTGAGGTCTCTTTCAGAGTTAGCCTTAATTAGCAAGCTCCATCCTGAATGGCTGGGCCAATCATTAGGACTGGAAGCTGCTGAGTTGTTAGGGGTTGAGTGAGGACTGCGGGAAGACATGGAGTGAGTGGACAAAGCAAAGCTTCACATACTGGGAAACCTGGCTGAGTTTCAAGAGAGGGGGCCGTTGGCGTGGCCAAGTTCCAAATGTTGGCCCAAAGCCAATGTTCAAAGAAAAGAGGCCCTCAAAGCAGTCTAAATGGCTTCCTGTGGGAAGTGACTTCCCAGTCCTTCTCCCCAAGATGCAAGGCTCCTGAAAGGCTAGAGTGGTCAAGCCATTATTCCACTGATGTCTCTCAGTCACATTTATGTTCTTTCCCTCCCAACCACTCCCACAGTTAGAACTTTGGCTTCAGCCAGAATTCAGAGGCAGGCAGAAGGACTCGTGCTGGAGAGGCGGGTGGGGTGAGAAAGTCCTCATGTTGTGTGTGTTGGGAAGGAAAAGGCTGACCCTAGGGACACATGCTGCAAGCCTCTGTTGCCAGATGAGGTGGAGGGAGAAGTTAACCCTGGAGTGTGTGTTTTGGAAGTGTTTGCATGTAAGATAGACACAGCAGCTGGAAAACGTGTGATGGGGAGCTGAACAACAGGGATCCCAGTTGGAGGGGAAGAAGGTGATAATGGGGAAGGGGCTAGAGAAAAACTTAGCTTCCACTCACACAAGGGCTGAAGCCTTTGCTGGGTCTGGACATTTTTCAATTTTAAAAATTTTGGAAATTATTTTGAAATAATTGTAGACTTAGAGGAAGTTGTAAAAATAGCAGACCAAGTCCTGTTGTCGTGGTCCCTTCACACAGTTTCCCCCAATGGTGACATCTTATTAACTGTAGTGCAACATCGAAACCAGGATGTTGACATTGATACAGTACTGTTAACGAGCCTATAGGCCTTATTTGTCTTACCATTTTTTTTTACATACATCCATTTGTGTGTGTAGTTCTATGCAATTTTATCTGAGATATAGATTTGGATAACCACAACCATAATCAAGCTACAAAACTCATCACCATAAAGGAGCTCCTTTGTGCTCTTTATATTTGCGCCTATCTCCATTTATCCACGTCCCCTAGCAACCACCAATTGGTTATTCATTTCTGTAGTTTTGTCGTTTTCAGAACGTTACATGAGTGGAATAATGAAGTATCACCATTTTTTTTTTTTTTT
>NW_003852438.1:10103326-10104591 GCF_000181295.1 Otolemur garnettii | reverse complement strand
CACTTCTCCTTTTGGGAAAATCTAAATTTACTAGGCTGGTCTGGAGCTCTTGTGTGTTCCCCGCCCTCCTTTGCCCCACTATTTATAGCCAGACTCATTTTGGGTGGCCTCTCTCTCTCTTCTTTCCTGCTTCTTCCTCCTGTGGTGGGTGAGGAGACAGAGTCTCACTATGTCGTCCTGGGTAGAGTGCTGTGGCATCACAGCTCACAGCCACCTCAAACCCTTGGGCTTAAGCAATTCTCTTGCCTCAGCCTCCCAAATAGTTGGGACTACAGGCGCCTGCCACAGTGCCTAGCTATTTATTATTGTTGTTGTTGTCATTGTTGTTTGGCAGGCCCAGGCTGAGTTTGGACCTGCCAGAACCGGTGTATATGACTGGTGCCCTAGCTGCTGAGCTACAGGCACCGAGCCTATTTTATTTATTTATTTATTTATTTTTTTGAGACAGAGTCTCAAGCTGTTGCCCTGGCTAGAGTGCCATGGCATCATAGCTCACAGCAACCTCACAACTCTTGGGTTCAAGCAATCCTCTTGCCTCAGTTTTTCTATTTTTAGTAGAGGCAGGGTCTCTCTTTTGCTCAGGCTGGTCTTGAACTCGTGAGTTCAAGCTATCCACCCACCTCAGCCTCCCAGAATGCTAGGATTACAGGTGTGAACCATGGTGCCCAGCCTCTGTTATTTATTTATTTATTTATATTTATTTATTTTTGAGACAGAGCCTCAAGCTGTCGCCCTGGGTGGAGTGCTGTGGCATCACAGCTCACAGCAACCTCAAACTCCTGGGCTTAAGTGATTCTCTTGCCTCAGCCTCCCAAATAGCTGGGACTACAGGTGCCCACCACAACGCCTGGCTATTTTTTTGTTATTGTAGTTGTCATTGTTATTTAGCTGGCCCGGGCTGGTTTGAACCCACCAGCCTTGGTGTATGTGGCCAGTGCCCTACACACTGAGCTACAGGCACCACTGGCATCATAGTTCTTTCTCAGGCTGGTCTGCAACTTGTGTGCTCGCCTATCCACCCGCCTCAGCCTCCCAGAGTGGTAGGATTACAGGTATGAGACACCTTGCCTGGCTTCTGTTTTAAATTTTATTTTATTATTATTTTTTTGAGACAGAGTCTCACTATGTCGTCCTGGGTAGAGTGCTGTGGCATCACAGCTCACAGCAACCCTGGAAGCTGCTGAGTTGTTAGGGGTTGAGTGAGGACTGCGGGAAGACATGGAGTGAGTGGACAAAGCAAAGCTTCACATACTGGGAAACCTGGC
>NW_003852438.1:10101765-10102788 GCF_000181295.1 Otolemur garnettii | reverse complement strand
ACTAATTTTGGGTGGCCTCTCTCTCTCTTCTTTCCTGCTTCTTCCTCCTGTGGTGGGTGAGGTGACTTCTCAAATATTTTGGCAGAGGAGGTCAGTGGGTAGAGTGCCATGGCATCACGCTCACAGCAACCTCCAACTTCTGGGCTCAAGCGAGTCTCCTGCCTCAGCCTCCCAAGCAGCTGGGACCACAGGCGCCCGCCACAGCACCTGGATATTTTTTGGTTGCAGCCGTCATTGTTGTTTGGTGGGCCCGGGCTGGGGATTCGAACCTGCCACCTTAGGTGTACATGGCTGGCGCCTTAGCCGCTTGAGCCACAGGCGCCGAGCCTATTTTATTTTTTGAGACAGAGTTTTACTTTGTCTCGCTGGGTAGAGTGCTGCTGTGGCATCAAGCTTACAGCAACCTCAAACTCTTGGGCTCAAGAGCTTCTCTTGCCTCCCAAGTAGCCAAGACTACAGGCATCTGCCCGCTGGCTGATTTTCTTATTTGTAGTAGAGATAGGGTCTTGCTCTTGCTCAGGCTGGTCTCTAACTCCAGAGCTCAAGCAAACCACCCGCTTGGGTCTCCCAGAGTGCTAGGATTACAGGCATAAACCATGGCACTCCGCCTATGCATTGGTTTTTTTTCCTTGAGACAGAGTCTCAGTTTGTCACTCCAGTAGAGTGCTGTGATGTCATAGCTCACAGCAACCTTAGACTCCTCGGCTCAAGTGATTCTTTTGCCTCAGCTTACCGAGTAGCTGGGACTACAGGCGACCACCACAATGCTTCAGTACTTTTAGAGATGTGGTTTTGCTCTTGCTAAGGCTGGTCTCCAACTCCTGAATTTAGGCAGTTGCCCACCTTGGGGCCTCCCAGAGTGCTATAATTATAGGAATGAGCCACAGTGCCCAACCCTATGCATTGGTTTTTTTTTTTTTTTTTTGAGACAGAGCCTCAAGCTGTCCCCCTGGGTAGAGTGCCATGGCATTACAGCTCATAGCAACCTCCAAGTTGTCCACTGACCTTGGCCTCCTAGAGTGC
>NW_003852438.1:10093784-10101745 GCF_000181295.1 Otolemur garnettii | reverse complement strand
ATCATTGTTGTTTGGCGGGTCCGGGCTGGGGATTCGAACCCGCCACCTTAGGTGTAGGTGGCTGGCGCCTTAGCCGGTTGAGCTATAGGCGCCGAGCCTGCATTGGTTTTTAATTTAACTAATTCCTAAGCTCTTAAGTACAATAAGTTATCTAGCAAGTTATCTATTTTAATGCGGAGTTTCCTCCATTATCTAGATCCTTCTAGTTTCTAAATTTCCTTCTTCACCTACAATGTTATTTTCCCCTCCAACATTCTGGTCTCACTTCTCCTTTTGGGAAAATCTAAATTTACTAGGCTGGTCTGGAGCTCTTGTGTGTTCCCCGCCCTCCTTTGCCCCACTATTTATAGCCAGACTAATTTTGGGTGGCCTCTCTCTCTCTTCTTTCCTGCTTCTTCCTCCTGTGGTGGGTGAGGTGACTTCTCAAATATTTTGGCAGAGGAGGTCAGAAGTAAATTCTTGGCATCAGATTTCAGCCTCTGATTACAGAAGCTGATGGCCTGGAGATGGAGGCAGGCAGAAGCTGCAGGTGCAGAGAGAAAGGCAGCTTCAGTTTTAAGGCATTTTGACCCAGGTTGGAGGCCTGGGCTGAGGGTCTGGAGTCCCTGACTATGCTGTTCTGCCTTCTCCTATCAGCTCTTCTCTACTGTCTAGGGCTCTAGTATACAAAAGGGATGGGGAGGGCATATCTGGGGCATAATAAAAGTAGAATGCTTGGCTGCTGGCAGCACATGTATTTCCTTCATAGCACCTGATGTGACAGGGCTCTGGAGGGGACAGCCACAGGTGTAGCTTAGCAGAAATTCAGGGTCAAACCTTCAAATGTATGTTAATTTATCTAGGGCAAGGACTGCCCCAGGGCCAGCAGAGTGAGATCCCACCTGTTCCCCCCCACCCCAGTAAAGAAGTACCATAGTAAATGAAGAAATAAGAGAGACAAAGAAAAATTAGGTAGGACACATACTGGAGCTTTCAAGAAAGGGAAGGTGAAGGGAGAATCACAGGAATATGATGGTGTTTGAGAAGCAGAGACAACATTACAGACATTGAGAAATAGCCTGGGCTCAGTGCCTGTGGCTCAAGCCGCTAAGGTACCAGCCACCTACACCTAAGGTGGCAGGTTCGAATCCCCAGCCCGGCCCGCCAAACAACAATGATGGCTGCAACCAAAAAAATGGCCGGGCGTTGTGGCGGGAGCCTGTAGTCCCAGCTACTTGGGAGGCTGAGGCAGGAGACTCGCTTGAGCCCAGGAGTTGGAGGTTGCTGTGAGCTGTGATGCCATGGCACTCTACCCTGGGGGATAGCTTGAGGCTCGGTCTAAAAAAAAAAAAAAAAAAAAGAGAAATAGTCTGAGAAAAGATTCCAAATGCGACAGAGACAAGAAGGGGGACAAAAATAGAATTTGGGATGAGAAAAAACCAGATCGTGTCAGAGAGAAGGGAAAGATGGACGGAGGGATACAGACCAACACCAGTATAGAGGGAAAAGTAGAAAGTGGAGCAGCGAGTTTCCTGAAGTGCCCAACTATGTTCTCTCTCTCCTCTGGGCCCCCCACTTCTGGAGTGGAGTTATAAACAGCAAAAAGTTGGAAAATGCCCCACCTCTGTCCCAGCCTCCTAGCCTGAAGGAAAGGGAGAGGAAGAGGGGCAGGTCATTGGTCCCTGTGGAGATCCCTTCTCAGCCCCACCCCGATCCTACTTGGGCCAGCTCCGGATTCTGTGCTCTCCCCTTTCCTCCAGTCTTGAAGGACGGGAAATATACAATTTTGCTAAAGATCTGGGCGCTGGAGACACCCTTTACATCCCTGTCTCTTGGGTCCGGCCTTTTTTTATCTTTGCCCTTCTTTTATACTCCCATCCCCCTTGCTCAGCTTAATTTGCTTTTCCTGTCTCACCCTCAGTCTTTTTTTCTGGTTTTCTCCCTTCATTCCATCCCTCATTGATCAAACTTTTACCCTCCTTTCTCCCTCTTCATCCTCCCCTTATTTCTCCGGCTGTTCCCCTCCCTACACCTTCCGAATTTTTCTTTCTTCGTGTCGCTGGCTTTTCCTCTGCTCCCTCGAATGCTAACTGGCGTGGCCAGACTTGCCGTTGTTGTCAGGGATGCGATGATATGGGAGGGAAGTGGTCCTACGCGGACAGTATAAGAGCTGTTCTGTGTGACCACGAGGAGAGAACACCAAGGGACCGCACCTGACCCCGGTCCAGGACCGCTCCCCGTTTATCTCCTCTCTTTTCTATCCGCTCATCCCTCGACCCAGGTTGTCCTCTAACCTTCGTTCCTCTTTCTAGGCCCCTCCTCTCCCCCTCGGTTTTCCCAGGCGCCCCCTCCGCCTCTCGCCCGGGGAGCGGGGGGGCGGGGCGGACCTGCTGCTGGACGGAAGGCGGGGCGGGGAGCAAGGGGAGGTCCAGCCCCGAGCTTCCAGCCTGGGCATCCCTGGGCGACGCGCTCGGGTCTCCACCTGCCGCTGGACCCAGGGGTGGGGCCGAGGGCGGGGCCTGGGCGGTGTCCCGGGAGAGGAGGCGGGAGCCCCAGTGCACGCCCGAGCGGCGGCTGCCGTGGTTGCCTTAGTTGGAGGCGGACCGGCGGGAGCTGGAGGGCTGGAGGGGCGTAAGATCGGGAGACCCCTGAGAGACCACTTCGGAGCGGTGCCTGGGGAGTCCTGGGGTCGGGGGCACGGGAGAATTTCCTTGCATTCGCGGGGAGAGCGCGCGGGGTGGGTCCCCATGGCCGGGACTCGGAGCCGCGATCCTTGGGGAGCCTCTGGGATTTGCTATGTTCTGGGCTCCCTGCTCGCCGGACTGCTCTTCTCACGGGCTGTCGCCTTCAATCTGGACGTGATGGGCGCCTTGCGCAAGGAGGGCGAGCCAGGCAGCCTTTTCGGCTTCTCTGTGGCCCTGCACAGGCAGTTACAGCCCCGACCCCAAAGCTGGTGAGTCACCGCACCCGCCCTAAGTTCCCATGCCCGAGCCACAGATAACCCCTTTCTGCGCTTCTTGGACACTTTTCAATCTTCCTGCCCCATCAAGACTTAGACTACCCACAGACAACCATGTCCCAACCTGGATCCTTGCCTCATCTTCCTTGGTTGGTCTGGAGAGTCACCCCCAGGCCCGAGACCTAGGATCTTGCTTTGAGTATGAGTTGGAGACCAGGGTTCTCGTCTTGGCAGGGAATTATGTCCTTCTACCTTTACTCTCAACTTGAATCCTTGCTCCAGCTCCAGGGTCTCTGGCTGGCTCCCCTTCCTCTCAGGGCTGAATTGCCCCAGAGAAGGAGACGGACAAGCCTGTCTCTGCCTAGGACACGAAGAGAGGGAAAGGATAGAGAGATTGAAGGTACTATGGGAGGGATGAAGGGTAGACTCCAGAAATAACTTTCTGCCATGGGATGGGGTGAGGGCAGCAGGACACTGGGAGGCCAGGAGAGAACCACTTCTGTGTCTTGAAATCACGAGAAAATTGAGAGAGAATTGTGGAGGGTCTGGCAACCCGACGTAGGTGGTTTGGTGATAGGGAATGGCAGAAAACCGAGCCCCTGGAGTCGTTATAGTAGCAGCGCCAGTAGCACAGGGAGATCCAGGAAGGATGCTGGCCAGGCTGCTCTCCTTCCTCCTGCGGAGAAGATTTCCAACTCCAGGAATCTCAGCAGTAGCAAAAGGGAGGGAGGAGCAAGGAGGCAGAGAACAGTTCTAGTTATTTTCTAATCAGTTTGGGACCCATGGGAGATGGATGTACATTTGTGTGAGGCCAGTGACTGGTCATGCTTCCTGTACCCTCACTCTTCCAACACATGCAATTGTAAAAAGAGAGGCAAGAAGGGGAAGAAAGCTTCCCACCTGCTCCTGCCAGGGGGCTTT
The DNA here is from genome assembly GCF_000181295.1 of Otolemur garnettii. Lineage (NCBI taxonomy): Eukaryota > Metazoa > Chordata > Mammalia > Primates > Galagidae > Otolemur > Otolemur garnettii. Next base: position 10,097,886 of record NW_003852438.1, on the reverse strand, counting down.
TCTCTCTTCATCCAGTGCCTAAGTCACATTAAGTGTCCATTACCGGGATCAATGCTGTCCTCTGGGACTGTCTATCCCCCCTACTATTGGATGGGGGCAGGGACCAGGGACCAGAGCTCATTTCTCCTAGTCTGCAGGGAGTGGAGGCTAGCTCTAATCCTTCTTCTTGAATTATCCCTATCATTTAGTAGCTGGGTGAGTAGTCCCAAAAACTTTAGGGGAGATAGAAAGCAACTGACTTCACCTTCTCTTCTCTCTGCCATACGCTTTCTCTCTCATTCTTGTTCCCTCCTTCCCTCCCTCCTCCTCCCATCTGCCAGAGTTCCAGGACTGGAGGCCTTTTTAGGACATGCTCAAATCTCTGAGCTATTTCCAGGCAAATTCTAGGTTATTTTTAATAGCTTGATCTCTTGTCATTTCCCACTCCTCTCTGAAGGTGGCCCCTGATTCTGTCTCCCAGAGCCAAGCTGGGGGCATTCCCAGAGGGGCATGACTACCTAACCCTGCTTTTGCTCCACCAGGGGGTGCTCTGTTGTTTGGCGGCTGGTGGGAGGTCAAGTATCTGCTGGGTCCCTAGCGGGTCACCTGTCTCAGCACTCACTCATAGAAACATTTCTCACCTGTTTTGTTGGCTTTCAGTTTAGCTCTGGGATAAGACTTTTAGGTCTAACTTTACTTTGCTCCGTGGTTTCAGCCTCATTTATTACCTTCAGTTGTAAAATAGAGATAAACAATAGTACTACCACGCAGGGTTGTTGTGAGGACTGAGAGTTCTCACCATATGTAAAATGCTCAGAATAGTGCACAACCACAGCCAGCGCTGTGACAGCGTCAGTAGTACTGCTCTTCTCCTACTGTGATTCACAGAGCTAGAGTGCAGCCTGAGTGCCTTGCAGCCATCCTGGATCCAGAGCTTGGCTAGGGGGCCTCTCAGGCTGAGCCAACCTTCCAGGCCAAGCACCCTCCTCAAAGGGCCACCCAGGTTGAGAGGGGTCAGAAAGGGCCAGAGCCCTGGTGGGTGTGCAGAGTGAAGAAGTACAGCGGTGGGGGGGCTGCTGTTTTGCCTCCACTAAGCTGGGCTCCCAGGGCTACCACTGCCCCCAGCTGCCAATATTTTTTTGATTTTCGCCCTGCAATTGTGGCTACTGTTCTGCCGGTAGGGTCGGGGTCGCTGGTGCTCGAGGGATGAAGCCAGGAAGGAGTGTGTGGCTGGGGCAGAGGTGGAGGGACTGGAGAGGCTGTATGTGGGTGCTTTGTTCCTGGGAAGGTTGGCTGGACTCTAGTTGGACCTAGAGCAGAGCTGAGCATACACGGCTTCTTTCCTCCATATGGGCCCCTCCCCTTTCCCCTTCTTTTGGCCTCTGTGAGGGGGGATGGAGCTTCCTTGCATGCCCAGCTGTGCACTGACCGGTTGAGGCAATGGGTGTCTCTGTGGGTCCACGTAAAGTATGGGTGACACGTTCTATGGGGCAAGCACAAAGATTAATAAGATTCCAGTCCTCCAAGAGATAGCTCCATCTGTGCTCAGGGGTTGAGGGCACTGCTGACGTGTTTGAAGACTAGCATTTGTTTGCACGGGGCCATGTCACCCAGTTTTCTTTTCTGCTCGGGATACTCTCCCCTACCCTTTCTTGTCTTCCTTTTCTGGAGTGGGGTCCAGAGATAGTGGCGTTCTAGAGATAGCCAGTCATTAGGTAGAGTGACAAAGTTTTGGAGTTAGGCAGATGTGGATTTAGGCAGAATCCCAGATTGTTATTTAAAGTCTTTGAGTGATTTTCTTCATCTGAAAGACAAGAAAAGAATCCTTATCTCATAGGATTGTTGTGAAGACTAAATGAGACAATGCATGTGACTTGTCTAGCCTGGTGCCTGGCACATAGGTGGACAGTGATAAATGTTAGCTCCTAATATCCGTGATGTCTAGTCTAGAGCCTAACTCTGAGTAGGTGCTGAGTAAATATTATTTCCTTGACTCAGCAGTGCCTGACTCAGGGCTTGGCATATAGGATCTCGAAAAATAGTTGTTAAATGAAGACCGAATGTCAGTTCTCTTCCCTACCGCTTCCCCTCCCCCTTCTCTCTCTTGACACTGCCTCTGACATGGGATGACAGCTGCTAAGAGATGAGGTGGAGTTGTGGGATGGGAGAATGGCTTTGTGCCCTCCCCTTCCACCCTGTGGCATCTGGCATAGTGCCCCACAGATGCCTGTCTGCAACATTGCCCAACACAGTGTGAGCCTTTCCCTCCTGGAAGGGAGGTGGAGAAGAGTGTGGGTTAGAGACCTTGAAGTTTGTTCTGCTGTCACTTTTGAGTCTCTCCTTCTGCAAAGAGAGGACCCATATAGCCAGCTGGGTGTCAGTCACCTCACCTCACCCCTACCTTCGCTCCTGGCCTGGGGATTCAGCCCCAAGGGACCCAGGCAGCCTCCATTCCCAGCACAGTCCTCCCCTGGGGAAGATGCCTTGGCTGTCATCATGGAAAATTGTCCTGCCAAGAACGTTGTAGCTGGGAAAGTGTCTGTGGGGGAGGCGGGAGAGAAGACTGGGTGGGGGTGGGGGTGGGAGGCAAGGAGAAGATCATGGGTGTGGGGAGGAGAAGGAAGGATGGGCATGGGTATTCAGGGTGTGAGGAGGAGAATAGGAGTAGGACCTGAGACAGAATGAGAAATTTGTCACTACCTCTATGCCAGCCAGAGTGACTGATAACTGCTGGGAGGGGGGTCTTTGCTGGGCCCCTGATGAGGGTATGTCTATACCCAGCCTCTTGCCTGACTTCTGAAGCTAGTCCCTGAGCCACACTTTGGTGCCAGTCTGGGTCCCTGTTACTTTTGCTCCCAGCATTCTTGGCATTTCTGGAAGGGTTTCAACTGGACTGGGGCTGGAGAGGAGGGCAGAGCTTGGGGATGGGGCCAAGGAAGGGGTAGGGAAGGCCTGGTCAGGAACAGGTGCTGGGAACAGGCGGTTCTTTCAAACTAGCTGTGCTGGCCCGGCTGCTGGGGTTGGTGTGTGTATATTTGTGAATAACTATATGTGTCAGGCCCTCATCCCTAGAGTGTTTGCCTGTGTAATGTGGTGATCACATGGCTAATTATGTTAATTTGTCCTTGCCAGGATTTTTCTCTTTTTTTGAGATGGAGCCTCAAGCTATCTCCCTGGGTAGAGTGCCATGGCATCACGCTCACAGCAACTTCCAACTCCTGGGCTCAAACAAGTCTCCTGCCTCAGCCTCCCAAGTAGCTGGGACTACAGGCGCCCGCCACAGCGCCTGGCCATTTTTTGGTTGCAGCCATCATTGTTGTTGTTTGGCGGGCCTGGGCTGGGGATTCGAACCCACCACCTTAGGTGTATGTGGCTGGCGCCTTAGCGGCTTGAGCCACAGGCGCCGAGCCCCTTGCCAGGATTTGAGAAAAGTGACTCCCCCCTTTCTTTAGTCCTTGAACACTCTCCTTGGTACTGAGCAGTTGGGTATGGGCAGCTCCATGGCAGTCTGACCACTCTGACCTTGAACTCCTGCCCCCGCCACATCTTGCAGGCTGCTGGTAGGTGCTCCCCAGGCCCTGGCTCTTCCTGGGCAGCAGGCGAATCGCACCGGAGGCCTGTTTGCTTGCCCGCTGAGCCTGGAGGAGACCGACTGCTACAGAGTGGACATTGACCAGGGAGGTGAGGCCCTACACAGGGAGAGTGGGGGAAGCCTGTGAGGAGGGAGGAGAGGACTTGGCCTCCTTTTCTCTCCCCTAATTCCCAGTGTCCTGTCTCCAGCTGATGTGCAAAAGGAAAGCAAGGAGAACCAGTGGTTGGGAGTCAGTGTTCGGAGCCAGGGGCCTGGTGGCAAGATTGTTGTGAGTACTACTCCTCATGACTGAATGCAAGATGTTGTGTGTGTGCACGTGGGTAAGTGCGCATATGCACAGGTGTGCTTACAGAATGTGAGTTTGGCACAGGATGGGATCTCTCAGGACATTGACTAGTTATAGAAAAGTGTGAGGGCTCGGCGCCTGTGGCTCAAGTGGCCGAGGCGCCAGCCACATACACCTAAGGTGGCGGGTTCAAATCCAGCCCGGGCCCACCAAACAACAATGATGGCTGCAACCAAAAAATAGCC
>NW_003852438.1:10074094-10093758 GCF_000181295.1 Otolemur garnettii | reverse complement strand
CCCAGCTACTTGGGAGGCTGAGGCAGGAGACTCGCTTGAGCCCAGGAGCTGGAGGTTGCTGTGAGCTGTGGTGCCATGGTACTCTGCCCAGGGGGATAGCTTGAGGCTCCATTAAAAAAAAAAGAAAGAAAGAAAAGTGTGAGTGGCTCAGCACCATGTATTTCTACTTTTGTAATCCTAGCAATTTGGGAGGCTGAGATGGGAGGATTGTTCGAGTCCAGGAGTTTAAGACCAGTCTGGGCAACATATAGAGGTCCTGTCTCTACAAAAAACAAAAATAAAATAAAAAAAATTAAAAAATTGTGAAACAGGCCAGGCACAGTGGCTCAAGCCTGTAATCCTAGCACTCTGGGAGGCTGAGGTGGGTGGATTGCTTGAGCTCACGAGTTCAAGACCAGCCTGAGCAAAAAATCAAGGCCTCGCTTCTACTAAAATAGAAAAACTGTGACTACAGGATCGTTTGAACCCAAGAGTTGGAGGTTGCTGTGAGCTATGACGCTCCATGGCATTCTACCCAGGGTGACAGTAGACTCTGTCTCAAAACAAACAAACAAACAAATAAACAAACAAAAAAAACAGTTTGGAACTTGTAACTCAGCAGCTAGGCCGCCAGCCACATACACTGGGGCTGGCGGGTTCAAACCAGGCCCAGGCCTGCCAAGCAACAATAACAACTACAACAAAACAGAACAAAAAAATAGCTGGGTGTTGTGGCAGGTGCCTGTAGTACCAGATATTTGGGAGGCGGAGGCAAGAGAATCGCTTAAGCTCAAGAGTTGAGGTTGCTGTGAGGTGTGACACCACAGCACTCTATCGAGGGTGACATAGTGATACTCTGTCTCAAAAAAAAAGACAAAAACAAACTGTGAAACATGTCTCTCTGTTTCTCTCTCTTTATATCTTTTACTAATGCATGGACACACAATTACCAACACACGTTGCTATGGGGCAGAGTATGGTTACTGTGAAGTGACTGGTCTAGTCTCCAGTCTATAACAGTCCAAAGGAGGAGTGTAGGGAGACTGGTGCAGGTGGGATGATTTGAAGCAGGCTTTTTTTTTTTTTGAGACAGTCTCACTTTGTTATCTTTGGTAGAGTGCTGTGGCATCATAGTTCATAGCAACCTCAAACAAACTCCTGGGTTGAAGCAATCTTCTTGCCTTAGCCTCCTGAGTAACTGGGACTACAGGTGCCCAGCACCACTCCCAGCTATTTTTTTTTTAGAAATGGGGTCTCGCTTTTGCTCAGGCTGGTCTCAAACTGAGTTCAGGCAATTCACCTGCCTTGGCCTCCCAGAATACAATGGGTTTCTTCATCTGAAAGATAAGAAAAGAATCCTTATCTTATAAGATTGTTGTGAAGAGTAAATGAAACAATGCATGTGACTTGCCTAGCCTGGCGCATAGGTGAGCCATAGCACCTGGCCTTGAACCAGACTTTTTTTTTAGCTTTTTTTTTTTTTTTAGACAGAATCTCACTTTGTTACCCTCGGTAGAGTGCCATTGTGTCACAGCTCACAGCAGCCTCAAACTCCTGGGCTTAAGTGATTCTCTTGCCTCAGCCTCCTGAGTAGCTGGGACTACAGGCGCCTGCCACAACGCCCATCTATTTTTTTTGTTGTTGTTGTAGTTGTCATTGTTGCAGGCCTGGGATGGGTTTGAACTCGCCAGCTCCAGTGTATGTGGTTGGTGCCCTAGCTACTGAGCTACAGGTGCCAGGCAGAACCAGGCTTTTAAGAATAGGTAACACTTGGAGAGTGGAGCCGGGAAGAAGTTCTTTGCAGATGAGGTGATGGCCATTAAAGAGGTCCAGGGACAGGACCAAGTGCATTTTGGAGGCCTGTCACATGATAGGGGAGTCACACATCCTGTGTGCTGGCTTAGTAATGTTCCACATCAGGCAGGATGTGGAACAAGGATGTCTTCCTGTGAGGTCAAGGAGGGGTGTGTGGAAGGGATGCTGCCTAACATTGTCTGGGTAATGGTGCTTGACACCAGAATAGGTGTGTGTGTGTGTGCGTACACACATGTACCATGTCTGCCAAATGTCTGCACCTGGGTAGCATGCCTCAAGCAGGTCCCTGGCCCCTCATCCCTTTCTCTCATAGACCTGTGCACACCTATATGAGGCAAGGCAGCGAGTAGACCAGATCCTGGAGACGCGGGATGTGATTGGGCGCTGCTTCGTACTGAGCCAGGACCTGGCTATCCACGACGAATTGGATGGTGGAGAATGGAAGTTCTGTGAGGGGCGCCCCCAAGGCCACGAACAATTTGGATTCTGCCAGCAGGGCACAGCTGCCGCCTTCTCCCCTGACAACCACTACCTTCTCTTTGGGGCCCCAGGCACCTATAATTGGAAGGGTGAGTTACTCCTCAAGGAGGGGAGAAGGGAACTAGAACCTTCTCCTACCCCAGAGGCAGGGTTGGGGGCAGCACATGGCCAAGCACGACCACACATTCACTGCCATGTAGCCTGGGGCACTGCCATGCCCTCCACCTTTATTGCGCTAGCACACACATGAATGGCGGTACGTCCTCTCCCTTGCACGGCAAGTGTCCCTCAACATGCTGGCATGAGCCCCTATGCACGCTGGTCTGGCCCACCCAGCTGGGGCCTGCATGCTCCAGCACACCAGCCCACACCTCATCACTGCCATTCCCATCTTTGCACGGTGCTGCTGGCTGAGCCAACTTCTGGTGAGTGTGATGTCAAGTCTGGGAGGCCCTGGGAAGCTTAGGCTGGGGAGGGGGTGAAGGTGGGCTGGAAAGGAGGGAAAGGACTTCCCTCTGTGCCTGTGTAATTCAGTGTCTGACCTGAGGGATGCTCCTTGCTCCCTGCCGTGGGCACTAACAGGACTGTCCTTGCAGGCACAGCCAGGGTGGAGCTCTGTGTGCAGAGCTCAGCGGACCTGGCAGACCTGGACGACGGGCCCTACGAGGCGGGGGGTGAGAAGGAGCAGGACCCCCGTCTCATCCCAGTCCCTGCCAACAGCTACTTTGGTAGGGACCCCTCCCTGGCCCAGAGCTGCTCTAACCCTCTGCTCCTCTCTCTCGTCCTCCCTCTCCACACTCCCGTCCTTCCGTCTCTGTCGATCTCTCACCCTGTCTCTTTCTGTCTCTGACTCTTATCTCTCTGGTCTCTCTGTTTTTCTTATTTTCTTTTTCAACCTCTTCCTCTGCCACCTTCTCCTTCTGGCCTTTCTGTCTCTCTACTATGTGGTCCCTACTCTGGATGTCCCTTCCCTGGTGTGTCCCTCCACCTCCCCTCCCCGCACAGGGTTGCTTTTTGTGACCAACATTGATAGCTCAGACCCTGACCAGCTGGTGTATAAAACTTTGGACCCTGCTGACCGGCTCCCAGGACCAGCCAGAGACTTGGCCCTGAATAGCTACTTAGGTTTGTAAGCTCCCACCTTTGGGCCCGGGGTGCATGGCCCTGGCCTCTCCCCTCCCCCAGGGAATGCATCCTTTCCTGTCCTGTAGTCCTTGGCCTCCAACACACACCCAGGGAATCACACATTGGGCCCAAATTAGAGAAGACCAGAGTCTAGTGACCAGGCCTGAGAAGAGGAGGCAAGAGTGATAGGCTCAGGGCTACGAGTAGGGAGTCTCCATGGGGGAAGATCCAGGTGACCTGAGGCCAGGGATGAGGCTAAGCTGGGAAGGGGGGTCCTGACCTCTAGGGGGATTTTCCCTGAGGGATGGATGATGGTGGGCACATGCTAGAAAAAGGTCTGGTGTTGTTGGTAAGTCCCTCTTGTTGTCTCATCTGCACCCCTCTGCAGAGGAGGAAACAAAACCTGGGAGATGTTTGGGTGAAGCGAGCTCTTCCTTACTCCCTTTGTCTCCCCTCATCCACGTGAAGATTCTTCTCCCTGCCAGGATGGTGGGAGACGGGACAAAGAGGGTGCATTGGATGGGATTGGGGCTTCCTTGGGTGTGTAGATGGGGAAGGGAGCAGTCGCACCTCTAGGTCGCTGGGTATGGGTGTGGTGGGCCTTGGCTCAGCTCCTGCCCAGTCTCCTGGCCTTCTCGGTCATGGCCTTTTTCTCTCCATCCTCGTCCCTGAGGCTGACCTAATTTATGCCAAACTGGTCTCTGGCCTGGCAGGTGTGGGGGGTGCTGGGCCCCTAGAGGGGAGGAAGAGTGGTCCAGCTGTGGTGCTGATGACTTGCGGGCACCTCCTTCTTTTGGCTCGGGGCCTGCAGTGGTGGGGGAAGCTGTAGCGCATCCTGGCTTCTGAGTCTTACAGGACACTTACCGGTAAGTCACCCTCCCACCTAGGTTTCTCCATCGACTCTGGGAAGGGTCTGGTGCGTGCAGAAGAGCTGAGCTTTGTGGCAGGGGCCCCCCGTGCCAACCACAAGGGTGCTGTGGTCATTCTGCGCAAGGACAGTGCCAGTCGCCTGGTGCCTGAAGTTATGCTGTCTGGGGAGCGCCTGACCTCTGGCTTTGGCTACTCGCTGGCTGTGGCCGATCTCAACAACGATGGGTGAGTGGGCAGGAGGGAGTGCAGCCTGATATGGGGCTGGATCAAGGAGCCAGGGGGTGGCCTCTGGCATCTCCTTTTGGCTCTTTGGCCAGGAAGGACTGTGTTCTGACAGTCTTTCTCTCCATAGCTGGCCAGACCTGATAGTGGGTGCCCCCTACTTCTTTGAGCGCCAAGAAGAGCTGGGGGGTGCTGTATATGTATACCTGAACCAGGGCGGTCACTGGGCTGGGATCTCCCCTCTCCGGCTCTGTGGTTCACCAGACTCCATGTTTGGGATCAGCCTGGCTGTTCTAGGGGACCTCAACCAAGATGGCTTCACAGGTGTGACTGGGAACTGGAAAGGCTCAGTGGAGGGAGGGAGAGGGGCAGGGATGGTTTTCAGAGGGCTCAGGAAGAGAAGGAGACTGGGCTTACCTCCCTCTGAACTTTACCATTTCCTAGCTTCCTGACCTTGGGCAGGTTGTGTTACCTTTTTGAGCTAGTAACCTGCGAGAGGAGCTGAGAGAATTAAACAGGATGTTTATAAGGTGCCTGGACTTAGTAGCCTCTCAATAAAATAGGACTGAGTGACTGAGGGAAAGTTGAGGCCTGGGCCTCATCTGCCATCCCCAGCCAGTGATTGCCTTTTCCCCACGCCCTGCAGATATTGCTGTGGGTGCTCCCTTTGATGGGGATGGGAAGGTCTTTATCTACCACGGGAGCAGCCTGGGGGTTGTCACCAAGCCTTCACAGGTGAGGGGAGTTGTGGGTCTGGGGAATGGGTGCTGTGGAATGGGGGCAGGCAGAGGCTGGGGAGGCTGAGCGCTGGTCCCATAGGTGCTGGAGGGTGAGGCCGTGGGCATCCGGAGCTTTGGCTACTCGCTCTCAGGTGGCCTGGATGTTGATGGGAACCATTATCCCGACCTGCTGGTGGGCTCTCTGGCTGACACCGCTGTGCTTTTCAGGTGAGTTCCTCCCCTCTTTTCTGCCTTCTCCTCTCCAGGCAAGGCCATGAGCCCGCCCTGTGACTCTGACCTTACTCCAGTGTCAAATCTGACGCTGAAGTGTTTCCTAGCCTCTCATTCTCATGTTTCTTTTGCCTTTGACTTCCACTCCCTCAGGGCCAGACCTGTTCTCCATGTCTCCCATGAGGTCTTTATTGCTCCACGAGCCATTGACCTAGAGCAGCCCAACTGTGCTGGTGGCCACCTGGTCTGGTGAGATGGGATCTGAGGGGAGGGCAGGTGAAGTGCCCTGGCCTGGTTCCCCCATCCCGCGTTCTCCTTTTCTTTCCCCAGGAGGCTGGAGGCTGGGGCTATGTTGGGAGTGGGTGGGATGGGGTTTGGGGCCTTGGCCCATCCCTTTTCTGACTCACTCAGGAGCCACCCTTTGCCCCATAGTGTGGACCTAAGGATCTGTTTCAGTTACATTGCGACCCCCAGCAGCTACAGCCCTATTGTGGGTGAGTGAGGTCCCCTACCCACTGCTCACCACAGTGGGTTTCCAGGACATGTCCCTCCAAGGTGGAGAGAAGAAAACTTTGGGGATGGGGTCAGCTGGAGCAGTTCCACAGCTCACTGGCTCCCCTCCTTTCCCAACATGTCCCAGCTCTGGATTATGTGTTAGACGGGGACACAGACCGGAGGCTCCGGGGCCAGGTCCCCCGTGTGACCTTCCTGAGCCGTAGCCCAGATGACCCCAAGCATCAAGCCTCGGGCACCGTGTGGCTAAAGCACCAGCATGACCGAGCCTGTGGAGACACCATGTTCCAGCTACAGGTGGACCCTGACACCTTGGCCTCTGAGGGTCATTGTCATGGCATGATCTCTGTTCCTTGATTCCTTGTAGCTTCTTCTTCCCGATCATACTTGTGGCTCATTTGAAGAACTAGACCAGTGTTTTCCAACCTTTTGTACCTCTCCACTTCTCTGGAAAAATAATTTAATGATCTTTACAATTTTTTGAGGCACACCTAAGATCTTCTCATGGCACACTAGTGTGCTGTGGTACCCTACTTGAAAATCACCGCTGTAGACTTTTGGAAAGCTCTCTTCTGAGCTCACCTCCTCCTCACCTGCTACCCTCTTGCATCTCCTGTCGGGTTCTGCACTCCCTGGAGGTGGAGATGGCAGCTTCCATCATCACAGCTCATCCTCAAAGCCCAGTTCCTTGGTCTCCTCCCTTTCCTACCCCAATCTTTCTCCTTCTTGATTGCTCAGTTCTCCTTCTGTTTTTAATTTCCCTAAGCTTTTTTCCATGTTCCAGAATCATTTCTAGGTCTGGCTGGGGATTTGGGCAGGGCTGGGGCCTGGGGAATTGCTCCAGAGAGGAACAATCTTTCTCCTTCCCAGGAGAATGTGAAAGACAAGCTTCGGGCCATTGTGGTGACTTTGTCCTATAGTCTCCAGACCCCTCGGCTCCGGCGACAGGCTCCTGGCCAGGGGCTACCCCCAGTGACCCCCATCCTCAATGCCCACCAGCCCAGCACCCATCGGGCAGAGGTGAGCCTGGCTTCTGGCTTAGCTCAGGAGAGGGAGCTGGGAGGGGTGGTGATCACAGCCTGTCCTCAGTGACACCAGTTCATAGCTTGCAGAGCTCTATCACAGGTGCTACCCCAGTACCTCCTTCCAGGGGCCCAATGATCACATGTTCCTAGTTAGTGGGGCCAGCGCTGTCCCACCTCATGTAGTCACTCAGGGGGCCAGGCTGATGGGAGTCTGGCCTGCAAGCTCCATCAGTCACCTTCATCCATCTGGAAGGGCGAGGTGAAGCTCCTTGTGGGACCCCCTGGGCAGCCCATCTGTGTGCTCTTCATTTTTCTTCATGTTGTAAATCTGGAATTTGGTTACTGCAAGTGAGCTGGGGGGACGTGGTCTAGCTGCAGACCGGCCTTGTTTGTTGAGCCCCTGCGGGGTGCTAGTCTCTGCTGCAGCATGGTCGTACTTCCATCGTTTCACTGATGAGGGCCCGGCTCAGAGTGTTAAGCAACCAGCTCAATATTGCACAGCTAGTAAGCAGCAGATCTGAGAGTTGGACACAGGCTGTTTGATCCTGTGATCTTCTCAGCCACCATATGCCTTGGTGACACCTTTGCCCCCTGCCTCCCCACCTAGGAATGATCCCTCCTCACATCTCTCCCCAGATCCACTTCCTGAAGCAAGGCTGTGGTGAAGACAAGGTCTGCCAGAGCAACCTGCAGCTGGTCCGTGCCCGCTTCTGCACCCGGGTCAGCGACACGGAATTCCAACCTCTGCCCATGTGAGGAGGGGCAGGGAGCATTTGGGGTGGGAGGGCACGAGTTCAAGGAGTGAAAGGAAGTCTCCACAGAAGGACTAGGCAGAGGGAGGGGCTGAGAGGGCGAAAGGCTAGAGAGGACCTGCTGATGATTCAGGAGACTGTGAGGTGAGGAGGTGACGGAGCCGCAGGGCTGCCCTGGCAAGCAATAGCAGTCCCTCCTAGCACGTCTGACGGTGTACAGTCGGTACACTTCAGTGAGGTGGAAAGTAATATTATCAGTCCCATTTTACAGGGAGGTTTAGTTACTTGACCAAGGGAAGTGAGTGGTGGAATGGGGAGGAGAAGGGCAGTCCCCTGACTCCAGTCATGCATGGAGAGACCCGAGACTTGGGTGGTGTGGGGAAGGGAGGAGGGAGGGCCTGGTGTGGGAGGAGGAACCTGGGCCATGGAGGCAGGGGCCTGGTGCATGAAGGCAGGGTGAGGCAGGTGCAGACTGGGGAAAGTGTCCAGAACTCAAAGCGAGTGGGTCTGACTCTCTAGGGATGCCGATGGGATGACAGCTCTGTTTGCACTGAGCGGGCAGCCAGTCCTTGGCCTGGAGCTAGTGGTTACCAACCTGCCCTCAGATCCTGCCCGGCCACAGGCTGATGGGGATGATGCCCATGAGGCCCAGCTCCTGGTCACCCTCCCGGCCTCGCTGCACTACTCAGGGGTTCGGGGCCTGGACCCTGCGGTGAGGACCTGTGTAGGTGGGGTGGGGTCTTGAGGGGCTGCAGCGACCCAGCCTGACCCCTCCTCTTCCTCAACTCCAGGAGAAGCCACTCTGCCTGTCTAATGAGAATGCCTCCCATGTCGAGTGTGAGCTGGGGAACCCCATGAAGAGAGGTGCCCAGGTTGGCTTGTCTGCCCATATCCCTATCTGAGGCATCTCTGTTTGAGTCCTTGGCCCTCCCCTGATTCTAATCTCCCTCCACCCTTGGCTTAGGTCACCTTCTACCTCATCCTCAGCACCTCAGGGATCACCATTGAGACCACGGAGCTGGAGGTGGGGCTGCTGTTGGCCACGTAAGCCTGGTGGGGCCAAGAGGGGTGATGTGGGGGCAGTTAGATCAGTTTCATCTGAGCCTTTTGGGAGTACCTGTGCCTGCTGCCCACATTTGCCCCTGCTCACCCGCCAGGATCAGTGAGCAGGAGCTCCATCCCATCTCCGCTCGGGCACGGGTGTTTATTGAGCTGCCACTGTCCATTGCAGGGTAAGCCCTGCCCAGGTGGGCACCTCTGTGGAAGGGAGGGGTCATCCCCACTCCCAGCCCTGGGCTAGCTCTGCTTTACTTGGCCTCCTGACACCTGTCCTCATCCCTGTTTTGACCCCTCCATGCCAGGGTGGCCACTCCCCAGCAACTCTTCTTCTCTGGGGTGGTGAGGGGTGAGGCAGCCATGCGGTCTGAGCGTGATGTGGGCAGCAAGGTCAAGTATGAGGTCACGGTAAGTGTCTTGGATGTGGCCCCTCCAAGGTCCCCCTCTGTCCTTGGCACAGAGGACAGGTGGAGCCAAGTCCTAAGGTCTGTGTGGCATTGTGGTTGTCCAGTGAGTTAAAGGCTTCTGCCCTGCACCTGGACCCTGGCTGTGGGCAGCTACTTGTGCTGGGGTCTCAGGTGACCATTTCCTGGTCACTTCTGTCTAGCTATCTCACCTGCTGGTCTGGGAGCCCATGAGAGCCCAGGGAAGCTTCTCCCCTGGGGAATGGGAACATGGGGCGGGTGGATGTCTCTTCCTAGAACTCTGCCCTTGCTGCGGCCTCTCCTCACACCTCCAGGGACACCTCCAGGTGTTGCTGGGTTTGGTCTGGGGAGAGAACAGTGCCTGGTGGGCTTTAGGGTCCTGAATCTTTGTGAAATTCTGCTTCCCAAGGGCCCTGCCCTCCGCCTTTATCACTTCCATCGTTGTTGATTCAAGGTCTGCTGGAAAACTGAGCTCCCAGTCCTCATACTCTTGTGCCTACAGGTCTCCAACCAAGGCCAGTCGCTCAACACCCTGGGCTCTGCCTTCCTTAACATCATGTGGCCCCATGAGATTGCCAATGGGAAGTGGCTGCTGTACCCCATGCGAGTGGAACTGGAGGGTGGGCAGGGGCCCGGGCAGAAAGGACTCTGTTCCCCGAGGCCCAACATTCTCCACCTGGTGAGGTTTAGATGGGTGGGGGGGATGGAGGAGTGGGAGGGAGGGAGGTGAGAGGGTGGAGATTAGACATTGGGAGGGACGACACAGGATGCAGGCAGTGTGTTAGGGGTATAAGCCAAGAGGCAAGGCTGGGGAGGAAAGGATTGCTGCGTTTGGAGGGTCACTTGCTAGGCCTTCCCTCCTATATCTAGGATGTAGACAGCAGGGATCGGAGGCGGCGGGAGCTGGAGCCACCAGAGCTGCAGGAGTCTCGTGAGCAGCCAGAGCCCAGCACATCTTGGTGGCCAGTGTCCTCTGTTGAGAAGAGGAAGAACATTACCCTGGTGAGGGTGGGGAAACTCGGTGAAGCCAGAATGGGGCTGTGTGGTATGACAGAAGATGTCTGGGAGCACAGAGCTCCAAGATGGTGGGAGTCCAGGGAGGGTGGCCTGTTATGAAGTGTGATGGTTACATGTCTGGGGCAAGTTGATTAGACTGTTCACATCACAACTCCTAGGAGGGCGCATCTGGGAGGTAGATGCCACATGTCCACCCTGTCTCCTACAAGTGCTCACTCCAAAGCAGGGCACTTGGCCTACAGCCAGTTAGCCAAACATGGATTCTCCTCACATTATTGTATTTTTATTTTATGGACAGAGTCAAGCTGTCACCTGGGTAGAGTGCCGTGGTGTCACAGCTCACAGCAACCTCACACTCTTGGGCTTAAGCAATTTTCTTGCCTCAGCCTCCCAAGTAGCTGTGACTACAGGTGCCCCCCACAATGCCTGGCTATTTTTTTTGTTGTTGTTATTGTTGCAGCTGTCATTATTTCTTTAGCTGGCTTGGGCCCGGTTCAAACCTGCCAGCCCTGGTGTATATGGCTGGCACCATACCCACTGAGCTACGGGTGCCGCCATCTCCTCACATTTTTTTTTTCTCCTCACATTTTTTATAAAGCATTACATCTTAAAGGAGATGGGATGGGGTTAGTCTGTCCTCAAATTTTGAGTTTTGTTCATTGTTCTTTTGAACTCTTGGGAAAAAAAAAATTCAGTTTGAGTCAGGACATATGCTCGATTTTCACAATGTCAAAAGCACTACGAGTTTAAAAGTTCTAATAATGAAAATGACAATATATTGTATGTGATTCATTAAGTCTATCCCTTTTGAGCAGTTTTGCTTCTCCTTTTCCTACTGGCTTCATAGAGTTTTGTTTTTTAGTTGGAAATATAGAGCAAATTGGTAGCTGCTCTGTGCTCCTCCCTTCTAGGATGGGACTGGCAGTGAGAATGTGGTGGGAATGGAGATTAGGAGGGCATTTGGCTGGGCGAGGTGGCTCACGCCCATAAGCCTAGCACTCTGGGAAGCTGAGATGGGTGGATTGCTTGAGGGCAGAAGTTCAAGACCAGGCTGAGCAAGAGTGAGACCCCATCTATACTAAAAATAGAAAAATTAGCTGGGCATGGTGGTGTACATGGTCTCAGCTACTTAGGAGGCTGAGACAGGGGGATTGCTGGAGCCCAGAAATTTGAGGTTTTAGTAAGCTATGATGACCCCATTGCATTTCTAGCCTGAGAGACAGAACCAGGTTCTGTTTAAAAGAAAAAAAAAAAAGAGGGCATTGAGCCTAGCTGTTAGGAGGTGGAGGCAAATCCCAGGCCAGAGGGGTGAGCAATAGAGCCACGAGGTCAAGGAGGAGACTGTGGCAGGGGCATGTAAGCAGCGGGGCACTCTGGGGCTGGCTGCCTCTCCTCTGGGGCTCTAGCATCCCCATCCCCAGGGAGTATGTCATGAATCGGGTGTACGAACCTGTGTAATTGCTATTGTTCTGTGGTCTGAGTGGTCCTGCCCTCTCCACAGGACTGATTTCCTTTGAGAGGCCTCCCTTTTTAATAAGAACTTTGAAATTTTAAAACTTATTTGTTTATTTTTGACCAGGGCTGGGTTTGAACCCACCACCTCTGGCACATGGGGCTGGTGCCCTACCCTTTTGAGCCATAGGTGCCATCCAACATGATGTTTTGACATAGTCTACATTGTGGAATGACTAGATTGAGCTAATTAACATATGCACCAACCTCACATATCTTGTGGTGAGAATATTTTAAATCTATTCTCTGTTATTTTCAAGTACATAATATAGTGTTATTAACCATAGTCATCCTATTATATAATAGATCTCTTGAACTTATTATTCCTGAATAAGTCCAAGCTTTATGCCCTTTGACTAATATCTCCCCAACCCCGCTAAATCCCCCAGTCCTAAGTAACCACCATTTTTATCTTTACTTTTATGAGTTCAACATTTTAGATTCCACATATAAGTGAGATCATTCAGTATTTATTTTTCTGAGTCTGGCTTATTTCACTTAACATAAATTTCTAAAATAGGTTCTTTGATATACAACGAAGGCAGAAAGCCTTGATTTTTAGACAGTTTGACTAAGGCTTCTTGAATGGCTCAAAAGTGGCAAAATAAAACATGACAAAGAATTCAAAGCTCTCAAAGCCATTCTTCTGTATGTGGATTGTAGTGTGATGAATATAACATAACTCTCAGGCAAATGTGTCATTAGATGGTGGTTGGGCCCCATGGATTTGGCCCCAGCAGCTCCAGGAACGGCCTCCTCCCCCTTCAGTGAATTTGGGCTCAGGTGTGGCTTTGATGACTGTGGACCTGAGTTTAAATATCTGCTCCACCACTTACTAGCTTTGCCAGCTCTGTGATCTGAGGCAGGTTGCTCGGCCTACATGGCCCTCAACTTTCTTGTTTGAAAAATGGGGGGATAGTACGATGCACCTTGTAGGACTGTTGTAAAGCTTAAATAGTGTAAGTGGCCAGTTGTAGGTGCTCAGCAAATGGGACTGTCATTAGGTAACATGAGCATCAATTGGAGAAGCTGCTCTGCCCGCCGCTGTCATGTCCCCCACACATTTCAAAGCCACATAGCTCAGATTTGGGGTGGTGGCTATTTTGGACCAGGGGTTAGTTTGGGAAGATTTCCTAGAGGAGGGGAGTTTGAGAGATGGCAGGATCGGCAGAGGAGGGCTGAGCCGTGTAGAGCCCTGTCTGTCCTCATCCCTAGGACTGCGCTCGGGGCACAGCCAACTGTGTGGTGTTCAGCTGCCCACTGTACACGTTCGACCGTGTGGCTGTGCTGCACGTCTGGGGCCGCCTCTGGAACAGCACCTTTCTGGAGGTGAGAACACCCCTGGGGCTCCAGTTTGGGTTACTTTATCCCCCACAGCCCTTTTGGGGCTCACCTCTCCTGCTTCCTGCCTGTCCAAATGCAGCTGGACTCTCAACACAAGCCAGGCAGAAATACCCTCTGTGTTGGGCACCATTCCATTTATAATTTCAGGAGGAAGGGAGATGAGAGCATTCAGCAGGAGGGTCTCTGTCCCAACCCCTTTAGGAATACTCAGCTGTGAAGTCGCTGGAAGTGATTGTCCGAGCCAACATCACGGTTAAGTCCTCTATCAAGAACTTGCTGCTCAGAGATGCCTCCACAGTGGTGAGCTCCAGGGCTGGTGGGTGAGGGGAACTCTCTTCCTTCCTGCCCCCTCCAGCTCTTACTTCCTTAACCCCTTGCTCCCTAGATCCCAGTGATGGTATACTTGGACCCCATGGCTGTGGTGGCAGAAGGAGTCCCCTGGTGGGTCATCCTCCTGGCTGTCTTGGCTGGGCTGCTAGTGCTGGCACTGCTGGTGCTGCTGCTGTGGAAGGTGAGGCTTGTGGGTGGTGTGGGACTGATGGGGCCAGACCTCCAGGTTCCGCAGGCAGCCTGTTAGTTGCACTAAGGTTCTCTCACCTGCCCACGCACTCATGTATTTAGCAAATCTGCATTACATACCTGCCCTGCCTGTGCCAGGAACTCTATTAGGCCTCTTAATGATGTCTCAAAGATAAGTCAGATGCAGATCTTGTCCTCAGGGCCTTTGTAGTGGGAATGGTGTGCCTGTGGTCAAGGAAAAGGCAGATGATGAGTCGAGAAAATGCAGTGTGATGGGAGGCCAAGGCAAGACAAGCCTGAGCAAAAAGCAAGACCCCGTCTTTACTAAAAATAGAAAAACTGAGGCAAGAAAACTGCTTAAGCCCAAGAGTTGGAGGTTGCTGTGAGCAATGATGCCACAGCACTCAACCCAGCTCAACCCAGGGTGATACCTTGAGACTCTCTCTCAAAAAAAAAAAAAAGAGGGGCAGCACCCATGGCTCAGTGAGTAGGGCACTGGCCTCATATGCCAAGGGTGGTGAGTTCAAAACCAGCCCCTGCCAAACTGTAACCAAAAGTAGCCAGGCATTGTGGCGGGCACCTGTAGTCCCAGCTACTCAGGAGGCTGAGGCAAGAGAATCACCTAAGGCCAAGAGTAGAGATTCCTGTGAGCTGTGACGTGACAGCACTCTACTGAGGGTGACAAAGTGAAACTGTCTCTAAAAAAAAAGAGAAAAGAAAATGCAGTGTGAGTTCAGAGGAAGGCAGACCTAATGAGTGGCAATGCTGGAGCTGGGCCTCAGAGAAAGGTGCAGTAGTAGGGCCTGGATGTAGGGAGATGGGGGGCAGTGGGGGCTGAGCCTTCCGGATGTCACAGAGGCAGGGAAGTACAGTCTGATCTAAGTAGGATGTGGTAGTGAAGCCTGGAAAGGTCACTGTGGCCAAGAAGGCCCACAGACGTGGACAGCTGCCTCCAGGGCAGAACTCAGAACGTGCATAGACCAGGCTCCACGTGGAACCATTCTTGTACATGCTGAGCTGTATGCTGAATCCTGTTGGTATCTGGGGCTCAACAAAAGAGCACACACATGCACATGTCAGTATAAGGAATCATACACCTCATCAGAGATCATACCCTGAGCCACATGCCATGTTTGGGGGACGTGGGAAAACCCTTGCATGTCCTTGGGCTCTATGGAGAACTGTGCCCTCCCCTACCCTTTGGCAAGTGTGAGTCATCAGTGGACCAGCTCCAGAGTGGCATCCAGGCTATCTTAGGGAAGATTGATGCCTTTGTGGAATGGCCCCAGGATCCCTGCTCCCTGCTTCCATGTAAGGGAGACAGAGCAGAGAGAGGGGCCTCTTCCTTCCTCAGTCTTCCCATCCACTGCCTCCTCTGTCCCTTCCACCCCGACTTCCCAGTGTGGCTTCTTCCATCGGAGCAGCCAGAGCTCATCTTTTCCCACCAACTATTACCGGGCACATCTGGCTGTGCAACCCTCAGCTGTGGAAGTTGGGGGTCCAGGGACCGTGGGGTAACTGTTGTGTGTGTGCATGTGTATTTGTGTGTGCATGTATCTGTGTGTGGATGGGTATGTATGTATATAAGTGGAGCTCCCAGCATTCAAGGGATTAGGAACCGGCAGGGTGAAGAAATGTGATTGCATGAGAGTGATGTGTGTCTTAGGCACTGAGGCGAGAAGTTCCAGAAGGGTGAGGCTGGAGGGTGAGTATGCCCAGCCTGGGGCATGCACAATGGGCAGGGTGGCTGTGGAGTGTGAGCATGTGGGACTGTTGGGAGACCCTATGCACCCGTTTTCTGTGGGCATGAGTGTGCAGAGATGGGTGTGCAAGGAGATGCCGCACAGTCTGAGCATGTAGGAGTTGTGGGCAGTCCTAAGTGTGAGTGTGTAAGGGGCACACTGCCACCTTGGTATACAAGGGCTGGGATGGTCCTGACTTAGGGAGGGCATAGACTGCCATATTCATGGATGAGAGGGCCATGCTCTAAGAGGGATGCTGCTTGGTGTACAAGAACATGTGTTTGTGTGTGTGATACTCGGGAGGCATTGTTCCAGATATGCAGGGCTCTGGGAAGCCATTTTCTTCCTCCGATCTTATGTTCTGGGGGATGCTACTGGGTCCAGAAGACTGGATGGGTGGAAACCTTTAGGGCAGGGGTCCTCAAACTTTTTAAACAGGGGGCCAGTTCACTGTCCCTTAGACCATTGGAGGGCCAGACTGCAGGCCCCGGGATGAGTCAGCTGCTAAGCAGGACAGGCAGTGGTGGCAAAAACACCCGGCGGGCCGGATAAATGTCCTCTGCGGGCCACATGTGGCCCGTGGGCCATAGTTTGAGGATGCCTGCTTTAGGGGGCCTTTCACCTTTAAGACCCTCTTTCAGGGGCCGAGGAAGATGTCCTTGGTCCTGCACTGTGGACCCCCTCCTGGTCTTTCTCTCGCTATGAATGAGAATCTGGGTGTACAGCATGGATGGTGGCATCTTGGGGACTGCCCACTGCCTTTCTTCCTGTGCCAGGGCTGGTGAGGGCAAGGAGCTGGGCTGTGCTGGTGTCTGCTCCAGGGGCCACAGCCAGCTCCTCATGGTCTAGCCTGGTGTCCTTACAGATGGGATTCTTCAAGCGGGCGAAGTACCCCGAGGCCACCGTGCCCCAGTACCACGCAGTGAAGATTCCCCGGGAAGACCGACAGCAGTTCAAGGAGGAGAAGACGGGCACCATCTTGAGGAACAACTGGGGCAGCCCCCGGCGGGAGGGCCCCGACGCACACCCCATCCTAGCTGCTGATGGGCATCCCATGCCAGGCACTGCTTAGCATCCTCTGTCCAGCCTGGCCTATGGGTCCCCTCCACTCCTTCCCTGGGTGAAGAGGGTAGAATGGGTTGCTCATATCATATTAAGATTTGGCAGGATCTGCTTCCTCAGGGGCGCAGCCCTCTCCCACCCGTGAGAACTCCTGCCCCCCAGCTTTCCCTTAGGATGCTGTGAGATGAGAGGGCATAAATCAGGGTTAGGTGGGGCTGAGGGGTAGGGTGAGAGGGGCAGGGATGTCCTGATGCAAAGGTGGGGAGATGGGATCCTAATCCCCCCTTTCCCATCACCCTGTATTAAAGGACCCCAAGGACCTATCTCCTCGAAAGTGCCTTAGCCTAGAGGGTCGGGGAGGAGGTTGTGTCGCTGACTCAGGGACTCCTCCCACCCGAGTTCCCCATCCCCGACCTTAGTTTGCTGTATCACTCTAGTGGGTTTTGTCTATTTATTAAAAAATATTTGAGGACAAAAACTCTGGCTTCTTTACTGAATCTTGCTCCTTACCCCAGGGTCTCTTTACCTGACTGTCACTGACTCCCCTGGCTCAGGATGATGGCGGCAGTGGGGAGGGAGGGTCAGGGGGCCTGGCAAGGATGCGTGGACCATGACTTTTGTGACTGGTTCTAGAGGCTTCAGAGGAAGGCAGGGGGACCTTTACCATGGGAAGAAAGGAAAGGTGGTGGGCAAATAGTGGGTTAACTGTCCCGGGATTTGCAGTGAAGGACACAGCAGGGTTAACTCTTTCCTCCCTCTGGTCAGGGTAGGAGTAGGGCTCTTTTACTGTGGAAGGAGGGACTGAAGGTAAGAGCTTCCCCCAGCAGAGGTGGGGGACAGAGGGACTGGGGTGGTGGGGGGAGCGCTTCTCTCATTCTTCTACCAGACCCCCACCTGTGGGAGACATGAGGCTGGTGCAGAGGGAGCAAATGATTGCCTTGGGTTGGGGAGGTTATTTCACAGCCTTTCCCATGATGTGGGGCCCAACAGGGAGCCACTTGAAGGGAGGGGGCTGTCGTTCCATTTGGACATCAGAGAATTGGGCATTCTCCAGATCCTTCCAGGTCTCTCTGGTGAGGCAGCAGCCATCCCCAATGTGCTTCCAGGTGGGCTCTAGAACTTGCTGCCACATGAAGGCCCAGCTGCCACGTGGTTCAGCCACGTGCTCCCAGAAAAACAGCACTCCTCCCTGGGAGGAAGGAGAGAGTGGATGTCACTTATCTGTTCCATGCTGTCCTTTCTCCAACCTCAGTTTTATCATGCTGATCAAGCTGGGTCAACTTGAGGATGAAGTGGGAGCTGCTGGGCTGAGAGCTGGTCCTGCTCCTGACCACTCAGGCATCTCATGCCACCACCCTCCCATTCAGTGTGTGTATAGAACCGAGGGGCCCGGCTGGCTAGAGATCTTTCAGGCTGCCTGAATAGCTGAGAGCACACAGAGGGGAGACTGAGAACAGGCGCCGAGGATTTGGTGTGCACAGAGATGCAGGCACCAACCTTTCTGCTGAGACTCGGGTGTAAACATCGGCTTCTTCCCGGACAGCTCCCCAACATCCCAGGGAAACCTCAAGCTCTTTCCCCCCAAATACTCTCCCCAGGTGACCTCAGTCCTGCCCACGCTCTGAATGACCAGCTGCAAGCTGTCCATGTGTGATGTTTGGATCTCTCTCTCTGGGCTACATCTTTTTCTGACTCCCAGGTCTGGACTTCTGACTATCTATGTGGCTTCTCTGCTTGGCTGTCTCAGTAGCACCTCTGACCTAACAAGCCCTAAACAGGTTTCTTCCATCCACTGCTTCCTCAGCCACTCATGCCAGGAATCTGGAAACCAACCTCAACTCCCTTCTTTCCACAGCCAGCTTGAAATCTTACCTCTCGAACACTCATTTTCCCTACAACCCCCCTCACCTGCTCAATCCCTGGATCTTGATTTGAATGGCCTTCCCTCAGGCATCTTCCCCACCCCCACCCACCATGGTAGGTGATTCTCCTGCAGCTCCCACTGCACCCTCTGGGGTCCAGGTGGCACTGGTCATGTCTCTTGCTCACCCACAGGTAGGGGTGGTTGGGACTTCTGATGAGCTTGTACATCTATTCCCTGTCTGGGGCCCTGATGCCCTACACCCTCTGCCTCCCGTTCTGCTCACCGGCCTCAGCACTCTCCGGACCTCCCGCAGGACCTTCCTGGGGCTCTGCACAGAGCACAGCACCAGTGTGCAGACCACCGCATCCATGGAGCCATCAGCCAGCTGCTTCATGTCCTCTCCAGGAGCCACCACAAACTGATCATATTGGAGGTGCCTGTTCTCAGCCATGCTCTTTGTCAGGAACTTCTCAAAGTGGGGATTTGGGTCCAGGCAGGTGATCCTGCAGCCAGGTGGGTAGAATTGGAAGTTGGCACCAGTTCCACAGCCCAGCTCCAACAGGGCCACCTTCCCGGAGGCTCCCTGAAGCTCCTTTAACTGGCTAAAGAGCTCCCGTTTCTTGCTCTCCATCTTGCGGTTGCTCTTCGTGGTCAGCAGGGCCATCAGGTAGGGGAAATAGCTTTTGCACAAGGGCTGCCAGTAGCCCAGCAGAGCCATCAGGTGTAGGGGCAGCGTCAGGAACAGCACCAGCAGCTGCAGGAGTCGGACAAGGACGTCCATGGCAGACCAGTTCTGAATGGCACTTCCGACGGGGCACTGGACTCTTCCCTCTGCCTGGCCTCTGTAGGGACTGGTTTCCTCCCCCTGTCCAGGACTTTGCTCCTTGTCCCCTGCTTGGCAGTTTCCTATTTGCCAGGGTGAAGTGGGTGTGTGGAATCCCTCCAGAGGGCACACAGCCCTGCAGGTTCTTTTAACAAGTTTTATGCGGGAAAAGGGACAGGTGATGCTAGTTTTCTCGAGTTCTGGGGCACTGTGCCAAGTTGGAGTGGGTGTGCCTGGAGTAATCTCAGAGGGGAGCAAGAAAGGGGAAGAGGATATGTGTCAAGTCACAGACTTAAGGGGGCCAGTTGCAGGGAGCAGAGCTGACTCATGAGGCATGACCTGGCTTCATTCTGTCCTCAGGTCAGTTATGTCAGAGGGGCAATCGGGAAAGGAAGGGTGCTCTGCTAGAGGAAAAAGCAAGTGTACAGGACAGAAACTGCCTGCCTCTTTCTGGAAAGGGTGAGAACTTTAGCTTCATGGAGAATGTAATGAGTTGGAGAAATGAGAATGGGAACTAGGGGACAGTTACTCCTCAGAGGTTTCTCTCTCTCTCTCTCTTTTTTTTTTTT
>NW_003852438.1:10072054-10073819 GCF_000181295.1 Otolemur garnettii | reverse complement strand
GCCGAGCCTCTCTCTCTTTTTAAGAGAGTGCCAAACTTTCCTCTCTGTGTTGCCCAGACTAGAATGTCATGGTGTCAGCCTGGCTCACAGCAACCTCAGACTCCTGGGTTCAAGCCATCCTACTGCCTCAGCCTCCCAAGTAGCTGGGACTACAGGCACCTGCCACCATACCTGGATAATTTTTCTATTTTTGTACTGGTGGGGTCTTGCTCTTGCTCAGGCTGGTCTCAAACCCCGAAGCTCAAGGGATCCTCCTACCCTGGCCTCCCAAAATGCTAGGATTACATGCATGAGCCACTGCACCTGGCTGCATGTACTCTTTTTAACTGGCTTCTTTCACTAAGTATGTTTATTTGGAGATTCTGTTGCATATATCCATAGTTCATTTTTGTTGCTGAATAGTATTCTATGGTATGTATGTACCACAAATTATTTATGCATTCATGTGCTTAGAGACATCTGATTGTTTCCAGTTTCTTCTTCTTCCTTTTTTTTTTTTTGAGACAGAGTCTCATTCTGTTGCCCTGAGTTCAGAGTGCCCTGCTGTCATAGCTCACAGTAACCTTGAACTCTTGAGCTCAAGAGCTCCTCTTGCCTCAGCCTCCCGAGTAACTGGGACTACAGACAGTCACCACAATGCTCAGCTAGTTTTTCTGTTTAGTAGAGACGGCGTCTTGCTCTTGGTCAGGCTGCTCTCTAATTCCTGAGCTCAAGCAATCCACCTGTTGCAGCCTCCCAGAGTGCTGGGATTACAGATGTAAGCCACTGCGCCCTGCTTGTTTCTAGTTTCTGACAGTTACAAATAAAGCTCCCACGAACATTTATGTTTGTGTTTCTGTGTGGACATCTGTTTTTATTTCCCTTGGATAAATACCTGGACGTGGAATGGCTTACTGTTTATTTTGATGTTCAAATTACCTTGGGTAGCACCTTTGAGCTGGCCCCTGTCTCCTTTTGACGTGACCTTGATGTGACCCTTTGAGCGTTTTCTTACTTTCTGCCACAAGAAGATGTTCTAGGCTCATCTTACAATTTTCCCTGTTCAGCCCTGAACTTGGCCACTTTTCCAAGCTCTGGTTCTTGAATGGAGGATGGTATTTAAAAACCAAGATCTGAATATTGGGTGTTTTTACTGCTAGTGGGAAGAAACCGCTCTTGGGCTTTCTCTCTGGACACAGATTTGCTCTTTCCTATTATGAGTGAGGTTGAATTTTTTTTTTTATCTGATTAAGAGCTTCTGTATTTCATTTCTGTGAACCTTCCTTGCTTGTTTTTTTGTATGGGTTGTTGATATTTTTCTTGTTGATTTGAATAAATTCTTTATATTATCAGGGAATTAGCCACTTTTCTATGATATGAGTAGCAAACATTTTCCCCTTGGTTTGTTGCTAATATTTTAATTTTTTTATTAAATCATAGCTGTGTACAATAATGTAATCATGGGGTACAATGTGCTAGTTTTATATACAATTTGAAATATTTTCATCAAACTGGTTAACATAAGCTTCACGGCATTTTCTTAGTTATTGTGTTTAGACAATTATATTCTACACCTGTAAATTTCACATGTACCCTTGTAAGATGCACCTTAGGTGTGGTCTCACCAATTATCCTCCCTCCACCCATCCTCCCCCCTCCCCTCCCCTCTCTCTCCCCTTTCCCCTTCTTCTTGGGCTATAATTGGGTTATTGCTTTCATAAGAAAGCTATAAATTGGTTTCACAGTAGGGCTGAGTACATTGGATACTTTTTTTTCCATTCTTGAG
>NW_003852438.1:10068479-10069619 GCF_000181295.1 Otolemur garnettii | reverse complement strand
CCACAACGCCTGGCTATCACACTCTCTCTCTCATGTGCACACAGGCAAAGAGAGAAGGGACCTGTGGACCAATCCCGTTAGTAGGTCCAGGGTGTTAGCCAGGCAGGTATTCCTTGGGGAGCTTTAATTACTGGGTTTAAAGCAAGTAGGCACTGAGTTCTAGGGGGTCACACTGTGACTGAGAGGTGGTCACTTTAAGTTCTTGGTCAAATGGTCTGTTTAAAGGAGGCCTCCCAGGTGGGAGAAATGCCTCTAAGTGTTATGTCAGGCCACTGGTTAGAGACATTAGGGTGGGGTATGGTATTGGAAAGTGTGTCAAGGGTGACTGAGCCCTGCTTCTGGTGTAAGAAGGTAAAGTTAAACATATTTAAAAATGGATGCTGAGGCAACAGAACTTTATTGAGATACAATTCATATGCCATAAAATTCACCTATTTAAATTATGCAATTCAGTGGTTTTTACTGCAGTTGACCTTTGAACAACATGGGTTTAACCTGCACAAATCCACTAAAAAATAGATTTTCTTCTGCCGCTGCCACCCTGAGACAGCGAGACCAACGTCTCCTCCTCAGCCTCTCAGTGTGGAGAATGATAATCCACTTCCACTTAAAGAATAGTAAATATATTTTATCTTCCTTATTATTTTCTTAATGTCATTTCTATTTCTCTAGCTTACTAGATTCTAAGAGTGCAGTATATAATATACAAAATATGTATTAATTGACCATGTTACAAGGAAGGCTTCTGGTCAAGAGCGGGTTATTAGTAAACTACTTCATGTTTGAGGGATCAAAAATTACATGTAGATTTTCAACTTTGGGGGGCATCAGTCCCCTAATCCACGTGTTAGTTGGTCAAGGGCCAACTTTGGGGTCCCGTGCTGGATAGCGTGTTTTGGTTAATAATGGATATGACCATAGATGATAGTGGTCCCATAAGATTATAAGATTATAATGGAGCTAAACTATTCCTTTCGCCTAGTGATGTCTTGGTGATCCTGACCCTATATGGGCTGAGGGTAATGTGTGTGTGTATTTTAGTTTTTTCTTTTTTTTGAGACAGAGCCTCAAGCTGTCGCCTTGGGTAGAGAACCGTGGCATCACAGCTCACAGCAACCTCCAACTCCTGGGCTCAAGCGA
>NW_003852438.1:10065879-10068049 GCF_000181295.1 Otolemur garnettii | reverse complement strand
TCATTGTTGTTTGGCAGGCCCGGGCTGGGGATTCGAACCCGCCACCTTAGGTGTACATGGCTGGCGCCTTAGCCGGTTGAGCCACAGGCGCCAAGCCTGTAAAAAAAATTTTTAAAAAAAGTATTAGAAAGTTATATAGAATAGGATATAAAGAAAAATATTTTTGTACAGGTATACAATGTGTTTCTGCTTTAAGCTAAGTGAAATGCACTTAGCTTAAAATATCCATTCATCAGTTGATGGACATTTGGGTCATTTCTATACTCTGGGAATTATAAATATAATGCTACTGTGAATTCTTAGTTTTATCTTTTCTTTCTCCAAATGATTAATCTCTGCCTTTCCATGAATTTTTTGACATACTAATATGCCTTAGTAATTTTTAGATTAATTAAAAAAACCTTGTCTTGGCTCAGCGCCCATAGCACAGTGGTTATACTGTCAGCCATATACACCGAGGTTGGCAGATTCCAACCCGGCCCAGGCCAGCTAAACAATGACAACTGCAACAAAAAATGGCCGGGTGTTATGTTGGGCACCTGTGGTTCCAGCTACTTGGAGGCTGAGGCAAGAGAATCACTTGAGTCCAGGAGTTTGAGTTGCTATGAGCTGGGACTCCACGGCACTCTCCTGAGGGCAATATAGTGAGACTGTCTCAGGAAAAAAAACAAACAAACAACAACCTTGTCTTGACTCCACATCTCACTTTAGCTACCATCCCATTTTACAGATCCTCCACTTCAAAGTCCTACTTCTTGACTCATCTGCTCGTGTTATCTTGCTTTCCTCACCTTCCTTTCACTGTCAGTCACTCTCCCTGCAATCCACACTCCAATGACTGCTGTTCTGATCGAGGCCAGGCCCCACAGAGATTCCCTGTTCTCATCTTGTTTGACTTCTTAACAACTTCAGAAACATTGGCTACTACTTCTTCCTTGAAATAGTCTCTTGTCTAGGCTGTCCTAACATCACGGTCTGCTTGTTTTTGTACCCTCCCCCTGGCTGTTTCTTATTAGACTTCTTTTCTTTCTCTCTATCTTTTATAAACAGGGTCTTACTCTGACACCTAGGCTGGAGTGTAACTGGAGTGCAGGGGCAATCACAGCTCACTGCAGCCTTGAACTCCTGGTCTCAATCCTCCCACCTCAGCCTTCTGAATAGGGAGGTATACAGGTGTGTGCCATTGTGCCTGGCTATTTTTTTTCTTTATTTCTCTTTTTCTTTTTCTTTTCTTCCTCCCTCCCTCCTTCCTTCCTTTTTTTTTTTTTTTAAACGAGTATTTCCATTGTGGTTCTTTTCTTTTCTTCTTCTTTTTTCTTTTTTTGTAGAGATCGGGTCATGTTATGTTATCCAGGCTGGTCTTGAACTCCTGGCATCAAATGATCCTTTCACTTCAGCCTCCTAAAGTGCTGGGATTACAGGCATGAGCCATCATGCCCCACCTAGGCTTCTGTTTTAGATCTTTTTCGTCTACTCAACCTTTAAATTTTGCCTTTTTGGGTGTGGTCTGGATCTTCCTCTGTCTATATTCTTTCACTAATTTCATCCTTTAGGAAAATAGATTTTACTTTTTAGAGCAGTTTTAGGTTCACAACACAACTGAGAGTAAGGTGCAGAGTTTCCTCATAAGTGCCCCTTGTCCCCACTTATGTGAAGGCTCCACTGTTTTCAATATTCCCCACCAGAGCAGACATTTGTTACAATTGATGAACCTACAGTTACACATTGTCGCCCCATTCCTCCATTTTCATGGTTTAAAATATCATGTATATATTAATTATTCACAAATGTATTGCTTTAGTGCAGTGCTTTTCTCTGAGCTTCAAATTTGCATATCCAGTTACCTCTTGTCTAGTCTGTCCTAACATTGTGGTCTTCTTGTTTTTGTATCATTTCCCTGGTTGTTTCTTATTAGACTCCTTGACATCTTCCTCTGCTTATCTTCTTGATGTGTCGCACTTAACAGACCTACACTGGGACTTATGATACTCCCCAAATCTCTCATCTCATTCTGCCCACCCTCCTCTCCATCTCAGGAAATGGCACTGTCAGGTGCTTGATTGCTCAAACAAAAGCTGAGGATTCATTCTGTTTCTTTCCCTTCTCTGTCTCCTCCTTTACTTCTGTTTTTTAAAACTTTGTATAATTGAGAATTTTTTTTTTTTTTTTT
>NW_003852438.1:10060802-10065334 GCF_000181295.1 Otolemur garnettii | reverse complement strand
AGCCATCATTGTTGTTTGGCGGGCCTGGGCTGGGGATTCGAACCTGCCACCTTAGGTGTATGTGGCTGGCGCCTTAGCCGCTTGAGCCACAGGCGCGGAGCCTATACTCACATATGTTAATCCATTCTCTTCCTTCTTAGTCTAACCACCAGTTCTTTAGCTTAGGCCCACTTCATGTGGTATTTGGTTCTTCCCAATGGGCCCCCTGGGCTTTGGTTTTGGCTCTTCCAGTTACATTTTCCACATGATTGCTAAACAATGATTTACCCAAAACCCAAATAGGACTATGCCATGACTTTGGAAAAAAAATCTAATTTTTTTGCTCATTGTCCATTGAATAAAGTTCAAGATCCTTAATATGGCAGATAAGGTCTTCTGTGATTGGTCCCTAGTTGACCTTCCTCGTCTTCTTGGAAACTTTCTTCCTTGCTAACTGTGCTCAGACATGTGTGTAGCTCTCTGCTCGCCCACCTGTCTCCCTCTGCACGGCACTTAGCTCATTCTCTTTTTTTGTTAGATTCAGCAGAGGCTCCTTTTTGCCCAGAATGGCTTTCCTGATGACTCTCCAACTCTGCTGGCATTATGAGCCTCTTTAGCCTCTACTCTAGGTACTGATACTATTATTGTACTTACCATATTGTGCTGAAAAGATCTGTTTACATATCTGTCTCCTCTAATGACCTATTGTCTTATTGAACACAGAGACTATGTCTTTTATGTTCCTATAGCCTAGATAGAGTAATAATGATGTTTACAGAATGAACACATGCTATAAAGGAAGCAAAGGAATGAGGAGTAAACAAAACACACATCTAGGAAACTAGTGGGTGAAATTCAAAGCAGTACAACATGTCATTATTGCAAAATGTGTGCAGGCAGACCCCAAGTCCTGTGGGCTGGGGCATATTGGAAGGAACGAGTTCTCTTCCCTTGGCAGAAATTAGAGCTTTTGTTACTGTAAACCATTTTTTTTTTAAATTTTGCAAAACTATAGAAGCTTATTTCAGAGCTGTGTTATTCAGAGCATATTCTCTGCACCAATATTGGTGTCACTTGGGTGTTTGTTAGAAATGCAGATTCCTAGGCCCCAGCCCAGAGAAACGAATCTGAATCTGCACATTTTATAAGACCCCAGGCCAAGACTGAGTGCAGTGGCTCACACCTGTAATCCTAGCACCTTGGGAGGCTGAGGCAGGTAGATTGCCTGAGCTCAGAGGTTCGAGACTAGCCTGAGCCAGAGAGAGAACTAGTCTCTAAAATAGCTGGGCATTGTGGCAGGCACCCGTCATCCTAGCTACTCAGGAGGCTGAGGCAAGAGAATCGCTTGAGCCCATGAGTTTGAGGTTGCTGTTAGCTGTGATGCCACCGCACTCTACTGAGGGTAGAGTAACAATGTGAGATTCTGTCTCAAAAAAAAAAAAAAAGACCCTGGGCCACCATTCATATGCACAGTCTGTTTGAGAAGGCTGTCCTAGAAAACAACCTGTTGGCTGGAAGGGATGGAGCCTGTAAGCTCAGGGTCCTCAGGAAGTAGGGCTTGGTGGGGCTTGGCTGATGGATGTTAGAGTCAGATTTTAGGAGGGGAAAGCACAGGACTCAAATTTAGTAAATGTTCTGGACACTCAGTATCTCATAGGTTCAAGGGAGCTTTCTGGGGACTGGGACTAGGCTTGGCTAACTGGACATAATTAGGCTAGCCAACACACCAGGCAGGCTAGGTGAGGCTGGAAGTGGACCTAGACAGAACCAGTAGGTGGGAGAGACAGTTAGAGCCTGGGGTGGGGTGGGGGGAATCCGATGAAGCAATTCCTGGGGTTGGGCAGGGATTGTGGCCAGGCCCTCATCTCAGAAGGTCAGAGATAGGGCAAGCTTCAGGAATGGGGTGAGGCTCAGGGTTGGGATAAGTGTCAGAATGTTTGATGCAAACATCATTGTTGCTAATCCAAAGTAATATTTTTTTATTTTGAAGCGTTAGTTGTTAAAATGCCCTGCTTTATACTGTAGTTGGCAGGCTTTTGGCCACCTCTGGTCCTAAGGACACCTCACAGGGAGCAGGGAGGTGAAGCTGTGGCCCAGAGTGCTCCTCTGTTGACATGTATTTATTAGGTGACTCCTGCATGCCACCCTCCTGTGTTCAAATATGAGGTTTTCATATTTCATAGCAAAAATAGTTGAAGCCACCAGATGTGAATTGGAATGTTAATGACATGTATTAAGAAGTACTGAGATGACCACTTTCCTCCTGTCAGAGTAGAGAGCTGGCTGGAATTTGGAACTTGCACCTGGTCTGGGAGGGGCCGAGTGACCTACTGGAGCTAAAGCTGGCTCAGGAGGTCAGCTATTCCTCAGAGTGGTAATGTTAAGGTTATTGTTTCGAAAGGAATAGGGTCAAAACCTTAACATCAGGGGCAATATATGCTTTTCTTAACATGAAACCAGATTGTTTTGACTTGGGAGAAAAATTCTGTGATGAGATGTGCTTGCTTTTTAGGTAACTTGGGAGGAAACTGGCTGCAGCTTGCAGTGTCTGCTTCATTCATGGAAACAGAGGTAGCTCCGCCTCACTTTGGATCTGGTAAAATCTGGATAGAGGCGTGATTATGTTATTATTTGGCCAAAATCTGAAGCTTGAACATGGGTTGAGAGAAGGGGAAGGGTCCACAAGAAACCATTTTCTTCCTAAAACCTGGCTCCCTAAGGGCTCATGCTTATGTGACAGGAAGGAATAAGTTATTTAGATAAAGTAGTAGTGCTACTCTGTAATAGTTCCCTGGCCCGATGGGAAAGTAACAGTGGAGATCTCCATTACAGCACTGGGAATGATTCTTTTTCTCCCTGGGGAGGCCTGGACAGGCGAGCAGATGCTATCAGGGGTGAGATAGGATGGACATGGATGGGGAGGGTTTCCCTACCCCACCTCCTTGGGTTTGTTAGGAAGAGTCAACATTTGATCCACTGAGCTACAAGTCCTGCTCCTGGCAAGGGAGAACTTGAGGCTGATTCATTCAAATTCTCACTGCCTTCCTTTGATCTGGGAGCAAAGAAGTCCCCAATAGGACAGAAAGGAGGGGTCTTATTGATAAAGTGTGGGTGGTGCCCCTGCCAGTGTAGCCTGAGCTGAGGGGAGGACCTGCCTTCTCAGCCCTGGGGATGTTGGTCTGCCGCAGTCCACCAGCGCCTTGGAGGGTGTTGGTGGGGAGCCTGCAGGAGGCTCCAGTGGTTGGAGGAGCTGGATAGCTGCTGGAGGGACACCTCCAAGTTGCCAGCTTAGTGGTGTCTCCACCTCAGCCTCTGTCTCTCTGGCTGAACAGGGAATGCCCCTATTACCCAGGTCTGGTTAATTTCATGTAAGTTTCCTAGGCCTGGGAACCCAAAGGATTGCATCCATTCCTTTGTTGGGCTATTTGTCCTAGACAAAGGACCCAGAGAGCAATTTTTTTGCAACTTGGATTTTTCCCTCTGCCAGGAGCTTTGGTGCTTTTTCTCTGTATTCTCTTCTGTAAAATAAAACCCATCTTACCATTGACCTGTGGTTGGTAGATTCATTCTTTGAATCCTGAGACCAAGGAGCTACTGAAGAAGAAATTCCAGTAACATTATTATCGTTCAGGGAATGAGAAGAGCTAGGTCTGGCTGTGTATTCATAAAGGGCCTCAAGTACAGTATAGACTTTGCTGTTATGGCCAAATAAGTTCACATTGTCTCTGTTATTGACTGGTTGTAGTCAAAGATTTGGTTAGTTAAAAAACATGTAAAATATTTTATTGACTATTTCAATTAACTTTGTTCTGGCATTTTATTTTACAGTATATCCACTGTCTAAAAAATGGAAGAGGTCTAGTCCTGGCCTCGCTATACCCAGGTTATAGACAGAATGCAAAATCAGCTATGACAACTGTCGAAAGTTACTAATGGTTCTGTATGTTCTGAACCAGTGTGAAATTTATATCTCCCTCTCAAATAGGCACTAAAAACAAAGGAAACCATGAAGGCCAGTTTCATGGCTCTATGTATCATTGCCACGCAGCTTGTGACCACTCCCTTCACTCAAGACTCCAAACCTGCTGGTGCTGAGGTGCTTCTGAGATAGAGAGCTGTCTGGGCATTGCTGCTGTAGCACTAATTGAGTCAGGAAGTCTCAAAACAAAGTTTCTAATTGCCCTGATCAAAACAGGATGAAGGCAGGGCAGTTCCAACCCATTAGAACTAAGATGGCAGAGAAACACAGAACAGTTGGTCCCCTTGTTTAGCCTGTTTTTAAACAGGAAGGCAACAGGAGCTGGGAGGCAGCTGTTTTATGCGCAGAGAACTTGCCTGTGCTGTCTGCGGCGCACACTTTGTAACTTTCTACAGTTAATGAATAAATCTCATATTTACTTTATTCTGTACTTTAGTACCCTTAAACTATGGTCCTGGGGAAACAGAGGGCTCATCCTGAGGTTTCAAAACTCTGGCATCTGGCAGAAGACAACTCTGAGTCCCTGAAATCTTTTATAGTTGGTTTCTTTCTTTCTTTCTTTTTTTTTTTTTTT
>NW_003852438.1:10058068-10059336 GCF_000181295.1 Otolemur garnettii | reverse complement strand
TGCTCTGATGTCTTTGGATTAGGCCAGGAGACCTTCACTCACTTGTGTGTCTTATTATTATTATTATTATTATTATTATTTTGAGACAGTCTCACCACTCTTCTTACCGAGTTGCCCTCGGTAGAATGGTTAGGTATCACAGCTCACAGCAACCTCAAACTCTTGGGCTTAAGCGATTCTTTTGCCTCAGCCTCCCAAGTAGCTGGGACTACAGACGCCTGCCACCATGCCCAGCTATTTTTTTTTATTACAGTTGTCATTGTTTAGCAGGCCCAGGCTGAGTTTGAACCTACCAGCCTAGGTGTATGTGGCTGGTGGCCTACCCACTGAGCTACAGGCACTGCCAGGTTCTCCCTTTTTTAGGCTTAATAATACTCAGTTGTACATATGTACATAGTTTCTTTATCCATTCTTCACTTATAGATACATAGGTTGTTTTCATATGTTGGCTATTGTGAACAATGCTACAATGAAAGTGGCAGGGTAGGTATCTTTACATTCTAGTGATTTAATTTCCTTTGGGTATGTACCCAGAGAGTGTTTGCTAGGTCATATGGTATTTTTGTGACAGTCTTTGTCTGGTACTTGGCCACAGTGCAGTGGCATCATTATAGCTCACTCACTGCAACCTCCAACTCCTGGGCTAGAGTGATCCTCCTCCCTCAGCCTCCTGAGCAACTGGGATTATACCACCATGCCTGGCTAATTTCTTTTAATTTTGGAGAGATGGGATTTGTTCCTGCTTAAGCTGGTCTTGAACTCCTGAGCTCAGGCAAACCCATCTCGGCCTCCCAGAGTGCTGTGCTGGGATTACAGGGGTGAGTTGGACCTGGAAGTTCTATTTTTAATTTTTTTAGGAACCACCTCTGTACTGTTTTCCCTTGGGGCTGCACCAATCTGAATTCCCATGTTGGGCTGTTTCTTTAGGACCCCCACTCTATCCTGAGGCCCCAGGGCACTAGTAAGGAAGTGTGATTAAGAGCAGAAGGAGCACTTCTGGAATGCTGAAGTAAAGATCCTTGAAAATCTACTCTTCCATAAAAACAGCAGGGACATTAGGAAACACTGTCAAAATCAAGATTTTCAGAACTGTAGAAATTAATCAATCTGAGGGGAATTTTTTTTTTTTTTTGAGACATAGTCCCACGATGTCATCCTGGGTAGAGTGCTGTGGCATCATAGCTCATAGCAACCTCAAACTCTTGGGCTTAAGTGATTCTCTTCCCTCAGCCTCCCAAGTAGCTGGGACCACGGGTGCCCGCCACAGT
>NW_003852438.1:10051005-10057992 GCF_000181295.1 Otolemur garnettii | reverse complement strand
AACCTGCCAGCTCTGGTGTATGTGGCTGGTGTCCTAGCTGCTGAGCTACAGGCGCTGAGCCTGAGGGGCATTTTTTTCCCCCAAGAAAAATGGCTTGACTTTTTAAAAGAAGAGGGAGCTTTGTGGTGTTTTAATTTGCTTTCTTGCCACTCTCTCTTCCCAGCTCCATGGCAGCCTGGAAATAAGCAGCACTGGAACTGGGGTAAGTGTAGAAACCAGAGGTCTTGCAGCCCCCAGAGGCTGTAGAATGGGTTCCGAGATGCCCCAATGAGCTATCTCCAGAGAACTATCACTATTGACCTGACTGGAAGAGGCCACGAAAAAGCATCATCCATAGGGCATTTTTTTTTTTTTTTTTGAGACAGAGTCTTACTCCGTTGTCCTGGGCAGAGTGCTGTGGCATCATGGCTCACAGCAACCTCAAACTCTTGGGCTCAAGTGAGTAGCTGGGACCACAGGCTCCCACCACAGTGCCAGGCTAATTTTTCTATTTTAAGTAGAGATGGGGTGTCACTCTTGCAATCCACTTGTCTTGGCCTCCCAGAGTGCCAGGATTACAGGCTTGAGCCACCGTGCCCATCGGAGGGTATGTGTTTATTTGGTCACTAAGGAAAGCCTTATGCCCAGGCATTGTCGAATCATCAGTGACAATTTAAAAACTTGCAGCTGCCTGAGGCAGCAGGCAGAGAAAGAAAACTTGTTTCTCTCCAGTGGGAGAAACAAGAAGCCAGACAAAAATCTTACAAAGAAAATCTGGGGATGTCCATAGTAAAAGTACTCAAAAGCTCTTACTTATTCCTGGGGGGGCCTCAACACATACGTGCAAGGATATGCCCCTGTCACCTCTGGCTCACCTTCTAGGTCTGTGTAAGCAGAAAGCCAAGGCTACATCATAGTTACACACTCCTTTAAAAAGTATCGAAGGCATCTCACACACACACACACACAGAGCCAAGGGGGGGAGACTGAATGGTTAAAGGCATTTAAGGAAACCTCTGTTCTATCACTAGTTGACTGCTAAGCTGGCCAAGCAGGGACTTCAGTGGTCACCCATGTCAAAGATTACAAACTTTACAGAGTTGTCCAGGCAAGTCACTAAACAAATAAACTCACAGAGGAGTACCAACGGCAGCCACAGCAGCTGCCACAACAAACAGCAGCAATAAATCCCGAGGGAGTGGGAATGTGATTTCCAGTCCAATGGAAATGGAAAATTAAAATGCTTAATTTTCAACAAAAGATTATGAGACTGCAAAGGAACAGGGGAGTATGGCCCATGTGTAGGAAAAAAGCACACTCAATGGGACCTTCCCTGAAGAAGTCCAGATGTTGGACTTAATAGATACTCCCTTATAATCCCCTTTTGATCTGTAAGAATAGTAGGTATGCTCCCTGTTTTCATTTCTAATTTTAGTAATTTGGCTCTTTCTCTTTTTTTTTCTTCCTCACTCTAGTTAAAAGTTTGTCAATTTTGTTGATCTTTCTAAAGAACAAACTTTTCATGCTGTTGATTTTTTCTATTCTTCTTCTATTTCTGATATTGATTTCCACTGCAATCTTTATTTCCTTCATGATAAACTGAACCTCTTAATCATTTACAAATGTTTTTCTTGGCCAGGATGGTGGCTCACGCCTGTAATCCTAGCACTCTGGGAGGCTGAGGCAGGAGAATTCCTTGAGGTCAGGAATTCGAGACCAGCCTGAGCAAGAGTGAGACCCTGTCTTTATTAAAACTAGAAAAATTTGCTGGGTGTTGTGTCAGGTAACTGTAGTCCCAGCTACTCAGGAGGCAGAGGCAGGAAGAGCGCTTGAACTCAGGAGTCTGAGGCTGCTGAGGTTGATATCAGGGCATTCTCGCCTGGGGAAT
This sequence comes from Otolemur garnettii, assembly GCF_000181295.1. Taxonomy (NCBI): domain Eukaryota; kingdom Metazoa; phylum Chordata; class Mammalia; order Primates; family Galagidae; genus Otolemur; species Otolemur garnettii. The sequence goes on along the minus strand of NW_003852438.1, from coordinate 10,056,125 downwards.
AGAGTGAGACTCTGTCTCAAAAAAAAAAAAAAATTCTTTATTTGTAGTAACAATTTTTGTCTTACACTCTATTTTTTTTTTTTTTTCCGGGGCTGGGTTTGAACGCGCCACCCTCGGCATATGGGACTGGCACCCTACTTCTTTAGCCACAGGCACTGCCCTACACTCTATTTTTGTCTGACATTATTATAGACATTTAACAACAGAGCCCCTAAATACATGAAGAAAAAACTGACAGATATGAAAGAAAAGAGACAAATCAATAATAGTTAGAGACCTCTAAATTCCACTTTCAATGATGAATAGAATTATTAGCAGAAGAGCAGCTAGGGAATAGGAAACTTGAGCAATACTGTAAATTACACTTACCAGACACCTCTAGAGCATTTCACTTACTAACAGCAGAACACATTCTTCTTAAGTGCACATGGATTATTCCCCTCAAGAGGCCATTTGTTAGGCCGTAAAATAAGGCACAATAAATTTAAAAAGATTTAAAATCAAGCCAGGTGCAGTGGCTCACGCTTATAATCCTAGCATTCTGGGAGGCCAAGGCAGGTGGATTGCTTGAGTTCAAGACCAGCCTGAACAAGAGCAAGACCCCATCTCTAAAAAATAGGCAGGCATTGTGGGTGTTTGTAGTCCCAGCTACTTGGGAGGCTGAGGCAAGTGGAACACTCATGCCCAAGAGTTTAAGGTTCCTGTGAGATATGATGCCATAGCACTCTACCAAGGGTGATAAAGTGAGACCCTGTTTCCAAAAACAAACAAACAAAAGGATTAAAAACTATACAAAATGTATTCCGTGGTCACAGTGGAATTAAATAAGAAATCAACAAAAGAAAGAAATTTGGGAAGTTTGCAAACATGTAGAAAGTAAATAAGATATTCTTAAATAATCAGTGGATCCAAGAAGAAAATTTATAGTTGTAAACACTGACCGATTAAACTTCAAAAGTAAACATTTTATGGGCTGGGTACAGTGGCCCACACTTGATCCTAGTACTCTGAGAGGCTGAGGTGGGAGGATCCTTTGCGGTCAGGAGTTTGAGACCAGCCTGAGCAAAAGCAAGACCTGGTCTCTACTAAAAATAGAAAAATTAGCCAATGCCTGCAGTTCTAGCTACTTGGGAGGCTGAGACAGAAGGATCTCTTAGGAGTTTTCGGTTGCAGTGAGCTATGATAACACCACTGCATTCTAGCCTGGGGGAAAGAGTGACTCTGTCTCAGAACAAATAAACAAGCAACCCCCCCCCCACCAAAAAAAAATCCTCAACAAAGACAATAGAAAAAACTCTGTGCCTCTAAGGATATCATCAATAAAATGAAAAAACCCACAGAGTAGAAGAAAATATCTAATAAGAGAATTTTATTTAGCATACATAAAGCCGTCTTACAACTCACCAGTGAAAAGTCAAATACCCCAATTAAGAAAATGGGAAAAGGATATGAATAGTCATTTCTCCAGAGAGGATCTACATATGGCTGAGAAGCACCTGAAAGATGTCGGACAGCATTAGCCCCTGGAAATGACAATCAAAACCACGGTTGGATACCACTTCATCCCCATCAGGATGGCTCAGATTAAGACAGTAACAAGTGTTGATAATTTCTGGATAAACTGGAACCCTTGTTCATTGCTAGTGGGAAGATACAATGAGGTAGCCGAACTGTTTGGCAGTTCCTCAAAATATTGAACACAGAGTTACCATAAAACCCAAGGATCCTATTCTCAGCTTTTTTACAAAAGAACCTACAAACTGATGAATGGATAAGCAAAACATAGAATATCCACACAATGGAAGCCTATTGGCAATACAAAGGATTGGATTCCCCAGTGCTACAACACTGATGAACCTTGAGAATGCCATGCTGAGTGAAAGATGCCAGTTACAAAAGATCACATGTTGCACGATCCTATTTGCACAATATGTCTAGAATAGGCAAAGCCATAGACAGAGATAGCAGGTTAGTGGTTACCAGCGGGATGGGGAAGGAAGAATGGAGAAAGACTGAGAAGGGCACAGAGGTACTTTTTGGAATGGTGAAATGCTATAAGCTTAGATCGTGAGGATGGTTGCACAACTCCATGAATATACTGAACACCACTGAATTGCATATATAAAATGAGTGGATTTTATGGTATATAAATTATACCTCCATAAAGCTGTAAAAAATAATACAAATAAAACCCAGTGTCCTTTCCTTTGTCTCTCTGTGCTAAAAAGAAAATAGGAGCAATGATTTCTGCCCTTGGATTATAGGTTCTCAAGTAGGGGCAATTTTGTCCCCCAGGGGACATTTGGTGACATCTAGACACAGTGTGGTATTGCAAATGGAGAGAAGGGCGTTACTTGCATCTAGTGGACGGAAGCCAGGGATGCTGGTGAACATCCCACCACACACAGGACAGCCGCCACAACAGACTTATCTAGCCCCAAACGTCGGCAGTGCCAAGGTTGAGAAACCCTGCCTCCCACTGAGCTCGTCAGGAGAGAGGTGCACCCTGTCTCCCCCAAAGCGCAGAGGTCCTTTGGTGCAGCAGGGTCCCCTGGCTGTGCTACCAGAATCCATGCTAGGAAACTCGCTCTCAAGGCAATGGTGAGGCTTTGAACCAGGAATCTGAGAGTGTCCTTGGGAAAAACTTCTGTCTGCTCTTAGTTCTAAGAATAGTTGTACTTCCCTGCATAATCTGTCTCTGTTTTATCTCATGGACACTGTGAACTACGAACGGTGAGACTTTCCTTTTTAGGCTGACTGCTAAACTGTTTTGAGTCAAACTTGTGTTCCACTACTAGGAAGGGCACAGACCTTACATTTTTACAATTTTTAGTTTCATTCCTGGCTCCATTTTATATCCCTACCTTTCTCTTTAAAAATTTATTTTCCCCTCATTTCTTTTGTTCCCACTTTTAATCTTTGCCTCTTGTGGTGTTTCTATGTCTAGGTAAGCTATGCTGTGCAGCAGGACTCTGAGGGAATAAACATAAACAGCAAGTCCATCCTTAGCCGTGGGACAGGAGGCGGGTCGGAGGAGGCAGATGATTAGGCATGGTTGTGGATGGGGTGACAGAGGTGTGGGGAGGCACTCTGAGGCACAGGGGCACTCTCTCCTGTGCCAGCTGTGGCTGGGGGGTGAGGAGGCATGGGATGGGGAAGTAGGAGCTCCTAGGGGAGGTCTGCTATTCCTGCGTTGCTGTGTAGGACACGCGGCTTCTTGGTGTTGGAAAGAGCTGGCTTTCAGAGTACAAGTAACAGATGTGGGGACAGACCTGGTAGGAGGAGAGGCCTCAAGAGGGGAAGCACTGTGTGGTGTATTAGAAGGTGTCCTAGACTGGAGACCGGGGATTTTGCTTCTAGCCTTCAAGTCCCAGTTCCACCTTTGTTGACCAAGTGACTTTGTAGCCACTTGGTTCCTTAGTTTTCCTGTCATTAAAACAGGGTCATAATTAATACCTGCTAGGCCTATCTCCAGGGCTGATGTGAGAACCAGGTGAGATAATGCAGTGATATTGTGAAAGGGCTCTATTCATTGCTAGGCTGCAAACTTTTCTTTCTTTAAATGTTGAGGGACAAAAATAATTGTGGGGTTTTTTCTGGCTATGATTACTGTTGTGGTACGTGGAGATGTTCTCATTTGGAGCAGGTAATTCACTGCTCCAGAGACCATGGGAATGTGGAGCTGGGAGCAGACTTGAAGGGGGAACAGGGAGACTTGGCTGATTGCTGGGGAATTAATGAAAACTTACCCAGCAGCTGTGGGGAGAAAGCATTTGCTAATCGTGAAGTTGCATTTGGATACGTGCAGGGTGTTGCTTAGACTTGTAACTCTCAGGTGGTTGGGGAGGCCAATACCATCCCGGGTGCTATCAGGAGAGCTCAGCACTGCAAGATCTTCACTCGCCTATTTTCTTAAAAAAAAAAAAAAAAAGAAAAGAAAGAAAGTTAGGCACCTGTACTCCCAGCTTCTTGGGAGGCTGAGGCAGATGGACTTCTAGACTTCTGGAGTTCAAGACCAGCCTGAGCAAGAGTGAGACCCCCATCTCTACTAAAAATAGACAAACTAGCTGGGCCTTGTGGCAGGAACCTATAGTCCCAGCTACTTGGGAGGCTGAGGCAAGAGGATTGCTTAAACCCTAGAGTTTGAGGTTGCTGTGAACTATAATGCCATGGCACTCTACGCAGGGTGACAGAGTAAGACAAGGAAGGAAGGAAAGAAAGACAATTTTGGTCTAGGACAGTCAGAGAAATCAAAAGTTGTGGGGTTCAGGGTAAATGGAATGGCTTTCCCAGACTTACGTGTTTTTTCATAATCTCTAGGGAAGAGACCACCACAATTCTAGTTTCTTGGGTTTTCTGGAGTGTCTTCAGCTGCACTTTGAGGCCTGTTTCATCTTCTAACCTTTGTGGGGCTGGCCAACAGCCACTGGCCCCCTTTATCTAATTTTTCCATTATTCTGTCCTTCATTTCCCCACCCCTTGGCTTCCCTCTTGTCTCTCCATCCACACCGCCCTCCCTGATACTAAAGCACCTCCCCTCTTTGCGCAGCTGGACAGGAACATCCCATGTGGGTGACGGCAGACCCTCCTGGGCACGAGTATATGTTTTCACAGAACTTGCGGCCCCTCCTGCTGCCTCATACCTGGATCTTAGGTGCTCTAGGGTGAGCTCATTAGCACTTAGGCACCTCCTGCCTTGGGGGCATCAGGAAAGTTATGCCTCTTCTGCCATAGCCACTTCTGGCACCATCACTGCTCCTACCTCGATGTGCCTGCTCCTCCCCTGGGACTCAGATAGAAGCTCAGATACTGAATTCTGCTGCTGAAGTGGGAGCATCTTGAGCTCTACTTATGTGTATGATGTCCGACCTGCTGGTGCCTCCTGCGGCCCTCTGAGCCTTACACACTGGACTTCAGGGGTGCATGCCTCTGTAATCTTGCATCTCCTGAAGCACCTACAGTCCCTCAGGCCCCCAGTTGTGGTTCCTTATGCAACCAGCAGCCCCTTCCTTCCTCTAAACTTCTTTTTGAGACAGAGCCTCAAGCTGTCCCCCTGGGTAGAGTGCCATGGCATCACAGCTCACAGCAACCTCCAACTCCTGGGCTCAAGCGAGTCTCCT
>NW_003852438.1:10043020-10050921 GCF_000181295.1 Otolemur garnettii | reverse complement strand
GGCTATTTTTTGGTTGCAGCCGTCATTGTTGTTTGGAGGGCCCAGGCTGGATTTGAACCCACCTTAGGTGTATGTGGCTGGTGCCTTAGCCACTTGAGCCAAAGGTGCTGAGCCCCCTAAACTTCTGTCCCTGGGTCTGACCTCCATGTGCTGTGATGGGACAGGTGCTGATGGAGAAGCTGCTGCTGCTGGTGGGGATTACTCTGGGCCTTCCTGGTTCCCCATCCTATGGATAGCGTTGTCCCTGCACACACCTGCCCAAACACACACATGTCCACACATGGACCTTGACACATGCACACATAAGGTGTGTATCCACACACAGGGTTTCAGCAGATGGGGAGATGGAATGGAGGCCCAGCACTGGCATTAGACCAGCAGTCCAGAGATGTGGGTTCTAGCTCTAGCTGTGACCCTTGGTGCTGTGGAACAAATCATATCCCCTCTCGGCCATTGTTCCTCTTCTGTCATATGATGGTAGAGCAGAAAGACATCTTTCTGTGATTTAGATGCAGATACATTTAAAGACGTGTGGCCTGGGCCTTGTGGTTGGAGACTGGGCTTAGAGTGTTCACTTTCACTGGCTTTGTGAGCATACAGACTCAGTTTGAGTTCTGGCTGTGCTGCTGTCAGACTGACCTTGGACACAACACTTCACCATTTTCAGCTTGGTTTCCTCATCTGGAATGGGATTACTTCAACCTAGTATTAGATACACTGATTGTAACTCTACCATTAATTCATTGAGTGGCTTTGGGTAAACTAAATGATCTTTCCTTGGCTTCACTGTGTATTCCTGTACAGATTGGAGAGTTTGGACCAGCAGAAGATCCTCAAGGCCTCCTTCACCCCCATCACATACCGGCTCAAGAAGAGAAGACAAGGCTGAACACAGCTATTCAGAGATTCACCACACGGGGGCGATATGATCTCATTTGCACCAACTCCAGAATCTTGCAAACTTTGTGAAAAATCTCTCTTTTACTTTTGGTCCATTTTTCAGACTTTACCCACTCCTGTTTTTATTTATAACTCATTTTAACTGGAAATTACAAAAATTTTGAACACTATGAATCTAGAAATAACCTAAGTACTCTACACTCTGTTTTGCTTGTGGCCTTCACACATACATTTGAAAAATGAGCACTGACAGAAATAGCTGCTATTGACCGAATTCTAAACTTCCCATACTCACACAGCCACACACACACATTTATTTATTTATTTTTTTGAGACAGAGTCTTACTTTGTCACCCTGGCTAGAATGCAAGGGCTTCATCATAGCTTACTACAATCTCAAACTCCTGGGTTCAAGTGATCCTCTTGCTTCAGTCTCCTGAGTAGCTGGCACTACACGTGCCTGCCACAATATCCAGCTAATTTTTCTATTTTTAGTGGAGGTGGGGTCTCACTCTTTCTCAGGCTGGTCTCAGACTCCTGAGCTCAAGCGATTATACTGCCTTAGCCTCCCAAAGTGCTAGGATTACAGGCATGAGCCTCTGTGGCCGGCCTAAACTTAAAATTATTGATAAAACATTTCCAAACATGTAAAGTAGGCATAACTGGTTAAAAATAAGACATTCAGAATATCAAAATAAATTAAAACATTCCATCATTTTAATGTTTTATTTTTTAAAAAGACTATTCATTTTCTTTTTTATTTTTATATATTTTTTTGAGACAGAGCTTCAAGCTGTCACCCTGGGTAGGGTGCCATGGCATCACAGCTCACAGCAACCTCCAACACCTGGGCTCAAGTGATTCTCCTGCCTCCACCGCCCAAGAAGCCGGGACCACAGGCGCCTACCACAACGCCTGGCTATTTCTTGGTTGCAGCTGTCATTGTTGTTTGGCGGGCCCGGGCTGGATTTGAACTCGTCAGCTCAGGTGTATTTGGCTGGCATCTTAGCCGCTTGAGCCACAGGCGCAGAGCCTATTTATTTTTTTTGAGACAGAGTCTCACTATGTTACCCTTGGTAGAGAGCCATGGTGTCACAGCTCATAGCAACCTCAAACTCTTGGGCTTAGTGATTTTCTTGCCTCAGCCTCCCAGGAGCTGGGACTACAGGTGCCTGTCACAACACCTGCCTATTTTTTTTTTTTTTTTTTTTTTTGTTATTGTTGTCATTGTTGTTTAGCAGGCCCTGGCTGAGTTTGAACCTACCAGCCTTGGTGCATGTGGCCGACTCCTTAATCACTGAGCTACAGGAGCTGAGCCCATTTTAATGTTTTATACACCATTTTTTCCTATTGTATGATCAGTGAATCACAAATATATATATAAAAAAAGAGCATAATGAATATCCCAAATCCATTCCACTCAGAGCCTATCACTGTTCATACAAGGTGTCCATGAAACTCATGTGCAATTAAATTACACATGAACTTTATGGACACCTTGTACTTTGGTATGTATGCATGCACGTATATATGTATTTTCTATCTACATTTTATACTGAAAATTTAATGTTTTCTTATTCTCCCCTCCCACCCCCGTTTGCCTCTCTATTGTTTTTAAACTTGTCCTTTAAGGTCCTATCTTGTTTTTTGTTTATCACTTAGCAATATATTGTAAACCTTTTCTATGTTAATAAACTTTTAAAGAATAACATTTCATTTTAGAGTAGTTTTGTATTTACAGAAAAATGGCTAAGATAGTATGTAGAATTCTCACACATGTCATACCCAGTTTCTTCTATTATTATCTTATGTTGGCATGATACATTCATTACAGTTAATGCTATTATCAACTAAAGTCCATCTTTATTCAAATTTCTTTAGTTTTTACTTAATGCCCTTTTTGTGTTTCAGGATACCATCTAGGAAAACATACAGAACATCTAGTTGTCATTGTCCCTAGTTTCTCAGACTTTCCTTGTTTTTGATGACTTTGATGGTTTCCAGGAGTTCAGATCAGGTATTTTATAGGATGTCCTTTTATTGAAATTTGTCTGATGTGTTTGTCATTATTAGCCTGGAGTTATGGGTTTTGGGAGGAAGGCTGCAGAGGTGAAGTGCCATTCTCATCACATCAGATCAAAGGTATATCCTATCAACTTGCTATGTCACTGTTGAAGTTGACCTTGGTCACCTGGCTGAGGTGGCATTTGTCAGGTTGCTCCATTGTTCCTTTCCCCCTTTTCCAGTCACTATCTGCAGCCCACACTTAGGGAGTAGGGAGTTATCTTCTCCCTTCTTGAGAGTGAGCTTTCTACATAAATTGTTTGGAATTCTTAACAACTAAACTTTTGCAACATATAAAAGGAAATAACCCAAACAAATAAGCTTGAGTTAGTAGTGTCTCCAGAGAACACAAAACAAGAAGAGAACCTGCAACAGTAAGTAAACCCTTTTCTCAGTTAAGTGACACACATAATTGGAAGGAACTGCAATTTCTCTCTGCTCTTTATCCACTGAGCCATTAGCACTTAAGGCATCCTCCTGGGTCACCTCTGTCTTCCCTTGCTGCAGGGGTCAGCATTTGCCCTAGCCAAGGTCTAAGAGAGTGTTTGCTCTTTCTATAGTTCAGAGAACATTGAAGCCTCTCTGAGATGCTGGGGAGTGGGTCGAACCCCTGGGCTGGATTGAGAAGTTGTCCCAGAAGTCAGACCTGTTTCTGTTTGAGCCTGTCTTTTCTTTGAGGATTAACACTGTTTTACAAAAGGAATTTATAAAGTGCTTTCCAGGCAGTGGAAAGAAGGTGGGCAGGAACTAATTCTAGGAACCTTTCAGGGGCAGAAGGCAGCCCTGGGGCAGGAGGCTGAGCAGTGAGTTCAACAGTGAGAAGTTGGCTGGGGAGTTGGAACACTTGATTTCTGAGCCCCACTCCTTCAGGTCTTGCTGTGGGACTTTGTATACATCCCAGCCCCCTCCACAAGTGGCTGATCTGTTGCTGTTCTTGAGGTGGAGACTCCAGACCCAGGCCTGACAGCAGGGAGCTTAGTGTCATCACCTTAGGCATGAGGTGACAGGAGGAAGCCACTTCTTTCTCCCTGTCCTTGGGAAGAACTTCATTCCCCCTTTTTCCTCTTCCTCTGCCTACTTTCCCTGCCCACTGTCTGCTCTGAGAATCAGGCTCTTGTGGGGACTGAGCTGCTGTCTGGTGTGTGTGCACAAGTGTGGTTATGAGGGCAACAGGGACCCATCTATAGGTAAAGCCCGCTGGCCCGCTCTTGGAGGCTTTGATCTTGAGTCTTCTCTTTCTCCCTCTCCTTCCTGCTCACTCTCCACCTCATGGTGGATCCATTTTTCTTCTAGTCTCTCCTGCCAGCTATTTATTCCGTCTGCTCACTCACTTTTCTGCCTATATTCTCAACCGGTTTCTGAAAGGGAGCTGTCCTACCCGTCCTGGCTCTTTGCTTCTAGAACCCAGAACTCAGGTAAGTAGAACAAACCCCCAGGTGGCTGTCAAGTCCTCAGCCTCAAGGAAGGTCTGCTGTTTCCCCTCAGCTCCCCTGGCTCCTCTTCCTCCAGTTCTGAGTCCAGATGCTCACTGTCCCACCCTTGAGAGCTGGTGTCCTCGCCACCTCTCCTGTACATTCCCGCTTGCAGCATTTATCTTTGCCTGGCTGCCTCCTGGGTTGCACAAGCTTTTTCTCTGGTTCCTTCCTCCAGTCTGACCTTGGGGACATGGGCAGTGGCAATGGCAGTGACTGAGACTGTTTTTTTGGAGTTCTCCGGGTTTTGTTCTCGCTGGGGCCCTCAGTCTTGAGGAGTGCTGTCCATCTACCTGGCTGCCGCTCCGGGCTGGCAGACGCTGCCCTACGCTGGCCCACACACAGCATCCCGCGTCACTTCTCCACGGTGGATCCGCTAAGCTTACGGTCCCCAAACTGCAGGCCTCGGGCCGCACAGCAGGAGGTGAGTGGTGGGTGAGTGAGCAAGGCTCCGTCTGTATTTACAGCCGCTCCCCACCTCTGCCTAAGCTCCGCTTTCTGTCAGACCGGCGGGGGCATTTGATTCTCCCAGGAGCGCGAACCTACTGTAGACCACGCAGGGGAGGATGTAGGTTGCTCCTTGTGAGGATCTAATGCTCCCCATTCCAGGGGAAAATTGTCTTCCATGAAACTGGTCCCTGGTGCTAAAGAGGTCGGGGACCGTGCTTTATGCCACTACCGCGGCGCCTAGGATACTGGCCGGCCTCCTCTCCTCCGGCCCCACCGCTGCACGGTCCCGCCGCCCCGCTGCCCCACGGCCTTACCAGCGAGTGGCTCCATCCGGCTGCATCGCTTCCTTCCCCCCGGCGGCGCGGAGCGCCCCTCACTCACTGCCGGGCCCGTGGCTGCTGTGCTGCCACCTGGCGGCGGCTGAATTACAGTGCCCAGCTGAGCCGGGGAGCGTGTGCGTCACAGTGGGGGCTTCAGACCTCCTGGACATCGTTACCCGCACTACTCACTCCTTCACCTCCTCCTTGTCCTCCCACGCGCCAGCACCATCCTGCACTTCCTGTGTCACATCCTTCTCATGCTGGGATTGGCTACTGCGAGCACTTTCAGGGGTGAAGTGGGGGATCTTGTCACCATAGCCTTTAACCTCACCCACTTCTCATTGATCTGGCCTCTTTGGGGAGTGATTGTGTCACTATCTTTGGTTGTGATATCCCAGGGGCATTGAAAAGTCTTCTCCACCTGTTCTGCCGGTCTGCTTGTGGTCATGCTCTGTTTTGGGACTAGGACTGGCTCCCCTCAGGACAAGGATGGGATCCTTGTCCTCTTCTGCAAGCTGTCGTTCCTATATTCAACTCTTTTGTCTACACTCTGAGGAATAAGATCACAGGGGCCATAAGGTCGCTCATAAAGGGATATCTTTGGAGCCCTTGATCCCCCCGAGTTCTTGGAGATAAGGGGATGATCCCTGGACATGCTACCCAGAGCTCTGGTTCTGGGGCCTGTTCTTAGAGCCTTGACCTGGCTTGTTTGTGAATGCAAAGGTTGGGAGGCACACACTTGAAAGGAGACTGAAGAAGGAGGCGGCTGTGAGGATCTTGTGTCCATGAAGCTATGATAGATAATGCTCTCCCTCCTCTAAGGACTCCTCACTGCAAACTGTTCTCTCCTACATCAGTTACCCTTGGTGCAACAAGAAACTCTTCCATCTGGAGATCAAGCTGTCCCCTAGGGGGACCCAGGGTAGAATTACCAACAGGGCCAAAGAGGACCTACCTACCAATCAGTTAGCGCCTGTGTGGAAGGGACAGTATCCGTCTTGTTGTCTACCCTCACAGGAGTCAGACTGAGGGTCAGAATTTAGAGCGTGGTATGCATCTCGAGAATAAACTGGTGGATACTCAGAGCTCTGACACTATCAAAGACGCTGAGACAACACTTACTAGTGTGAGCAAACTGAGGCCTTAAAGGGTCTCCTTAAAAAGGTGAAATAATGAAGCCACCACAGATAGTAAAGAATCCCTACATCTATTTCCTGATCTTTCTTATATTATCCTTTGACAGAATCCTCTGTATATTAGCTAAATTGTGCCATGTGGGAATAATTCCATGGTTGCCTATTTTCAAGCACCCCTAATTTTCATATTTTCATTATGATTTCATCTTCCTTCATCTTCCTGCAACTTCTTTCCTTCACTATTAGCAAGTATGATCTTCTCGTTACCTTTCCTGGGATCTTTAGTGGCCATTGTCCTTCTATTGATATTAGGCCTATGAATTTTTAACCTCCCATTAAGTTTGTGTGTCTTCAAAGCTTCAGCAGTTCCACATGAAGCTTATGTTAGTTCTGGGATTCCACCCTGTACCTGAACAAGATAATACCACCACCCCTGGAGCTGCTGGATAAGGCCACAAGTGACTCCCATCTGTAGCTCTTAAAGAGGTGGTGGAGCCTGGAGAGCCTTGTTGCTGTTCAACTTGAAGCAGCTACAGAAGGTGAACTTCCAGCCCCAAACCACAAAGATTTTCAGGCTCCGGCCCTCTCAGGGGAGAAAGTTAGCTAGGGACCAAGGAATAGGTAGCAGATACAGGCCACGAGGGAGGTTCCTGGGGCAGAGAAGCTGGGGCCAATCAGGGGAAGGGACTGCTGCAAACGCAAAACACCTGCCAATCACGTATGTCAATCATCTGGTAACATCCCAGGCCTGGTAAGCCTCCCCACCAGGCAATAAAAGGAGCCACCTGGGCATCCTTATCATCTTTCTCCACTTGTGGAGATTGACCCACTCTTCTTCCTGGAACGTATTTTCACTGTGTATATAGCTTCCTTCTTTTCTGCAATAAAAGCTGTTTGTGTGGAATTTCACCGGCTCTGCTTGTGATTTTCTCAAGCAAAAAGCCAAAGAACTGGGATAATAGTCCACCGAAGAGGCTGGACCTGACAAAATCACTCTCAAGGCACCTTTTTTTTTTTTTTTTTTTTTAAAGAAAAGCCTACGGCACCCAGTACTCCCAGGCGGTAAGGCATCTGTTTTATTTGTTTGAGATAGGATTTTGCTTTGTTGCCAGGGTTAGAGAGCAGTTGCATCACCATAGCTCACTGCAACCTCAAATTCCTGGGTTCAAATGATCTTCCTGCCTCACTCTGCTGAGTAGCTGTGACTACAGGGGCCCGCCTGCCCTGTTTAACTTCTCTGTGTGTTTGTAGGGATGGGCTTTTTGGTTTTGCTCAGATTGGTTTTGAACTCCAGCCCTCAAGGGATGCTCCTATCTCAGCCTCCCAAAATGCTAGGATTGCTGGCGTGAGCCACCGTGCCGGGCCAGGCCCCTAAGTTCGGTGGGATTTACCTCCTCCTCCTTGCCATGAATGTGCATCTGGGGTACCTGCTGCTTCCTTCTTTCCAGGTGCTGTCAGCACAGCGCAGTGGGCCGGGGTGAGTTCTAAGGGGTGGGGAGAAGATCTGCGTCTGTGCATTAAATGTCAGTACAGAGCCAAAGACTTTTTTTTTTTTTTTT
>NW_003852438.1:10015827-10042286 GCF_000181295.1 Otolemur garnettii | reverse complement strand
ACAGGTGCCAAGCCAATCCTTTTTCTTATTCCTGCCTCTCTATTAATTCTCCTTAGCTCCTGGTCTGCCCTCATCTTTCTACTTCCTCTAAACTTGCATTTTCAGAGAGAGAATTCATAGTGTAAAGAATTAAAAATGTGGGCTTAAGAGTTGGAAACAAGTCCTTTATGTCCTAGCCTTGGTATTGGGGGAGTTTGTTCAACGTTTCTGTGCCTCAGTTTCCTCATCTGGTTGAAGTTGGCATAATAGACTATTTAGAGGTGGATTTAGAGTTAGGCTTGAGCTTTTGGAGCTCTTTGCTTATATGGGTCCCTTATCAGAGCATGGAAGGAGCCCTAGTAACTGTGTACCTATGTTGTAAAAATCACACAAGATACATATTTTGAGACAGAGTCTCACTCTGTTGCCCAGGGTAGAGTGCTGTGGCATCAGCCTAGCTCACAGCAACTTCAAACTCCTAGGTTCAAGTGCTCCTCCTGCCTCAGCCTCCTGAGTAGCTGGGACTACAGGTACATGCCATGATGCCCCGCTAGTATTTTTATGTTTTTTAGTAGAGATGGGCTCTTGCTCTTGCTTAGGTTGGTCTCCAACTCCTGAGCTCAAGAGAGATCCTCCCGCCTTGGCTTCCTGGAATGCTGTGATTATGGGTGTGAGCCCCTGTGCTCAGCCTACTATATTTTTAACTGCAATCTGTCATAATGTCTGTCTCTTTCCACTCAGACTTCTCTGTCATGTTTTCTTTTGTGCTGGTGGGTGTTGAAGTAGCCATGGGTATTTCTGGATCTAAGGCAAAGTCAAGTTAGGAATAGATTGAGTTTGGTGGGATAAGTTTGTATGATTCACAGTTCATAGGCACTTTTGGGTACAATTAAGTCATCACTAGTTGTTTGGATGGAAGAATGGCTTCCAAGAATATGTCTTCCACTCACCGTCCGTGTCCCTCAGTGTCGCAACACCAAGTGCAGCGCCAGACGTGCAAGTGAAGAAACCCTTAGATGCTGCTGCTTCAGTCTGTTAACGTCGTTCCTGTCTACCGAGCCTACCCAGCTGAGCACCTACACATTGTGGAGCGAACACCAGCCATCCTTGCTGTGCCCCATCTAATCTCCTGTTCTGCAGAAAGTGTTAAGCATAAAAAAGTGATTTCTATTTTATGTCACTGGATTTGGCGTGAACACGAGCAAGTTAGTGAAGATGAGTGAATCATATAAACACATTGGGGAAAAGATTTAGATTTCTTGCTGATTTGACATAAGTTGACATCAAAGAAGATAACCACAAATTCAATATGCTACCATAATAAACTTTGAGTTCAGACTGGTGAATGAATGAAGTCAGACAGGTTGAAGATAAGTAAATGCACAAGAAAACTTGAAATATTACAGCTAATATACGAAAGAAACTTGGATGGCTTGTCCAAATTTGGCAATAATTCTAAACATTATACAAAATTACTAATAATGGGCTGTGAAGTTGAGAATATTTTCTTTTTTAAAGAACAAACAAATTTCAATCATCCATGCTAGGCGAAAGACAAATCGTCTTTCTAATTTCTCTGCAGAAAGTGTATTACAGAAATGTTGCTATTTGAGAAGGTGATCAAAGGGTATGCAGCGAACAACACAAGAAATAAAGAGCTATAGAGGTCATCAGGCAGTTAATTAACACAAAACATGTTGCATTTTTTTTTTCTGAATTGTATGATTCAGAATGCCAGAATCTCTAGCACTCACTGCTTAAAGTCTAAGTTTGGTAACTTCTGTTTTCATTTTGAATAAACATTTTTACCTAATTTTATATTTGTACTTATAGATTATTAAGTAGGGCTGTTCTAGATTGTATAAGCGTTAGGTCCCACAATTGTATCTACATTGTAGAGTTTGTTCTTTTCCCCATTTATTTTCTATTCGTATATATTCACGGGGAACAAGTGCAGTTTTGTTACACTGATACAGCATTGTGGTGAAGCCAGGGCCATAGAGTTTTTTTTTTTTTCTTTTAGAGACAGAGTCTCACTTTATCACCCTTTGTAGGCTTTTTGTTGCAGTTTGGCCTGGGCGGGGTTCGAACCTACCACCCTCAGAATATGGGGCTGGTGCCCTACCCACTGAGCCACAGGCACCACCCAGGGCCATAGAGTTTTTAAGGGTATTAAATAAGTTACCAACAGAGAGGCTAGTACAGTTTTGGCACATAGTATGCACCTAATGTTAGCTATTAGTATTGCTATCCCTTCTGGTTTAGCTGTCTGTGCTTCCTGTTCAAATTATTATTTTGTTTTTTGAGACAGAGCCTCAAGCTGTCACCCCAGGTAGAGTGCCATGGCATCACAGCTCACAGCAAACTCTAACTCCTGGGCTCAAGTGATTCTCCTGCCTCTGCCATCCCAAGTAGTTGGGACTATAGGCGCCACCATATTTTTTGGTTGCAGCCGTGATTGTTTGGCGGGCCTGGGCTGGATTCAATCCTGTCAGCTCAGGTGTATGTGGCTGGTGTGCCTGGCCTCCTGTCGAAATTCTAATCACCTCGAATTCTGCTCTGCTCCAGTTTACCACCTGGTATTTCTCCCTTTTCAGTGGTGCATGTGCCAGCGCCCCCTAGATCCCAATTGCAGGAGTGGCATCTCAGGGGGACAGTTGTCTTTATTGCAGTCTGTCCGGTGCCCTTTTAACATCTTTCCAACGTTTGGGAAATCCTCTGCTGCCTCAATCCCCTTTCCTGCAGGTAAATTGTCTTCCCAGCTACCTTTGCAGCTAGGGTACCTGCATGTGACTGTGAATCTACCAGATGGACTTCTCTGGTTGGCAGCTGAGCAAGGTGACAGAGGAGGGGACAGAATTGACCATCTGGTGAGCTTCTGCAGGAGGTATCTGGCTCCTGGGGGAAGCTGTGGCAGAGCTCAGGCATCAGTCCTCAGGGCCATCTGTAGGTGTGAGGCAGTGCAGTGTGAACTGTGCTGCAGTGTCGTGGTGTTGACACTGGAGCTGTCCTTGTGGGGGCTGAGTGTCATCCCTAGCTGTGCAGCAGGAGGACTTGGCTCCCTGACCCCTGGGGACATGGTGCACTGTTTACCTCTGAATGATCGCTCATTTGCCACAAAGTGCCCTAACTGATAAATTGCTTGGTGGTCTCCGTGTCTCTTCTTTCTGCCTTGATTATCTATTCTAGAACGACCTTTAAAAAACCAGTCTTGTCATTCAAGATGAGCCCCCAGGTTCTCAAATGACCTACAACATCCTTCCAGATCTGTACTGGGTGGAGGGGAAGTGTGGCTAAGTACCTGGATCCTCAGGTTTTCCACAAAGTGAAAGGATTTTTTAAATTCTACTTCTTTTTTTTTTTTTTTTTGAGACAGAGCCTCAAGCTGTCCCCCTGGTAGAGTGCCATGGCATCACAGCTCACAGCAACCTCCAACCTCCAACTCCTGGGCTCAAGCGAGTCTCCTGCCTCAGCCTCCCAAGTAGCTGGGACCACAGGCACCCACCACAACGCCCAGCTATTTTTTCGTTGCAGCCATCATTGTTGTTTGGCCGGCCTGGGCTGGATTCGAACCCGCCACCTTAGGTGTATGTGGCTGGCGCCTTAGCCACTTGAGCCACAGGTGCTGAGCCAAATTCTACTTCTGAAGGTAGAAAAGACAGAAACACTTCCTGCCTTGCTCTCTGGCTTCTCACTTGCTTCTTCGTGGTGGAAGAGTGACCTTACTGATGATACTGTAGAGAGCATTTTTGCCCTTTTGCCTTTTTGCCTTTTTTTCCCAGGCTGACCTGCCTTCACCTGCATATGCTCTTTTCTCATTTGAAAGGTAACCCCCCTGCTTGGAGTGACCTGCAGTTTGTACACAATCTCTGCCTGTGACTGGGAGTGGTGGCAAATGTGGGGAAGTATTAGACTTATTTTATTAATTGACATAGAATATATGGGGCACAGTGTGATGTTTCAATACCTGTACACATTGCATAATAATTAAACCAGGGTGAGTTGAGAGTGGTGGCTCATGCCTAGAATCCCAGCACTCTGGGAGGCCAGGGCCTGAAGATTGCTTGAGCTCAGGAGTTCAAGACCAGCCTGAACAAGAGCGAGACCCCATCTCTCCTAAATATAATGGTGGGCATCTGTAGTCCCAGCTACTTGGGAGGCTGAGGCAGGGGATAGCTTGAGCCCAGGAGGTTGAGGTTGCTGTGAGCTATGATCACACCATTGCACTCTAGTTGGGGTGACAGACAGAGCAAGATTCTGTCTAAAACAAAACAAAAAGAAAAACCAGCCAGTTCTTGTGTGAACAAATAGAGTGAGGATGGAAGGGAGGGCCCCAAAGAATGCGTGAGGGATGGGCCTAGGACCCAAACACTTCTGACCAAGTCCCACCTCACTGAGGATCAAATTTCTTTTTTTTTTTTTTTTGAGACAGAGCCTCAAGCTGTCCCCCTGGGTAGAGTCCCATGGCATCACAGCTCACAGCAACCTCCAACTCCTGGGCTCAAGCGAGTCTCCTGCCTCCGCCTCCCAAGTAGCTGGGACCACAGGCGCCCGCCACAACGCCCGGCTATTTTTTGGTTGCAGCCGTCATTGTTGTTTGGCGGGTCCGGGCTGGGGATTCGAACCCGCCACCTTCGGTGTATGTGGCTGGCGCCTTAGCCGGTTGAGCTATAGGCGCCGAGCCGAGGATCAAATTTCAACAAGAGGTTTGGAGGGGCCCAACATCCAATCTGTATCAGTGATCATCAGTCATTTTAACAAATCAGTCCTAAGCTTGATCAGGTGTTTAGCCATTTTTCAAACATAGAATCTAATATAAAAATTATGATCACAGAGTTAAGCTGTTTGGAAAGTTTATGTGAAACAGGTATTTAAAGACTTCTCCATTACTGTATATTTTATTTTTATTGTAATTATATAGTAAAAAGTATTTTTTTTTTTTGGTTTGCCTTATTTAAATACCTTGAAATCTCTTTCAGTTTGTCCTGGTGTATCATTCAAATATTAGCCCTTTCTGCATGGGCCATTGTGTGAGGAAACACTACATCATTGAGCTACTTGTTTTAGGAAGCCTTCCAGCCCCAGTTTGCTTTCAATCATTAAGCTCTGCTACCCGTTCACATACCCTGTTTTCGGGAAGAGGGTCTTTTTCTGTTGCCCAGACTGTACTGCAATGGGATGATCATAGCTCACTGCAGCCTTGAGCTCCTGGGCTCACGTGATCTTCTCACCTCACTTTGAAATAGCTGGGACTGCAGGTGTGTGCTGCCCAGCATATATATATGTATATATATACACACACACACATATATATATTTGGTAGAGAATGGGTATTGCTGTGTTGCCCATGATGGTCTTGAACTTCTGGCCTCCAGTGATCCAAAGTTCTGGAGTTATAGACATGAGCCACCTTGCCCTGCCCACATTTACATATTTTAATTATATGTTTCTGGCCTCCTGATTCTGTCTTGTTTTTCTGAGAACATTCTCTGACCCAAAGTTCCCTTTAGCTGCTTTCTCTACATGGGGCCCAGACCACTGCATTCCTGTTACACTAGGTAAAGGTCCTCTGCTGCCTGCTGCCTGCTGTTTCCACATCTCCAGAAGCTGCCTGGATGATGAAGCCTAAAAATAATTTATTGACAAATATAGGGTAGGTCACAGAGTTGGAGGACATGCCAGAGGCTGAGCTTCTAAGAGTAACTCCTAAACACAAATTAATAAGTTGAGGGAACCACTGGTACTGTCACTAAGGACCAAATGCCATTTCTAGGCTAGCAGTTGTGGCTGTAGCCTTTGCTGCTGCCCAAGGACGTGGGTGCTTTTTGCCACTTGTGGGTACCAGCTAGTCAGTCAAGGTCAGGTATGAGAGCATCTGATGGGTGGAACCAGATCACATGCCTGGGAGTTTAGGAAGGTCTTTCTTCCCACCACCCTTCTAAAGAGAATTTCCCAAACATTGAAAGAGGGTCAAATGCCAGGTGGCCACAGTGAGTGCTGAATGTCTACTCCCCAGGGCTACCCAGATGATCTCAGGGCCTTGCCCAGGCTGGGGAAGGCAGTGCAGGGTAAAGCTGCTTGTACAGGCTGGGAGGAGAGCAGTGGCACCAGGGAAATCCTCTTGTCTAGTCAGACATATTGTCACCAGTTATGATGCCAGAAGTCAAGTGGGGAGAGGGCAGAGAAGAGAAGTCAGGTGACTCAAGGGAAGCAAGCTCAGTGATTTTGTTGGCTCCATGCTGGGCTGGCATTTCCAAACACTGGGAGTCAGAACATGGGCTTTGATAGTTTAATAAACAGAATTTTATATAGCACTTTAGAGTTTATAAAATGACTACGAGCATGATTGTACTTGGGTGACTCATTAAATAAATCAACATTTGCTAAGCTGTCTGGGTAGCAATGGGTACTTAACTATTCTTTCCCTGTTCAGGTTTCAAACAACTTAGAAGTGGATGAGGAAATATGAAAAATAATTATAATTTATTGCAAAAAGTTTTCTAATAGTGGCATAAAGGAGGTGTGTTTGGGATAACACATTTTGAGGAATTTCTCAAGTTGGGTCTTGCTGGATGAATAGGAGCTTGACAGATGAACATGTTGGGTAAGATGTACATGGGGAATTTCCAGCAGAAGAGCTTGTAAAAAGGCACAGAGATATAAAAAGCCTGGCCGGCAGTGGGGAGATCGGTGGTAAGTGAGCTTTGGAAGGGGTACAGAGGCTAAGTTATAGAGGAACACATTGGTTCCTGGGGTTGAGTTACTCTTTAGCACAAGAGCAATGTCTCCATGAGGGATAAGGACTTCTTGAAGATCAGAGGGGGTGGGAGGGAAGATCGGTTCCCATTACTTCCTGAACAGCTCATTTTATTGATGAAATGCTGGAGGGCTGTGGCTCTTTAGTGAGGGGCAGAGGTTCTGGAGGTTCTGGTCTGGAGACCATCGAGGTAGTAATGGAATGTGAGTCTGAGGAACCAGAAGGGTATTACCTGGGGTAGTCTGGACTTTCTCATCCACTTTCCTCTGCTCTCTAGGTGTAGAAGACCCTCAGGGAAATAAAGAGGTAGAGACCCTCATCCATGGCCTGTGGGGAGGTGGGCAGACCCTGGCATCTCAGCATGAGAGGGGTGAGAGTGTGTACGGTTTTCTGCTTCTGGTTGGCTCCAGCTCTGGATCTGGCCTCTCAACCTGGTGGATCTTCTGGAATCCACTCTCCTAAGGCATCCAGAGCATGAGACTCCAATGTGTTTCTGAGAGACATGTCATAGGCTGTTTCCCCAGAACGTTTTGTTGATGTCTAACCCCAATCCTTCTTGATACTGACTGACCCATCTTCCCCTTTGTGCTGTTGTCTTGGGAAGGAGAAGGAGAGAGCCTTATGACTAGAACCCTCAGACACTCCTGTTCCTGAAGGCTAAGAGCAGAGCTGATGTACCACTGGCTAGAGTAAGACTCAGACACAGGTGCAAGAAAAGGAAACTGAATGTGTACACTCCTCTGTAGACCCTGGGTGGGTCACTTAGTTGTATGTCAACCTCCTAGACTGACAGACCCCTGGCTGCCAGTGCAGCTATGGCAATCACCATGCTCAGGGATCCAGAGCAACCTAGAAGATGCCAAATGCTCTTCCCCCAAAGCAGCAATTCCTTCTCTTATAAGCCGTGCTTGACAGTGAGTCTGTGGTGTGGAACAGAAGGCAAGATATAGAGTTATTTCTGTTTTAATCCCAGCACTTCCAGGAAGCCCTTTCTTTGAGGTGCTGCCTTGGTTTCTTTTAGGTTGAGGTTTAAGTCCAGCTCTGTAGGCTGGGAAAATGAGCAGTCTGGGAGCTAGCAGACATCCTCTGAGTCCCTTTAGGGCAGGAGGACTGGCCTCTTCACCACATGCTGCAGGGCCCCCATCACCTCCTTGTTCCGAAGGGTATAGATGATGGGGTTGAGCATGGGAGTGATGACTGTGTAGAAGAGACTGAGAATGCGGTCTGTGGTGGCAGAGGGGCCTGCTTGGGGCCGTATGTAGGTGATGCTGGCTGTTCCAAAGAAGAGGGAGACCACCAACAGGTGGGAGGAGCAGGTGGAGAAGACCTTGCGGCGACTCTGGGTGGAGGCCATTGCTAGAACGGCACCCAGGATGCGGGCGTAAGAGGTGACAATCAGAGAGAAGGGGACCATGATGAAGACCACGGTGGCTGTCATCACCGAGATCTCGCTCTGGTGTTTCCCGGCACTTGCCAGCCTCAGTACTGGCAGGATGTCACAGAGGAAGTGCGGGATGACTGGGTGGCTGGGGAAAGGCAGAGTGAAGATGAGGGAGCAATGGGTGGTGGCCGTGATGATGCCCAGGAGCCAGGAGGTGCCCAGCATGGCCCTACAGGCCCTCTGGCTCATGAGGGTGGAGTAGTGTAGGGGCCGGCAGATGGCGGCATACCGGTCGTAGGCCATGGCTGTGAGCAGGCAGCACTCCGAGATGCCCAGGACAATGAAGGTGTACATCTGGGCTACACAGCCCTGGAAGGAGATGGCCTGGGGGTGGGAGGAGGTGAGGTCAGCCAGGGTCCTAGGCATGATGTCAGCGGTGTAGAGGAGCTCCACCACGGAGAGCTGGCGCAGGAAGAAGTACATGGGGGCGTGCAGGGTGGGGCTGGCCCGCGTGAGGAGGATGATCAGGGAGTTGCCCAGCAGGGTGATCAGGTAGACCAGGAGCACCACCCAGAACAGGGGGCCCTGCAGAGCCCTGAGGTCAGAGAATCCCAGAAGGAGGAATTCGGGCAGAGTAGTGTGGTTCTCCTCAGCCATCACTCTAGGCCAGAACCCGCTGCAGAGCCAAGAAAAGGAAGATATTTAGAAAGTCAGCATCTGTGTAGTTCAGTAAAGCACTTTCCATACAGTGACTCTCAAAACTGAGTGACAGAATTAGTGTCCTCTAGTGTCTGGGGTATCGTCAGACTGGGACTTGAATCCGGGTTTCTTTATTTTCTCTCTCTTTTTTTTTTTTATTAAATGATAGCTGTATACATTAATGCAAACATGGGGTACAGTGTAGTGTTTTCATATATAATTTGAAATACTTTCATCAGGCTGGCTAACATAGACTCTTTAAAGGTATGCATTTCCCACTGTTCCTCATGCTCTGGTCTGTGTCCAGAGCCTGGCTTCCACGTGTGGAAGCCCCCAGCTCTGTTCTTTGGGACTCTCACCAGGAAGAGGGAGGGAGTAGTGACTGTGACCTAGACCCTTTGTATTCCTAGATTGAAGCTGCAGCTCAAAAGAGACTGGGTGGCACCAGGGACTGCCTGGAGATGGTGCCTACTGACCACCACAACGAGCCGGGGCTTTGGAGTATCACACAATGACATGACTAGTTGTGATAATTCTGCCCAATTGTATCATGCTTTGGGATTCCAGCACCTGACCTGATTCTTTTGTTCTTATCTGGGCCACTTTGATCAACCACACCAGCTGCTCTATCCCAGCTCTTTCTGTTCTCTCAGGCCCCCATGCATTGGTACAGTGTCCCCTCTGCAGAGAATGTTTCTGTTCATTCTATTACAAGAAAATCCCCCTCATCCTTCAAGCCTTCGTCAAGTTTCACTGCCCTGTGGTAGCTTTCGGGGCTCTTCACGCTTGGAAATAGTTACATATGGCAGCTCAGGATTAAACACAACTTTTAGGATCAGATATTTCCATGAGATAATACTTGGATCTTACCTATGGCCTTTTAGAAGGTGCTGTGTGATATCTGTTTGAACATCTGTAGTGATGGGGAACTTACTGTCTATTGAGGTAGCCCTTTGTAGGTATGGCCTCCTCTGTCTGTAGGAAAAGCCATCATTAGATTGGTTTTGGGTAAATATTTAGTATTTTGTAAGATTTCTAAGCCCTTTGCACCAAGCAGCCCTTTGAACATATGAAAAAGGTGCATTTACTGATGCTCTCATGACGTGTGGCTTGTGGTTTAGTCCTAGCACTTCCTAGAGTAAAGTATTCACTGTAAGATCCTACAGGACCTGGTGGGGAGGTGGGAAGGGTGGCAGGGGATGTCTGTTTTAACAGCAGCTAATGTTCCCCAAACACCTGTCTCCCACCAGATACTGTGCTTAGGGCTTAACATCCATTAAAACATTGAATCTTCACAATCATGGAAACCTTTATTTTCTCCATTTAACAAGGGAAATGAAAGACTAATAGTATAAATAAATCTCTCAAAGTCACACATCTAGTAAAGTGAGAGAGTTTGAGCTCAAATCCAGGTCAGCCTAACTACAGAGCCTATATTCTTTTTTTTTTTTTTTTTTTTTCAGAGCCTGTATTCTTAACCACCAAATTGTTACCTGTCTTAGAGGTGAGTTTAATCACCAGAGTAATTATCACAGTCCTTGGGCCATGTCAAATGTTTGTTAGATGAATAAATTAACTTTGGTTATAAAGGCAGGGGAACTGATGAGCATAAAGATTAAGCAATTTGCTTAAAGTTAGGCAGTTAGACAAAGACAGGGAACTGGACCCACGTCTTTCAGAAGTCCTGGGACTCAAGATTTGCTGAGCTTTGATCATCCACATTGACTCCACAAGGTTAGTCCAGACATCTTCATATTTAGGAAAGAGAGTTTCAAGCTTTCTGCCCATTCATTGCTCATGGACCTGACCTTCATCCTTCACTCTGCCCTCTCATCATATTTTCTGCCTTAAGCCGTTTGCTCTAGCTTATGTTTAGAGATGGCTGCGTGCTGCACATTGTACAGTATCTCAGCTGATTTTTAGCAAACCTGGTAATAATTGTTATTTTGTCATTGCAGGTAAGGAACAAGAGCTCTGAGAGTTCAAATTACTCACCCAAGATGACACTTAGCTAAGAGCCGGAATTGTAACTTTGAGCCTGAGGTTTCAGTGACCAAACTTACTATATCTCTGCTGAGGCTCTATTAAATATTAAATAGATTCTACTAAATAGCTTCCTATTTCCTCTTCCTGTGGCTCTTTTCAAAGCCATAAAATGATCCGTATGGACCTAATAAGCCTTAGGAAGATAGGCAAATGGACAAATTAGTCGGCTAATAGGCATGTGAGTGGGGTCAGATATGCTGTGGTCAGCTGGCGAGATGGATGGAGGATGACTGGCAGGGTATGGGTGCTAGCCACAGGACTGGTGGGCCCTTGAGCCCTGACACAGGAGGCGAAGCCTTTGTAGGCTGAATGGACTAGAAAGCCACTCCTTAGGGGCAGGTTTGGCATCTTGATGGCAAGGGAGCTGGGATTCTGGAGCCTCGCAGGGAAGGTGGGAAATGGGGGGAAGGGGAACCTTCATTGAGTCAGGGAGGTCAGGGAAGCGTGACTGGATGGTTTACTTTTGTTCTTTCAGACTTTTTCTTTTGCCTAATTCCGGGGTGCGTGTCTGTGTGCATATGTGTGCCTGTGCGTGCCCATGCTAGGGAGGGTGTGGGGCAGTAAGGGCAGATGCAGGCAGCTCTATCTGCAGGCTCCAGGGTGGGGACTATTGACAGGACCTGAGTGACACTGACCACAGACAGCATGGGGGCTGTGATGCCCACCTGATTTACACACTCCACGCAGGCCCACAGACTGCACACGCTGGCCACTGCCTCACCCCACTACCTCACGCCACACCCCATCCTTTTAGACACACCACAGACGTGCCTATCAATCACCACACTTCGCACATGGTGTGCACCCCACAGCATGCCTCCTCATGCTATGCGTCAGAGGTCTGCAGTCTGTGTGTGTACACTCGCCTGGCTTTACTATGGCAGGAATTGTCCAGTCTTCCCCAGCTCCTTCCCAGTATTTCTCCCTGTCCAGCCAAGCTGGTGACTTCTCACTTGCACCTCTGCAAATGCAGTCGTAGAGATCTGGGAACCCTCCCCAGACTCTTCTCCCCTGCCCAGGGACAGGCATGGGCTTCCCCCTGTTCTTCCCTTCCTGCTTCTGGCAGGGTCCAGCATGTCAGGGAAAGGCCAGAGCTGCCTGGCATTGTGTGGGTCACTTACCGGGGGCAGATGAAAAGTCACCTGGCTAGGGTAAAGCTGCCAGGCACAGGCTAGACTCTGCTGTTACCCTCCCTCCTACCTGGAAGTCTCAGCCTCTGGTGCCCTTGGTTATTCTCCAGCTGGTGTTGTGCCTGCACCCCCTGGGACCTGAGAGACCCTGACTCTTGGGGTTTCCCTGGGTAACCTTGAGCTGAGGGAGTGTTAAGGGCCAGGTAATTCTGTCTGGGTCCCCAGTGCCTGCTGTATCCTCCTCCTCCCCTAAGCTCATTTCTTTTGACCAACCTATGTCTTTCCTCCTTTTCTTAACCTTGTTCCCTCTCTTGGATAACTGATGCCTCCCCACTCCTGAGGGTCTCCTTGGTTGTAGATGATAGCATGTGGTTTGAGGGGTTCCCTCCCTCATGTCTGGAATCTCACCAAGGGTAATGTATTCCTGTGTGTGAAATCTTGGCTCCCTGTTAAGTGTAGATGCTACTGGAAGATTCTAGAAGTTAACACCAGTGAAATATGATTTAGTCACTGATCTCCATGCTTGGTTTGATTTTCAGAAAGGAAGTGTTCCAGGGAGGACATTGCCTGTCTGGTTACCCAGGGGCTCATAGGGGTGAGAACTGGGTTTCCACTGCCCTGCGGATGTGCTGAGTGGGGCACTTAGGGAGTGAAGCCTTCTGAGTGTTTGCAGGGTAGAAGAGGTGGGTGCAGTCTGCGGGTAGAACAGAGGTGTCACCTGAAATAGCCTCAGCCTTAACTCTAGCACCCTCTGGTTGTCACTTGCTATCTCCACTCTTTATGTCTCATTCTCTCCAGTTGTCCCAACCACTCCATAATTCTGTGTTACCCAGGTCACCAGCAGCCCCATGCGGCCAAATCCCGTGTTCATTTTTTAGTCCTGATCTTATTCAATCTCTCAGCAGGATTCTCACAGTTGACCCCCATTCCTTTGTGAAACCCTTTAAGTTCTGTGACTCTCTAACATATGTCTTTGGCCCTGACCCTCCTTGGATACCTCAGAGGTCCTGCAAGTCTGCTGCACCCCAGTGGAGCTCTTCTTCCTCTCCCCAGCTTCCCTAGCACAGTGAGTGATGTGTAACCACCCAGGTGCTCACACCCAGAATCTAGCCGTCCATATTAGTTACTTTCTTTTAACATCCATATTTAATTTCTGAGAAAGTTCTGTCAGTTCTGCCTCAAAAATTTAATCCCATGGCTTGGCACCTGTAGCTCATCGGGTGGGGGTGTCAGCCACATAAACCAGGGTTCGAACCCAGTCTGGGCCTGCCAAGCAACAATGACAGCAGCAGCAACAACAACAAATAGCCAGGCATTGTGGCAGGAGCCTGTAGCCCCAGCTACTTGGAAGGCTGAGGCAAAAGAATTGCTTAAGCCCAAGAGTTTGAGGTTGCTGTGAGCCATGACACTATGGCACTCTACTGAGGGTAACATAGTGAGATTCTGTCTCAAAAAAAGAAAAAAAATAATTTAAGCCCAAGAAACCCTCTTTTACCATCTTTACCTCCAAAACTAAGGCTCAGCAAATTGCCTCTCACTGGGCTGTTCCTTTGCCCACAGTCTGGTCTCCAACAGGCGATGGGATTTTCTCCAAGTTTAAGTCAGGTGATATCATTCCCTTTCTTACACTCTCCTTCCAATAGCTCATAGCTTTTCATTGTAGGGAGAATAAAATGCAAACTTCTCCCACTGATTTATAAGACCCTATTGAAATTGTCCCTTGTATTAATTTCCTGTCTTTTTATTGATGTTTTGATATCTGCCCACACTCCCTCTAGGGTCAGCTAACACCTAGATATATCACCTGCAAGAGTACCCTTTGTAGGCCGGGTGAGTGGCTCCTGCCTGTAATCCCAGCACTCTGGGAGGCGGAGGCAGATGGATTGCCTGAGTTCAGGAGTCCAAAGCCAGCCCAAGCAAGAGCAAGACTCCATCTCTAAAAAATAGCCAGGTGTTGTGGCAGGAGCCTATAATCCCAGCTACTTGGGAGGCTGAGGCAAGAGAATCTCTTGAGCCCAGGAGTTTGAGGTTGCTGTGAGTTGTGATGTTATGGCACTCTACCAAGGGTGACAAAGTGAGACTCTGTCTCAAAAAGAAAAAAAAAAAAACACCAACAAAAAAGAATGCCTGTTGTAGGCAAACCAGCCACTCCAAACTCTGTATTTCAAGAGCCTCCTTAAGTGGGCTCTGACACTCTGGGCCAATTCTACTCACCTCAGGGTCAGGTTCCTGACAACTGGAGACAGTGCGCACTGAAACTAGTCAATCCTCACCTGCTTAACCTGCTTACCCCCTCTCGCCCATTTCCTCCTGTGAAAACCACAATCAAGGCTTTTGCCCACATTTACCCTTCGTTCCTTCTGCTTCTTGATCACCCTGGTGCTTCCCCATGGGGCCCTGCATGGTGTGGCATCCCATCTTCTTGCAGCTGTAATAGTCTGTATTTATGATGGCTTTGTCTCCTGATCAGTGGCTTGACCCGTATTTGACCCATATAAAACCCATTTTTTTTTTTTTTGAGACGGAGTCTCTCTTTGTCACCCTCCATAGAGTGTCTAGTGTCACAGCTCACAGCAACCTCCAACTCCTAGGCTTAGGCGATTCTCTTGCTTCAGTCTCCCAAGTAGCTAGTACTACAGGTGCCTGCCACAACGCCCAGTTATTTTTTGGTTGTAGTTGTCATTATTGTTTGGCAGGCCCGGGCTGGATTCAGACCCACCAGCTCCAGAGTATGTGGCTGGCGCCCTAGCTGCTGAGCTATAGGCACCAAGCCAATAAGACCCATGTTTAAAAACACCTTGCTGTTGTTGTCCTTGCCACCATGCTCCAGCCCTGCTGGCCGCCTTTCTCTTTCCTGAGTGCACTTGCTGCTCCCCTGTCCAGAGGCTCTTACCCTACATCTTCCACAGGAGACGTCTGCTTATTCAAGTCGCAGCTCAAATTTCACCTCTTCAGACAGCTTCTTGAACTGCCCTACGTAAAGTAGCACCATACACTGGTTACCCCACCTTGTATTCTTCATTGTATGTATCTCAATCAGAATTACAATATTTATTTATTTGCTTTAGTCTTTAGTGTATGTCTCTTCCATTGGAAGGAATGCTCCAGGGAGGTGGGGACTTTGTTTTGTTCACAGCTGTTGTTTCAGAGCTTAGAAGAGTGGTTGATACGTAGCCGATTCCTTGCTCAGTTCTATTCCTTGCTCAGTTCTATTCTTTGATAGCATGCCTTTCTGCCTCCTGGAGTTGAGAGAGCTAAAGGTTAAATCCCCCAAACTTGATCACAGCTCAGGTTCTGCACAGGAACTGGTTTCTACTAGGCTGAAGTGTCCACGTGAGATCTGGGAGGCAGAGGAAGCGAGACTGAGGCTATGCCTCTCTTACTTCCAGAGAGGCACAGTTGTTTGCTGTGGCAGTTGTAGCACAGGTCTCAGTACTGTGGGTGTTGAGATGCAGGGTCTGGGTCATCCATTTTGCTTGGCATGGCCACAGATGGAGGCCATGTGGTTTCAGAGCAGCAACTGGGGCAGTGGCTTCCTAATGCCCTGCTTTGTTGGTCTTGGCAGTGGTAGCTGATTCCTTGGCAGGTCTGATCTACAGTGTTCTAAAACTTGTTCCTAGAATCTTAGATGAAAATCTACTCTTTTAGTCTTTCCATTAATTTTGTGTTGTAACCACCTAATTATGTGAATTAAATATATTTCTGCTTAAACTGGCAGGGAGGGTGGGTGGTGAACTCTGATACACTGATACAGCATTTTGTATCAGAAATGGTTGCAAAGGCTGGGAAGCTAGGATTGATCATTTGATCTCATTAGGTTGGAAGATGATGAGGATACATGCACCATCAGAGGATGGAAAACTGGCTGTCTTTGGCTTGAAACAGTTTCATAAATGATTATCTACTGCCATCTGAAGTGCCACTGAATGGTGGTCCCTGAGCATGGTATTATGGGTACAAGCAGTTAGATGACAGTGAGTTGGGCTGCTGCATGTAATTGCACTGAATAGATGGCTTAAATAAGGAAACTGACAGGTTTAGTTTTTTTTTTTTGAGACAGAGTGTCACTCTGTCACCCTGGGTAGAGTGCCATAACCTTAGCCTAACTCACAGCAACCTCAATCTTTTAAGTTCAGGTGATCTTCTTGTCTCACCCTCCCCAGTAGTTTGGACCACAGGTGCCCACCACAATGTCCAACTAGTTTTTTGATTTTTATTAGACGAGGAGACTCATTCTTGCTCACGCTGAACTTGAACTCCTGAGCTCAAGGGATCCTCCTTCCTTGGCCTCCCAGAGTGCTAGGATTATAGGTGCATGGTTAGGATTTTTATATATTCAGCTACACACATAATACTTCTAGTTTTGTCAGGCACCAGAGTGAAAGAGGAATTTTGGCTAGTGTAGGCTGTGATGTAGGTAGCTGTGCCACTGGGGCTTATGACTAAGGGAATCTGAAAGTGGTGAGAGTGCCATCACTGAATCCCTGATGTTTGGAGCCTGTGGAAAGTCCCAGTCTGAGGAGAATTATAGTAGAGGCCCCAAAGGGAAACTCCATCGCCTCCTCAGCAAATAACCACTTGACTTTTGAAAAATGTCTCCTTGTTTGTTATTTGGTCTTTGGCAAAGGATAAACATCTGGCCACTGGACACCAGGTGACTGTACAATCTCAGCCACACTTTAGGACCTGAGTGGTTTCTGACTGACAAAGCTGTATGGGTCAGGCCTGGAAATATTCCATCTTCATGCGAAGAGGTACACGTGAGATCAGGCTTGAACAAGCCTGGAACTTCCATTAGTTCTTCCATTAACTTCCATTAGGAGGACATTCCATTAGTAGGTGGCCCACACTCCCGGTGTGTCTGTTCTTGCCCCACTAATGTCCTTTTCTCCTATGGTCCTTGAAATATTCCCTATGACTGCTTCATAGAGGAGGATAGAACCCAGCTTGCAGAGAACTCTGCACAGTGTGCTGGAATTAATGAGACATGGAATTCTGTGGCATTGCAAACCCAATAAAGAGTGGCCCTAAGGAAGAGGGGAGAAGAGAAAAATTTCCATTCAACAGAGCTTTCATAGTTCAACTCAAAGAATCTGTTTCCCCTGGAAGAAGGATGAATGAATTTACACTGATCCATAAGCAGGGGCTAGTGGTTTGGTAGGAGGTCTTAGAAGTGGAAGGAAAAAGAGCAACGTGGAATTCGGGGGTATCATCACCACCATCATCATCTCCAACACTTCCATGATGTGTGTTAGACGCCATTCTAAGCAATTTTGGAATATTAACTTATTTAATCCTCACAAAACACTGTGAGGTGGTCTCTATTATGCTCATTTTACAGATGAGGCAATTGGGGCACAGAGAGGTTGAGTACTTGAATAAGAACACACAACTAGTGAGTTGCAGAGTTGGCATTTGAGGCCAGGTGGTCTGGCACTAGAGTCCATGCTCTTACCCATCTTACTATGCTGTGAGTGAAATTTTCACAATGGGACCAGACTGAGGCTATTTGTGAATATGTGAGAAAATGTGAATCCTCACAAAAGGATTCTCACAGCGGAAGAAAATACTGTTAATATTTAGAGATCAAGATGACCAGCTGGTGTATGTCAGTCAGCCTTCTCCTCTAGTCTCTCCAATGCTTGTTCAAGGAACCGCAAACAGAGCATCCTTGGGAAAGGCACAGGCTCCCTGACAAGGGATTCCCTTCATCAAGCCTGACCTGGCTACAGCTCTGCTGAGTGTGCAGCCTTCTGACAGCAGCCTGCTCTGGTGGGCCGTTTTCCAGACGAGTCTACCCATCCTCATCTTATGATGTTCATGCATTTGTGTAATCCACTCCCTTTGAGTACAGACTGAAACTAGTCATTTGCTTCTAATAGAAAGATTATGGAAAAAGTGATGGAATATTGGAGATTAGGTTGAAAAAAGACTTGACTTTCATCTTGGGCCCTCCTGTCTTTCCTTCTGTCTTTCCCTCCCCCCTTTTTCACAGGTACAAGGCAGCCTATGAAAAGACCCACGTGAAGAGGAACCCAGGCCTGCCATTGACCATGTGAGTGTTTGGGTCTGCCAACAGTCATGTGAATGAGTTTGGGAGTGGATTTTCCAACATCTGTTGAGCGTTGAATATGCCACCCAAAATTCATGTGTTGGCAACTTAATCCCCAATGCAACAGTGCTGGAAGGTGGGGGCTTTAAGAAGTGACTAGGTCATGGGAGCTCCACCCTTGTGAATGGATTAATGCCATTATTTTGAGAGTGTGTGGGTTATAAAAGTGAGCTCTCTCTCACAGGTGTGCTCATTTGCCCTTCTGCCCACTGCCAGGGGATAACACAGGATAGAGCCCTTCACTAGATGACAGTACCAGCCCATGCTCTTGGACCTCCCAGCCTCCAAAGCCCTGAGCCCAATAAACTCCTATTGTTTATAAATCACTCAGTATGGGGTATTCTGTTATCGTAGCAGAAATGGACTAAGATAGTTATCTCCTTAATATCCAAGCTGCCTACACAGAGTTTCTCTGTCCTCTTCCGATGGGTTGGTATGACAAAGAGGAGATAACATAGCTCTAGCTATGTAGGTAAGCACAAGCCCAGGAGATGGCAGAGCAACAATATGGGAGGCAGCTGGGTCTTGGCCTCACTGAAAGGGGGCAGATCCATACTGCTAAGCTCTGGACCTTTCAGCTTTGGACAGCCTACTTCTGTTTCATTATATAGTAATGAATTGTAATCTTATTTAAGCCATAGTATTATTGAGTCTCTAATTGTTAGGGTAATTAACTCATACTTTAAATGATATAGTAGGAATGTATCCACCAAGGACAAAATCATGGTTTCATTAGTGAAGTTAAGATTGCTTTTCATTCATATGAGGCTCCTCATAACACTGTATACATAAGCAGAAAAGAGGACAATCTCATGTTGGATAGGGTGATTGATAGTGATTACCTTATTGATATAGGGTTGTTATTATACAATGTGTGTAGGAGGGTACATATTTAAAGCCCAAAGGGGAAAAATAGTTATCCTAACCAAACCCCAAACCCAAACTGCAAGGAATTACTTGGGGTATCTATTGTATGGTAAAACCAATACAGTAGGACACCAAAGGCTTATCATATTCTTTATGAATGAAGGCTTGGGTCTCCCCCATCAGGTAAATTGATTCTGCCATGCATAACACTATCATTCATTCCTTAACAGTGGGAAATGTTTTGAGAAATGCATCACTAGATGATTTTGTCATTGTGTGAACATCAGAATGTACTTACATAAAACTAGATGGTAGAGCTTACTATACCTCTAGGCGATATGGAGGTGTAGTAATGATATGGCCCATTGCTCGTAGGCTACAAACCTCTGTAGCATGTTACTATACTGAATACTGAAGGCAACTATAATGCACTAGCAAGCATTTGTGTGTCTAAACATATTTAAACATGGAAAAGATACAACAAAAATACACTTATAATCTTATGGGACCATATATATGTATATGCGGTCTGCTGTTGACTGAAATGTCCTTACGTGGCACATGACTCTCTCTCTCTCTCTGCATGTATAGTCAGCCTTTTGTATCTGTAGATTCAACCAGTTGTGGATCAGAAGTATTTGGAGGAGGCTGGCAGGTGGCTCTTACCTGTAATCCTAGCACTCTGGGAAGCCAAGGCGGGTAGATTACCTGAAGTTCAAGGCCAACCTGAGCAAGAGTGAGGCCCTGTCTCTAAAAATAGCTGAGCATTGTTGTGGGTACCTATAGTTCCAGCTACTTGGGAGGCTGAGGCAAGAGAATCACTTGAGTCCAAGAATTTGAGGTTGCTGTGAGCTATGATGTCATAGTACTCTACCGAGGGTGACAAAGTGAGATTCTGTGTCAAATAAAAAAGTATTTGGAGGAAATAACCTAATAAAAATAACACTGCAACAGTGAACAATAATACAAATAAAAGCCCAATATAGTATAACAACTACTTACATAGCATTTACATTGTGTTACATATTGTGAGTAACCCAGAGATAATTTAAAATATATGGAAGGATGTGTGCAGGTTATGCGCAAACACTATTTTATATAAGAGAATAGTGCATCCATGGATTTTGATATCTGCAGAGAATCCTGGACCCGGTTCCCCCATGGATACCAAGTGTATATATAGTTGTTCCTGGGTATCCATGGGTTCCACTAACCATAGATTGAAAATATTTGTAGAAGCCAGGCATGGTGGCTCATGCCTATAATCCTAGCACTCTGTGAGGCTGAGGAGGGTGGATTTCTTGAGCTTAGAAGTTTGAGACCAGCTTGAGCAAAAGTGAGACCCTGTCTCTATTAAAAATAGAACACCCCTCCCAAAGAAAACTAGCCAGTCCTGGTGGTGCCTGCCTGTAGTCCCAGCTACTCAGGCAGTGGAGACAAGAGGATTGTTTGAGCCCACAAGTTCGAGGTTGCTGTGAGCTATGATGCTGTGAGCCATAGCACTCTACCCAGCACTAGAATACTACTCTATTCTACTCTGATGAATAGAGTAAGACTGTCTCAAAAAATTCAAGACCCTGGATAGAAAAATGAAGCCAGGCTCCTGCCTCATTCACAGATACATAAATAAAATGAAGGTGGGACAGTAGCTCCCTAGAGAGGCGCTTGTGGGAAGCTTCCTTGTGAGTCTGAAGCTAGCCCAGGAGAGACAGAAAGATGGAGAAATTGATTGACTGGTGGATAGAAAGGCACGTAAATGGATTGGTAACTGGCCAGATGGACAGAGGATGGGTAGGCAGAGGTGTGGTTGGTTAAATAGTTGTGTTGTATGTGATAATCATCTCTTCTAGTCAGCAATATATAATATGCATATTCCTTTTCATAATACCTATTTCAAATCATCTTTATGTATAGTTAGACTGTAACCCAAGACTTTTATTACACAGTGCTTTGATTAAAATGTTTGGAATTCTTGGAATGTAAATGTAAAGTTTTCTCACAGAAATACCAGCTGGGAATGATGCACATTTAAAACTATTGCTAAGATATTATTGCTTTTTTTTTTTGAGACAGAGTTTCACTCTGTTGCCCTTGGTAGAGTGACATAGAGTCATAGCTCACCACAACCTCAAACTCTCGGCCTTAAGTGATTATCTTGCCTCAGCTTTCCGAGTAGCTGGGACTACAGGCTCCTGCCACAATGCCTGGTTATTATTCTTTTTTTTTTTTAGAGACAGGCTCTCGCTCAGGTTGGTCTTGAACTCCTGAGCTCAAGCAATCCACCTGCCTTGGCCTCCCAGAATGCTAGGATTACAGGTGTGAGCCCCTGTGCCTGGCTAAGGTATTATTTTAAACATCTCAAAATTTCTCTTTATCAGAGACAAAGGGAGTTTCTTACCCCTTTTTCAGATTAGAAAGATGTTGAAAAGTTGTCTTAGGAAAGAGAAGGGGAAAGAAAGGGGGGAAGAAAGAGAGAGAGAAACTCTGTAATCTTTTTATTTTTTATTTTTTGAGACAGAGTCTCACTTTGTCACCCCCTGTAGAGTGCCATGGTGTTATAGCTTAGCAACCTCAAACTCTTGGGTTCAAGTGATCCTCTTGCCTCAGCCTCTGGAGTAGCTGGGACTACAGGGACCTAGCACAATGCCGGCCATTTTTAGAAATGGAGGCTCTGGTTTTGAAACTGTGATCTTGAAACTACTAGGTACAAATAGATTTAAAGGTGTTCAGAGGATTGGTTCTCAGAAATTACTTTTTTTCTTTTTCTTTCTTTCTTTTTTTTTTTTTTTACAGTTTTGGCTGGGGCCAGGTTTGAACCCACCACCCCCGGTATACAGGGCTGACACTCTACTCCTTGAGCCACAGGCCCTGCCCCTTAGAAATTATTTTCTACTTGTCAATTTCCTTTTGAGTATAATTTTTTTTTTTTTTTTAGATGGAGCCTCAAGCTATCCCCCCAGGTAGAGTGCCATGGCATCACGCTCACAGCAACCTCCAACTCCTGGGCTCAAGTGAGTCTCCTGTCTCAGCCTCCCAAGTAGCTGGGACCACGGGCGCCCGCCACAACGCCTGGCCATTTTTTGGTTGCAGCCATCATTGTTGTTTGGTGGGCCCGGGCTGGGGATTCGAACCCGCCACCTTAGGTGTATGTGGCTGGCACCTTAGCCACTTGAGCCACAGACGCCGAGCCCTGAGTATAAATTTTTAAAGTACTTTATAGAGACATAAAACATTATTGGTAAAGGTACAAAGCATTTTTTTTTTTGAAACTTCTGTTTAAAAGCTAAACATATACATGTGATCTGCCAGGTGCCTGGGACGAATTTGGGAGCAAATTTATGTGTAGATTTTAGTGTTTCTAAGACTACCACGATTTCTGGATATACTGAATAGACTAGACAAGGCCCTCCAACCAAATTTGTTTTAAAGGCTTAAGACTTTCCTCAAAAACTAAATCCCAAAACAACCTCTAATGGCTAATGACTGCTGGCCTATGGCCATTTCAGTGTCTTTGACTTTAATCTGTGATGGCTTTGACCAGCCAGTGCTGGTCTGTAGACTGTTTCTCTTTTTATTTAAAAGTATATCAACCTGGGACCAAAAAAGTTAGTAATTTGAGTACAACCTATTTTATGTGTATGTGGTAAAATTTTTTAATTTTTATAAACAGATAAAATAGAGAATATAGTAGTGAATCCCCATGTACTCATTAATCAAATTCTGCTATTTCAAGATTTTGATAACACTTTAATTGAATAGTTTCCAATTGCTATAGATAGAAACCATGGATGGTCTTAGAAATATGAAAATCTCTTTGCTCATCAGATTTGTCCCAAACATCCAATATGTTAATCATTTAAATAGATGCTTTGAAAAAATGTTTTGTACATCTACAAATAAAGTGTTGTATCTCAGTAATATATTTAAAAATCTTGTATGTACCGGAAAATTTCCAAGTAGAAAGTAGTTTCTGAGAACTCATCCTTCAAACACCTTAAAGTCTATTCATAAACAGCAGTCTCAGGATGCGAGGATTCCTCTCTCTCTCCCTCCCCCCTTCCTTTTCTCTCTTTCCTATCTTTTCTTGTTCTTCCCTTTCTTTCCCTCTTCCTTCCTTTTTCACCATTTATTTCACCCCTTTCTTCTTTCCTTTCTCCCTCTTTCTTTCTTTCTCCCCCCAGAAAATGTTGCCTATATGGGATAGGAACAACAATTAATTTATGCACATTAAATCAGAATTACAAGTTAGAGCAGCTCTGAGCTCCACTGTCATCCTCACTCTCATAGAAGGCCTTGGCATCTGTTATTACAAAGAGGGAAAAGAAAACTGCAAGTTACTGGCTTCTCTACTTGAGATATAATGTGGCCAAAGCTGAGGTATACAGTCAATTATAAATAATTATTTACTTAAATAATTTTACTTTTATCTTTTAATTTTTATTGAGTGCCCATATGACTCTTATGTGGCCATTGTATCTAAGCAGAAGTTCCATAATGTGTGAGCACTACCCTTCACTGTTTGACATTTTCTTAAAAAAAAGTTATTGGAGGGAGGCATTTGCTCAGATTGTTCCTGGAACAGTGATTTCATTGTATGAGAATTTAAGTCCTTTCAAGAATTTAACATGTTGTGCGTGTGACATGTAAAAATAGTATCTCACGCTAGAGGGAACCCTTTACCTGAGAATTTGGTCTTTTCTACGTGCTAAACGCTGTATCCTAGGTCCTCAGCCCCATGTCTCATTCCACAGCTCCAGCAGTGGGAGGCCGCATAAAGGAATTATTTTCACATCATAATAACTTTGAAATGGAAGATGGAATACATTTGGTAACCACTAATTCATCACTGCATAATGGATACTGCACATTGTTGGCACGAATCATATTTGTTTTCTTCAGCTTGGCTCATAAACTGTATGTCTTAATGAATTTGGGAAAAAGAAAGAAAAACAATCAAGAATGATCTGGCTGGGGCATGATCGTCACACTCTCCTCCTGACTATTTTCTGGACTGTTTGAGAAATATACACTCAGACTGGGCAGCTCTGAGAACCTCCCTTGTAGGTCATCAGCTTCATTTGAGAATTTTTAACCTGAGGGGACTCAGACAGGGCACCTCTGGGAATTTCCCTCGTAGACCATCACCACCATCTGAAAATTTTATTCTCAGTGGTAGAATCCCAGGAAGTGGGTGGTGCAGAAATGCTTCTGATGACAGTGTGGGGGCTTTGGGTCACAGTGGATTCTGAATTTTGTCAGAGACTTTCAAATCTTATTTCATATAGAAAATTCATTGAGTCAGCCTCCTTAGGACACCAAGTCAGTCTTCCTGTATGAGTCTCACCTCAAAGGCCGGATACCCAATGAAGAGAGAAGTGAATGCTCTAGAAGAAAAGTAAATAATTCTGCCTTAGTCTGCCTCTTGATTAGAGCCTATTCTTTGGTAACGTCTGTAGCTTATGACCGTAGATGAGAACAGACCAGTTCTCTTTCCTGATTTTATCAATCCAACTTCAACTCACATGGGAGAACACTCTCTGGTCCTGACTTCTTGATCTTGGATCTTGAACCAGGACTCAGGATGTGTTTACCATATATGCTTACTTTTTGTTAGTGTATTTGGTTAATTTTTGTAAATTAAATAAAACACCCCAGTGGGCTTACACAACAACATTTATTTGGTTCATGAGTCTGCAGGTTGGCAATTTGGACTGGGCTCATTTGAATGATGGGTTCACAAATGCACCTGCAGGGCCTTCTGGTCTACTGGGCAACTCTGTCTCAAAAAGAGAGGGACTGGGAGAGGGAGAGAGAGATATTATTGTCAGCTTGGATGATGGAGGCAGGCAGACCATGTGTCTTGTATCATTTAGCAGGCTTGCCCAGGCCCGTTCACATGGCAGTCAGAGCATTTCAGTGCCCTTGAATGTTTCAATGCCTGTGCTTCTGTATGCATTACATTTGTTAGCGTCACATCATCCAAGCCACATGGCCAATCCCAGAGTCAAAGTAGGAAGAAGTACTTAAGAGGGTAGCTATGGGGAAGCAAAGAATGTGGTGACCATTTTTGTGGTCTCTGGGAGTTGGTCATATTTGACAAGGAAACTATGTGAGGATTGTTGAAATAAACGGGTAGAGTGAATCTGAGGGGGATCTTGGGGAGAGATGACAAGAGTAGGTGCCAGAGATGACCTCAAGGTATTTAGTCCCAAAGAGTGAAAGGAGGGTGGTGCCATGGATGTGAGTGGGATTGATTTGGAGCCATTGTGGGGAACAAACTCCTCTCAGAGGAGGAGGTATCTCTGCATCTCTGTTACCTCTAAAGATGCAACATGGTTGGGGGTTAGGGATGAAAGACAATAGGGGAAATGCATTGATTCTATTTCAAAGGAAGGTGAAGTATTGGAGGAACTCTGGATGTGGTCTGCAGAAGAGCAGAGCTTTGAATTGAGATATGAAACTTGGAGGAGACAAGGGGGAGGAGGCTAGAGAAAGTGTAAAGACTATACCTTCTTTCAGGTTTATTTTCCTACAGAAATCCTTACAGGGTCCCAAGAGCTAGGAAAGTGTAATAACTTGGTTATTAGAAGGATGGGAAATAGGAAGAGAGTACTAATCAACTGGAAAGTGCACTTGGAACTTTATCTTACTAAGTGGGGTTTGGCCTGGATGTAAGCTTGGGAGGGGAGATGGAGGAGGTACCAGAGTTGGACAGGAAAGCAACAGGTACCTCTACCCACATGGGACATGTTTTCTTATCTTTTTAAGCATCTCATTTACCTCTTGATTAGTGAGTCAGTCCCAGATTTAGAGTTCTTGTCATCCATGGAGTTTTCTTGGTTTATTGGCAACAGTAGAAAGAAGAAACTCTTAATAAACTTCCATATCTTGTAGAAAGTAATCTGTGTAGATATTAATTGCCTGCAGGGTCACCCATCATTGTTTTCTAAAATTGGACATAATTTTTTATACTGTTAATTTGTTGAAATGTTTATAAAGACTGTTGAACAGCTTTCTAGTTGAGGATCCTGAGTTCTTGGTCTCAGTTTCTTCATTTGTAAAATAAAGAGGTTAAGCTGGTAGGAAAAGTATCCTCTAAGGTGGTTGCCCCATCATCCTTACCTCCTGGTTTATGCCCTTTTGTCCTGTGTAATCTCCATCCTTTCAGTATGAGCTTGATATAGCAAATTACTTCTAACAAATAAAGTATGTCAAAAGTGATGAGATGTCATGTCTCAAACTGGGTTACAAAAAGACTGGCTGCTATCTTGGGTACTCTTTTGCTCTCTTAATTTGGTAGAATTCTATGGCTATGAACAATCTTTTGGATAGGCCTACAGTGCAAGAAACTGAGAGATGCCTTGGCCAATAGTCTGTAAGGAATTGAATCTTTTTTTTTTTGAGACAGAGCCTCAAGCTGTCCCCCTGGGTAGAGTGCCATGGCATCACAGCTCACAGCAACCTCTAACTCCTGGGCTCAGCCTCCCA
>NW_003852438.1:10007550-10015091 GCF_000181295.1 Otolemur garnettii | reverse complement strand
ATAGCTTGAGGCTCTGTCTCAAAAAAAAAAAAAAAAAAAAGAATTTTAGGAAACTATTTGTGAAAGCCTAACCTTGAAAACATGTTTTGTAGACTTTTGGACTTTGAGGATACTGTGGATGAGGGCTTTCAGAAAACCAAGGAAAATCTTATTGGGAATTAGCAGAGAAGGATCTTTGTCATGCAGTGGAAAAAGCTCAGCAACGAAGTCTCCTGTAGATATTTGGAAAGTGCCAAACATGCCTGTGGGACTGGGTAACCTAGCTAAGGAAATTTCTACACAAAGGTGCCACCTGATTTCTTTCTACCTTATAGTAAGAGGAGAGAATAAGGTTCAAGTAAAAAGGCTTTTAGACAAAAGAGATGCAGGACTTGATGGCTTTAGAAATTCTCTCTTAATGGTCAAATGAAGGAATGGCTTCTGAGTAAGGATCCAAATCAGAACACCTTCAGGAAAACTAGTCTAATGATGAAATTGAGGATGTGACTATATGTAGAGATAAGCACCCCATGCTCAGACATGGCAGTTCGCTTCATGTGCTCCTCCAGGAGAATGGCTCTGGGAAAGATTTCTTTGAAGATCAAGCTTCTGCACCTGCCTATAGATATGCAGAAATATGCAGAAAGACTCTCACAAAGAGATCTGGAGAGCGAGAACCAGGGTCACAGCTGGAAGCTCGAACATATGTTCTAGGGCGTTGGGTTCTGTTCTCTGTCTTCTTCTTTCATTAACATTATAGTCTCTAGTTGCGGTTTGGGCCAGCAAGAACAGTCAGTCTCCTTTATGTTTTTACTCTAAACAAAATCAATTGTATATGTGTTCCTCAGCCTTCACACTGAATTGTAATCTTAATGATAGCTTCCTAATGTTACTTCACTTCTTTGTATCTGTGTTAACTTCTTACTGAATGTTTGAAAGTATATAAGATAATCAGTAAAGTCAGGCCTGGTCGCTGACCTGAGTGAGTCTCGACCTCCCTTCAAATCAATCATCCCGTCTGCAGTTCCTTTTCCTTGTGTCTCCCTGATCAGAGGCTTCGAGAACACTTTCAACTATAATATCTTAAGACCCTAGAAATACCAAGATGGTGCTTGGTCCTTCACCCAAGGATCCTCCCTGGGTCTAGGTGAGGTTACCTTTCTCATTTCTTTGCCTGACAGAGTATTGAAAACAGTGCAAACCTAAGGTTGAGGCTAGGCAATAGGTGAGGGCTAAAATATGATGTCAGGACACTGAAGGCTAGATAACAAATAAGGGTTATAACCTATTATATCAGGACACCTTCCTAATGACCTATGGGGAACCCTGCAGCTTGCTGGGAGTAGAAAGGGGTCCTAGGCTCCTGAGCCTTGCTTCTTGGCCTGACATCATGAAGATTTACTGTGGGGAGGGCACTCCTTTTTCCCTGGAAGATGCCTTGCATGACTCCTATTTATTTTTCAACAAAGTCATTTTTCTGACTAGGTCTTTTGCTACCTGTTTAACTTGTTGGTTTCTGAGAGTGTAAATGAAGGGGTTCAAGAGGGGGGCAATGATCGTATTGATTAGAGACACTCCTTTGTTTAGATCGACCCCTTTGCCTGGGGAGGGCTTGACATACATAAAGAAGCAGCTACCATAGCACATGGTGACCACAATGATGTGGGAGGAGCATGTGGAGAAAGCCTTTTTCCTTTCCTGGACAGAGGGGATCCTGACAACTGTCCTGATGATTTGGATATAGGACAGTGTGATCAGCACCAAGGTGCTGAGTAGTGCCACCAAGGCGAGGGTGAAATCAACCATCTCCAGCACCTTTGGCCCACTGCAGACCACCTCCATTAGAGGCGTATAGTCACAGAAGAAGGGTTGATGTGCGTGCCACAGAATGGAAGCTGACTGGTCAGGATGACGGGGACAATGATGAAGGAGAACCCAGCCAGCCAGCAGGTGAGGATGAGCTGTGTGCAGACCCTGCTGCTCATGAGCACAGGGTAGTGGAGGGGCTTGCAGATGGCAACGTACCGGTCGTAGGCCATGGCTGTGAGGAGGAAGAACTCTGTGGCTCCCAGGAAGATGTGGAAAAAGTCCTGGGTGATGCACCCAGCAAAGCTGATGGTCTTGGTTCCTGTGGCAATGTTGAGTAGCATCTTGGGCACAATGACAGTCTGGAACCAAATTTCTAAGCAGGACAGGTTACGGAGAAAGAAGTACATAGGAGTCTGTAGGCGGGCGTCCAGCAAGGTAAGGCTGATGATGGTCAGGTTCCCAGAGATAGTTACAATGTAG
Organism: Otolemur garnettii; assembly: GCF_000181295.1. NCBI lineage: Eukaryota > Metazoa > Chordata > Mammalia > Primates > Galagidae > Otolemur > Otolemur garnettii. The sequence goes on along the minus strand of NW_003852438.1, from coordinate 10,012,823 downwards.
GCAAGCAGCAGGAGCAGGAAAACTGTCACCTGAAGCTCCTTGGTGTCTGTCAGGCCTTGGAGGAAGAACTCAGTCACCACAGTCTGATTGGTCATTGTGGACCTCAGTTCTTTCAAGAAATGTGTAATCCTGGGGGAATAGGACCACCAGAAATTAGAACGAGGAAGGAAAACATTTCTCCTCAAGTCCATCATTCCGCTGCCTCCCCCATGGATTCAGGGAAGCAAAGCAGATGCCTCTTCAGGCTCTTCCCTAGCCTGAAAAGTCACCTTTTTCAGAGTCTTTACAGAATTATTCTTCCTTTTATTCCTTTCCTTTTCCCTCTGAGAAAGCTTACAAAGAATTCTCTGCTGCTCTCCTCAGTCCTCTTGAGAACTATCAGACACCTATTCATCCTTTCAGAGCCAGCTTGTGTGTGACCTCCTCTGTGAAGCCTCCTCTGTGAAGCCTTTTTCATAAGTCCTAGGCTGAACTGGTTACTTTCTTGTGGCTCCCATCACATTAGTGCCTCTGCTGTATTCCGTAGAGTCAGTTATATAGGCTAAATTCTGTCTTCCTGCTGTGCCACAAATACCACAGGCTCATAGGTTGTTTTTTGTTATTTGGGTGTCTCAGCACTTACCTTCCCTTTCTCAGTAAAGACACTGGTCTTAGATCTGCATTCACCACGAAACTTCCTATTTTGTAAAGTGCTGCTTGCTTGCTTTATATGTAGCATGTGTTTTGGATTAAGAAGTCATTTTCACTCACCTGGTCATTTGCTTACACTAGATCCTTATTAAAAACTGCCTGACAAAAACTAAGAAAATGCCATGAAGGCTATGTTACCCAGTTAGGTGAAAATATTTCAAATTGTATATAAAACGAGCACATTGTACCCCATGACTGCATTAATGTACTCAGCTATGATTTAATAAAAAAAAAAAAACTACCTGGCATTTGCACCCGGACTATAATTTGCTTAAAGAAAAGGGCTGTCTCTACCTTTTTGCTCACCCTCCCCTCTCACACTGATCATGGCATATGATAGTTATCTGTAGAAATGGAACACTATGAGGCTTATTGCACCCACTTTTCCATATGGAAGGTAAAACATAGGGACATTAATGACTGGCCTTAAGCCACAGTTAGAATAAAAATAACAACTGGAGCAACTCAAATGTTTCCTGGCCACGGTCAGATGCATTAAGGGTCTCAGTCTTGCTGCTTCACTGAAAAGAAAAGGGATCTCTTCCCTGGAGAAATCTATGAAAATATTTTCAGTGATTTTCTTTCTTTTATGTTTGTGACCAACATCCTGGGAATGTCATGGTCCTTATCTTCGGTCTCTAAATGTGGAGGGCACCTGCATCTGGGCTGTGCCACGTGATCCAGTGGGGTATGAGAAGGGCATTTGAGATGCTTCTAGTTATGCCATGCCTCATAAAATCTGGGAAACAGTCACATGTGAGATGCATCATTAAGAAAGAAAATCTGCTGCCAGTTAGCCCATGACATGGTGCTAAGATACCATTGATCACAAGATACAGTCTAGTGTCAGAGAGATGAAAATCTGTGTGTCCAAGGTGATAAACTGTGGCACTTATATTTAGCTCATTAAAAAATTGTTTTTGTGTACATTTGAAAATAAACTGTACATTTATATAGCAGTACATGCAAGTCGTTTAGAAATTAGCCAATATACATGTATATTGGGGCTACTTCCTTAATTTCAGAAATTTTTACTGAGGAAAAGTATGATTTAAAAATGTTTGGAGAACTCTTGCCCAGGGACCTGTTGCCTGTCTCCTCTCCCACAGTCAGCCAGCGTTTGCAAAGAGGCCCATTTCTTAATTTTCAGTGAAGAGGAAGCAATTCTTTAGCCTCAGTCTGTCTTTCTTTCTTTCCTTTCTTTTTTTCTTTCATGTTATTTTTATAGAATGAGTAAGAGGGAGCTCCTAGCTGGCAGCAGGGAATTTGCTTGATGGTTCAGAAACCTTGATCTTGGGTCATTTCCAGGACCTGCCAAGGAGAGCTGTGGCATTTGTCCAGTGACTGGTGACCCAGGAAGGAGTCTAGAAGAATCACCAGCCTGGGGACAACATACAAGCTTCTCAGGATTCTGATGATTTCCAAAAAAAGGGAGCAGGGATTGTAAAGGCCTAAATGGCCCATGTGGTTTCATGAAAAGAGCTCAGACTTGTAGAATGTGGAGGCGATTCTGTAGAAGTGACCTCAGGATTATCTTCCCATAGCTATTTGTTTTTGACTTTTCTTTTCTCCCAATCCTTCTCCAGCATGCTAGCCCTTCAGTAGCAATCCCGAAGCATAACCATATAAAGACACAATTCTGTAGCTCAGTCAACCTTCAAACGATGCGGTAGAAGGGTCAGAGAGAGTCTGAGTTGGGTCTGCAAGCTTCGCCTTTGTACCGCACCCCCCAGTTTCCTCCAGGAGCTTAAGGTCCTGAAGCTTTGGGTCATGTAAGAGGCTTCTGGACAGCTTGTATGCAATGGAAAGTGACATTTGCTTTATAGACTCTTTTGTTACAAACTCAGGGGATCAATTCAGAGAGAAAAACAAATGGTCCTCAGGGGAATCTGTTCTCAGAATTCACTGATGAATTTAGGATTTGTGAAAAATCCCCAAAGAAAATGACACAATGTTTACCTAAGAGTCTACTCCTACATGACTATTTGTGTCACTGTCAGTTGTTAATGTTGTAATTGGAAACATCTGTTGGGTAAATATTTTCAAAGAGCATTATGGGTGGGAAGGTATCAAAGACAACTTTCCCCAATTTTGGCCAGTTCAACCACAAACATTTATAAATGTCCAGCCTTGTGAGCCATTTTAATTTGCTTTTCAATTCTGTTATTAAAATATGCTCAGGTGTGTGCCTCTGTGTAGTGTGAATGTGGGTTGCTGCTCTATCGCATCAGAAAGCAGATGACTTAAATTCTAGTTTTAATCCTTCTACTATCTAACACTGGGATCTTGCAAAATTTTTTCCTTTTCCTGAATCTTAGTTTTTCAGTGTCTAGTAGCTGATAGGGAGCATGGTGTGAACTAGGATGTCTTTTTGTTAGTCTCAATTTTAATGTTTTTAAGCTTTAAGAGCTTTCCCTTGTACATCTTGCATTCTCCGCCCCCCCCCAATCCCTCATTCTCTATCCTCCACCTGTATTAGGTCATCTACTGCCTTCATGCTAGAACTGAGTACATTGGATTCTTGATTTTTTATTCTTGTGATGTTTTACTAAGAAGGATGTGTTCCAACTCAATCAAGGTTAATAAAAAAGATGTAAAGTTGGCTTGGCGCCCATACACAGTGGTTATGGTGCCAGCCACATGCAGGGAGGGTGGTGGGTTTGAACCTGACCCGGGCCAACTAAACAACTACAACAAAAAATAGCCAGGCATTGTGGCAGACACTTGTAGTCCCAGCTATTTGGGAGGCTGAGGCAAGAGAATCACTTAAGCCCAAGTTGGAGGTTACTGTGAGCTGTGATGCCCCGGCACCCTACTGAGGGCGACATAGTGAGACTCTGTCTCAAAAAAAAAAAAAAAAAAAAAACTGAATAGTATTCCATGGTATACCAAAGCTTGTTAATTCATTCCTGGATTGGTATGCATTTAGGTTGTTTCCACATTTTGTCTTAATCATTTTTTTAAGCAATGAATTCAAAAATTTAGTTTGCTATTTCTTATCACATTGACTTTCAAAAACATTTCACCTTATAGATTGTCTATAAAATGTGAGAAGTGTTAAATATTTTTTATTTTAAATTACACATAAACCACACTAAAATATCTTTCTTTTCTTTTTGTTTTTGGGGATTCATTGAGGGTACACAGAACCAGATTATGTTGATTGCATTTGTTAGATAAGGGCCCTCTTATAATTATATAGAGACCCTCTTTTAATTATATAGATCCTCCTTTCCTCTCTCTGTTCTCCCTATCCCCCATGCCCTAACATGTACTAGGACATTAATTGTCCTCATGTCAGACTTGAGTACATAGGATTCTTGCTTCTCCATTCTTGTGATGCTTTACTAAGAAGAATGTGTTCCATATTCATCCAAGTTAATACAAAAGATGTAAAGTCTCCATCGTTTTTAGTGGCTGAATAGTATAAAATGCCTTTCAATAAATAAAAGGCAGCATCTCAGTAGACACAGAGAAATTAGCTTGGCATAGTGAAGACCAAAAATACAAAGTAAACATTGATCCCTTTTCTCCAGCATTCACCTTCAGCAGGCTAAGGAACACAAGACTCACACTGGTGAGTCTTGCTTAGTTCTGAGGCAGTGAAGGGGATTTCCCTGGTATTTAAATATATTCACACAACCACTTATATAAATCTAAATGTAAAACCAAGCAATTCACCATTTTGTGAAAGTTTAACATAATTAAATCCAGTCATATCTTTGGAAGAGGAAAGTAGTGACAGCACTTACTGAGCTGAAATCACTATCAAAATTAAAAAAAATGATCATATTCATTTAATCACAAGTTGGTCTTAGTTAAATCAGGGCTGTTCAACAAAAATATTCTGTCATTCATTCATGACCTGAATTCTGGTGCATGAGACCAGTTAAATTATGGTACACATAAAAAGTCATGGGATATTTCTGTTTTGTAACAAATAAGGAAGTGGCCCAGCTATTACTCATAAGTGGCTTTTTTGAGATAAGCTATTAAGTCTATTTTTTCTCCCTTCTTAATGCTGGTGAAGATCATTTTCTTTATTTTTACTTTTTTTTTGAGACAGAGCCTCACTTTGTTGCCCTCTGTAGAGTGCTATGGTATCATAGCTCACAGAAACCTCAAACTCTTGGGTTTAAGTGATCCTTTTGCCTCAGCCACCCAAATAGCTGGGACTACAAGCGCAAGCCAGAATGCTTGGTTATTTTTTAGAGGCAGGTCTTGCCCTAGCTCAGGCTGGTCTTGAACTCCTGAGCTCAGGCAATCCACTTGCCTTGGCCTTCCAGAGTACTAGGATTACGGACGTGAGCCACTGTGCCCGGCCCTGGTAAAGGTCATTTTCGTCCTAAAGATGTATTCTTGGGAGGCTCCAAACTTTTTGTTTTGCAGAAACTTTTTAATTTGATGCAGTCTCATTTGTTTATTTTTGGTTTTATTGCCTGTGCTATTTATTTATTTATTTAGAGCCACCACATTTATTTATTTTTTGGCTTGGCTAAGTCATTTTATTTTATTTTTTATTAAATCATAACTGTGTACATTACTGCAATTATGGGGTACAATGTACTGACTGTATATGTTGC
>NW_003852438.1:10006314-10007435 GCF_000181295.1 Otolemur garnettii | reverse complement strand
ACCTCCAACTCTTGGGCTTAAGGGATTCTCTTGCCTCAGTCTCCCAAGTAGCTGGGACTACAGGTGCCCGCCACAATGGCTGGCTATTTTTTGGTTGTAGTTGTCATGGTTGTTTGGCAGGCCTGGGCTGGATTTGAACCCACCCCCTCTGGTGTATGTGGCTGGTGCCTTAGCCACTTGAGCTACAGGCGCTGAGCTATGTTGCCTGTGCTTTTGATGCCACACTCAAAAAATCATTGCCAAGACCAATATCATGGAGCTTCATCCCACACTTTCTTCTAAGAATGTTATGGTTTCAGGTCTTTATAATTAAGTCTTTAACCCATTTTGAGCTTGTATGGTAGAAGGTAAGGATCCCATTTTGTTGTTTCTCCATTTGGCTATCCAGTTTTCCAAAACCATTTATTAAAGAGGCTAGCTTTTTTCCCATTGTGTATTTTTGAAGCCTTTGTGAGAGATTCATTGACTGTATATGTGTGGGTTTATTTCTGGGCTCTCTATTCTCTTTTTTTGGTCTATGTGCTTATTTTTATGCTAGTACTGTACTGTTTTGACTACCATAGCTTTGTAATACTACATGTATTTATAAGGAAGTTTAATCTCTCCAGCTTTGTTCTTGTTAATACTAATAATTGTTTTGGCTAATTGTGTTTTTCTTGGGTCCATATACATTTTAGGATTTTTTTTTCTATTTCTGTGAAAAATTTCATTAGAATTGATAGGGATTGCATTGAATCTATAGGTGGGTAGTGTGGATATTTTAATATTATTAATTCTTTCTATTCAAGGAAACTGGATATCTTTTCACTTGTTATGTTTTTTTTTCAATTTCAATTATTATAGTTTTCAATGTCTTTCAGTGACCTTTCTCCTCTTCAGTTAAATTTATCCCAAAGTATTTTATTGTTTTTTAAAATGCCATTAAAATGAGATTGTTTTTAATTTCTCTTTCAGGTAATTGTGCAGTAAGTGTAGAAATGTAACTGATTTTTATATCTTATAACTTTATTTAACTAGATTATTAGTTCTTTTTTTTTTTTTTTGAGACAGGGCCTCAAGCTGTCCCCCTGGGTAGAGTGCCGTGGCATTACAGCTCACAGCAACCTCCAACTCCTGGGCTC
>NW_003852438.1:9988941-10005681 GCF_000181295.1 Otolemur garnettii | reverse complement strand
ACATTCTACTCTTAGAAAGATTCACCTGTACCCCTATAAGGTAAACCTCAGAAGTAATCCCTCCAAACTCCCTCCCTCCACCCATTACCCCCTCCCTTCTCCCTCCCCCTCCCCATATTCTTAGGCTATTTGGTTATAGCTTTCATATAAAAAGGTTTAAATTGTGTCATTTTCTTAGTTATTATTTTAAAATGTTCACATTCTGCTCTTAGAAAGATTCACTTGTACCCTTGTAAGATAAACCTCAGACATGATACTTTTAGGACTTAGAGCACACATGAACGCCAACACCATGTTTTACAGGAGGAAATAATTTCTGGAGAAGATTCCATTACAGAGGCAGTTTTAAGAGTTGTCAGAAGGAGAAACTTCAGGAACAAAACTGTTTAGGACCTGAGAAAGGATGATCTGCAATAGAATTTTTTTTTGTACGACATCATGAATGAGCTCCTTTGATGTGTTTGGCAGCTTTTGATAATTATTGATGAGACTAAGAGCAGCTCATGAGAGGGTAGACTTAATCACTAGATTTATGATGAGCAGAATAATTTTTAACCAGTGTCTTTTGGTCCAAAGTCTGAGAATCTTATTTTTCTGCCTCTCTCCCCTTTATTAAAAGATATTTTACCAGAAAAAAAAAATTTGCATTGACTTTTACATAAATTTCTCTTGTCAGCAAATATGAAATGAAATTTTGATATGTTCTTACAGTTAGAACACTTTAAGAAACACTCATTGAGAAATTGCTTTAACAAAAGGAGAGACCAGAAGCTCAAGTTATTAGTTGGAGAACTTAGTGACTATCATTCAAATTTTCTATTTATTCTGAGGCTGCTAAACTGAATAAAGAGACAGTATTTTTCTGGCCATATCCTTGAGGGCTTGTTTTACTTGTTTATTCCTTAGAGTGTAAATGAACGGGTTCAGTAAAGGGGCAACTGAGGTATTGAGCACAGCGACTCCCTTGTTGAAGGCAACCCCTTCTTTGGCTGAAGGTTTTATGTACATGAAGATGCAGCTTCCATAAGAGAGAGAGATTACAATCATGTGGGAAGAACAGGTGGAAAAGGCCTTGTTCCTCTGCTGAGCAGAGGGGATGTTCAGAATGGTCCTGATGATGTTTGTGTAGGAGAGAATCACCAGCACCAGGGTGACCACCAAGGTCACAACTGCTAAGATGAAGTCAACCAGTTCCAGCACACTTGTGTCCGAGCAGGATATTTCTATAAGGGGTCCATAGTCACAATAATAATGATTCAGGACATTGGAGGCACAGAAATCCAGCTGACTGGTCAGGATGATGGGGAGTAAGATAATTAGGAATCCACCCAGCCAGGAGCAGAGAACCAGCTGGACACAGACCCTGTTGCTCATGATGGTGGTGTAACGCAGGGGTTTGCAGATGGCCACGTAGCGGTCATAGGACATGGCAGCCAGGAGGTAAAACTCTGTGGCCCCGAAAAATATGGCAAAGAAATACTGAGTGAAGCATCCAGCGAAGCTGATCGTTTTATTCCCTGTAGAGATGCTGAGCAGCAGCCTCGGAGTGAAGGTGGTGGTAAAGGAAATTTCTAAGAAGGAGAAGTTGCGGAGGAAGAAATACATGGGGGTGTGGAGGTGGGAGTCCAGCAGCGTGAGGGTGATGATTGTCAGATTACCTAAGATGCTGAGCACATAGGCAAGGAAGAGAAATATGAAAATAATAATTTGAAGCTCCGGGATGTCTGTTAGTCCCAGCAAGATGAATTCAGTCAAAGTTTGGTTTTTCATTGGTAACTTTTGTTGCCTGTGAAGTTGAGAGAGAGAGACAGATGAGTGATGAAAAGGGGAGAGAGCGCAAGAATATTGAGGGAGAGTGTAGATTTTTCTTAAAATTTGTTCATGGGAAAATCCTCTGTCTGACCCAGACAGGATATCTGTTGGTCTCAATGTGATCCTTTATAAAATCTGTTTTAAAACTCTCATCTGGAAGGGTTTATTTCTGAAGCTCTTTCCTTAGAACTAGACAATGGCCGCTTGGTTTTCCTTAAAGCATCTTCTGAATTTTTATTTTTACCCTGTATTCTCATTTTGTTTTGTTTTCCTCTCATATCTATGGAGCCCCTTTCCTGGGATTCTAGTGGCCATGTCTCATCTCCACCCAGCCTTGAGGCCGTGGTGGTTGGCTTTCCTGCTGTCCTCTTCAACGTATTGGATGCCTGCCCCGCCTTTTGTTCTGATAACAACTGCCAACCTGCCGTGTAGGATCATACGCTCTTTTCATCTGTTTTTGCTTTTGTGCCTGTAGGTAGAGCTGAATTGTTTGTGCTTCAAAATAACTGAATTCTTTCTTGTTTTCTGATGGGCAAGAGACAACAGATAGCCACTTAATTCTTGAAAGGTTTACTTAACTGCTTTAAAAGCACAGGGAGAAATGTTTATCCAGACTTTAATCTCTTCTTATTCTTTTTCAGTCTGTGGGATGTAGATGTGACCCTTTTATAGAAAACTAGGGAAGAACTGGCCTGGTATTCTATAGATGAGAAAGAGCCCCTCTCAGAAAAGAAACTGCTGGGTAAAAAATCCTTTTGGGCATTTACCTTGTGTTCTGATCTTCTCAAATACTTGAAACTAAAGGACCTTACAGTCCATTCTGAGCTGGGTTCTTATCTAGAGCAAATTCACAATGGAGGTCCATCCATGACCTTGGACCTTCACAATCACTGGTACAAGGTGATGCCACCCGGGGACTGGGAGGCTGTTGGAAGCACTTTCTGATCACTGGCCTTTGGTCTTTGGAGAATTTATGTTTTGTCATTCAAAAATTCACATTTATATTTCACACAAATGCTAGTACAAATCACATAGATTATTGCCCAGACACATTCATTTCATCATTGTTTATAATCATGAAAAATTGTTAATAATAAAAATTCTACCAATAGGTAAATGGTCAAATAAATTATGACCATTCCTATTGTGGGAATAAAATGGGAAATTTATATGAATTGACTCGAACTTGATTATGTTACCAGTGAACTAAGTTGCTGCCCATACAGCAGATTTTTATCTGTGTAAGAAACTGGAAATTTATATGTGTATTTCCAAGTGAATAGGCAAATGTCTGGAATAATACCAAACAGTAAGTGGTAGTTATTTCTGGAGTGTCACTTTGCAAAGGATGAAAGACTTTTCTTTATACTTTGTGCCCATCTTAATCATTTACATTTTTAAAAACAAGCCTGAGTGAGCTTTTTAATTAGAAAAAAAGATGTAGGCTCGGCGCCTGTGGCTCAACCGGCTAAGGCGCCAGCCACGTACACCTGAGGTGGCGGGTTCGAATCCCCAGCCCGGACCCACCAAACAACAATGACGGCTGCAACCAAAAAATAGCCGGGTGTTGTGGCGGGCGCCTGTGGTCCCAGCTACTTGGGAGGCAGAGGCAGGAGACTCGCTTGAGCCCAGGAGTTGGAGGTTTTTGTGGAGCAAGATGCCATGGCACTCTACCCAGGGGGATAGCTTGAGGCTCCGTCTCAAAAAAAAAAAAAAAAAAAAAAAAAAAAAAGAAAAAAAGATGTAAAGAGTAGTAAAAATTAACATTCAGACGGATCTTATAATCTATCACCATAGAAAGGTAACATTGAAGAACTGTGGAAATACTCACTTTTTGACCCTCAGGAAGGATGATAAGGTCTTTTTACCTCTGGATGCTGTGTGGGGTGAGTCAAAACTGAGAACTCAGACGTGAATGAAAAGGTGGAATAAAAGGTAACACATTTTCTTTTCTAATTCTAATTCATGCCCTGATCGCTCAAAGAGCATGTAGGCTTCTTGGGCACTAGTATGAAAAGAAATCGTTTCTAGCTCTTCTTGCCATAAATCAATCACTTACTACTACCCATTCTTCAGCTGATCCAAATTGGACCTGGACCTGTAATTCCTAAAGATGCTGCCTTATTTAAAATAATTGAAGAGCAGAGGAATATTTTACTATTTGAAGTCTCATTTTCTCCGAAGGTTGGTTATAAACTTCTTTGCAATTTTATACTGGTTTAATGATACACATTTTGTCTAGTTTACTGAGCAGAGACACTGGGGGATAAATTATTGGCCTGGGACTCAGGTCCAGAAAATGTTAATTAGCCTCATTTAAAAAAATGATATTGAGAATTAACTTTCAACAGGGGACTAAGGAAGAGATGCTAAACGGGTCTGTGTAGAAGCTGCCTCAGTGCATCTGTAACAGGGTGATGCCTCGTGGGAACCAATGTGATAATTATGAAAACAATAGTAAAAAATGAAATGTCACTTTCTTGAGCAGTTCGCCTGAGCTGGGCAGAATTTTAGTAATTTCCATTTCTTTTATCATTTGGCGCTTATAACGTTCAAGGCAGTTGTTATTATTAGTTTACCTACTTATATGTGTGTATCTTGAGCAAATTACCTACCATCTCTGTGCCACAGTTGCCTCATATGTAAAAATAGGAGTAAGAATAGCACCTGTGTCATAAGTTTGTCATGTGCAGTAAATGTGATAATATATGTGGAACGCTTAGAAATGCTTTTCTGATTCTGCATCTCTAAATTTCTCCTCTCATATTTGCAGTCCCTAAATCATTTCAATGAAATCATTAACTGTGGACTGATCTCCAAGGACCACAGAGTCTTTGAAAGAGCAGTCCCTGGTGAGTATTAAGAGGGGCATTGGCTAAGAGACTAATGGTACCCCAGTTTCCTCTTGCATTTGGTGAGATGAAAGTTTCTGTTATCGGGGGTTGGCCCAAAATAAATCTGTGAGTTCATGAAATTTGTCTTTAGTTCTTCATGGTGAATAATATTTACTCTTTAGCCTCAGGCACAGGCTGAATGAATGTTGCAAATACGGACTTTGAGACTTATTGTGTGCCATTGGTCAGAAGTCTTACTACTGTCTGACTCCAGGTAGGAAAGACAAAATGATAAAAGAAGTCCTTGGAAGTGGATGAAAGACAAAGATATATAAACCAAAGACAGTGCATATATTGGAAAAGAAAGGAAAGGAAGACAAGAATGAGAAGATGAAAAAAACCAGATGGTGGAAATTTGTGAAGGAAGAGATAAATGTGGTCCAGCCAGAAGCCCACACACAGAGATGATTTGATTTTCAATATGTGGGGTTATTTCTCCCCAGCCCACACTCTTCTAAAATAATTTGTCTTTGATTGATTCTAGAAAGGGCAGCTCCTTGGCTGCCAATGACCAGACCTGTATGGGCACCGGGCTTGAGCTGCCACAGTTATAATCTCTATCCTGTGTATTTGGGCTGCAGGTGTTTGAGTTCACTAACCATGGGCTGTCAAACTGGAAGGTGATTTAGATTTCATGAATCAGGCATGAAAGATCATATGACAGTAGATGAATGACCAGGAAAGCTGGTCCACAGTGAGAGAAAGTAGGAAAGAACCAAAATATATGAGATGAGAGATAGAGATGGAGGGATTAGCCAAATGGTGGCATTCTTGTTATGTTTGGCTATACTTCTTGAATTTGGTCTCTTTAAGATACCACTGCAACCATTTCTTACCTTCTACCTTGAGAAGGTTTGTTTCTTTTTATAATCAAATGAGCCTAACTATCAAAAATTTCAAGAAATTTTGGGTGTGAAAACTGGACAGGAAGAATAGCTTGTGTGTATGTTGGAGACCAGCAAGGAAACTATTTGGTTGGCAAAAACCTTAGTGTTTTCCAAGCTTAGGGGCTGTGTGCAATAGAGCTCATTTAGCTTGGTAGAAAGCAGCAGCAAAGTTGGCAACTATCCAAGTAAAATTAAATGCACATGTTTGAGAATGACAATTTTTATTTTCTCCAAGGAGAAGATTCATTGCATTTAAAGGAAAGAATAGAGATATAGGAGTGATAAACTTCCAATCCAAGCCAGTCTTGAAGACTATTGGTTGTAGGTCTGTTAGATCAGTGACTAAGTTGTTTAAATGTGATTGGTCCAACTTTGTTTTGCATTCCTCATTAAAGCTTTCAGAGGCCTCTCCACATCAAACTGTGGAAGAAGTTAGTTTGATCACTGGGTTTTTGATTGTCTGAATCCTTCCTGTCCTCTTCTTGGTTGGGGAAATCAATGCTGTTTATAACCACAGACTTTTCTTTCATTGATGGTCTTTCCTGTTCATGGAGAATTCATTTGTGTATGAAAACAGCACACTGTACGCCATGATTGCATTAATGTACACTGTTATGCTATAAGAAATAAAAAAAAAAAAACCCAGAGAATTCATTTGTGTCAAAACCATAATTTTTTCCTTACAGAAACTTCACTTCGTGTATGAATCAGTTTCTCTCTCCCTGTCTTTCTCTTTGTATTCTCCCTTATCCTTCACTATCACAATTCTAATTTTCGTGCTTACTTCAATAACTGACAACATTTTTACGAAGGCTGACTTTAGAGTTCCATTGGCCATTGGGGGGAACTTCTGAGATGTCAAAATAGTATACTTTAGAGGAACTTCTAAAAGTAGGGCTACAAATGACAAAAATATTCAGTGGTCATCTTTCTTTGAGTAGTATGCTTAAGAAACAAAGTAACATTCCAGCTTCAAGATAGCCTTTCTCAAAGACCCTCAAGCCAAACAAGAGAATTCACTCATATTGAAACCTTTTGCAATCTACTCCTTTTGAACCAGTCTGTGGCCTGTTGTATCCTTGTAACCCATTACACCCTTTCTCATCCTTCTGCTGTCTTTCCTAATGAGTTTACTCAGGGATTTTTCTCATGAAGCGAACAGTTCTATTTCACAATATTTCTTCAAATTGTTGGATCAAAATGTAGCCTTGTAGAAGTTGAATTAAAACCCTGATACGGAACTAAGATGAAAGATACAACTGCCAATTTTCCGAGCCTCAGAAAGTTAGAAATTTATGGCAGAATTGATAATTTGTTAGATACTTGTTGCCCCACATCACCAGATTTTTATTTTAATATTTATTTTAAATTGACAAATAACAATTGTATATTTTGTGGGATGAAAGTGATGTTTTGATACATGTGTACAATGTGGAATGATTGTGTCAAACTAAATAACATATTACGTTATCCACTTATCATCTTTTTTTTGTAGTAAGAACATTTAAAATCTAGTCTTACAGCAATTTTGAAGTATGCAATATATTAATATTAACTATGGTTACCATGCTGTGTGATGAGTCTCGAAGGATTATTCCTTCTGTCTGAAACTTTATACTCTTTGACCATTGCCTTCCTATGCCTCCCCTTACCTCCACCTTCTGGTAACCACCATTCCACTCTATTTCTATTAAATTAATCTTTTAAGATTCTACATAGAAGTAAGATTACGTAATATTTGTCTTTCTGTGCTTCGTTTATATTACTTAACATTATATCCTCCAGATTTGTCCTTTCTGTTCCAAATGACAGAATTTCCTTCTTTTTAAAGACTGAGTTGTGTATACACACCCCATTTTCTTTACCCATTCATTTGTTGTTGGATACTTAGGTTGATTCTATATCTTGGCTATTGTGAATAATGCTGCAGTGAATAAAGGTGTGCAGATATATCTTTGATTCATTTGGATATATACTCAGAAGTGAAATTTCAGGATCATAAACTAGTTCTGTTTTTAGATTTTTGAGGAAACTCCTGTTTTCCATAATGACCGTACTAATTTACATTGCCACCAATATTGTACAAGGATTTTTTTTCTCCATATCTTCACCAACACTTGTTACCTTTCATCTTTCTGATAATAACCGTTCTACTAGGTGTGGAGTGATAGCACATTGTGGGTTTGATTTGTATTTCCCTGGTGATTAGTGACATTGAGTATTTTCCCATAAACCTGTTGACCATTTGTGTGTCTGAAGAAACTGCTGTTCAAGTCTTTTGCCTGTTGCTACTGAGTTGAGTTCCTTATATATTTTGGATATTAGACCCTTGTCAGATGTATGGTTTTCTGTCAGCCTGTAGGCTGTCTGTTAACTCTGTCAATTATTTCCTTTGCTGTGGAGAAGCTTTTCATTTAGTGTAATCTCATTTGTCTATTTTTGCTTTTGTTGCCATTTCAAAAACCAGGGCCACGAGATTTTATCTTCTGTTTCATTCTAATTACTACTTTTACAGTTTCAGGTCTTATGTTTAAGTGTTAATATATTTTAAGTTAACTTTTGGTGTGAGATAGTTTCAATGTCGTTATTTTATGTGTGGCTATCCAATCTTCCCAACACCATTTATTGAAAATGCTGTCTTTTCCCCTGTGGTGTATTCTTGGTACCTTTGTAAAACCAATGGACTGTAAAGGCATGTATTTCAGTATTCTTGTGTTTTTGTGCCAGTATCATGCTGCTTTGATTACTACAGCTTTGTCATATATTTTGAAATCAGGTGGCATGATGCTTCAGCTTTATGTCTCCCTCCCCCCAAGATTGCCTTGGCTGTTTGGGTCTTTCATAGTTCCATATGAATTTAAGAATTTTGTTTTTGCATTTCTGTAAAAACGACATTGGGATTTTGATAGGGATTGCATCAAATCTGTAGATCTTTTGGATCCAAAACTATGGATACTATGGGCATTTTAACAATACAAGGTGGATATAAAGTTTATGTGCAATTTACTATGTTAAACTATTGTAAATTGCAAACGTATTTTATGTCCACTGTGTATTTTTCAACCCATGATTTCACTGATATCATTTCTTTTATTTTCTTCTTTTTGCTTTCTGTTGGTTTATTTCACTCTTATTCTTCTTAATTTGGAAGCTTACTGTATTGAGTGGAGAATTTCTCTCCTCTCCTTTCTTCTCTTCCCCTCCCCTCCCCTCCCTTTCCTTCTCCTCCCCTCCTTCTTCCTCTCTTCTCCTGTCCTTTCCTCTCCTCTCTCCTCTTTTCCTCCCCTCTCTCTTCCCCTCCCCTCCCCTTCTTTCTTCTCCTCTCCTATCCTTTCCTTTTCTTTTTTTTTCCTTTCCAAGACAGGGTCTCTCCCTCTTCCCAGGCTAGAGTGCTGTAGTGTGATCATAGCTCACTGAACCTCAAACTCCTGGGCCCAAGTGATTCTCCTGACTTATCTTCCCAAGTAGCTAGGAATACAGGTGCCTGCCACCAGGCACAGCTAGATTTTCTGTTTTTTTTTTTTTTTTTTGTAGAGGTGGATGAATTCTTACTATGTTGTTCATACTGTCCTTGAACTCCTGGGCTCAAGCTATCCTCTTCCTCCAAGTGCTGGGATTATTGGCATGAGTTGCTGTGCCCTGCCCATCTTTTCTAATATAGGCATTTAGTGCTATAAATTTCCCTCTAAGCACTTCTATAGCTGCACTGCAATTTTTGACATATTGTGTTTTTTTTATTCACTTCAGTAAGTTTTAGAATTTACTTTAAAACTTTGTCTTGGTGCATGAATTGTTGAGAAGTGTGTTATTTGATTTCTAAGAGCTTAGAGAATTTTGTTATATTTCTGTTATTAATTTTCTATTTAATTTCATTATGAATTGAGAACATGCTTTATATTTTTTTATTTCTTTTATATTGGCTAATGTTTGTTTTGTGATCCAGGATATAGTCTGTTTTGGTAAATGACCAATGAACATGTTAAAAGACTATATATTCTCCTGTTTTTAGGTGTAATGTCCTAAAATGTCAATGACATACAGTTGATTGATGGTGTGATTTAGTTATCCGATATTTTTGCTTATTTTCTATTTACTGGTTGCAGCTACTATTGAGAGGGGAGTATTGGCTTTTCAGTTATAATTGGGGATTTGCTAATTTTTCCTTCAGTTATGTCAGTTTTTTTTTTGAGACAGAGCCTCAAGCTGTCCCCCTGGGTAGAGTGCCATGGCATTACAGCTCACAGCAACCTCCAACTCCTGGGCTCAAGTGAGTCTCCTGCCTCCGCCTCCCAAGTAGCTGGGACCACAGGTGCCCACCACAACGCCCGGCTATTTTTTGGTTGCAGCTGTCATTGTTGTTTGGCAGGTCTGGGCTGGATTCGAACCCGCCACCTTAGGTGTACGTGGCTGGCGCCTTAGCCGGTTGAGCTACATGCGCCGAGCCAGTTATGTCAGTTTTTGCTTATATATTTGGTAACTATGTTGTTTAGTATGCATTTTGGATATCCTCTTAGTGAATTGACTGTTTTCTAATTATGAAGCATTCCTCATTATCCATTGTACTTTTCTTTGTTCTGAAGTCTACTTTAATATTAACAAGGCCACTCTACCCTGATTTTAATTAGTTTTTGCATGGTATAGTCATACCTCGGAGATATTTGGGGTTTGGTTCAGTCCACAGGAATATAGTGAATATCATAATAAAACAGGTCAAATGAATCTTTTGGTCTTCCACTGCATATAAAAGTTATGGTTGCAGTATGCTATAGTTTATTGAGTGTGCAATAGCATTATGTCTAAAAAACCAATATCTACCTTCAATGCACAAATTGTTAAAAATGCTAATGAAGTGAACATACGCAGTTGGAAAAATGACTTGCTAAACACAGAGCTACCACAAAATTTCAATTGTAAAAAATACAATACCTGCAAAGCCCAATAAATCAAAGTGCAATAAAATGAGGTGTGCTTGTATACATTTATCCATTATTTATTTGTGGTCTACTTAAATCATTATATTTGTTTGTTTATTTATTTATTGAGACAGTCTCATTTTGTCACCCTTGGTAGAATGATGTGTTGTCACAGCTCACAGCAACCTCAAACTCTTGGGCTCAAGCAATCCTCTTGCCTCAGCCTTCCAAGTAGCTGGGACTACAGCTCCTGCTACAACTCTCAGCTATTTTTTTTAAAAAATTAAATCCTAGCTGTGTACATTAATGTGATCATGGGGGTACACTGTGCTGGTTTTACATACAATTTGAAATGCTTTCATCAAACTGGTCAACATAGCCTTCATGGCATTTTCTTAGTTATTGTGTTAAGACATTTATATTCTACACCTAGTAAATTTTACATGTAACCTTATAAGATGCACTGTAGGTGTGGTCCCACCAGTTACTCTCCCTCCACCCATCCTCGCCCACTACCATCCCTCTCCCCTTTCCCCTTCTTCTTGGGTTATAATTGGGTTATAGCTTTCATAGGAAAGCTATAAATTGGTTTCATAGTAAGACTGAGTACATTGGATACTTTTTCTTCCATTCTTGACTCAGCTATTTTTAAAGATGAGGTCTTGTTCTGGCTCAGGCTGGTCTCCAACCTGTGAGCTCAAGCCATCCTCCTGGCTAGGCCTCCCACGTACTGGGATTACAGGTGTGAGCCACTGCACCCAGCCTAATCATTACATTTGAAGAGAGTCTTCTAGACAGTGTAAGTTAGGTCATTAAAAAAATTCATTCTGACAGTCTCTCTTGTGGGGGGTCTGGGTCCCCAGATCTACTTTTGCCCAGATCTGCACTTAGAGCACTTGATGTGAGAAAAGACTTAGACTCAGTTATCTTAGGTGAAATAACTGATGGGAGCCTGTGAGAAGTGTACACTATTGCTAGTGGCATCTAGGAAGTGCAGCTAGCAAGTGCAGTCTTGATCTATTCACCCAAAGGTCTCTTTACTCAGTCAAAATCCATAAATTATGTTGACAACATAAAACATGAAGTTAATTTTTTTTTTTTTTAGACAGAGCCTCAAGCTGTCCCCCTGGGTAGAGTGCCGTGGCATTACAGCTCACAGCAACCAACTCCTGGGCTCAAGCGAGTCTCCTGCCTCCGCCTCCCAAGTAGCTGGGACCACAGGCGCCCGCCACAACGCCCGGCTATTTTTTGGTTGCAGCCGTCATTGTTGTTTGGCGGGTCCGGGCTGGGGATTCGAACCCGCCACCTTAGGTGTACGTGGCTGGCGCCTTAGCCGGTTGAGCCATAGGCGCCGAGCCACATGAAGTTAATTTTAGTTATTCAAAGTAAGGCACCCCATGCAATCATTTCTGGTAAAAGAGGGGGAAGCTATGGAGGGGAAATTAAGTAAACACATCCTGTGATTATTACAATCAGGGGGTAAACTTTTACTTTCTTAACTTGCTTCAGTGATTTTTATCTTATACTCAGGTGATAGTAATCTTTGCTAAGCATTCTGTGCTGAGCCTCAAATTATCAATCAGGCCACCTGCAGCACTTGGAAGGCCAGAATCCTGGACTTTGGTCAGACAGCATCTCTAGAATGTTAGTTAGCCCTGAGTTGCTGGGAGCGGAGTATCCTGTGCTCTGAATAACTTGGACTCCGGTCAGACAAGCTCTCCAGAAATGCCTGGCCTAAACTACGCTACAGATGTAACTCTGACACTCTATTGTAAATAGCATATTTGATGTGTTTGGACTTGTATCCAGTATTTTATTATTTGTTTACTATTTGTTTCTTCTGTTTTAGTTCTTTTATTTCCCACTTCATGCTTATTTTTTTGTATTTCACTTAAATTTGTTTATTGTAATTTTGACTTTATCCCTGTTTAATTTTAAAAGTCATTCTTGTAGGAATTATGGTACCTACATTTTACTTTTCACGGTCCAATTAGAACGAATATTTTACCACTTTGAGTGGAATTCTTACGCACCCTTGTCTCTTTCAGCCTTCATTTATATATATCACCCATAAAATTCAGGTACACTCTTAGAGTCCTATACATTTTGGTCATTGCCAACATGTTCCAAAATTCCTAATCTCTTGAATCTTTCCTTAAAAGGATAATGGATACTTTGTTAGGGATATCTTTAGCAATAGTTTTCATTCCCATTTCACAATTGGAAGGAGAGACAGAATCAGAAATGTCTCCATTATAAATGGAAATCTTTTTTGTATTATGTATTTAAAGAAAAGACAGTTTTAGAGCCATTAGAGTGAAAAGGGTGAGAAAGAAAATTGCCTGAAGCCCGATAAGATGCAATTATTGACCTATTGAAGAGGCTAGTATTTCTGATAAAATGTATGGAAAACTTTCTTAAAGACACTGAAAAAATTAAGAGTCCTATTTGTAAAGCTAAATATTACCAGTGTTCCTAGGAATACCTTGTGTGACAATCTGGTAATTTTAGCAAGATATTCCTTCCTTGTACTCAGACCAACATGTTATCTAACTATATATTTTTTTTTCCTGGAAAGATCTATCTACTAGGGGTTACATCTGTTTTTTTTTTTTTTTGCGTATTAGAACTTAAAAATGAGAACTTAAAATATCTATATTAATTTGTTTAAAATAACTGTAATACACATTTATTTTTAGCATAAAATGCACATTTTTATTTAAAATAACTATATTTTAAAAAGTTGTGAGAAGAGTAGCATTGTTAATATTTTTTTCAAAGTTTTAAAGAGTCTGGCTCAAATATCTATATACTAGAAGAAATACTTGAAATTTTTTGGGGGAAGATTTTTTTCCTCTTCAACAAGTTTGAAACATTAACTTCGACACCTCTTAAATATAAATTTGTGTGAGACGTTGCTTAACAAGGAAAGGGTTTGAGAAGCTCTCTCTGAGTTTTCATGGAAGGAACTTTATGAATATTGTCCAAAATTTCTTTGAATTTGAGATTATTATGTCACTGAAGACTCAAAATCTTTCTGGCCACATCCTTGAGGGCTTGTTTTACTTGTTTATTCCTTAGAGTGTAAATGAACGGGTTCAGTAAAGGGGCAATTGAGGTATTGAGCACAGCGACTCCCTTGTTGAAGGCAACCCCTTCTTTGGCTGAAGGTTTTATGTACATGAAGATGCAGCTTCCATAAGAGAGAGAGATTACAATCATGTGGGAAGAACAGGTGGAAAAGGCCTTGTTCCTCTGCTGAGCAGAGGGGATGTTCAGAATGGTCCTGATGATGTTTGTGTAGGAGAGAATCACCAGCACCAGGGTGACCACCAAGGTCACAACTGCTAAGATGAAGTCAACCAGTTCCAGCACACTTGTGTCCGAGCAGGATATTTCTATAAGGGGTCCATAGTCACATTAATAATGATTCAGGACATTGGAGGCACAGAAATCCAGCTGACTGGTCAGGATGATGGGGGGTAAGATAATTAGGAATCCACCCAGCCAGGAGCAGAGAACCAGCTGGACACAGACCCTGTTGCTCATGATGGTGGTGTAACGCAGGGGTTTGCAGATGGCCACGTAGCGGTCATAGGACATGGCAGCCAGGAGGTAAAACTCTGTGGCCCCGAAAAATATGGCAAAGAAATACTGAGTGAAGCATCCAGCGAAGCTGATCGTTTTATTCCCTGTAGAGATGCTGAGCAGCAGCCTCGGAGTGAAGGTGGTGGTAAAGGAAATTTCTAAGAAGGAGAAGTTGCGGAGGAAGAAATACATGGGGGTGTGGAGGTGGGAGTCCAGTAGTGTGAGGGTGATGATTGTCAGATTACCTAAGATGCTGAATGTGTAGGTGAGGAAGAGAAATATGAAAATTACAACTTGAATCTCTGGGATGTCTTGTTAGTCCCAGCAGAATGAACTCCGTCAGGAAGGTGTGGTTGCTCATTTCTAAGTCTTGCAGCCTATGGAGGTACAAAGGGAAAATGTCAGAGATGAGGACGGACGAACTCGGGAACATTTAGGAAAGGCTCAGTTTTCCTCATTGAATTGGTTCAAGTGTCTTTTTTCTGTCAATATTAAGCAAGGTTTTCTCTTGGATAGGGACTGGCTCTTCAGAAGAACTATTTTCTCAAATTTTCATGTAGGAGAATTTCTCTATGACTTCTCAGAATTTTCAAGTATTTTCCTAGATTACCTCTAAACTGAATGCTCATGTTATTATGTTCTCCATTTTCTCCTTTTAATTTTCACTCTGAACATGCCTGTAATTGAAAAATTTAATTATTATGAGTACATAATACTTGTATATCTTTTTAAAAAAATTAAATCAAATTAACATGAGGGTATAATTTTTAGGTGACATGATTCTCACTTCCAGGGTAAGGTTCCATTAGTAGAAGAGCCGCTCACCCAGGGGGCGTGTTATACACCCTCACAGTGTGCACATTAGGTGAGATCTTGCCTCATGCCCGCCCTCCTTCTGCCAAATGTCCTCCCCTTACTCTCCTCCTGCTTCTCTCTACTCCTGAACTTACTTTTTTTTATCTTTTTTTTTTTTTTTTTTTTGGAGACAGAGTCTCACTTGTTGCCCTTGGTAGAGTGCCATGGCATCATAGCTTACAGCAACCTCAAACTCTTGGGCTTAAGCGATTCTTTTGCCTCAACCTCCCAAATAGCTGGGTGCCCAACACAATACCCAGCTATTTGGAGAGATGAGGTCTTGCTCTGCCTTAGGCTGGTCTTGAACCTGTGAGCTCAGGCAATCCACCTGCCTGGCCTCCCAAGTGCTGGGATTAGAAGCATGAGCTACAGTGCCCAGCCATTACTTACATGATACATGTAATGTTTTGTTACAGGCATACAATGGAAATTAATCAAATCAGGGTAATTGGAATATCCATCACCTTAAGCATTTATCATTTTTTTGTGTCTGGAATATTTCACACTTCAGTTATTTTAAAGTAAACCTGAACCTCTTGTTGATTATAGTCACTTTGTTGTAGTATCAGATATTCTTAATTTTATCTAACTCACTATCTCTTGGCACCCATTATCTATCCTTACTTTATCCTCACCTCCCTGCTACTCTTCCCAGGCTCTGGTAGCCATCATTCTACTCTCTGTCTCCATGAGATCATTTGTTTTTATTATTTAGTTCCCACATTTGATTGAGAAATGTGAGATTTGCCTTCTGTTCTGGGTTTATTTCTGTTAACAATGTTCTTCAGTTCCCTCCATGTTGTAAATGGCAGAGTTTCATTTTTTTTATGGCTATGTAATATTCCATCAGGTATATGTACCATAATTTCCTTACCCATTCATCTGTTGATGGACACTTAGGTTGATTCCAAATCTTACCTACTGTGAATAGTGCTACAGTAAACATAGGGGTATATGTTTAGCAGCTAATAGGAATGTTCAAGAGTCAGCACAGGGTAAGGTCCCTGGACCCCATAAACTGATTTTACCTTTTCCTTTGTTTTGTCTGCTGCTGAATGGTCAGTGAGTCATATGTGTTACCCGGTTTCTGCTGGGATTTCAAAAGCTGAGAGCCAGGCCCTTATCAGTAAGGCTGTATTTTGCAATTTTTCTTGTTCATTGTTGGTGCTTTTCTATCACTAAGTAATAAAAATCCGTATTTGTTCCATTTGTTATTGAGGGTTAGAGGAATATAATAGTTGTATTTTATTTTTTCAGGGTTTTGTTATTTTATTTCTTGAATTGACAAATACGATTATATGTATTTATCATGTAGAATATAATGCTTTGAAGTGTATATATGTTGTAGATTGGCTATGTAAGTTTGGGGACAGAATGGTCCCTTGTACTTGGTTTTCAAGGTACTGCATTCTCTGCCACTTAAAATTCTCTCCACTGACACTTAGAAGTGTTGATCTGTACTTGCCCCCCCCCCCATTTTATATTCTGCAAGCCTCCTGGATGGACACAGTTACTTTCTTTGGTATACAGGGGTACAGAATCAATAAATGGGCTACCAGTCATAATGCTGTCTTTTAGAAAGATCAGTATTTCTTCCCCAAAGCTTTGAATATCGAGAATCCTTTGGGCTTCTTAATATTGTTATAATCTTCTTCTTCTTTTTTTTTTTTTTTTTGAGATGGAGCCTCAAGCTGTCCCCCTGGGTAGAGTGCCCTGGCTTCACTGCTCACAGCAACCTCCAACTCCTGGGCTCAAGCGAGTCTCCTGCCTCAGCCTCCCAAGTAGCTGGGA
>NW_003852438.1:9987113-9988887 GCF_000181295.1 Otolemur garnettii | reverse complement strand
CCGGGCTGGATTCGAACCTGCCACCTTAGGTGTATGTGGCTGGCGCCTTAGCCGCTTAAGCCACAGGCGCCGAGCCAATATTGTTATAATCTTCTAAGATTCCCCCAATAAGGAAATCTTAATCCCCATCCCATACCCTAGGGGAATGTCTTAAGTAACAGGAATCTATCTTTGTTGTTGCCCCCAAGAATATCCTGATCAGTAGGATGTGTGGGATGAGGCCATGTTGTCCAGTGACCTGAATATCCAGGGGGCTCTGGCATTTCCTGGTAATTAATTTTCTGTTTCTTGGCAAACAGCTCTACGTTATCATTCAAAACTTTACATTTATATTTCACAGAAATTCTATAACAGTTAATTTTATAAAACCATTCCTTTTAGCTTTGTCTGTAGATGTAAAAAGTAAAAAAAAAAATTAAATGTTGATTAGTAAGAAAATGACTAAAAGTTTGGCATATCTAAATTACAAAAATGCAATGGGCCAATAAGAATGAACAGGAAAGATTTATGTCAACTCATGTGGAAAGGAACTGCTCTGTGAGAAAAGCCAGCTCCTAAATAATAGTGTGCTGTATGGTCCCATTTGGGTTAAAAAGATATCTGTGTCTGTGTCTATAGATCTATCTCATATATATATGTATATATGACACAAATGGCATAATTGGTATTTTTATTAACATAATCAAGTAAATCTGAAAAAATAAATTGTTATTTGTGGAGTTAGAGGAGGAAGTGGGGAACATAAAGGGAATTATCTCTTTTTACTTTATACCTCTCTATATTGTATGCATGTCATAAAGCAACCATAGCTACTTTTTCACTAAAACCATAAAAAATTATATGATTTCATGCTCCACAA
Organism: Otolemur garnettii; assembly: GCF_000181295.1. Taxonomy (NCBI): domain Eukaryota; kingdom Metazoa; phylum Chordata; class Mammalia; order Primates; family Galagidae; genus Otolemur; species Otolemur garnettii. The sequence continues at coordinate 9,988,028 of NW_003852438.1, read as the reverse complement.
TCACAAAAAGGTAACATTTATATAATTATAAGCTGAGAATATACTTACATTTGACTTTCAGGGCAAATGCCATGGTATTTTAACTACAGATGTCCATGGAATGACCCTCAGCTTAGAAGTCAGATATAGACGGAAGGTGGCATGAACTTGAACTTGTTTGCTTTCCCATCACCACTTGTTGATATAATTATTTGCACAGTTCACAAATTTTTGAAAATTTAGTAGGAAAAATCTCACTCATCTTGATGAATATAGTTTAGCTCTCGTTCGCCACTCCCTTAGTTCCACTTTGGTCTAAATGCACCCTGCCCACTAGCTGGTTCTTTGAGATGTGACTTATTTAAGTTACGCATGCTCAGTAGTGGTAATAAAACCGCGGGAAACACTCTCCCTTCAGAGCCTCATTTCCTCTGTTCTGACTCTCTTGAGCCTGGATGTGTGCTTCCTCTCTGGTTTTACACCAGACTGAAGGGTATTTTAAATGTTCTATTCTGAGGAGACCTCGGCATACTCAGTTGAGGAAAGAAATAAAAGAACCCAGGAGACTCACATCCAGAAAATAACTAGTGAACACTATTCTTTGAACTTTTAATAGGAGATTGGGGAAGAAGTCCCAAGAGATTCTGAAGAAGTTAGTGAGAGAAAACTGCATTATAATGATTACTAACAATCATAGGAAATAGAACAATAACAGACTTTTGAATTTATTTAAATCAACAGATAGAATTGTGTGCATTTGTTGTGTACACCATGATGTTTTGAAGAATATGTACATTGTGGAGTGATTAAATCTAGCTAATGAACGTATGGGTTACCTCACATAGTTACCATTTTTGTGGTGAGAACATTTAACTTCTACTGTTGGCCTTTTTCTTTCTTTCTTTTCTTTTTTTTGAGACAGAGCCTCAAGCTGTC
>NW_003852438.1:9961126-9986123 GCF_000181295.1 Otolemur garnettii | reverse complement strand
CCTGCTTCAGTTTCCCAAGCAGCTGGGACCACAGGCGCCCACCACAACACCCAGCCATTCTTTGGTTGCAGCTGTCATTGTTGTTTGGAGGGCCCAGGCTGGATTCAAACCCGCCACCCCAGGTATATGTGGCTGGTGCCCTAGCCACTTGAGCCACAGGCACCGAGCCAGAAATGCTGGCTTTCTAAAATGAGTTTGGAAGTATTCCTTCCTCTTACATTTTTTGAAGGGGTTTGAGTAGAATTGGTATTAGTTCTTTAATTGTTTGGTAGAATTCATCAGTGAAGCCTTCATGTCTTGGGCTTTTCTTTGATAGGGATTTTTTTTATTGCCTATTCAGTCTATCTTGGAAAATGCTTCATGTGTAGTTAAGAAGAATATGTACTCTGTAGCTGTTGGTTAGAATGTTCTATATGTGCCTATGGGTACATTTGTTCTAGAAAGTAGTTTAAGTCTGAGATTGTCTTCTTGATTTATTGCTGAAAACATGAGGTCCCTGTAGAACATATGAATTAACCTAGTAATAATAGGAAAATGGAAAGTTGCTTGCAAAACCAGAAGTTGCCCAGTAAAATCATTGAATCATTGAACAACCAATCAACCCCTAGATGTGACACTCAGCCTCCCTCAGCCTCCCAAGTAGCTGGGACTACAGGCGCCTGCCACAACGCCTGGCCATTTTTTGGTTGCAGCCATCATTGTTGTTTGGTGGGCCTGGGCTGGGGATTCGAACCCGCCACCTTAGGTGTATGTGGCTGGCACCTTAGCCGCTTGAGCCACAGGCGCCGAGCCGGGAGGGAAGATTTTTTGTGGGGTGCTGCTGAGAGATGAAATAAGATGAGGACTGAGATATAGCCCAGTGAATTTGTAAACTGGAGGTTGTAGTTGACCTTGACAGGACTTTTGTTGGTGTGGTGGCAGAAGTGTGTTTGGGCGGGGTTTAGTAAAGAATATGAAGAGGTAGTGAGTGCATCCCACACTTCTGAGAACAGGGGAATGGGAGGGAGAGATAGGTAAGGGGGTTGAGCTGACATGGAAGGGAGTTTTTAGTAGTGCATTATAGAATCTAAAACAGATGAGGAGGGAAGTAAGGAGACAGTGAAAGGTGGTAGAGCCAATGGGAGTCCTTTTAGGTGGAAGAATTTTTGGAGAGGATGGAAAGATAGAAACTTGGTGCAGCCACATGTGCACTGTGATTGGATGCTGGGAGCTGAGATTTTAGTAGTGCAGTTTTTGTAAGTGATGAGGTCTAGGTTTTTGTAAATGGAAATGTGGATGGTTGGCAAGACCATTGGAAATGATGACCAGAGTGTTGTCATTGGAAATGAGGCCAGAGTGTTGTCTGGATCACTCAGGCAGCAATTCAGATCACTCAGGGGTTGTAACAGGAGTAAGTGGAACAGTGAAAGATGGTAAGGCAGTTGCTAAAGTTTTCACTGAACTGAAAAGACACTTGAGGGGGAGATATAGTCCAATACATGTATTTTAAGGGAATTACAGTTTTTGAGGAGAAAGAAAGCCAGTAATCTGGAAGAGGCAGTGAGGAGTAAGGAGGGCACCTCCTCTACCCTCAGGGCTGGAAAAATATGGAATGCAGAGACAACACCACCACTGCGTAGGGGACAGTGTGGAAAGCAGGTTCTCAAAGCACAGAAGGTTTCAGTTGTAGTCAGAGAAGAGGTTGAGACTATAGGGATTTTAAAGCTACGAGACCACATGGGGTACTGGGGGATGATATAGAGTGCTTTTGGTTCTGATAGCAATTAGGGTGGCCGGGGGTGGGGGGGTAATAACATGGTGGATGAGTCTTCAAGTTCTCTTACAGGAAGGAGGAGCATCAGTTCCACCTGTTCCTCTTCTGGACCTGGTCTCTTAGTGTTGTGAGCAGGAGGTTGGAAGACCTGAGCCAGAACCAGGTCATGTATACTTTGTAGATTATGATGGAGAATGTGGAATTTAAGTAATCAGAAGCCATCAGAACATCAGGAAGTTCTAAGGAGAGATAGATTCTCATGTTCTATTTTCCCTCTCTGTGTGGAGAGAGATAACATTTCTTGGATCCTTTGCCATTGTTAAACTAGTTTTGGCCTATAGATTTTGTGGGCAGGAGTTGGGCAGAGCAAATTATTGTCACGAAAGCTATAGATTTTGGGTGAAATATTTAATTGCAGCTTTGGGACATTCCAGCTCTGTGCTTCTCCTATTATAAGGGCATCCGAAGCATCACTTGGAGTTGGCAGTATAATACGATGTTGTGGAGAGATTACGTGGATTACCCACATTGGACATACAGCGTGAGAGGTTACAAGCTTTCATTATTTAAGTCACTGAGATTTGGTTTTTTTTTTTACTACTATAGAATATCAAAACACCACCACTTGCATTTTTTTTGGTTTGTTTTTTTGTTTTTGGCCAGGGGCTGGGTTTAAACCCCCCACCTCTGGCATATCGGGCAGGCACCCTACTCCTTTGAGCCACAGGTGCCACCCACACCACCTGCATTTTAATAGGAAGAAAGATTAAGCATCAGATAATTTAATTCCAAGCAGTAGATTGTAGATATGAAAGGTAGATTGATGGGGAATCCATCTTTTTAGGGGTATGCATGATGCTCAGACTTCTGAAAATATGATTATTTTGCTTTTGTGAAAATCTGGCTCTGTTCTTAATTTACCTGCAACTATCCCTAAGAAAAAGAGAAAATAGCTCTTAGAATAATATTAAACAAAGTAACATTAGTGGAAGGTTTATCTGTAGATGTCTCTATAAAGAAATAACTGTGTGGTTTAAAATATGCATAAGAAAGAATATCAGCAAGATGGCTGACTAGAGATGCTTGACACTTATTCCTCACACAAAAAAAAGGACAAAAGCAACAACTAAGATTTGACTGGAGTGTTGAAGGGAGAGCACTAGAGTCAAGTGGGGGAAGGGAGAGGTACCTGTGGTCATTGGCAGCATGCAGGCACCTAGGTTGTGCAGCTGTTTCTCTCCCACTGGGATTGAATTGGCCTAGAGTTCCAGTGGACTTCTCCTTGTGGGGAAAAGGTGAACAGAAAATTCTCACCAACTCTCATTGCCCCATTGCCACTGCAAACACCTACAGCCTTTACTACAAGAAAATCTCAGTCCTTGCAAGCCCTTATTCCAGTTTGGAGAGCTGTGAGGAATTTACACAGCTGCACTGCTTTAGATTAGAAGCCTAAGGTGTGCACTCCCCACCCACTATGTACCCTCTGTGAACCACGCTGTTGTATCATGGTACCATTTTGATACTAGAGCCTCCTTTAGAGTGTGCTCTGCTCTGGGGGTCAGTAGCCACTGCATCTCTTCAGCACTGGGGATCCATCTTCATTCTACCAATGCCACAATCTCCACTATGCAGAATTTGGGCCCAGGATTTCCTATGACTTTGGTTTTGCACAGCAGAGAAATCAGCCTCACGCTGTTTGCATTTTCAGCCAGAATCTGGCTGTCCTGTACAATGTGAACTTGCCACAAATTGCTGTACATCCTCCCCAAAGTGGGAGAGGTCATCAAGCCGCTGAGCAGCTAACACTCCCCCAGGCCTACAGAGTATCTACATGCCTACATCAGAACCTGAAAATCTGTCCTGTTCCCCCACCTGCCATGAACATACCCTTGGCCTGCCCAAAGGCCCAGCACCCGCAGTCAGAGACTAAGAAACAGCCCTGTGGGCCACCCCCAGCAGACACACTCCTGGGCCAGCTGAGCAACTGCATTCCTGTGTCCCATAGCTTCAACCCCGGCAAGCCAGGCCCCAAGTTGACCAACCCACCATATGCATGCACACACCGCTTACCTGAGAAACAGACCAAGTGAACCCACCCCTAGCAAAGCCACACCCAGATGCCACAAACTCTCAGCTTAGCCACTGAGAGATACACAAATATCACTAGCAAAGATTACAGATGAAGAAACTACATGAAGATGATACTAGTGCATTCACCTGGAACCCAAGGCAACTCCCCCAAACTGACCCATTTAACTGACACAATAAGACCCTCTTCCTATGAAATATACTCCATAAAACTGGAAGAGGTGACTGTTCTACCACATATGTATAAATCAGTGTAGAGACTCATCAAATATTAAAGAGCAAGGGAACAGGACACCTCCACAGGAACACAATGTTTCTCCAGTAGCAGAACCCAAGCATAAGAAAATGGACAAAGTGCCAAGAAACAATTAAAAATAATAAGGAAAGTCAGTGATATTAGAGAATATAGATAGACAATTAAAAAATCAGGAAAACAATTCATCATTTGAATGAGAAATTCAACAAAGAGATAAATATTATAAAAAAGTACCAAAGAGAAACCCTAGAGGTGAAGAATTCAATGAATGAAATAAGAAATATAATTAGGAGCTTTCAACAACATTTTTAGGGAAAAAATACTCATTGTCCCTAATTATTAGACAAAGGCAAATCAAAACCACCCTGAGATATCATGTAACCCCAGTGAGAATGGCCCTCATCACAAAATCTCAAAACTGCAGATTCTGGCATGGATGTGGAGAGAAGGAAATACTTTTACACCACTGGTGGGACTGCAAACTAATACAACCTTTTTGGAAGGCAGTGTGGAGAATCCTCAAAGAACTCAAGCTAGACCCCCCATTTGATCCTGCAATCCCATTAGTGGGCATCTGCCCAGAAGAAAAAAAAATCCTTTTACCACAAGGGCACTTGCACTGGACTGTTTTTTTTTTTTCAGCTCAATTTACAATCGCCAAAATGTGGAAACAGCCTAAATGCCCACCAACCCAAGAATAGATTAACAAGCTATGGTATATGTATACCATGGAATACTATTCTGCCACTAAAAAAGATGGAGACTTTACATCCTTTGTATTAACCTGGATGGAAGTGGAACACATTATTCTTAGTAAACCATCACAAGAATGGAGAAATAAGAATCCTATGTACTCAATTCTGATATGATGACAATTAAAGTCCTAGTACATGGTGGGGAGTGGGGGATAGGGAGAGCTGAGAAAGGGAAAGGGAGAGGGTGGGGTCAAGGGATGTGGTACACCTTTTGGGGGTGGGACACAAATATAAGAGGGTCATTATCTAACAAAAGCAATCAGTATAACCTGGTTCTGTGTACCCTCAATGAATCCCCAACAATAAAAACAAAAAACCCAACCCCTTCCCCCAAACTCATATAATGATAAAGGGATCGATTAAGCAAAAGAATATAACAATTTAAATATATGCACCCAACAATGGAGCACCCAGGTGTATAAAGCAAATATTGTTTGATTAAAAGACCCCAATACAATAAATCTGGGGACTTCAACCTTCCACTCTCAGCATTGGATGAATCCTCTAGGCAGACAATTGACAATGAAACATTGGATTTATTATTTATTTATTTATTTATTTTGAGAAGGATTCTCATTTTGTTGCCCTTGGTAGAGTGCCATGGTGTCATAGCTCATAGCAACCTCAAACTCTTGGGCCAAGTGATTCTCTTGCTTCAGCCTCCCAAGTAGCTGGGACTACAGGCACCTGCCACAATGCCAGGTTAAATTGAATCATTTACCAGATGGATCTAACAGACTTTTACAGAACACTTCACTCAATAGCTGCAGAATACACATTATTTTCATCAGCGCATGGAATATTATTAAGGATTTGTCATGTGGTATGACACAAAATGAATCTCAAAAATTAAAAATAAATCAAAATCATATCAAGTATCTTACCACAATGGAGTAAAACTAGAAACCAATAATAAGAGGAACATTTGAAACTATACAAGTACATAGAATTTAAAGAACATACTTTTGAATGACCAGTGGAAAGAAGAAATTAAAAATGAATTAAAAATTCCTTGAAACAAATGAAAATAGAAATACAACATACCAAAACCTATGGGACACAGCAAAAGCAGTATTAAAAGGCAAGTTTATAACAACAAATACCTCCATCAAAAAATTAGAAAGATTACAAATAAAGAACCTAATGATTCATCTTAAAGAACAAGAAAAGCAAGAACAAACCAAACCCCAAATTAGTAGAAGGAAAGAAATAATAAATGTCAGATTAGACATAAACAAATTTGAGACTAAAAAAAATATAACAGATCATGTAATAAAATATGCTGTAAAGTGTTTAGAAGAGAAAGAGATTGACCCCTTAAAGAACAAATAGATGGTAGAAAATCTTATGAAAATTGCTGAGCCTTAAAAATAATAAAGGCATTTTCACTTATTTATTTTTCTTTTTCTTTTCTTTCTTTCTTTTGAGACAGAGTCTCAAGCTATCTCCCTGGGTAGAGTGCTGTGGTATCACAGTTATAACAACCTCAAACTCTTGGGCTTAAGTGATTCTCTTGCCTCAGCCTTCCAAGTAGCTGGGACTATGGGTGCCTGCCACAATGCCCAGCTATTTTTTTTTTTTTTTGTTGTTGTTGTTGCTATTGTTGTTGTTTTAGCTGGCCTGGACTGGGTTTGAACTGACCACCTTTGGTGTACGTGGCTGGTGCCCTACCCATTGAGCTATGGGTGCCGCCCTATGTTGTCTTTTTAACTGAACATTTACTGAGTGCTTGTTATGGGCATGGCACTATAGTGAGACCATCATTCCTGCCCTTAAGCTTGGAAACCAAAGCTGCTGATATGTAGCTAAGACAGAAGATGAATAGCGAGGAGGCAAATATAGTTAGCAGCTGATATGAGTCCCCTTGTTCATAACTAATCCTCATTGAGAAGTTATAGCGGGTGAGTGTGGGGGCAAAATAGTACTTTCTTCACTCCCATGCTCTTTGGAGTCTTATGTTTGCTCTGAAGGGGAGAAAAGAAATAAATCCACGTTGGTCATAACAGATGTGGATATGGAAAGAAGCATCTTGAGAGAAGTCAAGAGCCATAGGGTGGAATAGCATGGGTTTTTGTTTCCAACTTCTTAAAGATTTCTAACAAGGCTTGGCGCCTATAGCTCAACTGGCTAAGGCGCCAGCCACGTACACCTAAGGTGGCGGGTTCGAATCCCCAGCCCGGGCCCGCCAAACAACAATGACGGCTGCAACCAAAAAATAGCCAGGCGTTGTGGCGGGCGCCTGTGGTCCCAGCTACTTGGGAGGCGGAGGCAGGAGACTCGCTGGAGCCCAGGAGTTGGAGGTTGCTATGAGCTGTAATGCCACGGCACTCTACCCAGGGGGACAGCTTGAGGCTCTGTATCAAAAGGAAAAAAAAAAAAAAGATTCTAACAAAGATTGTTGAGAGCTTGGAAAGTGAGAGTTTAAAAGCCAAAGCTGTGTAAAATACTTAGAAATGCTATGGGCAGCAAATGTTAAAGCTAGTTAGAATGGCTGTATGGCTTAATAGTTAAGCAGGTGGGCTTGGCACTAGATGTATTTGGCTTCTGATTCTAGTCCACTTGTGTGATCTGGCACAAGCAATTTCAACTCTGAGCTTTAGTTTCTCCAGATTTAAAAGGGAGTGGAATTTCCAGGTAGATCTAAGAAGTCCACATGTAGAATGCCTTGCTAATTCATTGTTCTCCGGATATAAGCATCAAATGATCAAGGCTCTTTATTTGAAAAAATATCCTGGGCTTCCTCATACATCTGTCCATTCAACCATCCATCCATCTATTCACCATTTAAGAACTATTTATGGAGCACCTACCATTAATGGCTTAGCACTGCAGATGGAATTGTGACCAAGAAGATATTACCTCTGCACTCCTTGGCCTTGTGGACTAGAGGCAAATACAGACTTTATGTATATAACCATTATTATGATGATACTATTAATGAGAAAACACAGGATAACATGGGGGAATGTAACCTGGGGATCATTCTTCTTTTCCTTACTCTTGAAATTCTATTTTACCATTCTCTAGCTTTTTAGCTCCCACCCTTTGGTAACTCACTACAGTCTGATTTTTCCTATCTCACCTCTACAGTCCACCTTTGCTGAAATGGCTATCAACCTTGTGACACTCTAATTGTCAATTCTCATACTTTTCTTATTCATTATTACATTAATAGTAATCACTGACTGCAGCATTTTGCGCTGACAACAACCTATGTTTCTTGAGACATCCTTGTCTCATGAATTCCATGGATGTTTTGCTTTTATTATTATCCCCTTTCCTTCCTGCTGTTTAAATTTTGGGAGTCCTTCACATTTAAAATTTAGTTTTCTTTTATACATGCTTCTATTTGTGATCTCATCTATTCCCACATTGTCAATTATCATCGGTGTGGTAAGGATTGTTATTATAAATCCATAGATATAGTTCCAAATTCAGATGCCTTGACATTATGGACATTTAACTTATTTTAAGTGAGAATTTAACTTGGGTCAAGCTGAAATTTTCAACTCCACAGCTTTTTTCTGACTTGTTTGGTTCTGATTGAAATTAATAATGTTTAATCAGTCTTCTTAGATTGAAATTTTTTGATCCTACCTGCAATATTCTTTCTACCCCAATTTCCCTTTCCCTCTTTTTGCTTGCTCGTCTTATTCCTACCTGCCAAGACCCAGTTTATTATTATTATTTTTTGAGACAGAGTCTCACTTTGTTACCCTCAGTAGAGTGTTGTGGGGTCATAGGTCATAGCTCATATCAACCTCAAACTCTTGGGCTTAAGTGATTCTCTTGCCTCAGTCTCCTGAGTATCTGGGAATACAGGCACCTGCCACAATGCCCAGTTATTTTTAGAGATTGGGTCTCTCTCTTGCTCAGGCTGATCTTGAACTTGTGAGCTCAGGCAATCTACCTGCCTTGGCCTTCCAGAGTGCTGGGATTACAGATGTGAGCCACCATGACTGGCCCCAAGATCCAGTTTAAATGACATCCCTTCTGAAAACATCTATTGTCTCTTTCTAACCATGGAATAACTTAACAGCTTTTTCACTTATAAAACCCTATTCATTTTTTATATTAACATTTAACAGGTTGTGATTAATTTATTTCAAACTCTGTCTATTAACTGTTTGTTGAATTCCTAGTACCTAGTGATGAGCACAGAGCTTGGCTTGTAGGGAGTCATTTATTAAGGCTTTAATTATTAAACTCTTTAAAGATTTATAAGCTTTTTGACTATATCCTTGAAGGCTTGTTTTACCTGTTGGTTCCGTAGGGTATAAATGAAGGGGTTCAACAAAGGGGCAACTGAAGTAATAAGTAGAGCTACTGCCTTGTTGAATGTATCCCCTTCTTTTGCTGAAGGCATAACATAAAGGAAGAAGCAGCTTCCATAAGACAGGGAAATGACAATCATGTGGGAAGAACAAGTAGAAAAGGCTTTTGTCCTTTGCTGGGCAGAGGGGAGCTTCAGAATAGTCTTGATGATGAATGTATAAGAGAGAATCACTATCATGAGAGTGGCCCCCAGGGTCAAAAATGCCACAAGGAAAACAACCCTCTCTATGAGGCTTGTGTCTGAACAGGAGAGCTCCCGAAGAGGCTTATAGTCACAGAAATAGTGATCCAGCCTGTTGGATGCACAAAAGTCCTGCTGACTCATCAGGATGATTGGTGGTATGATAGCCATTGACCCGGCCAGCCAACAGCAGAGAACCAGTTGGGTACAGAGCCTGTTGCTCATGATGGTTGCATAATGCAGGGGTTTGCAGATGGCCACATAGCGGTCATAGGACATGGCAGCTAGAAGGTAAAACTCTGTTGCCCCAAGGAATATGGCAAAGAAATACTGAGTGAAGCAGCCAGCAAAGCTGATATTCTTGTTCCCTGTTGAGATGCTAATCAGGACTCTGGGAATGAAGATGTTTGTGAAGGAAATTTCCAAGAAGGAGAAGTTCCGGAGAAAGAAATACATGGGGGTCTGAAGACGGGAATCCAGCAAGGTGAGGATGAAGATAGTCAGATTTCCAATGATGCTGAGTAAATAGGCAAGGAAAAGAAAGATGAAAACTGCCACTTGGAGTTCAGGGACATTTGTTAGACCCAGAAGGATGAACTCAGTCAACATGGTTTTGTTTTTCATTGTTGAAAAAATTTTGAGTCTCAAGGTAAAAGAGAGGGTAATCATAAATGAGAAGGGAAGTGGTGCTCTGAAATAGGTGAAACCTGAGGACAAAATGAAATGGACCATGAACTTTTCCCCTGACGACATGATCCAGACCTCTGGTGCATTTGAATGGCTGGATCCTTCCCAGTCCTGTTTGCCCTTGGTAGGAAAGTTCTCATTGTTTCTCCAGGCAGTCTCCCCAGCACCAGCATGAAGCAAGTGTCTGGCTCACAGATGCTGTTTAAAAAGTTGCCAAGTAAGGTAATAAAGGAATGCCTCCAGCTGCTGCCTCCTTCCTGAATAGTTAGTAATTTCTTTCCCTTGGCACTCACTTTCCTTACTTCCCATTGATTCCACCCATTGCCTTATTTCCAGTGTCTGCCTAAGTCTTCTCAAAATTGCTATTTCTCTTACTCTTTCTGCTTTTTTAATTCTTTTCCATACAATTCTTGCAATCTTTTACTTTTCTTCTAGTTCAACTCCCTTAATTCCCTTGATGCCAAAAGTGTCAGCTCCTCACTTCTTCCCAATGGACACTTCAAAGATTTGTGTATCAGGATTATATCATTCTATCCTTGGAAACATTCTACATACCTTTCTAGAGGTCAGCAGATAGATCAGAATAGTAATCTGCACTTACTTCCTCAAACACATTCAGAATCTTGAGATCTAGAATTTTGCTTTCCTGTAAGGATAGGGAAATTCTATAACATTCCAAGGAGATTTTAGGAGCTTGAATATTCAAAGTAGGAACTTTTATCCAGGGATTCATTAATTCCTATATTAGATTTACTATGTCTGTGAATCCACGAAATCATGTGTAAAACATTTTGTGAGTGGGCAGGGGAATTTTACGGGGGAAAGTACATAAAAGTATGATGCAGAGTTTTCTGAATGATTCCAAATTTGAGCACTTCATGGGTATTTCAAGTCTCTGCTTACTTGCGAGCTCATGTGGTTTAAGAGTCACATTATCTTGGAGTGTCCTTAGTGATACATTCAAGACTTTTCTAGTGATTTTTTTTGACAAATATTTATAAGGCAGAGGCTTTAAAGCATTTCTGAGCACAATTCATTCCAGAGTTTATATATATATATATATATATATATATATATTTAGCAAACCATATATATTTTACTTAAAAGTTTTATAGAACATTTCTTTCTACATTTGATATAATCTGATATTTTCTATTTTAAGGTTTTTAAAATACTGGTTGTAAACCACTAAATTGATTTTATATCCCAGTAATGGGTTGCAGTTCACAGTTGGAATCAAGGATCAAGAAAAGTCACCCAATGTTCTGGATGCCCTTGCCCTCTTGGCTACCAACCTGGATGCTTCAGGGAGTAATTGAATATTTACATTTGTATCATTTTCACAACTGCAGAGAAGTAAAATTAATGAAGCTGTAACAGGAACCACACTTCCTCACTTGACTGTGCACATGATCCTAGTGGGATTTTAATCTTAAATATATTTTTGTAAGTCAAAATTGTAAAGCCTTATAATTATAAAATAATTTAAAATTTATTGCATTTTAAAAATATTCTTTGCCACAAATTTCTATACTGCGTTTCACAGAAATACACTAACTCCCAGTGCTTCTCTTGGCAAGAAGTAGTCTTTTGCTACTCTTCTCCCTTACCAGTTTAGCTTTTGGACATTGCATCTTTTTAAAAGTAGAGCCAATAAGAAGGAGGCAAAAAAAGGACTTTGAGGAGCAGAGTAGGGTTTCTGTTCTAGGAGAAATAAGTTGATTACCTCAAGAGGCAGCATATGAACTCCCTGGCCCCCACCCCAGATTTTACTTTACCTAGAGAGACACTGGGTATATCTGCTCTTTTGCCCTGCACTGGGGGATCAATTGAGTGAAGAAATGCAAATTGCCCTGGGGATCCTTGTTTGGAACAGATTAATGAATGTCCTTTGCTGGCAGCTTAGGGAACAAACTTTACAACTGAGGGAAGAGGGTCCAGAGAGACTAGCTTGGAGGTGGGTTGGAGGTAGCTGGGGAGACAGCAGGAGAGTGTCGGAGAAGAGGAAGAGCACGGAGTCACAATATTTGCCTTTCCCAGTGGGCAGTCATAGCTGACTGTGGATAAGCAGATGAGGTGGAACTGTTTGCAGGTCACAACTTGAGAAATTACCTTTTCTAAAGATCATTAACTTGGTTTTAATTAGCCCATTTATAGACTATTGGCTAAAGACAGTAAGCATCAGTTTTCATTTTTTGGAGGGTACATGCAGAAATGAAATGTAAAATAGACAAAAGTGGGCAATGCTCATAGTGAAGTAGGAATGGGAGCTCATGTTTGTCTGTGAGTCACTTCTAAGAAAACATTCACACATTTCTAGGTTAAGGCAACAGGAACTTGTTATGATATATACATATTCTTTAGAAGGGCTAACACGTTGCCATCTGAGGACATCTTCAGAGCAGTTAAGTTATCAAACTAATCATCTATTTTTCAATACAGTAAAAGCCCCAGAAAAAACAATGCTAACCCTGGAAACAAAATGCCAGAATTAGGCACATGGGGTTTCTTTTTTCTATTTTTCACTCCAGATTATTCTGATGTACATACAAAGGTCTAATAATTAAGTTTGAGAACTCATCCTAGAAAAAGTGCTACATACCTCCTTGCTGAATATCACTATGGCCATCAGATGGCCCAGGGGAGTCCTTAGAAGGTGACCACAGCTTCCCACGGGGAACACTCCAAAGGTGACTGTAGTAATATTCAGGCATGAGGTATGTATGTTTTGGAACATCCGTTCGTATTTTAAGCTATTCTTACTGTTTTAAATATATGTGCAATTATCACTAACACTTAAAAAAGGCTTAATTTTAGTCAATTGTATGATTGCATCATCTTCACATACATTTAGTTTGTTGGGCCTTTTTATAACAAACAATTGCTAAAGAAAACACACATGGATGAATTTCTAGAGGTACAATTTCTGAATGAAAATATATTCATATTTTGAGGCTTCCCTATGGGAGGCTATGCACTGATGCCAGCACCTAGTCCACCCTTTAAAGCAAGTTTGGAACTCTTTTTCTGGAATGACCATCAGAGCTATTATATGAGGCTTGACAATTAAGTTTGTGAACTTGCCACTTGCTTACTTTGGCAGCACTTTTGAAACAGCTCAGTAAGGTTTCATAACCTGTGCATATTAGGGTCTCACAGCTGTGTTCATGTCAACATGTGGCAGTGTCTTGCTGAATGGCATTCATTGTCCTGTATTTTTGTGTGATGTACAATGATGGCTCTGTTGGTCATTCCAGAAATTGAATTCCAAAATTGTTTTGAAGGGTGGACTGAGTGCTGGCATTGGTGTGTAGTTGCCAAAGGGGAGTACTTTGAAGGTGACTGTAGTGATATTCGGCAATGAGGTATGTAGTACTTTTTCTGGGATGAGTTCACAAACTTAATTATCAGGTATCATACATTTTAGTTACACAGTTTGCTTTTGCATGGTTAAAGTCAGAGTTATAGGTGTGTCCTTCATACAGCAAGTTGCAATGTATCCATGCAATGTACTTGTTGGGTGAGAATGTACCCATCTCTTTCTCCCCCCACCGTCCGACTTGAATTTCATTGCGTTTTGCTTCTGTATGAGCATATAGTCCATGTGATGTTTGTTTTTCCATTCTTGAGATACTGCACTTAGGAGAATGGTTTCCGATTCCATTCAGGTTGTTATAAAAGATGCTAGATCTCCATCTTTTTAAATGGTTGAATAATATTCCATGGTATACACACACCACCATTTATCAATCCATTGATGTATTGAAGGGCACTTGGGTTGTTTTTACATCATCACAATTGTGAATTGTGCTGTTATAAACATTTGAGTGCAAGTGTCTTTACAATACAATGTCTTTTTTCCCTTTGGGTAAATACCTAATAGTGGGATTGCAGTATCAAATGGTAAGTTCACTTTTAGTACTTTGAGGAGTCACCATACTCCTTTCCACAGAGGTTGTACTAGTTTGCAGTCCCACCAGCAGCATATGAATGTTCCTTCCTCTCTGCATCCACACCAGCACCTGTTGCTTTGGGACTTTATGATGTGAGCCATTCTTATTGGAGTTAGTGATATCTCAATGTGGTTTTGATTTGCATTTCACAGATGATTAGGGACAATGAGTATTTTTTCAAGTGTTTGTTGGTCATTAGTTTATCTTTGTAAGAAACACTTCTGTTCAGGTCTCTTGGAATGGAATTTTTAATGGGTTTACTTGATCTTTTCACGTGAATTTGCTTGGGTTCTTTGTAGATTTTGGTAATCAGCCCTTGATAGATTGGTAGCATGCAACTATCTTCTCCCATTCTGTAGGTTCAAGTTGTCTATTTGTTTTGTTGTTTATGTCCGTGGCAGTGCAGAAACTTTTTAACTTGATAAGGTCCCCTTTATGTATTTTTGTTTTTGCTGCATTTGCCATAGGATTTCTTCTTAACAAACTCCCTAGGCCAATATCTTTAAGAGTTTTTCCCACTTTCTTCTAGGATTTTTATAGTTTCATGACCTGTGCTTAAATCTTTTTTCCATTGTGAGTTAATTTTTGTGAGTAGTGAAAGGTGTAGGTCCTCTTCCAATATTTTACATCTGGCTCTCCAGTTCTCCCAGCACCATTTATTGAGTAGGGATTCTTTTCCCCAGTATGTGATTTTGTTTGCTTTGTCAAAGATCAGATGGTAGTATGATGATGGTTTCATCTCTAGATTCTCTGTTCTATTCCATAGCTCTGTCTCTGTTTTTATAACAATGCCATGCTGTTTTGATCACTATAGCCTTTATAGTATAGCCTGAAGTCTGATAAAGTTCTATCTCCAGATTTGTTCTTATTTCATAGGCTTTCATTGGCTATTCAGAGTCTTTTCTGATTCCATGTGAAACGTGGAACTATGTTTTCAAGATCTATAAAATATGTCATTGGTTTTTTTTTTTTTTAAATTCTGGGCGCTGCTGTGAGGTATGACTCTTTTCTTCCCTTTTACTTATTATCTTTATATTCTGACATCCTACAGTGGACAAGCATTCCTTTATACAATGGAAAACAACTTTGCTTAAAAATCTTAGAGAGGTATGTTAAGCTTTTCTTTCTTTTATTTTTTTTTAAATTTCAGATTAATGTGAGGGGACAAACAACTAGGTTACAATGTTTGTATTTGTTGGGTAGAGTTCCTCTTGTAGTTGTGTCCTGAACCCAAGGTATGTACCATATACCCTTACATTGTGTTCATTAAGTGGGAACACACTAATCTCCCTCCTTTCTCCCTTGTTCCTTCTCCCCCCAAATTGAATTGAGTTTTTTTCTATATGGGCAGGTATTATTATATCATCTACTGGCTTCATATTAGTATTGAGTACATTGGATACTTGCTTTTCCATTTTTGTGATACATTACTAAGAAGAATGTGCTCCAACTCTATCCAGGTTAATATCTTGGCAATTGTAAATTGAGTTAAAATAAACAACCTAGTGCAAATGTCCTTATGATAAAATGATGTTTTTTCTTCTGGGTAGATGCCTAGTAATTGGATTGCAGGATCAAGTGCGAGATATAATTTGAATTCTTTGAAGATTCTCCATACCTTTCACAAAGGCTATATTAGTTTGCAGTCAATGTGGTTATACCAACAGTGTAAAGGTGTTCTCCTTTATCCACAATGATGCCAGCATCTGCAACTTTGGGAATTTGTGATGTGAACTCTTCTCTGTAGGGTTAGGTGATACCTCAGGGAGATTTTGATTTGCATTTCTTTGATAATCAGGGATGATGAGAACTTTTTCATGTTTGTTAGCCATTCATCTGTCTTCTTTAGACAAGGTTCTGTTCGTGTCTTTTGCCCAGTGATAGATGGGATTGTTTGTTCTTTTTTGTTGATTAAAGTTCTCTGTAGATTCTAGTTATTAAGTCTTTGTCAGATTTCTAACATGCAAATATCCTTTCCCATTCAGAAGGTTGTCTATTTGCTTTAAGTATTATGTCCTTAGCTTTGCAGAAGATTTTCAGTTTAATTAAGCATCATTTGTTTATTTTTGCTTTTGTTGTGATTGTCACAGAAGTCTTCTTCATAAAATCTTTCCCCAGTCTGACATCCTCAAGAGTTTTTCCTATACTTTCTTCTAGGATTTTTATCATTTCATGTCTTAGATTTAAATCTTTTATTCATCTTGAGTAAATTTTTGTAAGTGGTGAAAGGTGAGTCCATTTTCAGTCTTTTAAATGTGGTTATCCAGTTCTCCCAGCACCATTTATTGAATAGTGATTCTTTTCTCCAGTGTATGCATTTGTTTGGTTTATTGATGATCAGATGATAATAAGCGACTAGGTTCATCTCTTAGTTTTCTATTCAGTTCCAAATTTCTATGTTTCTATTTTTGTGCCAATACTATTGTTTTGATTACTGTGCCAATACTAATTTTGATTATTGTTTATATTACTGTGGACTTGTAATATAACCTAAAGTCTGATAGAGTGATATATCCGGCTTTGTTTTTATTACTAAGAATTGTCTTGGCTATACAGGTTTTTTTCTAGTTCCATATGAAAGGAAGACCTGTCTTTCCAGTTCTTCAAAGTACAATGTTGGTATTTAATAGTCATTCATTGAATCTATAGATTGTTTTGGGTAGTGTAGACAATTTTTTTAAAAAATTAAATCATAGCTATGTACATTAATGCAGTCATGGGGTACTTGTAGACATTTTAACAATGTTGGTTCTTCCCAGCTAACAGCATGGTATGTTCTTCCATTTGTTAGTATCTTCTGCTATTTCTTTTCTTAGGATTTTATAGTTCTCTTTGTAGAGATACTTTACTTCTTTTGTTAGGTGTATTCCTAGGTATTTCATTTTCTTTGAAGCTACTGTGAAGGGAATTGAATCTTTGATTAGCTTCTTGACTTGGTTGTTATTGGCACATACAAAGGCTACTGATTTGTGGACATTAATTTTGTTCCCTGAGATGTTGCTGTGTTTCTTGATCACTTCCAGGAGTCTTATAGTTGAATGTCTAGAGTTTTCTAAGTGTAAGATAATATTATCAGCAGAGAGGGAGAGTTTGATCTACTCTGTCTCCATCTGGATGGCCGTTAGCCTTACTGCAATGTCTAGAACTTCCAGAAGAATGTTGTATAGTAGTGGTAATAGAGAACATCCTCATGTGGTTTCAACTCTAGGTGGAAAAGCTTTCAGTTTTACTCCATTAAGTATGGTATTAGGTGTGGGTATGTTGTAGATGGCTTCAGTAAGTTTAAGAAATGTATCACTTATACCTATTTTCTTAAGTGTTCTTGTTAGAAATGGATGTTGAATTTTATCAAATGTTTTTTCTGCATTTATTGAGAGGATCATATGGCCATTGTTTTTGCTTCTGTTAATATGGTGAATTACATTTATGGATTTGCATATATGTTAGACCAGCCTTGCATCTCTGGGATGAAGCCTACTTGATTGTGATGTATAATTTTTTTAATGCATAGCTGTAATCTATTAGCTAAGATTTTGTTGAATATTTTTGCATTGATGTTTGTTAGTGAAATTGTTCTGTAGATCTCCTTTTTAGTTGGGTCCTTTCCTGGTTTTGGACTCAAGGTGATGTTTGCTCGGTAGAATGTGTTGGGTAAGATTCCTTTTTTCTCAATGTTTTGGAATAGGTTCTGCAGTATAGGTACAAGCTCATCTTTGAAGGTGTGACAGAATTCTGATGTGAAGCCATCTGGTCCCAGGCTTTTTTTTGTTGGAAGCTTTTTTACTGTTTCTACAATCTCAACGCTTGATAATGGTCTGTTCAAGAGGTATATTTCTTCCTGGTTAACTCTAGGGAGATAGTATGATTCCAGGTATTGGTCCATTTCCTCCCCATTCTCACATTTCTAGGCATAGAGTTTTTGCTAGTAGTCAGAAATAATCTCTTGTATCTTTGTAGTATCAGTTGTTATTTTCCCCTTTTCATTTCTGATAGAAGTTGTTGGAGATTTTAATTTTCTGTTTCTGGTTAATCTGGCCAATAGTTTATCAATTTTATTTATCTTTTTAAAGAACCATCTTTTTTCCCATTAATTTTCTGAATAATTCTTTTGTTTTCAATTTCATTTCTTTATGATTTAATTTTAGTTATTTCTTTTCTTCTGCTGGGTTTGGGATTGGATTGATCTTCCTTTTCCATTTCCTTAAGATGATTCATTTGGCTTGGTGCCTATAGCTCAGTGGCTAGGGTGCCAGCTGCATATACTGGAGCTGGTGGGTTTGAACCCAGCCCGGGTCTGCCAAATGACGATGACGATTACAACAAAAAATTAGCTGGGCATTGTGGTGGGTGCCTGTAGTCCCACCTACTTGGGAAGCAGAGGCAAGAGAATTGCTTAAGCCCAAGAGTTTGAAGTTGCTGCAAGCTGTGATGCCATGGCACTCTATCAAGGGTGACACAGTGAGACTCTGTCTCAAAAAAAAAAAAAAAAAGATGATTCATTAGTTTGTGGATGTGCTCTTTTTTTGTTTCTTAGATGCAGGCATCTAATGTGATAAATTTCCCTTTTAGGACTCCTTTTGCAGCATCCCACAGGTTTTGATAGCTTGTGGATTCATTGATGTCATGTTTGAGGAACTTAACAATTTCCCCTTTTATCTCTTCCTTTTCCTAACTGTCATTCAGCATAAAGTTCTTTAATTTCCATGCCTTTGTGTGGGGATGAAAATTTTTGTTGGGAGTTGAGTTGTACCTTTATTGCTTGTGGTCTGAGAAGATACAAGGTACAACATAAATTCTTTTAATTTTGTTGAAATTTGATTTGTGTCCTAGGATATGGTCTATTTTGGAGTATGTTCCATGGGCTGACAAGAAGAATGTATATTCCTTAGCTCTGAGATGGTGTGTTCCATATATGTCTATTAAGTCCAATTGTTATAGGATCATCTTTAAGTCCCTTGTATCTTTGTTTAGTTTCTGTTTAGAGGATGTCCAGTTCAGTCAGAGATGTGTTAAAGTCCCTAGCTATTATGGTGTTATAGGATATAATATTGCTCAGACCAGTTAAGATCTGTTTCATAAATCTGGGAGAATTTAAGTTAGATGCATAAATATTTAGAATTGAAATATCCTCTTGTATTATTACTTTGATCATTATGAACTCATTGTTTTTGTCATTTTTTTGTCTTTTTGAGACAGAGTCTCAATATGTCACACTTGGTTGAGTGCCATGGTGTCACAGCTCACAGCAACTGCAAACTCTTGGTCTTAATCGATTCTCTTTCCTCAGTCTCTCTAGCTGGGACTACAGATTTTTGTTGTTGTTGCTGTTGCAGTTGTCAGCCTGGGCTGGGTTCAAACCTGCCTCTGCCTGCCTCAGTGTATGTGGCGGCACCCTAACCATTGAGCTATGGGTGCCAAGTTGTCTTTGTCTTTCTTAACTTTAATTGCTTTAAAACCACTTGTATCTGAAGAAAGATTGTGACTTCTTTTTTTTTATTTTTTTATTTTTTTTATTGAATGGTAACTATGTACATTGACTTCTTCTTTCTTCTGATTTCCATTTGTCTGAAATATTGTTTTTCAACTCTTTACTCCAAGTCTTTTTTGTCTTTCAAGGCTAAATGTGTTTCCTGGAGAAAGCATCTAGATGGCTTGTGGTTTTTCACCCAATCAGCCAGCTTGTGCCTCTTCAAATGAGGAATTTAAACCATTTACATTTATTGAGAGAATTGGTGCATGTGGTAGAGTCCTATTCATCTTATTTTGTGAAAGTCTATTGGTTGGTTTTATCCTTTGCACCATAGTGGAAGCTAGGTTTTTTCCTTTAGGTTTTGGATATTTACTGGTGGTCCATTGTGTTTGGTGTGGAGAATAATCTATGTATTTCCTATAGAGCTGGTCTTATTGTGGCGAATTTCCTCAATGTTTGCATATCAGTAAAAGATTAAATTTCTCCATTGATTTTGAAGCTTAGTTTAGCAGGATACAGAATTCTGGGATGAAAATTGTTTTGTTTAGTAAATATAAAGATAAATGACCATTGTCTTATGGATTTAAAGTTTCAGCTGAAAAGTCAGCTGTCACCCTAATGGATCTGCCTCTATAGGTGAATTGGTGCATACTCCTGGCTCCTTGTAGAATTTTCTTTCATCTTGACTTTGGCTAGGTTCATTACAATGTGTCTTGGAGATGTTCTGTTTGTGTTGAGACAACCTGGGATTTGATATCTCTCTAGAAAGAGTGTGTTGGAATGTTTCATGATACTTGGGAAATTTTCATTTATGATATCCTCCAGTAGGGCTTCCATTCCTTTGTGATGTTCTTCTTCCTCTTCAGGGATACCAATAATTTGTATGTTTGAATGTTTTGTGAAATCCCATAATTCTCTGAGTGAGCATTATGCCTTCTCTCTCTTCTTTCCTCCCTGGGTTAGCTCAAGAGCTTTACCCCCTAGCTATGAGATCTTTTCTTCTCTGATATTGGTATTTTAATGGGGGGATTATATTGAATCTGTAAATCATTTTGGGTAGTACAGACATTTTAACAATGTTGAGCCTGGCAATCCATGAGGATGATATGTTTTTCCATCTGTTAAAATACTGGGAATTTCTTTTCTCAGTGAATACACTGCAGGGACTGCTGTAAAGGGTAGTGAGTCTTTGATTTGATTCTCTTTGAGTCTTTGATTTGATATATGCCAAAACTCAACTGTTGTTGGCATATATAGGAAGCCTACTGATTTGTGAACATTGATTTCATAACCTGAAAGATTACTGCATTTCTTGATCATTTCCAGGATTCTTTGGTTGAATTCTTAGGGTTTTCTAGGTATAAGATCATATAATCAGCAAAGAGTGAAAGTTTGACCTTCTCTGTTCTCATCTGGATACCTTCAGTATCCTTCTTTTGCCTGATTACATTGGCTAGGACTTCTACCACTAAGTTGAATAGCAGTGGTGATAGTGGACATCCTTTTCTGGTTTTAGTTCTAAGAGAGAATGCTTTCAGTTTCTCTTAGAGAGAATGCATTCAGTCTGATATTGGCTGTGGGTTTGTCATAAATTGCATCTACTAGTTTAAGATATGTCCCATTTATGCCTATTTTCTTTTCTTTTTTTGAGACAGACCCAGGATTTAGTAATCTCTTTTCCTCTCCTGTGGCAATGTTAAGGTGGTGGGGTGCCTGGCAGCAGGGCTTCCTGTTGAGCAGGCTCCACTTCTAAACTTACTCTGTGCCACTTCCATGACTGCCTGGACTTAATGAAGCCTTTGGCTCTGTCCCAAAAAAGCAGAATGTACTCTTTCCAGCATTCCATCAAAAGGGCCAGTTTTTGTGTCCCTGAGAGTTCCCTCACTACCCATGGGGAACTCTCAGTTCTTGCTTGTTTCTCATGCCCAGAGGAATAGGCCCACCTGGAGTTTGTCCCAATCTCCAGTCCATGCCCACAGCGTTCCATGAGGGGTGGAAGAGTATCTCTTATGGACTTAATCTCCCAGCGATTCTAATGTAGGCTCTGTCCCTGGGTCAATGCACTCCCTTACACTGCTTTTCTATCTAGGCCTACCACCCATCTTATCTTTTATTCTCCTGGTGTCTCACACTGTCTCTCTGTGCCTTTGCAATGCTGTTTTTGGGTGGGATAATCCAGATGGAGGTGGCTGGATGCTCTTCTCCCTGAACTTACCAAGAGTAACTGATGAGATGTCTCTAAACTGCCTTCTTGGAGCTTCCCTCTTTTGTTTATCTATATTCATCAGGATTGTTTTCCTGTAGTTTTATTTTTATGGTTGTATGCTTGTGTGTATATCAGGGTAATGCTGGCCTCCTAAAATGAATTTGGAAGAATTCTCTTGCCTTAAATCCATATTTTTTGGAAGAATTGAGAAAGATTAGTATTAGTTTTTCAATAAATGTTTGGTAGAATTCAGCAGGGAAGCCATCAGGTCCTGGGCTTTTCTTATTTATGTCACCTTCACTATTCCTTCTCCATTGCTCTTCCTTTCTTTATGTAGATCTGAGTTTCTGATCTTCATCATTTTCCTTGTAAGAAAATTCTCTTTCTTTCTTTTCTTTTCTTTTTTGAGACACAGTCTCACTCTGTCACCCTGGCTATAGTGCTGTGGTGCCACAGCTCACAGCAGCCTCAAACTCCTGGATTTGAGCAATCCTCTTACTTCAACTTCCCAAGTAGCTAGGACTAGTTTTTCTATTTTTAGTAGAAATGGAGTCTAATTCTTGCTCAGGCTGGTCTCAAACTCCTGGGCACATGCAATCTACCTGCCTTGGGCTCCCAAAGTGCTAGGATTACAAGCATGAGCCACTGTGCTCAGCCCCTGGGCTTTTCTTTTATGAGAGACATTTTATTAGTGATTCTATCTCCCTACTCATTATTTGTTCATATTTTCTAATTCTTTATATGTCAATCATGGTATGTTGTATATTTCAAGGAATTTATTTATTCTGTTTAGATTATCTAATTTATTGGCATATAACTGTTCAAATTAGTCTCTTATGATCATTTTTATTTCTTTTGATATTGGTTGTAACGTTTCCCTTTTCACTCAATTTATTTCAGTCTTTTCTTTTTTTTATTAGTGTAGTTCATCCAAGCCCCATTAAATTAATTGATTTTGTTGATCTTTCCAAAAAAACTCTTTGCTTCATTGATATTTTTCTTATTTTTCTATTCTCTATTTTATTTCTTCCTACTCTGATCATTTTTTTTTTTAAATTTCAGAATATTACAGGGGTACACATGTTTTGGTTACATGTTTTACTTTTGTACATCTTAAGTCAAAATTATAAGTGTCACCTTCACTTCTTTCTCATCTGGCCTCTAAATTGAGAGCTGAAGTTGTTGAGCTTGGCTTATAGGTCTGTCTCTGAGACCTAAAAGGTTGGTACCTGTAGTGTCAGGGAGAAAAGTTGTGGTCCTGAGTTGTCTTTGTTGTTTGTGTTTTATGAATTTCACCTGCTGTCTTCACCTCTTCCCACTACTGTGTCGTGAGTTAGGACCCCCAGCTTACACTTGGTGATGGCAGACAAATGTGAATGTGAATCAGCCTGGCCCTGTTTGCTTGAGTTGAAAGACACTTTGGTGGGCTACATCACTTCTCTCCCTGCCATTGGTTGAGGTTTGTCTGAGTCAGCCTGCTCCTGAGATATGCTTTGATATCTGGTAGACTCTGGTTTCCCAGGTGGAGTACTTGAGTGCCTGAAACTTTAGGGGACAACCTGTAGCTCCTAGGGAGTTCCTGGGATCTTCATCATCAATGAGGTGAGGGGAGGAGCAAGGCAGCTTATTCCTAAGCTGTGTGAACTTGAATGGCTTTGCAAAGCTTTGTTGGGGCGTGGATGTTGCTTTTCCAGCCACTAGGGGGAGCTTCGGGGAGGAGAGTCAGGACTAACTCTTCAGCTTGGCAGAGCTCTTTAGAAGGGAGGGGGCTAAGGGTTTGTATGCTAAGGCACTGGGCTGAGTTCTTTTTGCATTTATTTATTTATTTATTTATTTAGTCAAATACACATAGATCAAGAATACATTCATGCGTATGTGGGGTACAATGTGCTGATTTTTTTTTTTTATACAATCTGGCGTGGTTATGGTAAACCAATCAACATAGCTTTCACCTCATTTCCTTGATTATTGTGCCAAAACATCTATGTTCTACAATTCACAGATTTGACTTGTACCATTGTCATATGTTTTCTGCCTTTATCTAGTAGTGCAGTTTTCTGTGGAGAGGGGTAAGTGCTCCTCCAATGGCCACTCCTTGGACCTCTACATACCCGGTATGATTGAGTCAGTAGAGGGTGTGAAGGGAGTGCAAAATGACCGCTCTCTTAGTAGGCACTTGCCAGAAGGAACAAGCTGCTATGTTTTTGCATTCCTGGGTTCACGTCCTGCTGCATTCTAGGGATGAAGCACCTCACTTTAAGTTCCAGAGTGAGTCAGGAAAGCCCCAAGTCAGTCTGCTTCTTCCCCTGACCAGTATAGACCTGGCATGGTGTGCCAAGAGGTCGGGATGGTTTCAGCTGGTGTATAATCCCAACAGTACCTGTTGTTTAGTGGGACAGCTCTGCACAGACTTCAGGCAGGACCCCATCTGTGAGGCTGCTGGGAGATGTCCTGCAATTCAGTCTTCACTGTGCTGGCTGGGCCCACACAGCACTCCCACACTCTGGTTTCCTTTTGTTCTCTAATCTTGTTATATGTGTCACCTTACTACTCCCCGCCCCCAGCCCCGCAACGTCCCATGTTGTTTCTCTGTGATTTCACACTGCTGATTCAGAGACAAGCAATTCTAAGAGTGCAGCTTCGTGCAACTTTTACTTCTTTTGTTGGGAGGAGTTTTTTGGTAGTCCACCATCTTTGAGTCCCCAAAGTAGATTTTTTAATGTAGCATAAATCTGCCTACATACTTTTAAGAAGGTAACTGTGAAATCTCATGATTTGAAAACAGTAAAAATAAAGCACTTTCCAGGAGTAGAACGAGGCAGTGATGAGGGAATGTACTGGTGGGCTCCTGGGCGGGTGAAAGGAAGGAAGTGGCGAGCCAAGCCCAGCATGGCAGTGGCAGCCTGGGCAGACTCCTCTGCTCTCATCTTTATTATTTCCTTACTTCTACTAATTTTGGGATTTCTCTGTCTGCACTACACTGCAGAAAAACACATAACTTCATCAAAAAGTGGGCAAAAGTTATGATAATCTTTTTCAAAAGAAGATATACAAATGGCCAATAAACAAGAAAAATGGTCAATATCACCAATCGTCAGGGAAATGCAATTTAAAACTACAATAAGATACCACCCTATCCTTGTCAGAATATCCGTTATTAATAAGTCTAAAAAAATGTTAGTGTGGATGTAGTGAGAAGGAAAAACTTATACACTCTTGGCAGGGATGTAAATTAGTACAGCCTCTATGGAAAACAGTATGAGGATTCCTCAAACAACTAAAAGTAGACCTCTAATTTTATCTAACACTCCCA
>NW_003852438.1:9957784-9961071 GCF_000181295.1 Otolemur garnettii | reverse complement strand
CATAATTCACAATTGCAAAGATATGGAATAAATCTACGTGCCCACCAGCAGATGAGTGGATAAAGGAAATGAGGTTTTAACATACCATGGAGTAGTACTTATCCATAACAAGGAAGGAAATAATGTCTTTTATAGCAAATTCAAATGGAGACCATTATCCTAAGTCAAGTATCTCAGGAATGGAAAAATAAATACTGCATGCTCTCACTTATAAGTGAGAGCACCACCCACCTAAATTCTGGGTATATATGTAATAGATATTGGAAATTAGGAAGGGAGAAGGGAGATGGTGAGTGATAAAAAATCACCTATTGAATAGAATATATTTTGTTCTGGTGATGGGTACACTTAAAGCCCCGATTAGCATTATACAATTTATCCATGTAACAAAACACACTTGTACTGCTTAAATGTATTGAAAAAAGATAAAATTCTTGTTGTTTCTGTTTCAGTACTCTTTATACCATATATTGACAGTGTATAGTCTTGTGTTTTTCCTCTTAGTGGGTCTGTTTTTCAGTTGAGTGGTTGTTTTAGCTTCAGAATACATGACTTCAGTATAGCTTCAGATATGCCTTGGAAGAAGCTTAAGCTCTGGTTTGTGACCTTATGGGTGAATTTAAAAAAATGAGTGAATATGATTTTCAAGTCAGATAGTCCAAGTCACTACAAACTGTCCTTACTCATGTTTTTGTCACATTCTACTTGGCTTCTTGACTTGCCTGAGCGAGAGTGTGACCCTGACTCATGAAAAACATGGAAAACCCAGCTGGGTGCCACGGTGAGCGGGATGCCCACAGCCTGAGTCTGAGGCTTCAGTAAGCTATAACGCCATTGAACCCTGCTCAGGGGATAAGGTGAGACTTTGTCTCAACAACAACAACAACAACCACCACCTTAACAAAGCAAAGAAATAAAAACAAAAAATAAGCAAGGAAATAAAAAAAAAAACAAAAATAAAAAAAAAGTTCTTGATGGAGCCTGTAACTCAGTGGGTAGGGTGTCAGCCACAAACACTGAGGCTGGTAGGTTCAAACCCCGCCTAGGCCAGCTAAACAACAATGACAACTGAACAACAATAAAAATATCTGGGCATTATGGAAGGTCCCTGTAGTCCCAGCTACTTGGAAGGCTGAGGCAAGAGAATAGCTTAAACCCAGGAGTTTGAAGTTGCTGTGAGTTGTGATATGAAGCACTCTACTGAGGGCGACATAATGAGACTCTGTCTCAAAAAAAAAAATTCTTTTCATTCCTCTTAATTTTATTTAAAACTCTTTGCAACAAGTGGTGTTGGGCAAGACAGCCTCTTTAGATTTGTAATCCATAAATTTACAAGCTCTGGAGGCTATAAGGAAGTCAGTGGAAGAATGAATGCACAAACGCGGCAATACCAGCTCTCACTCATTTTTACAATTTCCTCCTCTTAGCACTGGTGTTATGTTATCCTGAGAATACTACGTAACTACAGTTGTTATTTAAATTCTTGTGCATAGTGGCAATATAAGGAATAAAACTTATGAGTTTGTTTATTTAGATCCTCAACATTCTAGTAGCAAAGCCTCACAATTAGTGAAGTCATTCCTATTGCTTATCTATGACTTATATTACATTCCAAGTATGTTAACATACAGTAAGCCTAGATGAACAGTTTCAGAAGAGCACAACTTTTTTTTTCTGGGCATGCTCATTTAGCAGATAATATATTCTTTTCCAAATGCATATTTAAATGAATAGATTATAAGGAGTGGGTGCTGTCATACCTAGTAATCTCAAATATTTTGACTTACACGAATTACTCTCCTTCCTTATCTCATCATATTAAATCATATTAACACATCCTCCAGAGAAACTGAAGCACATGAAGTTCATGTTAGTCCAGTTCTAAAAACCTGCTGTCGAATATTCTGATGGCTTTATCTGATCTGGTTATCCAAACATGCAGCTGGACATATAGGGGTGGAAACATGCTGACCTTGTTGTAGATGAATTTTATGTAGAATAGCCAATAGTTTTATAAGGCTAGTTATACTAAACCAAATCACGTTACTTCCTATTCTTTACAGTTAAACTCCAGTTCCTTATAACAAATATTGTTTATAATTATCATTTTGTTAAAATGGATATCATTTATTAAACACTTAATAAATACTGTTTATCTTTCATATATCCATTTTCTCATTTAATGCTCAAAACTATCCTATAAGATAGACATTATTATTCTATTACACACATTTAGAGTTGCAAAAATGAGCTTTAGAGTGGTCAAGTATCTATCCTCAGTTGATTGGGAGATAGTTAAGAATCTTGGATTTTTTTTTTTTTTTATTCAATGATAGATCATGAATACATTGATGCCTTAATGGCATTCAATGTGTTGACTATTTGTACAAATTGGAGTGCTTAAATCCTACTAATTAACATAGCTTTCACCTCATTTACTTAATCACTGTGTTAACACATTTGTATTCTATACTTGATAGATTTGACTTGAACCCTTGCAATATGCTCCATAGGTGTGATCCCACCTTAACCCTCCCTCTATCAAACTACCCTCCCCCCTTCCCATCTCGCTCTCCTTTTCTCCTTCATCCTGGACTATAGTTGAGATTCATCTCTCATATGAAAGTGTGAGTGATTATGAATTAGTTTTATAGTAGTACTGAGTACATTGAATTTTTTTTCCATTCCTGAGATACTTTACTAAGAATAATATTTTCCAGCACCATCCATGTAAACATAAAAGTGGTAATGTCTCCATTTTTTAATGCTGCATAGTATTCCATGGTATACATATACCACAATTTATTAATCCATTCATGTGTCAGTGGGCACTTGAGCTTCTTCCAAGACTTGTCAATTATGAATAGAGCTGCAATGAACAATCTGGTACATATATCTTTGTTGTCAAGTGATTTTTGGTCTTTTGGATATAGACCTGTAAAGGAATTGCAGGATCAAATGGCAGGTCTACATTTAGATCCCTGAGTGTTCTCCAAACATCTTTCCAAAAGAAGATGTATGGAAAAGAATTGAAAACCAAGAGATGAACCCAGACACTTATCATCATTTGATCTTTGATAAGCCTATCAAAAATATAACTTGGGAGAAAGATTCCCTATTTAACAAATGGGGCTGGGTGAATTGGCTGGCGACTTGTAGAAAACTGAAATTGGATCCACACCTTTCTCCTTTAACAAAAATTGACTCTCACTGGTTAAAGGACTTAAACTTAAGACATGAAACTATGAAAATTCTAAGAGAAAGTTCAGGGGCAACACTTGAAGAAA
>NW_003852438.1:9947050-9957764 GCF_000181295.1 Otolemur garnettii | reverse complement strand
CTGGGCATGCTCATTTAGCAGATAATATATTCTTTTCCAAATGCAAATTTAAATGACTAGATTATGAAGAGTGGGTGCGGTCATACCTAGTAATCTTAAACATTTTGACTTACACGAATTACTCTCCTTCCTTATCTCATCATATTAAATCATATTAACACATCCTCCAGAGAGACTCAGGCACATGAAGTTGATATTAGTCCAGTTCTAAAAACCTGCTATCAAGTATTCTGATGGCTTTATCTGATCTGGTTATCCAAACATGCAGCTGGACATACAGGGGTGGAAACATGCTGGCCTTGTAGATGAGTTTCAAGTAGAATGGCCAATAGTTTTATAAGGCTGGTTATGTGAAACCAAATCAAGGGTGGTGCCTGGGGCTGAAGAAGTAGGGTGCTGGTCCCATATACCGGAGGTGGCAGGTTCAAACCTGGCCCCGGCCAAATACGGCAAAAAAAAAAAAAAAAAAAAATGCAAAATCAAGTTACTTCTTATTCTTTACAGTGAAACTCCAGTTCCTTGTGACAATATTGTTTACAATTATCATATTGCTAAAATGGATATCATTTATTAAACACTTAATAAATACTAGTTATCTTTAATATATCTATTTTCTCCTTTAATGCTCAAAACTATCCTGTAAGATAGACACTATCATAATATGATACACATGTAGAGTTGACAAAGTTGAGCTTTAGAGAGGTCAAGTATCTATCCCCAGTTGACTGGGAGACAGTTAAGAATCTTGGATTTGAACTAAACCCCATGTCTTAAACACTGTATGGCATTGCTTCCACTTCATCAAAGGTTTTGATAGAAGTGTGGATGTGGGGGAACTTAGTGATTAAGGTGTATAGTTGTTTTAAAAACATTTTTCCACCAGTTGGAAGGTAGCTTAGTGAATTTGAAATGAACTGAAAAGTCATCACTAATTTCTAGTTAGCAATCAAAGAAACCTAGATATTCAAGTAACAGAAGCTTTACACAAAGGAATCTTTATTCAAAAATATTATACATGCTCCAGTATTTTCTGTGGTTCTGAAAATTTGCTCTTATGGCCAGTTCAATCTAACTTGTTCCTAGAATATTTGAGAAGCACCATGGTACTCAGTGTATTATCACATACAAAGCATGTGAATATACCAGATTATGTTCTGCTTGTATTCGAAACAGTAACCAACATCCTACAATGTGTTAGGATATTACTAAAGTACGTACATGTGCTTGGGTTTAAATAAATGTTCTTACTTCCACTGAAGTCAAGGCTCTACCACTGCCTGTTCAAATTCAAGTTGTTACCTTTAATCCATGTGTGGAGTTTTGTCTTCATTTTTTCACGTGTGGAGTTTTTGAGGGGGTAGCCTATTCCCAGCTGCTTTTCAAGATTCATAATTTGGAACATTCTACATGTGAAATTGAACTGATACTTTATATACCTTTTCACTTTACAAAACAGTCATATATGGTTTATGTTAAAAACAAAAGCAAAAATTGGGGGGAAAGTTAAAGAAATGGAGCTAGATAACAGAATTTCTCTTTTCTAATATCTACTAGAAGTAAACAAAAAGATGAAAATAAAATCACAGTAGGAAGAAAAAAATCACCCAGAACTAGGAAAGAGAGAGAAAATAGACTTCACGCTGTAAACTTAAAAAAATGTTAGCTAAGGAAAGAAACAACAGATGTTGTTAGGAGAAGGGAGAGGCTTCTTCTAACTTTGCCTCTTGAAACCTCGTTTAGCCATAACCTCTAAAGAATGGACAAGCAATTTCATTTTTTCCTTATTTTGAGAAAAGTAAACTAAATGTACATTCTCTTCTTTTCCTATTATGAAAAATTATAAGTTGTAATGGCTAAAGTTGAAACATAAAAAAGGGAGGAAAATCAAAATTCCATAATTCAGCTTGATGGAAGGATGGTCTCTGGGTCTCCATGCTGAAGACCTAGGCACATACTACATTCCCCTCCTCAAAACAATGCTTGTGATATCTCTTCCCTCCTGAAAACTTCCCTTCACTCATGAATGCCCAACGGACTCCACAGATTGTAATTATACTATATGCCTTTATGATCTGGTCTTTTTCACTGTAAATTCTTATCCTACCACTCTCCTAAAATAAACAATCTATTTTACGATAAAAATGATTTTAAATAATTTCTGGAAAACAGAGCTAACTCTTTCCAACCATTTTTTTTCAATTGTCATATATCATTCTAGAATAACACTCACAATGTTGTTTTATTCCTTATCATAAAAATATACAGTCTTTACAACTTTCTTTTACTCTTAGACGATAGAGTTCTTGAAATTAGAACTCTGAAGACAGTTAATCACTTGAAAGATAGACATTTAATGAATATTTATTAGATGAAAAAAATTTTTTTGTTGAAATGTATTATGGTTTTTTAAAATTTCACAATCTTCTTGACAGTATCCTTGAAAGCTTGCTTCACTTGCTGATTTCTTAGGGTATAAATGAAGGGATTCAACAAGGGGGTAACTGAAGTAATGAGAACGGCTATTCCTTTGTTGAAGGCACCACTTTCTTTTGCAGAGGGATTAATGTACATGAACATGCAGCTGCCGTAAGACAGTGAGATGACAATCATGTGGGAGGAGCAAGTGGAAAAGGCTTTTGTCCTTTGCTGGGCAGAAGGGATCCTGAGAATGGTCCTGATAATGTATGTATAAGAAAGAGTCACCAGCGCCAGAGTACCCACTAGGGTCACAACAGCCAAGAGTATGACCATCAGTTCTAAGAAGCTTGTGTCTGAGCAGGCAAGTTCCATGAGGGGGCCGTAGTCGCAGTAATAGTGATTCAGAATATTGGAGGCACAGAAATCTACCTGGCTCATTAGGATGATTGGAGGTAAGATAGCTAAGAACCCTCCAAGCCAGGAGCAGAACACAAGTTGTATACAAACTCTTGTACTCATAATGGTCAGGTAATGCAGGGGTTTGCAGATGGCGACGTAGCGATCATAGGACATGGAGGCCAGGAGGTAAAACTCTGTTGCCCCAAGAAATATAGTGAAGAAATACTGAGTTAAGCAGCCAGCAAAGCTGATAAGTTTATTCCCTGTTGTCATGCTGGTCAGAAATCTGGGAATAAAAATGGACGTGAAGGAAATTTCTAATAAGGAGAAATTCCGGAGGAAGAAATACATGGGGGTCTGGAGGTGGGGGTCTAGCAAGGTGAGGATGATGATAGTCAGATTGCCTAGGACACTTAGCATGTAGGTGAGGAAGAGAAAGATGAATATTACCACTTGGAGTTCAGGTTGATTTGTGAGGCCTAATAGAATAAACTCACTAAACCTGGTTCTGTTTTTCATTATTGATCTTCAGTAGACACATCTAAAGGGAAAAAGGGAGAAAGATGACAACTGAAGAGGTTCTCAGAACAGAAGAGATAAAGCTGATTTTAACCTGCAAAATCAGGTCATTCATTACTCACCATGCAACTGGCCCAAACCTGTGTCCCATTGTAGTGCACTTGGCTCCATGGAAGTCCCATATCTTCTACACAAGTCATCTCGTTCCTAGAATTGTTTTCATTTCTCAAGTTGACACATTCCTAGGCATTTAATAAAATGTATTATAGAATAACTATTCACATTGTTTTTCAGAAGAATATGTTTTTGAACCTATTCTTTCCTATCAAAGTGTTTATGAAAATTTCACATTTAAACCACGTACCCTGACTTTATTAATCTTCCCTACTCTGTGCTCTTGGTAGAAATCTCTTACCTGATTCTGTTTCCTGTGCTTTCCTGTTTCTTTCTTTCCTTTTCCTGAACTATCTGATACTTCACTGACTATCTGCTAAGATCCTCATCTCCATCACTGTCCAATCCACTGACATCCTTGTCTGAGAAACAAGTAGGAATTTCTCCACACAGACGATGCTGAAGATCATCTCCTTTTATATTGTGAGCCTTTTCCTCTGCGTGAACAAGGCTGAGACATCGCTAAGTCATATTAATTATCATTTTCTTATAAGTTCCTTGGCTCCATCCAGAGTTTTTTAGGCGTCAATTTGAGATATATCTCTGAGAATAGAATCCCAAGAGATCAATAGGAACCACCACAGAAGGTATTTTGCTCAAAGTCTTAGAGAGTCCACAATGGCAGCTAAAGATGACAGTTCATCGTGACCCAAACATTAACATTCTCTATTCTTGGCACACAGAAACCAGAAGAAGTACATCCATTTTTTTGAAAATAAGAGTTCTTTGTAGATGAATTGGCAATTCCCAGGGAAGGAAATGTGGTGGTAGTATTCTGTGTGAATCTTTAGATTTTTTTCTGATTAAGAAGCAAAGATGAGGCTTGGCACCCATAGCTCAGTGGCTAGGGAGCCAGCCACATACACCAGGGCTGGTGGGTTTGATCCCACTTGGGGCCTGCCAAATGACAATGACAACTGCAACAACAGCAACAACAACAAATTAGCTGGGTGTTGTGGCAGGCTCCTATAGTCCCAGCTACATGGGAGGCTAAGGCAAGAGAATCACTTAAGCCCAAGAGTTTGAGGTTGCTGTGAGCTGTGATGTCATGACACTCTACCCAGGGCAACATAATGAAACTCTGTCTCAAAAAAATAAAAAATAAAAAAAGCAAAGATGATATAAAGATGCACCTCTCATTCACATGCATGCGGATTAGAAAAACCATATAATTATAATCATTCTTGTCAATCTCACCATTTTCCCATATAGCTTTTGGAGATATTAGGGGATGTTAACAGTGACCTAGATTTCCTACAAACCTTCCTTTCCTGTTCATACTAACCTCTTGGTTTGGCAAGTATTGCATTTCTTCCAGATTGATTGATTTCAGGATCCACATTTGTAGAATGATAACATCAGTCACTTAAAAAATATATAATGCTCATACCTTCGACAATCTGAATGACCATAGTGAGAGGTTCATTTCATTGTTTTTACAAGGTAAAGCAAAGATGAGATCTGCTACGTATATCTGAGTAGTATGACATCTATCATGTTTTCTGTTGCGGTCTCATCCACATTCTATCCTTCTCTTAATAGGAGTATCCAAATATGTGAGATGTAACGAAGAAAGATGTATATTATTTTCCAGTGTAAAAATCCAAGCAGGAATCAAATCACAGTTCCTGAGATACAGTCCTCTAAATGTGCGACCAAAAGGAGAAATAATAGTCCCCAAACAGTTATAAAATTAGAAGGAAAGACTTTGATAGACTGAAAATTTCTTATTTCTGTTCTAAGAGATATTATGTTGAAGTCCACAGAAGGCTGGATATAGCCTCCTTACAGTTTCTGTATTAGCTAGAGTGACACGGGTTTTACCTGCTCTTTTTGAGAGCAAGCACATGGGGATTAATTTCCTGAAGAAGCTAAAGGTGCCCTGTGGACTCAAGTTCAAAAGGTACTAATGAATCTCAATTGTTGTCAACTTTGAGAACAAACTGTAAACATATGGGCCTGAACAAAGGCTCCAGAGAGACCACTGAGGTAAATGTTCCATAAGAGAATCTGCCACAGCCACGAAAGTGGAGAAGTTTGGAGCAGTGGAGTGAGGCTCCCTGGGGATGCCTATACCTGGTCCAGTCCTTGCTCTTATTGTAGCCAGGTGCTATGGCACCAGGAGTCAAACACTCATGTAGGTTAAAGTTGTCCTTTATCAGCATGATTCAGAATCCCAGGAAGGCAGTCAGACCATTCTTAAATGATCATTCTGTCTTACTCAGAGGCGACTTTATTTCTTTTCTTTTTCAATTTTTCAATTTAAAATTTGTTCCTTTGGATACAGAGTCTCAGTTTGTTGCCCAGACTAGAGTGCCATGGCTTCAGATTAGCTCACAGCAACCTCAAACTTCTATGATCAAGGGATCCTTTTGCCTCAGCCTTCACAGTATCTCGGACTACAGGCCCCTACAACAATGCCTGGCTAATTTTTCTTTTACTGTTTTTTAATAGAGACCAGGTCTTTCTCTTATTCAAGCTCCTCTTGAACTCCTGAGCTCAAGGATTCTTGTCAGGATTGCAGGCGCCACCATGCCAAGCCTCTCATGCTGTTTCTTAAGTTATTATATTTTAGTTACACATCATAAAACCCCTTGGTCCAATGTTGCAGGACATTAATTATACATCATTAAGCCCTTTTGTCTCAAGTGGTAGGGCACTAGCCATGCACAATCAACCTTCTTATCTCAATAGCAAATAACAGAGTACTTAACATGAGTTACTACTTTCTAAACCACCTGTTGTTATCTTCAGCCCAGGGACCTGATGGCTTTCACAGTGCTGAAACCAGGGGAGGACAGTGAATGTGACTGATAACTAGTTAGATCATTAAGTAACTTTTACAGCTGGGGGGCAGGGGGTTGGAGCTGTTTTTCTCCCTTACATTGTTGTCTCCTTTAATAATCCAGTTTGGCCAATGCTCAGACCTGATATCAATGAAGGGCCTTCACCATTAAGATCTGCATCCCTAAAATTAATGACTCCTTCCAATCAACAGCCACAAAAATAGTTTGTTATTTATGAATTTGGCTAATATGTTTTATTTGATACATAAATCTAATAGCCTCTCAGAAATAATTTGTGTTTACCTTTGAAAGAACTGTAAAGGAAAACAAAACATTTCAGGCTCCTCAAACTACTTATGTCAAAGGGAAAGGTAAGCCTGGAGGCTGACCTATGACCTATGACAACACCCTCTGGCTGTTACTTCACAACCTTGTGTCAAAGCATTCCAGGCCCACCCCTGCAAAAAGGCCAATGTCCTCAAGACTGCCCAAACAAATTAAGCATAAGTAAATTCTTTGCTGGCCTACACAAGAAGTGTCAATTGAAACTTTGGTCTGCAATCTAAATCTATCTCCTAAAACTAAAATCTGTTCCATTCCACAGTGACAATGTCAATTACAAGCCAGTCTTCCCAAGGGCAGACTAAAGACAAGATGAGATCATACGTCGCATCTTAAAACCTCCGTAAAACCTCTTTGGAAAAAACAGCCACAGACATGTTTGTGGTTTGCATTGTTTCCTGGATATATCTTGAAGCTGGCTTAATAAGCATTGATTGATTGATTGAAATTCTTGCTTCAGTCACTCGTATTGGTTATCAGAACAATATACTTTCATTCATTTCCCTGTGGGATGTGTTAACTTAATAAGTGGCAGAAAATGAGAGTCACACTTAATTGACTTTGTTTATTTTTATTTATTTATTTATATTTGAGACAGAGTCTCACTATGTTGCCCTCAGTGGAGTGGCGGTGTGTCACAGCTCATAGAAACCTCAACCTCTTGGACTTAAGTGATTCTCTTGCTTCAGCCTCCCAAGTAACTGGGACTACAGGGGCCCACCACAATATCTACCTATTTTTTTTTTTTTTAATAGTTCTCATTGTTTAGCAGGCCCGGGTTGGGTTCAAACCTGCCAACTGCCCAGTGTATGTGGCCAGCACGCGAACCACCGAGCTACAGGTGCCAAGCCTTAATTGAGGTTTATTTTTTATTTTTTTTTAATTGAGGCTTATTAACCCCAAATTCTTAGGACATGCCTGGGAAAAACATGAACAGCAGACCAGCTGTGTGGGAGGTAGATAGGTTGACTTCTCAGTGGGGTGCACTGCCCTCAGTCCTGGGGTATGCAGGGGAAAGCATCCAGATGCCTGTTCCTGAGGACTCATCAAAACCAGGAAGATGAAAACAGGCTAGAGATGCTGGTCAGGCCAGACCTCCTCTGTGTACAGAGAATCAACACGTGGGCAGGCTAAATTCTTTGACCTTCTAATATTAGTTAGATTAGGAAATCTGGCTTTACTTCTCCTGCAGGGATACAACTAGCTTTTCCTTCCCCCTTTCTAAATGCACCATGAGCCATTTGTTAGCAACCCCCTACCTTTTACCCAGCCTCTCTGTCCTCTGTCCATCCAGTCTTCCTGAGCACTTGGGATTCTCTCAACCCTACCTTTTGGCACTTTTGGATCTGCACCTTTGTTAGAAATCAGCAAAAGCCTTCTAAGAAGCT
Organism: Otolemur garnettii; assembly: GCF_000181295.1. Taxonomy (NCBI): domain Eukaryota; kingdom Metazoa; phylum Chordata; class Mammalia; order Primates; family Galagidae; genus Otolemur; species Otolemur garnettii. The sequence continues at coordinate 9,949,738 of NW_003852438.1, read as the reverse complement.
ACGGAGGAGCTGTATTTTCTGGTTTTTGCTCAGCCTGAGGTAATGTAAGCCTTCTCCAGGCATTCTCAGACTTTATGCTTTAAACTGGCCTAGGTTATTTTTCCTCAGCATCGTCTCCCAGTGGGCTTGCAAACCAGGTCAGGATTCAGTGGGCAATGACCCCTGACAAAGCTGTGGCTGTTTTTCTGGAGGGGAAGTTGCAACCATCAGCATTTTAAAGGCATACAGAGAGAAAAGAAAAAATGGAGTGGTGGAAGTGATCAAGGAATTTCCTTAAGGAGTGATCTGTGGTGACAATTCTTCACAGGTGACTGAGGCTTATACTTTCTCTTTTGCCTAAGGAGTTGGGGTGTGGGGGGTGGCCCTGAGAGTTTGATTTTCCTTTTACCAATATTTCAACAGGTTTGCTAGAACACGAAATCTGTGCAGGCAAGATCTTAACTACTTCCAGCTTTTTCCATTTGTACTTGTGTTCCTAACATGTATGTGACAAATACCTGAAAATAAGGAAGCTGGGTTGGAACTGGGTAAAGGGCAGAGGCTGGCCCACTTTAGAGAAGCAGGTATGGGGCAAGACAGATTTTCAGGTTTACTGTTTAACCAATCTCTAAGGAGTTCCAACCCCCCCCCCCCAAGTCTTCTTGTCTCCCCTCACCAGCATCTAGGTGGGTTGTTTTAGCCTATGTAACGCAGGACACTGATGCTCAGAGTTTTCAGAGTTTCCTTGCTCACAGTTCCTCTGGAAGGTGCCCATGTTTTCCTTATGTAGCCGTAAGTGCACAGTGATGTTATGTTTATGTGACTACTATTTGCCTATTGTAGGACTACTGTTTGGCATTCTGCACTGCTGTTCCTTTGGAAACTTAAGTGTATGGGACCTTCTGCTTGTACGGACTTCACGTGCCTGCTCACCGGCTGCCGTGAGCTGAATAAAGGCGTGTCACACCTACCCTTGGCTTTGCAGTTCTTTCATCTGAACACATCTAGGGGAAAACCTACCAGCATCAGTGTCCTGTGTTACATAGGCTAAAACAACCCACCTAGATTCTGGTGAGGGGAAACAAGAAGACTTTGGCAGGGAGGTTGGAACTCCTTAGAGATTGGTTAGACAGTAATGACCAGAATGCTCATAGAAATATGAACATAAAGGTTATTCTGACAAGGTAAGTTTCACCCAGGTCAGGTAAGGTATTGGAAACTGGAGGAATGGCCATCCAAGTTGTCAGAGAACTTGCTGAACTGTGTTCATACCTGAGGGCTTTATGGAAGGCCAAACTTGAGAGTGATGCACTAGGGTATGTGGCCAAAGAAATTTCTAAGCAGCATATAGAAGGAGCTGCATTTGGCCACTTATGCCGACATTTGGGAACAAAGGAATAACTTAAAGACAGAATTTATAATTAAAAGGGAAGCAGAAGGAAAAGATTTGGAAAACGCTCAGCCTGGTCACTGAAAGACTGGAAAAGCATCCTCAGGAGAGGAAACCAAGCATGCAGCCCACAGACCATTTGCTAAAGAGATTAGCACTGATAGGAGGGAGTCAGGTGCTATTTCTCAAGATAATGGAAAAAAGACCTTGAAGGCATTTCAGAGATGTTACACGCCTTTTCTCCAATCACAGGCTTGGACAACAAGGGGGTCAGAATTGTTCAGGGGATAATCCTGGGTGTGATCTTCCTGGGCTTGCTGCCCAGGTCTACCTTGGGATTCTGTTCCTCATACCTGAGAACAGCCTCTATGGCTGCCCACTCTTGCACTGCCCCTCTGGACGGTGCAAATTATAAACCTTGGCAATGTTCACCTGGTGCTTATTCTTCAGGCTTGAAGAAAGTGAGAGCTGAGGAGGCTTCACAGCCTTGACTCAGATTTCAAAGAAAGTTGTCCAAAGCTTAGGGGTCTAGGCAGGGAGTGCTACAGTCTGTTCTTGGATCTCGGTGTGCTCTTGACCAAAGAGTGACCAGACACACCAAAAGCAAGGCAAGCGTGAAATGAAGTTTATTGAAGAAGGATAGGATAGGCTTATAGAGCAAAAGTAGGATACATTTGCCATAGATGATGAATGGGTTCCCTTTTATAACAAAAGACTCTGACTATGGTCTGGGCTCCTGTTTTGTACTGTCAAGATTAGATGCTCTATGGTTCTAACATCATCTTGAACCACTTTGATGAACAGGTAATGACATGATCATTTTCAGATCCTATTGTGCCTGGGCTGGGGATTTTCCTGCATTCTTTTGCAGATTGGCAGGGCAGTTCTCCTTCTTCCAGGTGTGGCAGTTGCTTGGGGGCCAGGATCAAGATCAGGCAGCACCAAGTCAGGGCACCTGCCCTGCCCGTGTCCTTCTTCCCCAGGGGTGGCAATTTCTTGAGGCAGCACCAAGGCAGGGCACCATTTTGTGCCTAGAAGAGCCTATCTACCTAACATTTGTTGCAGAGGGAAAGCCACCATAGAGAGCCTTAATTCAAGCAATGCAGAGCAGAAATGTGGGATCAGAGCTGCCAGAGTCCCCAACTGGATAATGCCTAGTGGGGCTATGGGAATGAGGCCGCTGCAGAGAATCCTCACTAGGTCATGCCTTGTGAAGTTGTGGTAGTGGTACTGCCTCTGTGTAATGCCAGCCTGGGGGAGTTGGGTGGAGAGATCCCTGAAAAGCCACAGAGGCCAGCCTGCTTAAGGTTTAAGGTCTT
>NW_003852438.1:9943286-9946791 GCF_000181295.1 Otolemur garnettii | reverse complement strand
TGACCAGTTGATGGAAGTATTTCAGATTGCATGTGAAAACCCCACACTGTACCCCAGAAGTGCATTAATGTACATAGTTACCGTTCAATAAAAAAAAGAAAAAAAAAAGGTTGAAGGTCTTGGGGGACCCAATCTCTACTCTAGAGTGCAGATGATGCCAGACAAGGAGTCAGAGGAGCTTATTCTGGAGTTGTAGGACCCAGTGTATAATCTCTTGGGTTCTGGACTCGCTTGTTGCCCTTCTCCTCCCTGTTTTTTCTTTTTGGAATCAAAATGAGTATTTCACAGGCTGACAGATAAGACTTTAGACTTTGGACATTTGAGTTGGTATTAGAACCAGGTAAGGCTTTAGGGATATGTGGATAGAATAAAAGTATTGTATGTGTATGAGAAGGACATGCATTTGGGGGAATCAGAGGAATAATGCTGTGGTTTGAATGTCCCCTTCAGAACTCATGTTGAAACTTAATCCCTGGGGTGCTGCTGGGTGCGAGTGTCCCGTGGCACCTGCTTCAGCGTGAGCCACCAGCTGTACAGTAAACATCTGGATGATGAAGAAAACTTGTAATTATTTGGGAAATGCAACAATCCAAATGGCCATGGACACAATTATAAAGTTGTGGTGACAGTACATGGAGAGATTGATCCTGTTATAGGAATGATTATGAATTTGACCGACCTCAAAAAATATATGGAGGAGGCAATTATGAAGCCTCTTGATCATAAGAATCTGGATTTGGATGTGCTGTACTTTGTAGATGTTGTAAGCACAACTGAAAATGTAGCTGAGTGTTTTGGGAGAACCTCCAGAAAGTATTTCCTATGGGAGTGCTTTATAAAGTAAAAGTGTATGAAACTGACAATAATATAGTGGTCTACAAAGGAGAATAGGTCTTAGGATTTGACACTGTTGAAAGACCAATTCAGTTTCTTTCCATATTACAAAGATCCTTATCCCCTTGGAATATTAAGCAGTTACCACATAATTGTTATTCCTTCACTTTGTGCTCCAGAGTGCCTGATTTACTGAAATTCAATACCTGTTAAATCTATTTTAAAACAAAACTTTTAATATATCCTGGATATCATTTAGAGAGTCTCTTATATGTAGATTGAAAATCACTTCATTTTTGTGAAATGTTTTGATGTGTAATCATTTGAAAGCGAAAGAAGTCTAGTTGTTGTTTTCTCTGTTATTCATTTTTTTTGTATGTAATATAAATGGTAAAAATGTTTTATAACTTAGAGTGGGTGAATCTAATAAAAAATAAAATTCAGGTGACCACAAAAAAAGAAAAGAAAAGAAAAGAAACTTAATCCCCAATCAGGCAGTATTGAGAGGTGAAATCTTTAAGAGGGGGTTGGATCATGAAGGCTCTGCCCTCATTACTGGAATAATTCTTTCATGAATTGATGAATGGGTTACCATGGAGTGGAAATGGTGTCTTTATAAGAAGAGGAAGGGAGACCTGAGCTAGCAAGTGAGTGTGCTAAGCACCCCCCACCATGTGATGTCCTGTGCCAGCAAGAGTCCCCACCAGCAAGAAGGACTTCATCAGATGCAGCCCCTCAACCTCTCAGCCTTAATAACTATAGGAAATAAATTTCTCTTCTTTATAAATTACTCAGTTTTAGATATTATGTCATAAGCAACAGAAAATAGACTAAGACAGCACATATGACATTATAGTGATAACATCCTCATGCAAAGAAATTCAAAGGGTACAGTCACATGGGATATACAAACGTTTGTCATTAAACTTTCCAGCTAGGTTGGGGCTGTTGCATCCCATATAGTTCAAAGCTCCGCCATGTCATAAAACTTTCTGGTCTTTACTAGTCAGCTTAGGGATAATTTATACAGTTCAGAATCAAATTTTCACCTTCATTTGCGCCAAATATTTTAAAGTGGGTTCCTTATTTACTGTATTTGTTTGGGTTTCAGAGGCAACATAGTCCTCTTTTACATATTTTATGTAAGCCTATTGTGATACACAAATTCTCCCACTTATAATGAGTTACTCTACAACGAAAGGCTCTAGAATCTATCCATGTTTGTAATACAACAAGCACTCCCATTAGTGCCCCCCCACCCCAAGACCTCATCTCATTTCAGAAGTCTCTGCATTCACAGTGATGGCCATAGATTGTTCATAGGATTCACAGGAAAAAGTATGCCTTCCTTGGCTATTCCTATACACGATTAGGAAAGCAACTGCATACAAGGGCTTTCTGGAGATGAAAGTCACATTGTTAGTAGCAATTAGAAAATACTATTTAAGATACACTATCTACACGTATGCAACCAACAGCCAATGCTTTGAATACTTTAAAAGAAATATCCTGAAATTTTAGGCCTCACATTTAAGTTTTTAATCCATTTTGAATTGATTTTTGCATATGGTGTGAGACATGGGTCCAATTTCATTCTTCTGCATATGGATATATAGTTTTCTCACTGCCATTCATTAAAGAGACTGTCCTTTACTCATTGTGTGTTCTTGGCACCTTTATTGAAAATCAATTGGCCATATATGTGTGGATTTATTTCTGGGCTCTTTATTCTGTTCCACTGTCAGTGTGTCTGTTTTTATGACAACACCATGCTGTTTGAGTTACTGTAGCTTTGTAGTATAGTCTGAAGTCAGGTAGTGTGATGCCTCCCTTGTGGTTTGTTCTTTTTGCTCAGAATGGCTTTGGTTATACTGGGTCTTTTATGGTTCCATATGAATTTTATAATTTTTTTCTATTTCTGTGAAAAATAATATCAGAATTTGGTAGAGATAGCGTTGAACACATACATTTATTTGGGGAGTATATATTTTTAACAACATGAATGTTTCCAGTTACAAAAACAGAATATCTTTCCATTTGTTTGTATTCCCTTCAATGTTTTCATTAGTGTTTTATAGTTTTTGGTATACAAGTCTTTCATGTCTCTGTTTAACCTAAGTTTGAAATTTTTGACACCCTTCAGAGCACTTTTACTAGGACGAGTTTGTGAACTTAATTGTCAGACTTCATATAATGATAGCTCTGATGGCCAAGCCAGAAAAAGGGTTCTAAAATTGCTTTGAAGACTGGACTAGGCACTGGCATCAGTGTATATACTCCCAAGAGGAGTACTTCAAAGGTGTCCATAGTGATATTCAGCAATGAGTTATGTAGCACTTTTTCTAGGATAAGTTCACGAATTTAATCATCAGACCTCATATATGGATAAATGTATGTATGCTTTTATTTTCTATTGTGAATGAGATTGTTCATTTGATTTCTTTTGTGTTATTAAAGCATAGAAATACTATTGATTGTGTATGTTGGTTTTATGTCCTGCATCTCTACTGAATTTATCAGGTTTTTCTTTTCTTTTCTTTTCTTTTTTGGAGACAGAGTCTTACTATGTCACCCTTGGTAGAGTGCCATGGTGTCACAGTTCATAGTAACCTCCAACTCCTGGGCTTAGGCGATTCTCTTGCCTCAGCCTCCCAAGTATCTGGGACTACAG
>NW_003852438.1:9930120-9941566 GCF_000181295.1 Otolemur garnettii | reverse complement strand
CTCTCTTCACATCTATTAATATTTGTTCAATATATGTGGGTGATTTAATGTTGGGTACATAAATATTTGTTATATTTTCTTGATACCTTTGTCATTATATAATAACATCTTTCTTTCTTATAATAACATATCCTTTCACTATTTTTGACTTAATGTCTATTTCATCTGATGTAAGTATAGGCACCCCGACCTCTTTTAGTTTCTATTTGCATGAGATATCTGTTTTCATCATTCACTTTGTACTCTTTGTGTATCCTTGCAGGTGAAGCGAGTCTCCTGTAGGTAGTATATGAGGTCTGACAAGCACATTCTTGAAGGCATTCTAGAAAAAGTGCTATATACCTCATTCAAAAATAGCACTATAGCCCCTCAACTATTTCAAAGTGCTCCCCTTAGGAAGTTATGCACCAACACTAGCATCTAGTCCAACCTTTGAAGCAATGTTGGAACTCTTTTTCTGGAATGGTTATCAGAGCTGTTGTATTACCCTTGATATTCTGAATGTCATCAAAATGTTCTCCTTTCAATATCTCCTTTATCTTCACATAAAGGAAAAAGTCACTGGGGACCAGATCAGGTGAGTAGAGAGGGTATTGCAATACAGTTATTTGTTTACTGGTTAAAAACTCTTTCATAGACAGTGCCCTGTGAACTGCTGCACTGTTGTGGTGCAAATACCATGAGTTGTTGGTGAAAAGTTCAGGTTGTTTCTGTCTAACTTTTTCATGCAGGCTTTTCAGCACTTCCAAATAAGGTGGGCATGGTTAGAGCTCACAAACGGCTCTCAGTTCCTGCCTCTCCTTGTGCTGGTGCTGCTGCCACATCTGCTTTTGTCCCAGCTATGCTCCCTTGGGGGCTGGGTGCATCTTAAACTCACAAACCCTGCTCTGACTCAGCTCCACCCTGGGAGTATGCCACCTCTGCCAAAGATTCTCTTCTCCATCCCTGCCAGCCCTCCCACGCAGGTACCACCTCAGTCAGGCAGACCCCTTGCTCATGGGGCCTGCGTTTCTGTCCCAGATCTGTTCTGCCAGTGGCTGCCACCAGAGTAGAGATCTGGCTCCCTCTGGTTGCTAGGAGAGGGGGAAGTGTCTCTCCTAAATGTCCCCAGGGGTGTGAGCCCTACTGTGCCACAGGACACCACTTCTCCCTCTCCCAAATTGCTCCCTTGCTCCACAGTCCCCATTCTACACCCATGCCACAGCACCAGCACAGATCTAAAACAGCCCAAGCCCTGGGCATACCTCTCAGGAAACTGCCTAAGAGCCTGGACTTCATGGGGGGCAGGCTTCCAGACCTTGGAGTGAGAGTGGAGGGGAGTGCTGGGAGTTCAGAATTGCAGGTAGAGTCTATGTTTTATGCCTGGTGGGAGAGTGCCGTGGCACATTAGTGGGTCCTCTCTGGGGAAGGAGTTCTGGTTTCTAGAGGGTCTCTCTCATGGGATAAAATAGAAGGAGATCTGAAATCTGTTCACTTGTTTATAGAAAGTATGCTGCTAGCTGTTCTCATATGGGAGGGGACAGATTTGTACCTATTGTTTGTTTCCTTGGGGTCACAGCTCACCTCAGCGGGTGATACTGGAATTTCGCTCTTCAGTAGGTCCTTGGTCTAGGGGATTCAAAGAATAAAACCATGGACCACAGATCAGTGGTAAGATAGGACTTGTATTAGAAGTTAGAAAGGAATACAGAAGAAGTAAAAAGCACCAGAGCTTCTGGAAGAGAGAAGGAACTGAAGAACTCACTCGGGAGTCTCCATGTGGGCTTTTTTATCTAAGGGTCTTAAGTCTAGAGGATTATACATGGCTAGCAGTTAGTAGATGGAAAAACATCTTTTTTTTTGTTTTTTAATTTTTTCGGCTGAGTTTGAACCTGCTACCTCTGGTATATGGGGTGAGGGCCCTACTCCTTTGAGCCATAGGTGCCACTCAGAAAAACATCTTTTCAAAGTTAATGAGTGCATTAACAAATCTATGAAGTTAGTTGCTTCTCCACTAGGGCAAGGTTATCAGGTCCTTTACAGTCTTTTCCCTGAGAAGGGATTAGGATATGTGCTCCTACCCAAGGTGGAACCACCCAAAAAACCATCATAAACTGCTTTGTTCATGATATTATAGTGTCCTCAAACTATGGCCCGAGGGCCACATGCAGCCTGCCTAGGACGTTTATCTGGCCCACTAGTGTTTTTGCCGCCACTGCCTGGCCTCGTTAGCAGCCGACTCATCCTGGGGCCCGCAGTCCGCTCCTCCAATGGTCTGAGGGACAGTGAACTGGCCCCCTGTTTAAAAAGTTTGAGGACCCCTGGTAGATGGTATGTTCTGAAAAAGGCAGTCTGCTTGTGCCTGGAAATGGGGGTCTGGCTTCGGAGCTCACCTGGGCCTAGAGAAAAGGGGGCTCCCTGTCTAGCCCTCAGTGGTGGAATCCTGTATCACAGGGGTGATGTGTGCTCTTCAACCTTCTCTCTTGGCTCAGCTCCAAACCATCAGCTTACTTGCTAAAATTCTATCCTTTAACTCTCCTTCTGGATGGAAGCCTCTGTGGGAAGCTGGCTCCAGTTGGCCATCTTGCCTCCTCCCTTCTTCATGATAACTCTTAGCAAGCTCTGAAGGGACGTCAGTCTGGGCATGTCCAATTGGGTTCAAATTAATCAGTTTTGCTCTTTACTTCCCAGTACAGTTGTACACTAAGGAATAAAATAATCTGAAAATAAAGTTTATTACAAACAGTGGAAGCATAAGTGCACAGTCTGCTAAAATCTCATAATAATGAGTCACAAGAATGTGCAAAACACACATATCAGATTAAGGAAAGCCTGGGACCAGAAGGACAGTGGTTTCTCCTAGGGTAGGAGCTGGTACAGCTGCATCACATCCAGTATCTCTCAGGGCATTCCTGGAGGCCTTTTTGAACCCTGTTAAGAAGAATTCCTTAAGCAATGAGAAGAAAAGTAAAAATAAACTGCACTTGTGATTTTTCACCTGACACATTGTTTTGAGCCTGGCTTTTTTCCTGATTCTATTGTATCTTACTTTCTCCAAGGACACAGTCCCAACTGAGAGCTGTTTAATTTTTTTTCCTCATAAAGTTCATTTAAGTTCACCATGTTATAATTAATTGGCAACTTTTGAACCTAGAGTCCCAAGGGGTTCTTTTGTCTGTTTAATCAGATGATCCCCTAAACACCTGTTGTAGACAAAACAGATATAACTTATACCATTCTTGTTAATATAGAATTATCAGGGAAACCTGTTTTCCTGCACATCAATCAGGATATTAACTTTGCCTAAACCAAAGAGTTTCTCATCATCACACCTTCACAGTAGGCTTTAATTCTTCTAGTTCTACAGAGTGTATGAGCATATTTCCTAGAATTAAAGTAAAAAAATGTCCTTTATTTGGTATTCTTGTAAGACTTGTTGAAGGCAAAGAACACTTGAGAAAGACTCCTGGAAAATTGTGGGCAATGGGAATCTAAGAGACTTCTGTTCACCGCAGACTTGCCAGTGAATGTGTGTGGGTGCATGAGAAATATGGTGACACTGTCACTAACATTCCTGCTTGGCACTGGGTTACCCTAAGGATTTTTGTGGTCACATTGCCCACAGAAGCCATGAACAGCAATCTGGAAGGTGAGTATCATTTACTTGGCCATGCTAGTTGTTCACAATTACAAAGCAGAAGGCTTTGACTTACAGGTTTCAAAACCCAGGTCCTAAATAATTCTAAACAATGGTTTTAAATAGAAATCACTCTCTAGTAATCAGTAGTATGTCACTCTATTGTCTAAAAGTGACATTTGAGTTTTATTAAGACTTCAGAAAGGTGCCATTAGAAGAGAACAGTACAGTGTAGAGAGAGATTATTATGTCTGTGATCCAGGGAAAATATTCCTGTTCTCTCCTTCCAGAAAAATTGTCTCCCTAATGCTTATTTTTTGCTATGAGACTTGAATATTTACCACTAGAGATAATTCTCTCTTTAATGAGCAGTCCCACAAAAGGTACCTTGAGAGAGTAAAACATTTTGTTATTAGTAAGATAATACAATAAATCAATGAACTCTTACAGGCTATCCTATATGAGTTTACCCAGGAGGTTCTAGATGTGACTAGGACACTAATGAATATTGATTTTGTTTTACAAAGGCAGAAATTAAAATACTATGGGTTTGTAGAAATTAGGCCATGTGAGGAGACCTTGGTGGGTGCTCCGTATGGGCTCTTGGGGCCTGAATCAGAAGACAAAGCAGAATGATAGGAATGCTTCTCCACTTCAACATTTGATCCAGTGCAATTATTCCCTTAGTAGTACCTAGTTGGAAGGCAGGGAATATTCTAGTCATTTATTTCATATCTAAGTCAGACTCTTTTCCATAAATTCAGGGTGAGAAGGCTGTGAAGTGTGATCTCAGCACATGTTGGAAACGAACACTGCACCATCAGTAGGAAGGAAAGAAACATATTTCCCCAGTCTCAGGGGAAACATGCCTTAGGATTATTGTGGGTAATATATTGTAACATCCAAGAGAAAATCATTCATGTTCCAAGCTAATTAGGGTCTTCTGGGAAGATTCTGTTCCATTCCAGTAATGAGAAAAATTGGGAACTCTAGGGACAGTGACTGCAAATGGGAAACATTTCAATTGCTAAAATGTAATTGTTATCGTCGAAGAATAACTATCTTTCTGCAATGGTCCCTAATTCAGAAATAAAGAAGCCCAGGGCAGTGATTCATCTAGTTCTCTGACAGTTACTTGATGGATGGCATCACAAAAGGGTGTTGGTCATTTTCTCAGGAGACAAAGAGGAGAAGTCAGTCATTCAAATAAATAGCTAAGTAGGCAGTGATTTACAGGCATTATGAATCTGAATGTAGTCAGATTGCTTGGGTTCATATCTCTGCTTTATCTTGTCTTAAATTGATTTACAGGCGTTATGAATCTGGATGTAGTCAGATTGCTTGGGTTCATATCTCTGCTTTATCTCGTCTTAAATTGATGACCCCAAGGTTCTTAACATTTTCAAACCTTGGTTTCCTTGGAAGATTAAGTCACAATCAGTCTCAGAGAGTTGATTTGAAAATTAAATAAGGTTAATTAAATATATGACATAGTATCTGATATTTAGTAACAGCCTTATAAATGTTACTACTGTTACCACCTTTTGCAGAAGTTTGTGGATTTGAATACAGCAAAAGGATATTCTTTGCTTTGGTATCTCCCATAAAACCGCTTTTTTATTATGTGCAAGTCCTCATTAGAAATGCAATTTAAAATTAACAACATAAACATGCCTTAGACAAGTAGCATAAATATGATTATTAACCTCTAAGACATTCAGTGAATTTATCTTCCAGGTCTCCTATAGTACTAATACTAAGTTTTCCCAGAAGTAATTTAGAGACTAAGGAATGGACTGGGTATCCTTAGAAGACAAAGCATGTTAGAAGTAACAAACATAGGTGAGTGGAAGCCAGAAAAACCAAGAAAAAAAATTCTTCCTAACTTGATATAATAGGGGGGACGAAAGCATGGTTTTAGGATTTGGGGAAGATGGATTCTTCTTCTGACGTTGTGCCTTACAAACCTGGGAATCGCTGACCCTCAGTTTTTCATCTTCAAAACTGGAAGATTGGCTAAAGTAGCCTTTAAAGTCCTTTATATCTCTCCATTTATTTTATATCACTCTCTTAAATCCTTGATCATCATTTTATTCATTGTAACCCAGCACTCGGCTAATATTTTTTTTCTTGTTTCTTTATAATAGTTCAAAGACATAGAGACAAGACAGTGTGCACAGGGCGAACTAGGGAGGAAAACTGAAGGGAAGTATCCACAGTGTGATGTGGGAAGAGGCCCCAACACAAGCTCAGTGGTTACTGAGGGGATGGGAAGTACATGTCCCAAAGAACAATGTTTAAATTAAGAGTTTTGAGCAAGGAATCATCACATCAGCAAATGCAGTATAGATTACAACCGTAAAATAAATTAAAAAAGAATGAGTTGTTGTCCGAGGTAATTTAGTTATATATGTGAGGAACAGATGTGCCAACGAATACTGCTTTTTCAAAACATAAACAGACCCTATAATTTCACATTTAATTTTTTTTAAGACGGAGTCTCACTCTATTGCCCAGGCTAGAGTGCCATGACGTGAGCCTACCTCACAGCAACCTCAAACTCCTGGGTTCAAGAGATCCTCCTGCCTCCATCTTTCTAGTAGCTGGGAGTCTCACTCTTGTTCAGTCTGGTCTCAAACTCCTGAGCTCAAGGGATCCTCCAGCCTTAGTCTCCTAAAGTGCTAGGATTACAGGTGTGAGCCACTCTACTCAGCCAATTTTGCATTTAATTTTAAGGATAGCAGAAAACTTAAAATACATACATGGGATATAGTGAAGAGAGTAAATCTAGGGGTAAGGTAAAAGTAAGTGTGGGAGAGTGTGCAAGTCCTGGAAGAATTAGAAGCATTGAATAGAATTTATTTAATATTTGTTCTTTACCAGGCATGATGCTAAGAGCCTTAAAGAATTAGTGTCTTTAATGCTCATAATAGCTCACGAAGAACATATACTCATTATTTTCATTTCACAGAACATGCAATTATTTGCACTTCACAGTCCAGGAAATATAGCCCATTACTGAACTTTCTAAGATGTCATGGTCATTAAATAGTAGATGTAGATTTCAAGCTTTGATCTATCTTATTCCAGAGTCCACACTCTGAGCCTCTGTCTATGATAATAAACCTATATGGGATCAGTCCAAGGCAATTCAGGACCAGGACTCAGTATCCTCAACCAAACTCCTGTAAAGAAAATGGGATGAAGAGTTAAACAAAAAAGAAATCCTCACTTTGGGCCACTGCCTTCCACCTACAGTTCTTCCACCACCCCACTCTCAACTCCAATTAACTTTTTAAAAGATGAATTAATTTACTCTTACGTAAAGATGAAATAGCCTAGTAAAATTTTGAGGGATTATGTCTCAAAACGATCATTTATCCATCTAATTTCTAAAATTACCTCAACACACTGAGGTTCTTAGTTGGAGATTTAAATCTGAAAATCTAGGTGGATTTTCAATTATACTTCAAATGTAATCAGCCAATAATTGTCAAAGACAAAATGTCTGGGCTCACTCATTCAATAACAATTTATTGAGTATCTGTTATGTGCAGGGCAAAGAGCTAGCATCCTAGATTTACAGTGGTTTACACGATAGATAGGTCTCTGTTCTCAGGGAGTTTGCTAGAAAGTAGGGAGTGGAGGTAAAAAGTAAATAAATATATAATTATAAATTATGACAAGTACCCCAAAAGAAATAAACAGAGAAGTGTGTTTATAACATCTGGGATAGAGAGAACATAGTTAGAATAGAATCTCCAAGAAGATATCTTTGAGAGGGTCATATTTAAGCTGGAACCTGAAAGATAAGATTCATTTATGTAAGAATTCAAGTAGAACATTTCAGGGACAGAGAAAACATGATAAAATCCTGAAGTGGTAAAGAACTTGTCATCTACAGGGAACTGGAAAAGACAGGTATAGATGAACAAGCAAGAGATTAATTAGGAGTGTCGGTGATATGATCACCTCACAAAGGTCCTTGCAAACCAGTGCAAGGAGTTTGAATTTTATGCCAAAGGAGATGAAACTCCACTGAGTGATTTTAAACAGAAGAATGGGTCTCATGTCTGATTCTGAAAGATCACTCAGGTTTTGTCTTTAGGATGGACTTGCAAGTGTTTTAGTGCAGTTCAGATGGTACTTTACAGAACACTGTAGACAGGACTGTACAGGACTATGATAGATTATCATAGCAAGTCAGAAACAGAAGCTGAGAGCAGAAGGGTTTTAACTTCACAGTCTTAACTATAGTCAACCCTGCTTACCTTACACAAATCTAAGGTGAATAGAGGTTTTGTTTTCATGAGATTACAAACCGTGCATATTTTATGATAGTGTTTTCCTATCTATTAACACAGGTAATGTAAAATAGCTTTTTGCCAAGGAGTTGTTAAAGAAAGACTTTACTATCTAACTAATACTACATCAATATAGTTAAAAGGATCTTTAATAACAGTCTCTGGTATAAAGCCCAGCAGTGGTATTCCAGCAGCTTTATTGATTAACTACCACTCCGTCGGTATCTTAAGAGGTTAACAACGGAAATAAAATCTTGGCTTAGCTAACATTTTCATCTTATCCCACTGCTGCCTTGTTCTGACAGTCCCTTTCTCTGATCTTATTTTTCCCTTATTTTTATACACAGACCAGACCATAGTCAGGAACTAGTGATGAAAAATTATACAGCAATAACAACATTCATCCTGGTGGGACTAACAGATGATCCAAATCTACAGATCCTGCTTTTTATCTTTTTATTTCTAACCTACTTATTGAGTGTTGTTGGGAATCTGACCATTATCACTCTCACCTTGGTGGATTCTCACCTTCAAACACCCATGTACTTTTTCCTCCGCAATTTCTCCATCTTGGAAGTGTCATTTACAACCGTGTGCATTCCTAGATTCCTCTACACAATGGCATCTGGGGACAATACTGTCACCTATAATGCATGTGCCACTCAATTATTTTTTGTTGTTGTCCTGGGTGTGACTGAGTTTTTTCTCCTGACAGCCATGTCCTATGACCGCTATGTAGCCATCTGCAAGCCCCTGCATTACATGACCATCATGAACAACAGAGTCTGCATCAAGTTCCTTATTGGCTGTTGTGTGATTGCTCTAATCATCGTCATCCCACCATTTGGCATGGGCTTTGAGCTTGAGTTTTGTGACTCCAATGTCATAGATCACTTTGGCTGTGATGCTGCCCCTATCCTGAAGATTACCTGCTCTGACACAGAGTTTATAGAGCGTTTTGTCTTAATCCTAGCTGTGCTGACGCTCCTGTTTACCTTAATGTGTGTGATTCTGTCCTACACATACATCATTAGGACCATTCTCAGATTCCCTTCTGCCCAGCAAAGGAAAAAAGCTTTTTCCACTTGTTCTTCCCATATAATTGTGGTTTCTATCACATATGGAAGCTGCATCTTCATCTATGTTAAACCAAATGCAAAGGAAGGGGTCGCCATTAATAAGGTAGTGTCAGTGCTCACCACCTCAGTTGCCCCAGTCATGAATCCCTTCATTTACACTCTGAGGAACAAGCAAGTGATTCAAGCTTTCAAAGACATGATCAAAAGGGTTGCATCTATCTCAAAGAACTAAAGGAGTACTGAGTGCAAAATGACAAATTATAGAAGAATGTCTTATCTTCATTTTATTTTCCCAGTTCTATACTTGTCATGGTTTTTGTATGGCACAACCTCATTTTGTTACACTTCAGCCTGATATTAATACAAGTATTAATTAGTCTTTTTCTTGGTTCAATCTATTCCTAGAAATATATGGGTATCTTCAGCAAACATTTACAACACATCCACTATTACTTACAGAAGCAAGAAATGTAGATAGCATCAATTTACTATCAGGTTGGTGCTCCTCTGCTCCTCTTGTACTGACTGATCCTGAGTTGAGCCCAAGATTTCCCAGGAACATTGGCAATGATGATCTATGTCTACAAGAATGACCCTGTGGTCACCCTGTTTGATAAAATTCATTTTTCTAACTTTCCCACTTTTCAAGGAGATAAAAAAGTAGGCTAAAATTTTCCATGAATTGCATTTGTGTAAAATCTGTAGAATTTTTTTTTTTTTTTATAAAAGCCCCAACTCTAGGTAGATTTTCATATTCCTTTCACCCCATCATCTGTGTGGGTTATCTGTGTATGTCTATGTGCATCTATTACCTTTTCCATAATGTCATTTTAACAGGCTTAAAGGCATTAATGGGACAGACAAGATATAAATGACAGTTTATATGAGGTCTGACAATTAAGTTCATGAATTTGCCACTATGTGCTTACACTGTTGGTAGCACTGTACAAACAGCTTGGGAAGGGTTCATAATCTTGGTATATCAGTGTCTCATAGCTGTGCTCACATCAACGTGTGGCAGCATCTTGCTAAGTGGTATTCATTATAACTGTGTGTTTTTGTGTGCCATCATGAGAATGTTGGAGCTTGAATTAGAGCAACAAACAAACATTAATTTTTTTTGTTAGACTTGGCAGTGGTGGAAGTGAAATCAGGACATGATAGTCCAAGTTTCTTGGGATAATGCCATGAAGAAAATGGCAGTGTACAAATGGATTAAACATTTTTCTGAGGTGGGGAGAAAGCATTGCAGATGAAGAGAGGTCAAGGCAACCGGTAATGAGCAGAATTGACAAAAACATTACAAAAATTTGTTGAATCATTTCTCAAAATCATCAACTGACTGTGAGAAGCACAGCAGACCAAGGAACTACTGATAGAGAAACAGGAAAACCTTAACTGAAAATTTTGGCATGAGAAAGTTGTGTGCAAAAATGGTCCCGAAAAAAGAGTTGAAGCTTGCCAAGGTCCTTGGGAGAGGCAAGACAACTTTTTGGGCCATGTTATCACTGATGATGAAGTCTGGGTCTACCAATAGGATCCTGGAACAAATTGTCAAAGGGCACAATGGAAGTCAGCCAATTTTTCATGACCAAAAATGTACTGTCAGTCCAAATCAAGAGTCAAAACAATGTTGCTATTCTTTTTCAATATCAGAAGAATTATTTAATTATAACTTTGTACCAACTATACAAATGGTTAGCTAAGTTTATTATTTGAAATTGCTGAAAATCCTGCATGAAAAAGTTAGACACAACCTGAACTTTTCACCAACAACTCATGGTACTTGCACCACAACAATGTAGCAGTTCACAGGGCACTGTCTGTGAAGGAGTTTTTAACCAGTAAACAAATAAATGTTTTGGAACACCCTCCCTACTAACCTGATCTGGTCCCCAATGACTTTTTCCTTTATGTGAAGATAAAGGGAATATTGAAAGGAGAACATTTTGATGACGTTCAGAACATAAAGGGTAATACAACAACAGCTCTGATGACCATTCCAGAAAGAGAGTTCCAACATTGCTTCAAAGGTTGGACTAGGTACTGGTGTTGGTACATAGCTTCCCAAGGGGAGCACTTTGAAATACTTGAGGGGCAATAATGCTATTTATGAATGAGGTATATAGCACTTTTTCTAGAATGCATTCGAGAATGTACTTGTCAGACCTTATACTGCCTATAGGAGACTCACTTCACCTGCAAGGATACACAAAGATTAGAAAGTGAATGATGAAAATGGATATCCCATGTAAATGGAAACTAAAAGAGGTCAGGGATGCCTATACTTACATCAGATGAAATAGACATTAAGTCAAAAATAGTAAAAGGAGACAAAGACGTTATTATATAATGACAAAGGTATCAAGAAAATATAACAAATATTTATGTACCCAACATTAAATCACCCACATATATTGAACAAATATTAATAGATGTGAAGAGAG
>NW_003852438.1:9922617-9928326 GCF_000181295.1 Otolemur garnettii | reverse complement strand
TGTGGCGGGCATCTGTAGTCCCAGCTACTTGGGAGGCTGAGGCAAGAGAATCGCCTAAGCCCAGGAGTTGGAGGTTGCTGTGAACTGTGACACCATGGCACTCTACCAAGAGTGACACAGTAAGACTCTGTCACCAAGAAAGAAAAGAAAAGAAAAGAAAAACCTGATAAATTCAGTAGAGATGCAGGACATAAAACCAACATACACAATCAATAGTATTTCTATGCTTTAATAACACAAAAGAAATCAAATGAACAATCTCATTCACAATAGAAAATATAAAGCATACATACATTTATCCATATATGAGGTCTGATGATTAAATTCTTGAACTTATCCTAGAAAAAGTGCTACATAACTCATTGCTGAATATCACTATGGACACCTTTGAAGTACTCCTCTTGGGAAGATATACACTGATGCCAGTGCCTAGTCCAGTCTTCAAAGCAATTTTAGAACCCTTTTTCTGGCTTGGCCATCAGAGCTATCATTATATGAAGTCTGACAATTAAGTTCACAAACTCGTCCTAGTAAAAGTGCTCTGAAGGGTGTCAAAAATTTCAAACTTAGGTTAAACTGGGACATGAAAGACTTGTATACCAAAAACTATAAAACACTAATGAAAACATTGAAGGGAATACAAACAAATGGAAAGATATTCTGTTTTTGTAACTGGAAACATTCATGTTGTTAAAAATATATACTCCCCAAATAAATGTATGTGTTCAACGCTATCTCTACCAAATTCTGATATTATTTTTCACAGAAATAGAAAAAAATTATAAAATTCATATGGAACCATAAAAGACCCAGTATAACCAAAGCCATTCTGAGCAAAAAGAACAAACCACAAGGGAGGCATCACACTACCTGACTTCAGACTATACTACAAAGCTACAGTAACTCAAACAGCATGGTGTTGTCATAAAAACAGACACACTGACAGTGGAACAGAATAAAGAGCCCAGAAATAAATCCACACATATATGGCCAATTGATTTTCAATAAAGGTGCCAAGAACACACAATGAGTAAAGGACAGTCTCTTTAATGAATGGCAGTGAGAAAACTATATATCCATATGCAGAAGAATGAAATTGGACCCATGTCTCACACCATATGCAAAAATCAATTCAAAATGGATTAAAAACTTAAATGTGAGGCCTAAAATTTCAGGATATTTCTTTTAAAGTATTCAAAGCATTGGCTGTTGGTTGCATACGTGTAGATAGTGTATCTTAAATAGTATTTTCTAATTGCTACTAACAATGTGACTTTCATCTCCAGAAAGCCCTTGTATGCAGTTGCTTTCCTAATCGTGTATAGGAATAGCCAAGGAAGGCATACTTTTTCCTGTGAATCCTATGAACAATCTATGGCCATCACTGTGAATGCAGAGACTTCTGAAATGAGATGAGGTCTTGGGGTGGGGGGGCACTAATGGGAGTGCTTGTTGTATTACAAACATGGATAGATTCTAGAGCCTTTCGTTGTAGAGTAACTCATTATAAGTGGGAGAATTTGTGTATCACAATAGGCTTACATAAAATATGTAAAAGAGGACTATGTTGCCTCTGAAACCCAAACAAATACAGTAAATAATGAACCCACTTTAAAATATTTGGCGCAAATGAAGGTGAAAATTTGATTCTGAACTGTATAAATTATCCCTAAGCTGACTAGTAAAGACCAGAAAGTTTTATGACATGGCGGAGCTTTGAACTATATGGGATGCAACAGCCCCGACCTGGCTGGAAAGTTTAATGACAAATGTTTGTATATCCCATGTGACTGTACCCTTTGAATTTCTTTGCATGAGGATGTTATCAGTATAATGTCATATGTGCTGTCTTAGTCTATTTTTTGTTGCTTATGACATAATATCTAAAACTGAGTAATTTATAAAGAAGAGAAATTTATTTCCTATAGTTATTAAGGCTGAGAGGTTGAGGGGCTGCATCTGATGAAGTCCTTCTTGCTGGTGGGGACTCTTGCTGGCACAGAACATCACATGGTGTGTGTGTGGGGGGCTGAGCACACTCACATGCTAGCTCAGGTCTCCCTTCCTCTTCTTATAAAGACACCATTTCCACTCCATGGTAACCCATTCATCAATCCATGAATGAATTACTCCAGTAATGAGGGCAGAGACTTCATGATCCAACTCCCTCTTAAAGATTTCACCTCTCAATACTGTCTGATTGGGGATTAAATTTCAACCTGAGTTCTGAAGGGGACATTCAAACCACAGCATTATTCCTCTGATTCCCCCAAATGCATGTCCTTCTCATACACATACAATACTTTTATTCTATCCACATATCCCTAAAGCCTTACCTGGTTCTAATACCAACTCAAATGTCCAAAGTCTAAAGTCTTATCTGTGAGCCTGTGAAATACTCATTTTGATTCCAAAAAGAAAAAACAGGGAGGAGAAGGGCAACAAGTGAGTCCAGAACCCAAGAGATTATACACTGGGTCCTACAACTGCAGAATAAGCTCCTCTGACTCCTTGTCTGGCATCATCTGCACTCTAGAGTAGAGATTGGGTCCCCCAAGACCTTAAACCTTAAGCAGGCTGGCCTCTGTGGCTTTTCAGGGATCTCTCCACCCAACTCCCCCAGGCTGGCATTACACAGAGGCAGTACCACTACCACAACTTCACAAGGCATGACCTAGTGAGGATTCTCTGCAGCGGCCTCATTCCCATAGCCCCACTAGGCATTATCCAGTTGGGGACTCTGGCAGCTCTGATCCCACATTTCTGCTCTGCATTGCTTGAATTAAGGCTCTCTATGGTGGCTTTCCCTCTGCAACAAATGTTAGGTAGATAGGCTCTTCTAGGCACAAAATGGTGCCCTGCCTTGGTGCTGCCTCAAGAAATTGCCACCCCTGGGGAAGAAGGACACGGGCAGGGCAGGTGCCCTGACTTGGTGCTGCCTGATCTTGATCCTGGCCCCCAAGCAACTGCCACACCTGGAAGAAGGAGAACTGCCCTGCCAATCTGCAAAAGAATGCAGGAAAATCCCCAGCCCAGGCACAATAGGATCTGAAAATGATCATGTCATTACCTGTTCATCAAAGTGGTTCAAGATGATGTTAGAACCATAGAGCATCTAATCTTGACAGTACAAAACAGGAGCCCAGACCATAGTCAGAGTCTTTTGTTATAACAGGGAACCCATTCATCATCTATGGCAAATGTATCCTGCTTTTGCTCTATAAGCCTATCCTATCCTTCTTCAATAAACTTCATTTCACGCTTGCCTTGCTTTTGGTGTGTCTGGTCACTCTTTGGTCAAGAGCACACCGAGATCCAAGAACAGACTGTAGCACTCCCTGCCTAGACCCCTAAGCTTTGGACAACTTTCTTTGAAATCTGAGTCAAGGCTGTGAAGCCTCCTCAGCTCTCACTTTCTTCAAGCCTGAAGAATAAGCACCAGGTGAACATTGCCAAGGTTTATAATTTGCACCGTCCAGAGGGGCAGTGCAAGAGTGGGCAGCCATAGAGGCTGTTCTCAGGTATGAGGAACAGAATCCCAAGGTAGACCTGGGCAGCAAGCCCAGGAAGATCACACCCAGGGTTATCCCCTGAACAATTCTGACCCCCTTGTTGTCCAAGCCTGTGATTGGAGAAAAGGCGTGTAACATCTCTGAAATGCCTTCAAGGTCTTTTTTCCATTATCTTGAGAAATAGCACCTGACTCCCTCCTATCAGTGCTAATCTCTTTAGCAAATGGTCTGTGGGCTGCATGCTTGGTTTCCTCTCCTGAGGATGCTTTTCCAGTCTTTCAGTGACCAGGCTGAGCGTTTTCCAAATCTTTTCCTTCTGCTTCCCTTTTAATTATAAATTCTGTCTTTAAGTTATTCCTTTGTTCCCAAATGTCGGCATAAGTGGCCAAATGCAGCTCCTTCTATATGCTGCTTAGAAATTTCTTTGGCCACATACCCTAGTGCATCACTCTCAAGTTTGGCCTTCCATAAAGCCCTCAGGTATGAACACAGTTCAGCAAGTTCTCTGACAACTTGGATGGCCATTCCTCCAGTTTCCAATACCTTACCTGACCTGGGTGAAACTTACCTTGTCAGAATAACCTTTATGTTCATATTTCTATGAGCATTCTGGTCATTACTGTCTAACCAATCTCTAAGGAGTTCCAACCTCCCTGCCAAAGTCTTCTTGTTTCCCCTCACCAGAATCTAGGTGGGTTGTTTTAGCCTATGTAACGCAGGACACTGATGCTGGTAGGTTTTCCCCTAGATGTGTTCAGATGAAAGAACTGCAAAGCCAAGGGTAGGTGTGACACGCCTTTATTCAGCTCACGGCAGCCGGTGAGCAGGCACGTGAAGTCCGTACAAGCAGAAGGTCCCATACACTTAAGTTTCCAAAGGAACAGCAGTGCAGAATGCCAAACAGTAGTCCTACAATAGGCAAATAGTAGTCACATAAACATAACATCACTGTGCACTTACGGCTACATAAGGAAAACATGGGCACCTTCCAGAGGAACTGTGAGCAAGGAAACTCTGAAAACTCTGAGCATCAGTGTCCTGCGTTACATAGGCTAAAACAACCCACCTAGATGCTGGTGAGGGGAGACAAGAAGACTTGGGGGGGGGGGGTTGGAACTCCTTAGAGATTGGTTAAACAGTAAACCTGAAAATCTGTCTTGCCCCATACCTGCTTCTCTAAAGTGGGCCAGCCTCTGCCCTTTACCCAGTTCCAACCCAGCTTCCTTATTTTCAGGTATTTGTCACATACATGTTAGGAACACAAGTACAAATGGAAAAAGCTGGAAGTAGTTAAGATCTTGCCTGCACAGATTTCGTGTTCTAGCAAACCTGTTGAAATATTGGTAAAAGGAAAATCAAACTCTCAGGGCCACCCCCCACACCCCAACTCCTTAGGCAAAAGAGAAAGTATAAGCCTCAGTCACCTGTGAAGAATTGTCACCACAGATCACTCCTTAAGGAAATTCCTTGATCACTTCCACCACTCCATTTTTTCTTTTCTCTCTGTATGCCTTTAAAATGCTGATGGTTGCAACTTCCCCTCCAGAAAAACAGCCACAGCTTTGTCAGGGGTCATTGCCCACTGAATCCTGACCTGGTTTGCAAGCCCACTGGGAGATGATGCTGAGGAAAAATAACCTAGGCCAGTTTAAAGCATAAAGTCTGAGAATGCCTGGAGAAGGCTTACATTACCTCAGGCTGAGCAAAAACCAGAAAATACAGCTCCTCCGTAGCTTCTTAGAAGCCTTTTGCAGATTTCTAACAAAGGTGCAGATCCAAAAGTGCCAAAAGGTAGGGTTGAGAGAATCCCAAGTGCTCAGGAAGATTGGATGGACGGAGGACAGAGAGGCTGGGTAAAAGGTAGGGGGTTGCTAACAAATGGCTCATGGTGCATTTAGAAAGGGGGAAGGAAAAGCTAGTTGTATCCCTGCAGGAGAAGTAAAGCCAGATTTCCTAATCTAACTAATATTAGAAGGTCAAAGAATTTAGCCTGCCCACGTGTTGATTCTCTGTACACAGAGGAGGTCTGGCCTGACCAGCATCTCTAGCCTGTTTTCATCTTCCTGGTTTTGATGAGTCCTCGGGAAGTGGCGTCTGGGTGCTTTCCCCTGCATACCCCAGGACTGAGGGCAGTGCACCCCACTGAGAAGTCAACCTATCTACCTCCCACACAGCTGGTCTGCTGTTCATGTTTTTC
>NW_003852438.1:9905047-9922589 GCF_000181295.1 Otolemur garnettii | reverse complement strand
TGTAACTTTCTTAGTTATTATGTCAAAACATTCATATTCTACTCATAGAAAGATTCACTTGTACCCTTGCAAGATGAACCACAGAAGTGAACCCTCGATCTGCCACTTATTATTTAATTAACATATCCTATGGGGAAATGAATGAAAGTATATTGTTCTGATAACCAATATGAGTGACTGAAGCAAGAATTTCAATCAACCAATGCTTATTAAGCCAGCTTCAAGATATATCCAGGAAACAATGCAAACTACAAACATGTCTGTGGCTGTTTTTTCCAAAGAGGTTTTATGGAGGTTTTAAGATGAGACGTATGATCTCATCTTGTCTTTAGTCTGCCCTTGGGAAGACTGGCTTGTAATTGACATTGTCACTGTGGAATGGAACAGATTTTAGTTTTAGGAGATAGATTTAGATTGCAGACCAAAGTTTCAATTGACACTTCTTGTGTAGGCCAGCAAAGAATTTACTTATGCTTAATTTGTTTGGGCAGTCTTGAGGACATTGGCCTTTTTGCAGGGGTGGGCCTGGAATGCTTTGACACAAGGTTGTGAAGTAACAGCCAGAGGGTGTTGTCATAGGTCATAGGTCAGCCTCCAGGCTTACCTTTCCCTTTGACATAAGTAGTTTGAGGAGCCTGAAATGTTTTGTTTTCCTTTACAGTTCTTTCAAAGGTAAACACAAATTATTTCTGAGAGGCTATTAGATTTATGTATCAAATAAAACATATTAGCCAAATTCATAAATAACAAACTATTTTTGTGGCTGTTGATTGGAAGGAGTCATTAATTTTAGGGATGCAGATCTTAATGGTGAAGGCCCTTCATTGATATCAGGTCTGAGCATTGGCCAAACTGGATTATTAAAGGAGACAACAATGTAAGGGAGAAAAACAGCTCCAACCCCCTGCCCCCCAGCTGTAAAAGTTACTTAATGATCTAACTAGTTATCAGTCACATTCACTGTCCTCCCCTGGTTTCAGCACTGTGAAAGCCATCAGGTCCCTGGGCTGAAGATAACAACAGGTGGTTTAGAAAGTAGTAACTCATGTTAAGTACTCTGTTATTTGCTATTGAGATAAGAAGGTTGATTGTGCATGGCTAGTGCCCTACCACTTGAGACAACAGGGCTTAATGATGTATAATTAATGTCCTGCAACATTGGACCAAGGGGTTTTATGATGTGTAACTAAAATATAATAACTTAAGAAACAGCATGAGAGGCTTGGCATGGTGGCGCCTGCAATCCTGACAAGAATCCTTGAGCTCAGGAGTTCAAGAGGAGCTTGAATAAGAGAAAGACCTGGTCTCTATTAAAAAACAGTAAAAGAAAAATTAGCCAGGCATTGTTGTAGGGGCCTGTAGTCCGAGATACTGTGAAGGCTGAGGCAAAAGGATCCCTTGATCATAGAAGTTTGAGGTTGCTGTGAGCTAATCTGAAGCCATGGCACTCTAGTCTGGGCAACAAACTGAGACTCTGTATCCAAAGGAACAAATTTTAAATTGAAAAATTGAAAAAGAAAAGAAATAAAGTCGCCTCTGAGTAAGACAGAATGATCATTTAAGAATGGTCTGACTGTCTTCCTGGGATTCTGAATCATGCTGATAAAGGACAACTTTAACCTACATGAGTGTTTGACTCCTGGTGCCATAGCACCTGGCTACAATAAGAGCAAGGACTGGACCAGGTATAGGCATCCCCAGGGAGCCTCACTCCACTGCTCCAAACTTCTCCACTTTCGTGGCTGTGGCAGATTCTCTTATGGAACATTTACCTCAGTGGTCTCTCTGGAGCCTTTGTTCAGGCCCATATGTTTACAGTTTGTTCTCAAAGTTGACAACAATTGAGATTCATTAGTACCTTTTGAACTTGAGTCCGCAGGGCATCTTTAGCTTCTTCAGGAAATTGATCCCCGTGTGCTTGCTCTCAAAAAGAGCAGGTAAAACCCGTGTCACTCTAGCTAATACAGAAACTGTAAGGAGGCTATATCCAGCCTTCTGTGGACTTCAACATAATATCTCTTAGAACAGAAATAAGAAATTTTCAGTCTATCAAAGTCTTTCCTTCTAATTTTATAACTGTTTGGGGACTATTGTTTCTCCTTTTGGTCGCACATTTAGAGGACTGTATCTCAGGAACTGTGATTTGATTCCTGCTTGGATTTTTACACTGGAAAATAATATACATCTTTCTTAGTTACATCTCACATATTTGGATACTCCTATTAAGAGAAGGATAGAATGTGGAATAGACTCCAACAGAAAACATGATAGATGTCATACTACTCAGATACACGTAGCAGATCTCATCTTTGCTTTACCTTGTAAAAACAATGAAATGAACCTCTCACTATGGTCATTCAGATTGTCGAAGGCATGAGCATTATATATTTTTTAAGTGACTGATGTTATCATTCTACAAATGTGGAGAAATCAATCTGATTGTCCTGAAATCAATCAATCTGGAAGAAATGCAATACTTGCCAAACCAAGAGGTTAGTATGAACAGGAAAGGAAGGTTTGTAGGAAATCTAGGTCACTGTTAACATCCCCTAATATCTCCAAAAGCTATATGGGAAAATGGTGAGATTGACAAGAATGATTATAATTATATGGTTTTTCTAATCCGCATGCATGTGAATGAGAGGTGCATCTTTATATCATCTTTGCTTTTTTTATTTTTTATTTTTTTGAGACAGAGTTTCATTATGTTGCCCTGGGTAGAGTGTCATGACATCACAGCTCACAGCAACCTCAAACTCTTGGGCTTAAGTGATTCTCTTGCCTTAGCCTCCCATGTAGCTGGGACTATAGGAGCCTGCCACAACACCCAGCTAATTTGTTGTTGTTGCTGTTGTTGCAGTTGTCATTGTCATTTGGCAGGCCCCAAGTGGGATCAAACCCACCAGCCCTGGTGTATGTGGCTGGCTCCCTAGCCACTGAGCTATGGGTGCCAAGCCTCATCTTTGCTTCTTAATCAGAAAAAAATCTAAAGATTCACACAGAATACTACCACCACATTTCCTTCCCTGGGAATTGCCAATTCATCTACAAAGAACTCTTATTTTCAAAAAAATGGATGTACTTCTTCTGGTTTCTGTGTGCCAAGAATAGAGAATGTTAATGTTTGGGTCACGATGAACTGTCATCTTTAGCTGCCATTGTGGACTCTCTAAGACTTTGAGCAAAATACCTTCTGTGGTGGTTCCTATTGATCTCTTGGGATTCTATTCTCAGAGATATATCTCAAATTGACGCCTAAAAAACTCTGGATGGAGCCAAGGAACTTATAAGAAAATGATAATTAATATGACTTAGCGATGTCTCAGCCTTGTTCACGCAGAGGAAAAGGCTCACAATATAAAAGGAGATGATCTTCAGCATCGTCTGTGTGGAGAAATTCCTACTTGTTTCTCAGACAAGGATGTCAGTGGATTGGACAGTGATGGAGATGAGGATCTTAGCAGATAGTCAGTGAAGTATCAGATAGTTCAGGAAAAGGAAAGAAAGAAACAGGAAAGCACAGGAAACAGAATCAGGTAAGAGATTTCTACCAAGAGCACAGAGTAGGGAAGATTAATAAAGTCAGGGTACGTGGTTTAAATGTGAAATTTTCATAAACACTTTGATAGGAAAGAATAGGTTCAAAAACATATTCTTCTGAAAAACAATGTGAATAGTTATTCTATAATACATTTTATTAAATGCCTAGGAATGTGTCAACTTGAGAAATGAAAACAATTCTAGGAACGAGATGACTTGTGTAGAAGATATGGGACTTCCATGGAGCCAAGTGCACTACAATGGGACACAGGTTTGGGCCAGTTGCATGGTGAGTAATGAATGACCTGATTTTGCAGGTTAAAATCAGCTTTATCTCTTCTGTTCTGAGAACCTCTTCAGTTGTCATCTTTCTCCCTTTTTCCCTTTAGATGTGTCTACTGAAGATCAATAATGAAAAACAGAACCAGGTTTAGTGAGTTTATTCTATTAGGCCTCACAAATCAACCTGAACTCCAAGTGGTAATATTCATCTTTCTCTTCCTCACCTACATGCTAAGTGTCCTAGGCAATCTGACTATCATCATCCTCACCTTGCTAGACCCCCACCTCCAGACCCCCATGTATTTCTTCCTCCGGAATTTCTCCTTATTAGAAATTTCCTTCACGTCCATTTTTATTCCCAGATTTCTGACCAGCATGACAACAGGGAATAAACTTATCAGCTTTGCTGGCTGCTTAACTCAGTATTTCTTCACTATATTTCTTGGGGCAACAGAGTTTTACCTCCTGGCCTCCATGTCCTATGATTGCTACGTCGCCATCTGCAAACCCCTGCATTACCTGACCATTATGAGTACAAGAGTTTGTATACAACTTGTGTTCTGCTCCTGGCTTGGAGGGTTCTTAGCTATCTTACCTCCAATCATCCTAATGAGCCAGGTGGATTTCTGTGCCTCCAATATTCTGAATCATTTTTACTGTGACTACGGGCCCCTCATGGAACTTGCCTGCTCAGACACAAGCTTCTTAGAACTGATGGTCATACTCTTGGCTGTTGTGACCCTAGTGGGTACTCTGGCGCTGGTGACTCTTTCTTATACATACATTATCAGGACCATTCTCAGGATCCCTTCTGCCCAGCAAAGGACAAAGGCCTTTTCCACTTGCTCCTCCCACATGATTGTCATCTCACTGTCTTATGGCAGCTGCATGTTCATGTACATTAATCCCTCTGCAAAAGAAAGTGGTGCCTTCAACAAAGGAATAGCCGTTCTCATTACTTCAGTTACCCCCTTGTTGAATCCCTTCATTTATACCCTAAGAAATCAGCAAGTGAAGCAAGCTTTCAAGGATACTGTCAAGAAGATTGTGAAATTTTAAAAAACCATAATACAATTCAACAAAAAAAATTTTTTTCACTTAGTAAATATTCATTAAATATCTATCTTGCAAGTGCTTAACTGTCTCTAGAGGACAAAAATTGAAACCTATATGTCCTAATTTCAAGAACTCTATAGTCTAAGAGTGAAAGAAATTTATATAGACTGTATATTTGTATGATAAGTTTATAAGGAATAAAATAACACTGTGTTATTCAAGAAGGGTGAATGACAATTCAAAAAAGAATAGATGGAAAGAGTTAACTCTGTTTTCCAGAAATGATTTAAAATTATTTCTTATAGTGAAATATATTGTTCATTTTAGGAGAGTGGTAGGATAAGAACTTATCGTGAAAAAAGTCAGAACATAAAGGCATATAGGATTATTATAATCTGTGGAGTTAGTTGGGCATTCATGAGTGAAGGGAAGTTTTCAGGAGGGAAGAGATATCACAAGCATTGTTTTGAGGAGGGGAATGTAGTATGTGCTTAGGTCTTCAGCATGGAGACCGGGAGACCATCCTTCCATCAAGCTGAATTATGGAATTTTGATTCTCCTCCCTTTTTTATGTTTCAACTTTAGCCATTACAACTTACATTTTTTCGTAAGAGGAAAAGAAGAGAATGTACATTTAATTTACTTTTCTCAAAATAAGGAGAAAATGGAATTGCTTGTCCATTCTTTAGCAGTTATGGCTAAATGAGGTTTTAAGAGGCAAAGTTAGAGGAAGCCTCTCACGTCTCCTAAAGAAAATCTGTTGTTTCTTTTCTTTTTTTTTTTTTTTTGAGACAGAGCCTCAAGCTGTCCCCCTGGGTAGAGTGCCGTGGCATTACAGCTCACAGCAACCTCCAACTCCTGGGCTCAAGCGAGTCTCCTGCCTCTGCCTCCCAAGTAGCTGGGACCACAGGCGCCCGCCACAACGCCCGGCTATTTTTTGGTTGCAGCCATCATTGTTGTTTGGCGAGTCCGGGCCAGGGATTCGAACCCGCCACCTTAGGTGTACGTGGCTGGCGCCTTAGCCGGTTGAGCCACAGGCGCCGAGCCTGTTGTTTCTTTTCTTAGCTAACATTTTTTTAAGTTTACAGCGTGAAGTCTATTTTCTCTCTCTTTCCTAGTTTTGGGTGATTTTTTTCTTCCTATTGTGATTTTATTTTCACATTTTTGTTTTCTTTTAGTAGATATTAGAAAAGAGAAATTCTGTTATCTAGCTCCATTTCTTTAACTTCCCCCCCCAATTTTTGCTTTTGTTTTTAACATAAACCATATATGACTGTTTTGTAAAGTGAAAAGGTATATAAAGTATCAGTTCAATTTCACATATAGAATGTTCCAAATTATGAATCTTGAAAAGCAGCTGGGAATAGGCTACCCCCTCAAAAACTCCACACGTGAAAAAATAAATAAATAAATAAAGAACTCCACACATGGATTAAAGGTAACAACTTGAATTTGAATAGGCAGTGGTAGAGCCTTGACTTCAGTGGAAATAAGAACATTTATTTAAACCCAAGCACTTGTACATACTTTAGTAATATCCTAACACATTGTAGGATGTTGGTTACTGTTTGGAGTACAAGCAGAATGTAATGTGGTGTATTCACATGCTTTGTATGTGGTAATACATTGAGTACCATGGTGCTTCTCAAGTATTTAAGGAGCAAGCTATATTGAACTGACCGTGAGAGCAAATTTTCAGGACCACAGAAATACTGGAGCATGTATAATATTTTTGAATAAAGATTCTTTTGTGTAAAGCTGCTGCTATGTGAATATCTGGGTTTCTTTGATTGCTAACTAGAAGTTAGTGATTACTTTCAGTTCATTCCAAATTCACTGAGCTACTTTCCAATTGGTGGAGAAATGTTTTTAAAACAACTATACATCTTAATTACTAAGTTTCCCCACATCCACACTTCTGTTAAAACCTTTGATGAAGTGGAAGCAATGCCATATAGTGTTTAAGACATGGGGTTTAGTTCAAATTCAAGATTCTTTCCAAAAAGAACGTAGTAGCTTGCATTCCCACCAGCAGTGCAGAAATGTTCCCTTTTCTCCAAATCCACGCCAACATCTGTAGTTTTGGGATTTTGTGATATTGTACTCTTACTGGAGTTAGGTGATATCTCAAAATGGTTTTGATTTGGATTTTTCTGGTGATTAAAAATGATGAGCACTTTTTTCATGTGTCTGTAGACTGTCCACCTGTCTTTTTCAGAGAAGCTTCTGTTCATGTCTCTTGCCCACAATGAAATGGGATCACTTGTTCTTTTCTTATTAATAAGTTTGAGTTCTTTGTGGATTCTGGTTATTAGATCTTTGTCAGAAATATAACCGGTAAAAATCCTCTCCCATTATGAGGGCTGTATATTTGCTTTTCTTACTGTGTTCTTGGCAGTGAAGAAGCTTTTTAGTTTGATCAAATCCCAGTAATGTATTTTTGATGTTGCTTCAATTGCCCAGGGAGTCCTCCTCATAAAA
This sequence comes from Otolemur garnettii, assembly GCF_000181295.1. NCBI lineage: Eukaryota > Metazoa > Chordata > Mammalia > Primates > Galagidae > Otolemur > Otolemur garnettii. The sequence goes on along the minus strand of NW_003852438.1, from coordinate 9,915,230 downwards.
ATATTCTCCTAGGCCAATTTCTTCAAGTGTTGCCCCTGAACTTTCTCTTAGAATTTTCATAGTTTCATGTCTTAAGTTTAAGTCCTTTAACCAGTGAGAGTCAATTTTTGTTAAAGGAGAAAGGTGTGGATCCAATTTCAGTTTTCTACAAGTCGCCAGCCAATTCACCCAGCCCCATTTGTTAAATAGGGAATCTTTCTCCCAAGTTATATTTTTGATAGGCTTATCAAAGATCAAATGATGATAAGTGTCTGGGTTCATCTCTTGGTTTTCAATTCTTTTCCATACATCTTCTTTTGGAAAGATGTTTGGAGAACACTCAGGGATCTAAATGTAGACCTGCCATTTGATCCTGCAATTCCTTTACAGGTCTATATCCAAAAGACCAAAAATCACTTGACAACAAAGATATATGTACCAGATTGTTCATTGCAGCTCTATTCATAATTGACAAGTCTTGGAAGAAGCTCAAGTGCCCACTGACACATGAATGGATTAATAAATTGTGGTATATGTATACCATGGAATACTATGCAGCATTAAAAAATGGAGACATTACCACTTTTATGTTTACATGGATGGTGCTGGAAAATATTATTCTTAGTAAAGTATCTCAGGAATGGAAAAAAAATTCAATGTACTCAGTACTACTATAAAACTAATTCATAATCACTCACACTTTCATATGAGAGATGAATCTCAACTATAGTCCAGGATGAAGGAGAAAAGGAGAGCGAGATGGGAAGGGGGGAGGGTAGTTTGATAGAGGGAGGGTTAAGGTGGGATCACACCTATGGAGCATATTGCAAGGGTTCAAGTCAAATCTATCAAGTATAGAATACAAATGTGTTAACACAGTGATTAAGTAAATGAGGTGAAAGCTATGTTAATTAGTAGGATTTAAGCACTCCAATTTGTACAAATAGTCAACACATTGAATGCCATTAAGGCATCAATGTATTCATGATCTATCATTGAATAAAAAAAAAAAAAAATCCAAGATTCTTAACTATCTCCCAATCAACTGAGGATAGATACTTGACCACTCTAAAGCTCATTTTTGCAACTCTAAATGTGTGTAATAGAATAATAATGTCTATCTTATAGGATAGTTTTGAGCATTAAATGAGAAAATGGATATATGAAAGATAAACAGTATTTATTAAGTGTTTAATAAATGATATCCATTTTAACAAAATGATAATTATAAACAATATTTGTTATAAGGAACTGGAGTTTAACTGTAAAGAATAGGAAGTAACGTGATTTGGTTTAGTATAACTAGCCTTATAAAACTATTGGCTATTCTACATAAAATTCATCTACAACAAGGTCAGCATGTTTCCACCCCTATATGTCCAGCTGCATGTTTGGATAACCAGATCAGATAAAGCCATCAGAATATTCGACAGCAGGTTTTTAGAACTGGACTAACATGAACTTCATGTGCTTCAGTTTCTCTGGAGGATGTGTTAATATGATTTAATATGATGAGATAAGGAAGGAGAGTAATTCGTGTAAGTCAAAATATTTGAGATTACTAGGTATGACAGCACCCACTCCTTATAATCTATTCATTTAAATATGCATTTGGAAAAGAATATATTATCTGCTAAATGAGCATGCCCAGAAAAAAAAAGTTGTGCTCTTCTGAAACTGTTCATCTAGGCTTACTGTATGTTAACATACTTGGAATGTAATATAAGTCATAGATAAGCAATAGGAATGACTTCACTAATTGTGAGGCTTTTCTACTGGAATGTTGAAGATCTAAATAAATAAATTCATAAGTTTTATTCCTTATATTGCCACTGTGCATAAGAATTTAAATAACAACTGTAGTTACGTAGTATTCTCAGGATAATATAACACCAGTGCTAGGAGGAGATTGTAAAAATGAGTGAGAGCTGGTATTGCCACATTTGTGCATTCATTCTTCCACTGACTTCCTTATAGCCTCCAAAGCTTGTAAATTTATGGATTACAAATCTAAAGAGGCTGTCTTGCCCAACACCACTTGTTGCAAAGAATTTTAAATAAAATTAAGAGGAATGAAAAGAATTTTTTTTTTTTTGAGACAGTCTCATTATGTTGCCCTCAGTAGTGTGCCATCATGTCACAGCTCACAGCAACTTCAAACTCCTGGGTTTAAGCTATTCTCTTACCTCAGCCTCCCAAGTAGCTGGGACTATAGGCACTTGCCATAATGCCCAGCTACTTTATTTTTTGTTCAGCTGTCATTGTTGTTTAGCTGGCCTAGGTGGGGTTTGAACCTGGCAGCCTCAGTGTTTGTGGCTGACGCCCTACCCACTGAGTTACAGGCTCCACCAATAATTTTTTTTAAATTTTTTTTTTATTTCCTTGCTTATTTTTTATTTTTATTTCTTTGTTTTGTTAAGGTGGTGGTTGTTGTTGTTGAGACAAAGTCTCACCTATCCCCTGAGCAGGGTACAATGGCGTCATAGCTTACTGAAGCCTCAGACTCAGGCTGTGGGCATCCCGCTGCCTCAGCCTCTGGAAGCCACTAGGATTACAGGTGCTCAACGTGGCACCCAGCTGGGTTTTCCATGAGTCAGGGTCACACTCTTGCTCAGGCAAGTCAAGAAGCCAAGTAGAGTGTGACAAAAACATGCGTAAGGACAGTTTGTAGTGACTTGGGCTCTCTGACTTGAAAATCATGTTCACTCATTTTTTAAAATTCACCCATAAGGTCACAAACCAGAGCTTAAGCTTCTTCCAAGGCATATCTGAAGCTATACTGAAGTCATGTATTCTGAAGCTAAAACAACCACCCAACTGAAAAACAGACCCACTAAGAGGAAAAACACAAGACTATACCCTGTACAATATATGGTATAAAGAGTACTGAAACAGAAACAACAAGAATTTTATCTTTTTTCAATACATTTAAGCAGTACAAGTGTGTTTTGTTACATGGATAAATTGTATAATGCTAATCGGGGCTTTAAGTGTACCCATCACCAGAACAAAATATATTCTATTCAATAGGTGATTTTTTATCACTCACCATCTCCCTTCTCCCTTCCTAATTTCCAATATCTATTACATATATACCCAGAATTTAGGTGGGTGGTGCTCTCACTTATAAGTGAGAGCATGCAGTATTTATTTTTCCATTCCTGAGATACTTGACTTAGGATAATGGTCTCCATTTGAATTTGCTATAAAAGACATTATTTCCTTCCTTGTTATGGATAAGTACTACTCCATGGTATGTTAAAACCTCATTTCCTTTATCCACTCATCTGCTGGTGGGCACGTAGATTTATTCCATATCTTTGCAATTGTGAATTATGATGTAATAAACAGTCAAGGGCAGGTGTCTTTTTGATATAAGGACTTCTTTTCCTTTAAGTAAATACCTACTGGGAGTGTTAGATAAAATTAGAGGTCTACTTTTAGTTGTTTGAGGAATCCTCATACTGTTTTCCATAGAGGCTGTACTAATTTACATCCCTGCCAAGAGTGTATAAGTTTTCCCTTCTCACTACATCCACACTAACATTTTTTTTAGACTTATTAATAACGGATATTCTGACAAGGATAGGGTGGTATCTCATTGTAGTTTTAAATTGCATTTCCCTGATGATTGGTGATATTGACCATTTTTCTTGTTTATTGGCCATTTGTATATCTTCTTTTGAAAAAGGTTATACCTTTTGCCCACGTTTTGATGGAGTTATGTTTTTTTCTGCAGTGTAGTGCAGACAGAGAAATCCCAAAATTAGTAGAAGTAAGGAAATAATAAAGATGAGAGCAGAGGAGTCTGCCCAGGCTGCCACTGCCATGCTGGGCTTGGTTCGCCACTTCCTTCCTTTCACCCGCCCAGGGGCCCACCAGTACATTCCCTCATCACTGCCTCATTCTACTCCTGGAAAGTGCTTTATTTTTACTGTTTTCAAATCATGAGATTTCACAGTTACCTTCTTAAAAGTATGTAGGCAGATTTATGCTACATGAAAAAATCTACTTTGGGGACACAAAGATGGTGGACTCCCGGCAGCCTCCCCACAAACTCCCACCAACAAAAGAAGTAAAAGTTGCAGGAAGCTGCACTCTTAGAATTGCTTGTCTTAGAATCAGCAGTGTGAAATCACAGAGAAACATCATGGGACGTGGCGGCGGGGGTGGGGTGGGGCGGGAAATGGTAAGGTAACACATATAACAAGATTAGAGAACAAAAGGAAACCAGAATGTGGGAGTACTGTGTGGGTCCAGCCAGCACAGTGAAGACTGAATTGCAGGACATCTCCCAGCAGCCCCACAGATGGGGTCCTGACTGAAGTCTGTGCAGAGCTGTCCCACTAGACAACAGGTACTGTTGGGATTACACAACAGCTGAAACCAACCTTACCTCTTGGCACACCATGCCAGGTCTATACTGGACAGGGGAAGAAGCAGACTGACTTGGGGCTTTCCTGACTCATACTCTGGAACTTAAAGTGAGGTGCTTCACCCCTAGAATGCAGCAGGACGTGAACACAGGAAGTGACTGTAATGCAACGGGCTCTGACCCAAAAGGATCCAGGTGACTGCTTCAGTGGGTCCTGGGTGTGGGAGCTAAGACCTCTGCACGTGTGGCCAGGTATCCACATGACCCTTGTACCTGAGAAGCAGTCCACTGTTTGCTCAAGCTGAATCCACCCTCCAGGCATCAACAGCTTCCACCCTGCCTAAACCTGACCCCACCCTCTTGGTCAACTCAGCCCACCAGATGCACACCCCTTCAGACTAAGGGGCTGTACATGGAGGCCTCGCTTCCCTGTGTACCCCAGTCCTGGCTCAGAGGAAATCACACTCAGACACAGCAGGCCCTGGACTGTGAGGCTCTGAGAGGCAGCTTCAGCAGGCCCTCAGTAGGGGCCCTGTGTTCCATTGGCAACTAGAGATAACCTCAGAACAAAGCCCACTGCAGACTATCAGTTTGTGAAACTCAGACTTCCTGGTTGGGTGGGGCCATGTCAGCCTCTCCCCGACAGGGCTCTGCCCAGAAGCTGGGAGCAGATCTTTGTCCCCCACCAAAACAGCTAATCTTCCAGCTTCTGTGAAGCCTGAGGGCAAGCCCACCCAACCAGTCCTGTCCAGATGCACTCCCCTACCACATCAGCTAGCACAAATTAAAGACTCATCTGGAAGCACTGGGGCTCTACCCACTAGCTGGAAACTTGAGTGCTTCTTTCAAGGAGCTAGAGCTGGCCTCAGGATGCAAAAACATAGCATCCTGGCAAGTGCCTACTAAGCATTCTGGCAAGTGCCTACTAAGAGAGCGGTCAGTTTGCACTCCCTTCACACCCTTTACTGACTCAATCATACCGGGTATGTAGAGGTCCAAGGAGTGGCCATATGGAGGAGCACTTACCCCTCTCCACAGAAAACTGCACTACTAGATAAAGGCAGAAAGAACTCAGCCTGGCGCCTTAGTATGCAAACCCTTAGCCCTTCTTCCTTCTAAAGAGCTCTGCCAAGCTGAAGAGTTGGTCCTGACTCCCCTCCCAGAAGCTCCCCCTAGTGGCTAGCAATCAACATCCATGCCCCATCAGAGCTTTGCAAAGCTATTCAAGTTCACACAGTTTAGAAATAGGCTGCCTTGCTCCTCCCCTCACCTCAGTGGTGATGGAGATCCCAGGTACTCCCTAGAAGCTACAGAGTGCCCCTAAAGCTTGAGGCACTCATGCACTCCACCTGGGAAACCAGAGTCTACCACAGATACCAAAGCATATCTCAGGAGCAGGCTCACTCAGACAAACCTCAACCAATGGCAGGGAGAGAAGTAATGTAGCCCACCAAAGTGTCTTTCAATGTAGCCCACCAAAGTGTCTTTCAACTCAAGCAAAAAGGGCCGGGCTGATTCACATTCACATTTGCCTGCCATCACCAAGAGTAAGCTGTGCATCCTAACTCACTACACAGTAGTGGGAAGAGGTGAAGACAGCAGGTGAAGTTCATAAAACACAAACAACAAAGACAACTCTGGACCACGACTTTCCTCCCTGACACTATAGGTACCAACATTTTAGGTCTCAGAGACAGGCCTATAAGCCAAGCTCAACACCCTCAGCTCTCAATTTAGAGGCCAGATGAGAAAGAAGTGAAGGTCACACTTATAACTTTGACTTAAGATGTACAAAAGTAAAACATGTAACCAAAACATGTGTACTCCCATAATATTCTGAAAAAAAAAAAAGGTGATCGGAGTAGGAATAAATAAAATAGAGAATAGAAAAATAAGAAAAATATCAATGAAGCAAAGAGTTTTTTTGGAAAGATCAATAAAATCAATTAATTTAATGTGGCTTGGATAAACTAAGATAAAATGTGGCTTGGATAGACTAAGAAAAAAAAGAAAAGACTCAAATAAATTGAGTGAAAAGGAAAACATTACAACCAATATCAAAAGAAATAAAAATGATCATAAGGGACTAATTTGAACAACTATATGCCAATAAATTGGATAATCTAGACAGGATAAATAAATTTCTTGAAATATACAAGATACCAAGATTGACGCATAAAGAATTAGAAAATATGAACAAATAATGAGTAAGGAGATAGAATATGTAATAAAAGGCAGAGGCAAGATGGCCAATTGGAGCCAGCTTTCCACAGAGACTCCCATCCAGAAGGAGAGTTAAATGACAGAAGTTTAGCAAGTTAAGCTGATGGCTTGGAGCTGAGCCAAGAAAGAAGGTTAAAAAGCACACATTAACCTTGCTGAGGCAAGCTGAGACCCCAAGGAAACAAACAATAGGTACAATATCCCTTGGCAAGCAGATGGGAGTCCCCTCCCCCATGGGAATGGCTCACAGTATACTCCATACAAAGAAGCAAGCAGAGTTCAGATCTCCTCCTATTTTATCCCACAAGAGAGACCCTCTAAAAACCAGAACTCCTTCCCCAGAGAGGGCCTAATACTGTGCCATGGCACTCTCCTGCCAGGCAAAAAACTGTATATATTCTCTACCTACAATTCTGAACTCCCAGCACTCCCCTCCACTCTCACCCTGTAGTCTAGAAGCCTGTCCCCTGTGGAGTCCAGATTCGTGGGCCTTTTCTTGAGAGGTATGGACAAGGTGTGGGCTGTGGCTGGTCTGTCCTGATTCTGTGGCACAAGTGTAAAGAGAAGACAGTGGACCAAGAGGAAGAGGGAGAAGTGGTGCCCCAAGGCACAGAGCAGTAGTGGCAATGGTCAAAACAATAGGGCTCACACCCTTGTGGATATTTTGGAGAGATATTCCCCACCTCTCTTGACAACCAGAAAAAACTAGTCCTACACTCTGGTGGCAGCCACTGGCAGAACAGATTTGGGATGAAATGCAGGCCCTATGAGTAAAGGGAATGCCTGAGGCAGTACTTGCCCAGGTGGGGTGTGCGGGGATAGAGATTAGAATACATGTGCACAGAGATGGCATACTTGGGGGAGGGGGCTGAGTAAGAACTGCTGCTTTAGTGAGCCTAAGAAGCACCTGGTCCCCAGGGGAACAGCTCAGACAAAAGCAGGCAGGGTGATATCACCAGCCCAGGGAGAAACAGACACTGAGAGCTGTGTAAGAGTACCAGACCAGTGAGAGGCAGGAACTGAGAGCTGAATGTGAGCTTTAACTGCACCTTCCCCAACACAGAGTGTAGCTGAGATAGAGATGACAGTTCCAAGAGAATTGGTGCAATGGCAGCAGCACAGGGTGGGGCTGGGCTTTAGTTTCTGTGAACTCAAACACAGCCTGGCCTGCAGGGGAATATAGCCAGGACAGAAAAACTAATTCTGTGAGAATATAAGTGGCAGCGACATCAATCTGGGGTGGGGCTGGAACCTTCCCAAGCTTCCATTAAGCACCTGAGCTTGTCAGGCTTCAGCTCCCCCTGCCGGCTGGTGGCAGAGTGCATCCATCTGGCCAAGGAGACATAGATCTCCCTGTGACTCAGGCAAGTGCAAACCCCTAGAGCATCTGCTCATTTGAGGGAACTGGGTCACAGCCCTGCAGGGTTACCAGTGACTGCATGTGACAGAGATGTAAAGTAGGGAAGGAGGTGTCAACCTTCCAGACTAATTCATTTGCTGGGAGGGTCCTTCTGTCTCCATGTAGTACTGGAGGGAGTCATGCTCCAGCCATGCTCCAGCTGCCAGCAGACCCCTGCTATCTAGTTGCGGGAGACATTTTGAACTCTCCCACTTGAGACTGAGTGCTGATTGGGACAATTGATTTGGAACTCTTGACCTGGGTCGATCACCTGAGGACTATCCAAAGTGGTACCCTGGGTTTGTGGTTATGGAAAGGTTTGATTGTCCTTTTCTAGTTGTCGCTCATAGGGAGCAGGGTGACTTAGTTGCTGGTATTTCTCCACAGCTGAGGCTTCCACCCAGAGTTATTGATTCACTAGGATTGGACAGAGACCAGCTGAAAATAAGACAGAGCAACTTAGCCCCACCACACCAACCAGGTCCCCAGTGTCTCAGGCTGTACGGGTCCTTTGCAAAGCTCTAGAGCAAAAGGTACAGACATCAATCCCAGCTCTTGGTCAAAGGGCTGGTTAATCCCTACTCCAGGAGCCCCCAGCCCAACTTCACCATATCTGCTCATCTAGCTAAACCATGTAAAATAATCATGGGGTGGAATCAGCAGAAAAACTCTGGCAACATGAATAATCAGAGTAGATCAACTCCCCCCCAAAATGACATGATGGACACACCAGAAGATCCCATTCATAAACAAATACCTGAGATGTCAGAAATCAAATTCAGAATTTGGATGGCAAATAAGATTAATAGAATGGAGGTAAAGTTGGATTTGGAAATTCAAGGAGCATTTCAAAAGTTGTCTCAAGAATTCAATGAATTCAAAGACAAAATCAGGAAAGATTTTGACACAGTGAGACAAGAGCTTGCAGCTCTCAAAGATCTGAGAAATACAGTAGAATCCCTCAGTAAAAGAATGGAGCAGGCAGAAGAAAGGATTTCTGACATTGAAGACAAAGATTTTGAACACTCCCAAACACTCAAAGAAAGAGAGAAGTGCAGAGCAAAACCAGATCATTCTCTTAGAGAGCTGTGGGACTGCTCCAAAAAAGCAAATATTCACCTTTTAGGAATCCCTGAAAGAGAAGATGTTACAAGAGGCACAGAAGCTTTACTCCAGGAGATAATCAAGGAGAACTTTCCCAACATTGCAAGAGATACTGAAATTCAGACAGCAGACAGTTTCAGAACCCCTGCATGACTCAATCCAAATAAATCCTCTCCCAGACACATAATTAATATTATCATTAATTAATAATTAACCAAAGTTAATATTACAGAGAAAATTCTGCAAGCAGTAAGATGTAAGAAAACCATAACCTACAAGGGAAAGAATATTAGAACGACTGCAGATCTCTCTACTGAAACTTTTCAAGCTAGAAGAGGGTGGTCATCAACTTTTAATCTAAAACAAAATAATTTTCAACCCAGGATCCTGTATCCAGCTAAACTGAGTTTCATTTATGATGGAGAAATTAAATACTTTAATGACATTCACATGTTGAAGAAATTTACCATAACCAAACCAGCTCTCCAGGATCTTCTCAGACCTATCCTCCATAATGACCAGTGCAATTCTCTACCACCAAAGTCAACTCACTCAGAAATTTTTGATGAAATTCCAACTTCCACAGTGGTGAAAGGATTAAAGATGTCCACTGGACTTTCAAAAAACTCCATACCCAAAATTCTATCAGGCTTATCAATATTCTCAGTTCATGTGAATAGTTTAAATTTTCCTCTAAATAGGCACAGGGTGGCTGAGTGGATGCAAAAACTCAGACCAGATATCTGCTGCATACAAGAATCTCATCTTACATTAAAAGATAAATATAAACTCAGGGTGAAGGGATGGTCATCTATATTTCAGGCAAATGGAAATCAGAAAAAAGCAGGCATTGCAATTTTATTTGCAGATACAATAGGTTTTTTTTTTATTGAATGGTAACTATATACATTAATGCACTTCTAGGGTACAGTGTGAGGTTTTCACACACAATCCGAAACACTTCCATCAAACTGGTTAACATAGCCCTCATGTCATTTTCTTAGTTATTATTTTAAAACGTTCACATTCTACTCTTAGAAAGATTCACTTGTACCCTTGTAAGATAAACCTCAGAAGTGATCCCTCCAATCCTCCTCCCTCCA
>NW_003852438.1:9874557-9901275 GCF_000181295.1 Otolemur garnettii | reverse complement strand
CTGATCAAACTAAAAAGCTTCTGCACAGCCAAGAACACAGTAAGTAAAGCAAGCAGACAGCCCTCAGAATGGGAGAAGATATTTGTGGGTTATGTTTCCTACAATGGTTTAATAACCAGAATCTACAGAGAAGAAAAGAACAAGTGGTCCCATCTCAGGGTGTGCAAGGGACTTGAGAAACTTCTCTGAGGAAGATAGGAGCATGGCCTAAAGACATATGAAAAAATGCTCATCATCCTTAATCATCAGAGAAGTGCAAATCAAAACTACTTTGAGATATCATGTAACTCCAGTATGATTAGCTGATATCACAAAATCCCAAAACCATAGATGTTGGCATGGATGTGGAGAAAAGGGAACAGTTCTGCACTGCTGGTGGGAATGCAAACTAATACATTTCTTGTGAAAAGATGTTTGGAGAGCACTTAGGGATCTAAAAATAGACCTGCCATTCAATCCTTCAATTCCTCTACTTGTTATATATCCAAAAGACCAAAAATCACTTTATAACAAAGATATTTGCACCAGAATGTTTATTGCAGCCCAATTCATAATTGCTAAGTCATGGAAGAAGCCCAAGTGCCCACTGACTCATGAATGGATTAAGAAATTGTGATATATGTACACTATGGAATATTATGCAGCTTTAAAAAAGATGGAGACTGGGTTGGCACCTGCGGCTCAAAAGAATAGGGTGCCAGCCTCATATGCCAGAAGTGATGGGTTCAAACCCAGCCCTGGCCAAAAAAAAAAAAAAAAAAAAAAAAAAAAATGGAGACTTTATCTCTTTCAAGTTTACATGGATGGAGCTGGAACATATTCTTCTTAGCAAAGTATCTCAAGAATGGAAGACAAACTATGCAATGTACTCAGCCCTACTATGAAACTAATTTATAAACACCCACACTTTCATATGAAAGCTATAACCCAACTATAGCCCAAGAAGAAGGTGAAAGAGGAGAGGGGAGTGGGGAGGTGGAGGGAGGGTAAGTGGTGGGACCACATCTATGGTGCATTTTACAAGGGTACAAGTTAAGTCTACTAAGTGTAGAATATAAATGTCTTAACACAATAACTAAGAAAATGTGGGGAAGGCTATGTTAACCAGTTTGATAGAAGTATATTTCAAATTGTATATAAAACCAGCACATTGTACCCCATGATTGCATTAATGTACACAGCTATGATTTAATTAAAAAAAGTTATCACGAAGAAGGCTGAATTTTTTCCAAAAATTTTTTTATATCTAGTAAATTAGCATATTTAGTAAAATAAAGCTAGTGTGTCTAGTAGAACTGGTAGTTGTCTATGAGAGTGATAAAATGATATTAACCCTGACATAGACCCTAAATTGGTTATTGTTTTGTTTAAGATTTTGCCAGCTTGTTCCTGAATTAGACTGTTTTTAGTTTTTCCTTTTTGTCCTGATGCTACATGATGTGAGGCTAGGGGTTATACTGCTTTGTTTAATAAATTGGGGGGTAGTCACATTTTTCCTTTTGCTGAAAGGTTTTATTTCCTCAGAATTATCTGTTCCCTGAGAGGTTGGTAGACTCAAGTTTAAAATATCTGGGGCTGGTGTTTTCTTTGTTGAAAGATTTTAAACTATTTGTTAATTTCCTTAAATTTTATAGCACCATCTAGGCTTTTCATTTTTTGAAGTCAATTATTTTATAGGTATTAGTCCCTTTTACTAAAATTTCCCATTTATGGATATAATGTTTTATAATATTTTAATTTTTGTTATCTCAGTTGCATTGATCAAGATTCCTTTTTCATTTTTAGTATTATTTGTACCCTCTTTATTTTTTCTTACTCAATTTAAATAAGAATATTATAGTATTGCTAATTTTTTTGGGGGGGTATGGGTTTTATTAATTCTTCTAATACTGTATCTCTGTTTTTTAGCTCCTTCATTTCTGCTCACAGCTTATCTTTATATCTTAATATCCTCTTTAGAGTTTATCTTGCTTTATTCCTGTATTCCCTTAGTGAATAATTCTGCAAAATGAAATTTCTTGACTGAAGGGCAAAAAGGCTAGACTTTGAATGAGTTTTAATTTTAATATTTGAATTTTATTTTTTAAAAATTTATCTTTTTTGGAGATAGGTTCTTGCTCTTTCACCCAGGCTGGAATGCAGTGGCCTAAGATAATCCACAGCAGCTTTAAACTCTTGGGCTCAAGCAGTGCTTTTGCCTCAGCCTCCTGAGCAGCTGGGACGTCAGGTGTGCATCACTATGCCTGGATAATTTTAAAATTTTTTGTAGAGATGGACTCTTGCTCTTGCTCAGGCTGGTCTTAAACTCCTCAAACAGGAGTAGGAGCTCAAGCAATCCTCCTGCCTGGATTCCCAAAATGCTAGAATTATAGGTGTGAGCAACTGTGCCAGGCTTTGATGTTTGAATTTTGATAGCTATTGTCAAACTGAGTTTTGTAGGCTTATGTCTATTTGTATTTCAGACATTATCAGAGCATGAGTTTTTCCTGTGCCCTGACAATAAATTTTATTATCAAACTATTGAATATGATGATGATGAGTCTGATGAATAATAATTATTAACTTCAGTGATGTTTTAACATTTGTCTCATTGTGTGTAAGTTCAACTTTAGGAATGATTTTTCTTTTATTTGAATCATACTTTCCCATTGTCCTTGCACTATTTACCACTAGAATGGTGATTTTCCTTATAGATTTCTTGGAATATTTAGAACTAGAGAGTTTAGTTTTTAAATTTCTAATATCAATTGCAAATATTTTTTCCAGTTTGTCATTTTTTTTTTATCTTTTTGGTCTTTGGCTTATTTATTTATCTCCACACAGAATTTAAAAGAAAGTTTAAAGAAGTATATTCACACTCGTCAACCTCTTCCATTAGCATTTCTGAATTTTGAGTCAGGGTAGAAAGGTCTTTCCAGGTTGCTTTTAGTTAGGCCTGACTTGAACGTGTGCAGCGTATAGTGGGCTATTGTTAAGGTTATAGTCTTTGCCAAAGAGACTGCCTCTTTGTCTCATTGTCCCTTGGAACCTCCAGGACATTGTGCAAGACTCTGGCACTGTGGACCTCTGAGCTGGGGAGCATGTATTTGGCTATAGCTACAGGGAAGTAATACCTACATCTTATGAACCCGGGCATGGGTGGATCTGATGTTGGATAGACATGAAGATCACAATGGAAAGTCAAGTAGCCGTGGGCTTCTCAGTGTAAACTGGGTAAGGCCTTCTAGGGAGATGTCATGCATTGGTACAGCAGAACCAAAATACATGTGCCAGAACATCCTAGAGTTGATGCTATAGAGAGAATAATGGAACTTAAGTACACTGGTATTTAATACACAAGTATGGTTTTCAGTGGATGAGAAATTTACATTAAAAAACATTTTCAAAATCTAAGAAAAGCTATTTTTGATTCAAGGTATTCTAATCACTATGAAAGGGTTCAGCCTCAGAGTTATGTAGAAGGACTAAATAAGTAGTTATTCACTCTTTAAAAGTTAAAGGAATTCACTTGTGAAATTACTTTAGCAGGCCTCCTTCATTTCTTAAGGATATTTCTTTCTTGGCCATCTCTATTTCTTCTATGGAAATTATTTGAGATTTCCTATGCCTCCCTGGGTCAATTAATAAGTAATATATTTTATAATAACATCTATTTCATCCAGATACTAAAATTAATTTGCATAGAGTTGAACAAAATAGTCTTTTATTATTTAAATATCAAAACTTTTATGAATTTTTTCATGCAAATCATTTTACATATGGAAAAACTATTTTTTGCAAAGCATGCATAAAACATTTGTGCACTTTAAAAATAATAAAAATAAAGCAAGCACCCAATATAACTACATTTTAGGCTATGACATGAATCATTGCTATAACTTTAGAAAAGTCTCAATTACCTACATACATCAAAATTTATCTTTTTCCACATCCTGAATGATCCTATTTTCACAATCATCTCCTTTTTTCATTGTGGTTCTCCATCAATGTATGCAATATTAATTTTATTATCTAGTTTTATCTTAAAAAACCTTTTGTATGAATGGACTTATATACATTCTTTTGTGTCATACTCTCTGCCCTTTCCATTATTTTTATGAGATTCACTCATGTTGATGGATGTTGCTAAAGTTTGTTCCATGACTCTATAGTATTCAATTATATGACTATGACTACACTTTATTAATCTACTCTTTGACAATGGACATATTTTGTACTTTCAGTTTTTTGTTACTTTAGTAATGTTATTAATATTTTTATGCATGTTACTTGATGCACATGCGCAAAGGTTTTCCTAAGTTATATTTCTATGAATGAAACTTTTCCTGGCTTTAATGATTATAACTAAGGGTTTGTAATGACATATAATAATATACTTTAGAGGGATTTTTCTTTAATTTGTCCTGGTAGAGATTGAGCTAAAGGAAAGAATGATTAATAAATCTAACAAAGTGGGCTCTGGGTACAAAAGAAATGGCGTTGTGAGGTTTAAGAACTAAAATATAAAATGGGAAGAAGCCTTTCTTAACAGTCATATGTAAGTGCAAAGGACTTAAAAAGGTCAAAAATTCTTTTGAAAAAGACCACAGTTAAAGGTCTTACATTACTCAGTTTCAAAATTATAAATCTATAGTAATCAGACAGTGTAGTATTGGACCAAGTATCAGTGAAACATAATTGAAAGTCCAGAAATAACCCTTTGCATTTATGATCAATTGATTTTCAACATGGTGTCGAGAGAATTTGATTAGGAAGAGGGTAGTGTCTTGAACAAATAGTGATAGAATGATTGGATATTTAAGGGCAAAAATGAATTTAAATCCTAATCTCATACCACGTACAAAAATTAACTCCAAATAGATCAAAGACCTAAATTTAAAGGCTAAGAAACACAGGAGAAACAGAGGAGGAAATCTTTGTAGCCATGGGTTAGGTAGATATTTCTTATATATGACACATAAAGGTGTACTTGTTAAGGAAAAAATACTTTCTCAAAATTAAAAATTTAGAATTTAGCATGTCAAAAGGCAACATTAAGAAAATGAAAAAAAAAAACCTCCACCAAATCAAAGATAGGGAGAAAATATTTATATTTATAAATCATATATGTGAGAGCACAGGGAGGCCAAAAAACCATATATTTGATAAAAGGACTTGTATCATAATTTGTAAAGAACTGTTACAATTCAAGAAGAAGTCAAACAACCCAATTAAAATATGGGCAAAAGGTTTGAATAGAAATTTCACCAAAAAACATATATAAACAGAGAGTAATCATATGAAAAGATGCTCATTATCATTAGTGATTAGGGAAATGCAAATTAAACTCACAATAAGGTGTCACTGGACACTCAAGTATTGGGGAGTATGTGAAAAACTGAACCCTTTAAATATTGCTTGTAGGAATATAAAATAGTATGAATTTAGAAAATGGCTTGATAGGTCCCATGTAATTCAGCAGTTCTACTTGTAGGTAAAAAGAAGATGACAGGAGGGGCTGAGCACAATGGCTCATGCCAGTAATCTTAGCACTCTGGAGGATAAGGCAAGTGGATTGCTTGAGCTCAGGAGTTTGAGACAAGCCTGAACACGAGTAAAACTTCATCTCTAATAAAAATAGAAAAACAAGCCAGGTGTTGTGGTGGGCACCTGTAGTCCCATCTACTTGGGAGGTTGAGGCAAGAGGATAGTTTGAGCCCAAGACTTTGAGGTTGCTGTGAGCTATGATGATATCATGGCCCTCAACCTTTGAGGACAGAGTGAGACTCTGTCTCAAAAAAAAAAAGAAAAGAATGACAGTCAGGCATACTTAATCAAAGAATTAAAAGATCCCTACAATGAAAACTAAAATGTTAATGAAAGAAATTAAAGAGGATACAAACAAATAGGTATTTCATGTTACTGGATTGGCAGAATCAATGTTGTCAAAATGCCCATACGACACAAAGCAATCTACAGACTTAGTGAAATTTCTATCAAAATATCAGTGATATTCTTCATGGAAATAGAAAAAATAACTCTAAAATTTATATGAAACCACAAAAGACTCAAAGTATTCAAATCATCCTGAGCAAAAGGATAGGAGGGATCACATTATCTGACTTCAAATTATATTACAAAGCTATAGTAACCCAAACAGCATGATATTGGCATAAAAACAGATACATAGACCAATGGAACAGAATACAGATTCCAGGGATAAGTCCATGCATTTATAGTCAATTCATTTTTAACAAAGGAGCCAAGAGATACATAGGGAAAGGACAGTGTTTTCAATAAATGGTGTTGGTAAAACTGGATATCCATATGCCATACACAAAAATCAAATCAGATTAAAGACTCAAATCTGAGACTTGACACTATCACACTGTTTGGAAAAAACATAAGGAAAACACTTCAGGACATTGGGGTGAACCTGAGACCTCAAGGCCACATGTAGCCCTCCAGATCCCCAAGTGCAGCCCCTCAATTGAATCCAAACTTCACAGAACAAATACCTTTATGTGTTATTTATTTATTAAAAGAATTTTTCTGTAAAATTTGGATTCAGTCAAAACACTGCACTCAAGGATCTAGCAGGCTACCTATGGCCCCAAGGCCATAGATTCCTCACATTTAGGTGCTAAGATTTCTTTATAAGATCCCCAAAGCACAGATAACTAAAGTAGAAATGGACAAATGGATCACATCAACCTGAAAAGCTTCTTCACAGCAAAAGAAGCAATCAACAATGTGAAGAGACAATCCATAGGATGGGAGGAAATATTTGCAAACTACTCATCTGACAAAGGCTTAACAATCAAAATTATAAGGAGCTCAAACAACACAATAGGAAAAAGTCTAATAACACAATTTAAAAGTGGGAAAAGATCTGAATAGATATTTCTCAAAAGAAGACATAAAAATGGCCAAAAGGCATATGACAACATTCTCAACATCACTAAACTTCAGAGAAATGCAAATCAAAACCACAATGAAGTGTCATGTCACTTTAGTTAAAATGGCTTTTATAAAAAAGACAGGCAAAGTGTGTGGAGAAAGGGAAATCTTGTATATGGCTGGTAGGAAGGTAAATGAGCAAAACCACTGTGGAGAACAGTATGGAGGTTCCTTAAATAACTAAAAACAGAACTACCATATGATCCAGTGATCCAACTGCTGGGATATATATAAAGGACAGGAAATCAGTGTATCAGACAAATGTTGGCACTCCCATGTTTACTGCAGCTCTGTTTATAATAGCCAAGATGTGGAACCAACCTAAGTGTCCATCAATGGATGAATGGCTAAAGTAAATGTGGTAAATATATACAATGTAATATTATACAGCTATAAAACAGAAGTCCTATCATTTGCAACAACATGGATGAAGCTGGAGGACATTATGTTAAATTAAATAAGCCAGGCACAGAAAGATAAAAATCATGTCCTCACTCATATGTGTGAGCCACACACACAAAATTGAAGTCATGGAGATAGAGAGTAGAATCATGACTACTAGAATCTAGTAAGGGTAGTGAGGAGCAGAGGGGTGGCTAAAGAGGGGAAGATGGTATAGTTAAGGGGTTCAAAATACAGTTAGAAGGAATGAAATCTAGTGTTTGGTAGCACAATAGGTGACTATAGTTAACAATAATATATTGCATATTTCCAAATAACTAAAAGAGTGGAATTGGACTATTCCTAACACAAATAAAAAACAAATGGTTGAAATGATGAATATCATACATAATTGCTCTGATTTGATCATTACACATTGTATGCTTGTATCAAAATATCACACGTACCCCATAAATATGTACAACTATGTATCCATAATAACTAAAAATTGAAAAAGAGAAATCTAAGCAAGCTTCTTCAAAAAAAAAGAAAACATATGTTTTACAGTGACAAGGAAACCATCCAAATGTCCATCAACAAATAAAAGAATAAATAAAATTTAGTAATATCTATATAATGGAACATTATTTACTACCATAAGAAAGAATGAACAACTCATGAATACTATAACATAAATAAATGAACACAAAAAATTGTTATATGAGAGAAGCTCAAATACTACATATTATATGTTTTGTTTATATGAAACACCCAGAAAAGGTAAACTTATATAGAAACAGAAAATGGCTTGGTGATTGCTTAGAGCTTAGGGGTAAAACTGGTGATTGGATAGTCATGAGGAAAACAGCTGGGGTCACAGGAGTGTTCTAAAATTATATTATGGTAGTGTTTTCACTACTTTATTATTTACTAGAATTTATTGACTAATACCATTGGTGAATTTTATAGCAGTTAAATTATACCCTAATGAAACAAAAATGAATGGAAGGAGTTCTTTTACATTTTTACCTCTTGTGTCCTCTAGTCCTTTAGTTCTTTGAGACTGAAGCAGCCCTTTTGATCATGTCTTTGAAAGCTTGTATCACTTGCTTATTTCTTAGGGTATAAATGAAGGGATTCATGACGGGGGCAACTGAAGTTGTGAGCAACGACACCATCTTATTCATGGCGACCCCTTCCTTTGCATGTGGTTTAATATAGATGAAAATGCAGCTTCCATATGTGATAGAAACCACAATTATGTGAGAAGAACAAGTGGAAAAAGCCTTTTTCCTTTGCTGGGCAGAAGGGAATCTGAGAATGGTCTTGATGATGTATGTGTAGGACAGAATCACACACACCAAGGTGAAAATGAGCGTCAGCACTGCCAGGACCAAGACAAAGCGTTCTATAAACTGTGTATCTGAGCAGGCAATCTTCAGGATGGGGGCAGCATCACAGCCAAAGTGGTCTATGACATTGGAATCACAAAACTCGAGTTCAAAGCCCATAATATAGGGTGGGAGGACAATGATCAGTGCTAATATGTAACAGCCAATAAGGAACTTGATGCAGACTCTGTTGTTCATGATGGTCATGTAATGCAGGGGCTTGCAGATGGCTACATAGCGGTCAAAGGACATGGCTGTCAGGAGGAAAAACTCAGTTGCACCCAGGACAACAACAAAAAATAATTGAGCGGCACAGGGATTATAGGTCACTGTGTTGTCCCCAGTGGCAAGGGTATATAGGTATCTGGGAATACAGACTGTGGTGAAAGAGACTTCTAGAAAAGAAAAATTCCGGAGAAAAAAGTACATAGGAGTTTTAAGACGGGGATCTATAAATGTGAGGGTGATGATGGTCAGGTTTCCAACGACACTCAGTAGGTAGGTGATGAGCAAAAAGATGAAAAGCAGAATCTGTAGATTTGGGTCATCTGTTAGTCCCACTAGGATATATATAGTTGACAATGTATGATTTCTCATCACTGACCTCTGACTTCTTCATGTTCTGTGGGTAAAACAAGGCATAAATTAGATGTAAGTGGGGATTAAATAAATTATTAGCAGGAACAGAGTAAAAATGCCAGGCAAGCCATTGTTATTTTATTTGATAAAGTGATTGCAGTGCTAGCTGGTGCTACTCTGAGATCCATACAATAGTATGGCCAGAAGAGCTTGTATTAAAAATTCTTATCATTTTTTTTTATCATTATAATAAGTTTATGGTACAGGAAGTCCTAGATCAAACAATCACAAACCTGGAGAACAAAACCCAGAAGGGAATCTCTTCCAGACTAATCAGTCAGGTGAAAAGAAAAACAAAAACACCGTCAGGAACCACATAATGGCAGCAGAAGAGCAGCACTACATTGTGGATTGGGACATATACTCTGGAGCTAGACTGGGATCAAATTGTGATTTATTCAGTATCTGACTTTAGGCAAGTTATTAACCTCTGTGCCTCAATTTCTTCATAAGTAAAGTGTGGAGAATACTTGAAACTTACATAGGGCTGTTAAAGGAATAAAGGAGTTAATAGACTTAAAACATTTAGAAAATGTCTTAATAAGCACATGATAAGGGAGTGCTTACATTATTATAATAAGATGCAAAGTTTTAGAATTAATGATGACAATCCTGGTCATAAATACTACATATCAACTTTTGGTGCAATGTAGATAGAAGATGTGAAGTTTCTAAAACCTCTTTTCTTAGTTTCTGTTATTTTTTTCCCCAACTCCATAGCCAAGTATACTCATTTAAAATAACTATTGCCTTTCTGTTTTCTTCACTTTCAAAACTGCAGGTTTATTGAAGATTGTCATTCCCCTGCCTCAATCCCTTCAATGGCTTCCTTCTGTACTTGGAATAAAACCCAAGCTCCCTACTTTTCCCTGCAAATTCCCACATGATCTGGCCCCTGCATCTCTATCCTCAGATTTTTGCCTCAGTCAGAATGTCCTGGTTACAGTGGCCTTCTTCAGTCCCTCCCATGTCACACCTTTTCTGTAGAATTTTTTAGAACTCACCATAACTATAACTTCCTCAGAGAGGTCCCACTTGGCTGTGCTCTCCAAAACAAGCCTTCTACAAAGTTGGAGTTTCAGTAGCACATTCTGTTTTTCTTATGCTAGTCCATTTCTTTTTGTACTTACCATAACTTCTTTTTAATGCATTGATTTTTGTTTGCTTATTAGATGGCATAGCTCATAAGAACACAAGCCATGTTTATTTCATTCACTTTTATACTTTCATTGTACTGCCTAACAATGTCTTTGGCACTCAGTAGAAGTCACTGAGCACTTTGTATGTGAAAACCAACCTGCTGATTACACTTTATCTGAAGCACATTCATTAGGAAGGCTTGTATCATGCATCCATTTCTATTTATTTACCTCCAATAAGGTTTCTAAACTTACTGAAGCTTTTTGTGACATCAGTAAGGTTAAAAAAATCATTTTTGGATATGAATCCTGTAAACTGACAGTAGGCCTGTTTGGCTGGGTATGAGATGAGAGTAAATCAAGACTTATAATTTTCACAGTATCATAGGTCAATGTGCAGAACTAGTTTGTGGAAATGGGAGGCTAGAAGCTTGAATTCCGTGGAGTTTGTCCCAGTGCTTCATACCCTGGATCCCTAATTTTCCTCTAGGAGGCTGGATGAGGCTGCTGGAAAGTTAGTTCCTGGATAAACAGAGTTCAATTTCCTAGATCATTTTGTAGATGGTGGTGGGGCTTTAGGTTTGTGGCTTTGGAGTCAGCTAGATCAGGGTGCTAAGAATAGTTTTTCTTCCTTCAGTGTCATCATCCATAAAATGCAGTATTATTATCTCCCTCATCGAATTGCACTGAGGATTAAATAAAACTAAATACAAAACTCTCAGTATAGTTTTAGGCACTGTATCCATAAACATTACATGAAGGCTGAGGCTTTTACTTGTATAGGAGTTGTTCCTGCCATGGTGATTGATACCCTTCCTTCCTGGGTTAAGCAAAGTTTGGTTTCCTTTCCACTCTTTCCTTCACAGCAACTGTAGTTTTGCCTGCTTTATTATCTCTCCATGACTTCCAGAAAGTTTTCTACTTATTTGGATATTAAAGTCAAATTGATAAGGACTTCCTGAATCTCACAACTTCCTTGGCAAGTTGATCATTCATTATTAATAGAGCACTTGCTAGTTGTGATACATTGTGTGTTCTTTTCGAAATCTATTTAGTCTTTGCAGTCTGTAGAATAGCATTGTGACAAAATATATTTATTCAACTACTTCTCCTTGAACTCACTTTAAATTCTCTTCTGGGCTGTCTTTGTGCCCTGACCTTTCAAAACATTATGCCAATTGAGAATAACGTTGTTCAACCTGCTGTACTAATTTAGCCAAGTCTTCCACACCCTTCTTGTGTTTCCTTGTCTATCTGTTAACACAAACAACTCAGCCTTGGTGGATACTAGTCCCCTTATATGAAATTATTGTCTATGGATTATGAACAGGTAGATATAATCCTAAATATAGAAAATATTGTCAGCTGTATTTTGTTGAATCCCTGAATTTTTAGGTTCAACATCTGAGAACAGGTGGTTGGAAGTTGTTAGTGGCAGGAAAATGAATGTAAGTTTCTTGAATCCTAATTACATTAGTTTATCATGTAAATGTAGGAAAAAAGTTTAGGAGCATTTTTTTCGATTCTTTTTTTTTCTAGCTCTAATGTGTTTTCTAGCTTATGATGATAACTAGAAACCTATTTCTGTCCCTAAATCAGTATAACTTTCCTAGAAAACTTAATGAGTAATTTACTTAATGACATTAATATAAAATTAAGAACAACCACTAGAGAATGTATGTTATCATTCAAAAATCTTCTCTAAGCTTACTTTCTTGTAAATTTGGAAAGTGGATCAATACCAAGATCTCAAAATCTTGCAATAAGACTGAGCTATCAATTCTAGAGGCATTTTGTTTTTAATAAAAAAAATATATTTCTGATGAGATTCTGTCAGATAACAGATGCATCTGGAGAAGAAATCTAATTTTCTACCTTCATATTAATTTGCAAATATAACTAGGATAACCTTTAGCATTTCTAGAACGTTGTGTCCCAGATACTGCGCTAAACACATTACATGGTTTATCATGACTAATCCTGACAACAACATCCTGAGATATGTGGTATTATAATCCACATCTTATAGATGAGGAGCTGGAGGCCATAAACTTTAGGCAACCCCAAACTTACCCATATACAATCTTCTATCTAGGGTATGCTGAAGCAGGGCCACAAAAACAAGCAGTTTGCCTCCAGAAACTTAGTCTTAAATATTTCAAAATAGCGTATTGCCTTTTTACCAGCCTCCTTAACTCACGTATAAACTTTTCATAACTGGGAAAATGGCAAGGATGTGGGTATCTCCCTGCTCTTGCTTCTTCTCCATTTTGAGTAGAGAAACAATCTTGTATGTGGTGCTACTTCTGCCTGAAGAAAGTGGATCTGTCAGTTAACTATTGGTGACTGAATTAGAGCCAATGGTTCTGCAATAATCTGTAATTAATCACACGGTAGCTACTCCAATGCCTTCTATCTGTACTCACTGTCTCCAGAGCTCCTGATTTCTCTCATTAAATGGAACAGGATTCTCCCTAAAGACTCCAATTAGTTTTTTACAAGAATGGTTTTCACTTGGTTGTCATAAGATATTTCCCACAAATAGCCTTGAGGTGTGTTTCCCTTGAGTCTGAAAAAATAGGGCTTTTTCCCCAGTCCATGGTGGTCTGTGCCTCACCATGGGTTTTCAGATAACATTACAGGGAAATGGAGCTGCCTCTGGCTGTTGTTAACTATTAGCTAGTACCATCCTGGTAATGCAAAGTTCTCTGTCAGTATTTCATTTTACTCCATATTTCAATCTTATCTGAAGTAGAAATTAATAAACTCTTGCATAGTGGGATATACATTGACTAAGGGGGGAAATGTGTTATGAATATATAGCCCGTTAAACAGGGTTATGTCTTCAGCTTGGGGGTTCAAATTGTGTAGTGAACACTGGGGGAGGCACTTTCATTGGATTGAGAAGAGGGTTTTCTCAGAACTATAGAACAAACTATAGAAATGATCCTGAAAGATAGTCTTGCTGTATCCTCTGTGAATCATGTTTCTGTTCTTAACCCTTCTCCCTTCCATGAACATCATTCAAAGATCTTCAAAGTCATGTCATACATCATAGAATAAGGTGGTATTTCAAAGCTGTCTGATTTTTCACCTGGAATATTGATCAACATTATTTAAGAACCAAGTCTGATTCATTTATTAACAATGTCTAGCTGGTGAATTATCTTTCATAACAAACTTAATCATACTTACCTCTCTGATGGCCCTTCATGGCTTCTGGGTGCACATTAACCACAAAGGTCCTCAGAGTGACTCAAACCTGGGCAGGAATGGATGACTTGATGCAAGTAAGTATAGACTATTCTTTTTTTGCACCCCCCCACAATAGTACTCACAAAAATTCTGAGTGAAAATTCTCCTCAGCGACCAATGTCCATTAATTTTCAGTCGCTTTTTCTTTTAAGAAAAGTAAGAGAAACAAATTCCAAATATATTGCTCCATTCTGTTAGTAGGAAAAAAGTTAATGCTAGTGGGAAAAAAGTTATAAACTGGAAAGTCAGTAGAAACTGATAAGAACTCTCTAGAGTTTGGGAAATTGATATTCTAGCTTTTCTGAATAGGGAAGCTGGCCTCCCCTAAATTTTACCTTTACAAGAACAGCAACGGTTATATCCATTTAGCTTGCAACAGGTGTGGAGGGATCAACTGGCTGAACAAACAAAAGTTTCCTTTGGGAGCCCAAGTTTAAAAGTCACTAATTAATCTACAGTGTAACAAACTGGAATGAACTCTTTCAAATAAAATCTTTAAACATATGTCAGTGGGGAGAATGTCTTTGGAGACGGGAAGATGCAACAATAGGTCATGAGCAAAACAATAAGTCAGATGACAGGTCTGGAGGCTTCATTATCTCCACATTGAATAGGAACATTTCAGCTGAACTCAAGGGAAAAATGTTCAGAATTCCCTGAGGGAAGGCAGATTTGGATGAAGCCCTGTCACCCCAAGTCACAGCAGAAATAGCTCCCTCTTGCTCTCTCCTCTAACACCTTTCTCTCCTGCTACCATCCTTCACATAAGGCATCACAAATAATGAGATGAATTTTTGCTTAGTTTTCACATGTTTGGCCTAAGCATCAATGTCAGTCACTAACCAACTCTAACAAAAATTAATGTAAATAGTTCAGTATAATAATTTTATGCGTATATATGTTTTTCATTCATTCAATCAGTAAAATTTTGTAGAATATTTTCTTCATTCAATAAAATATTATATATTTGATTGGGGTAGGATAAAGGTGGGAGTAGCTAATGTTACATAAAACATAGTTAATGTTCTGGCTAAGTAAATAACAAGCTCATCTTTGGCATAGTACTGTGCCAAGTATTCTATGAATGTTGTCTCATATAATCTTTGCAATAACCATATGATAGGGGGTTGTATGACTATACCCATCTTACAGATGAAAAATCAAGTTAAAATCGAGAGATTATATATGGTTTGCTAGTATTGTGTTGATGACTTTTGCATCTATGTTCATCATGAATGTTAGCTTATAATTTTCTTTTTTTTAATGTAGTATCTTTGTTTGGCATTAGGATTAGGGTAATGCTGGTCTTGTAAAATGAATTTGTAAGTCTTTCTTTCTTTGAAACTTTTTGGAAGCGTCTGAGAAGGATTCGGATAAGTTCTTTAATGTTTGGTAGAATTCATTAGTTGAAGCCATCTGGTCCTGTATGTTTATTTGATGAGAGACTTTTTATTTCTGAATTAAATATTGTCTTTAAAGAATCATTTACCATGCGCAAGTGGGATTCATCCCTTGGATGTTAAGATCATTGAACATATGTAAATCAACAAAGGGGATTCACTAATGAAGGACAAAACCTACACAGTCATCTCAATAGATGCAGACAAAGCATTTGACAGAATTCAATATCCTTTCATGGTAAAAACTGTCCAAAAGTTAGGTATAAAGAAATGCATTTCAACACAATATAATCTATATACAACAAACTCACAGCTAGCATGCTCCACATTGAATAGCTGACAATTTTTTCCTTTAAGATCAGGAACAAAACAATGACATTCCCTCTCACTGCTCCACTCTTTATAGTACTTAATGTTCTACCTAGAACAATTAGGCCAGAAAGACACAAAGTTATCCAAATAGGAAATTGTCTCTTTTTGGAGAAGACATGATCTCATACAGAGAAAACTATAAAGATTCCACCAAAAAAAAAAACTTAGAACTGGGGCAGTACCTGTGGCTCAAAGGAGTGAGGCACTGGCCCCATATGCTGGAGGTGGTGGGTTCAAACCCAGCCCTGGCCAAAAACTGCAAAAAACAAACAAACAAAAAACTTAGAACCAATAAATTCAGTAAAATTGCGGAACACAAAATCAACATGAAAAAATCAGTAGCATTTCTATACACTTACAATGAACTACCAAAAAATAAGAAAAAAATTACTTTTATAATAGTGTTAAAAGTATACAATTTGTAGGAGAAAATTTAGCCAAGGAGGTAAAAGGCTTGTATAGAGAAAATAATAAAACATTGATGAAAAAAGATGAAGATGGGTAATATAAATGAAAAAATATTCCATAGTCATGGATTAGAAGAATTAATATTGTTAAAATGTTCACACTACTCAAAGTGATCGAGTAGTGTGGACATTTTAACAATATTAATTTGGGTGAATGTGAATGGTGGGATCCCACATATGGTACTTGTCTGATTTATTAAGTATAGAGTATAAATGTCTTAACACAACACTTAAGTAAATGAGATGAGGTTTATATTAACCAGTGTGATGTAAATGCTCCTAATTCTATAGGAATAGAATAGGAATTATTCTATAGGAATCTATTCTGTCCGATTATTCAAGACTTCTTTTGACTTCTTTTATGATATTCTGTGTACCCTTCTACACTATGGGCATTGAGTCTAAAGCCAACAGTGAAGGATTGGTACCACATAGAGACATTTTTAGAGAAATGAAAAAGAAAAATAGGCACAAATTACAAATTTGCTCTCTACAAATTTACATTAAGTGTGCCTGTCTTTCCCGTTGCCTTTTCTATGTTCTCCCACCTTATTTGCCTCTACCACCCCTGAGACAGCACGACCAACCCCTCCTCTGCCCCTTCCTCCTCATCCCACTCAGCATGAAGGTGATGAGGATGAAGAATATAATGAATTCACTTTTACTTACTTAATAATAAATACATTTTCTTTTCTTTATGAATTTTGTTTTTCTCCTGCTTTTCCTCTTTTGTTTTAAATTTCAGGTTAATGTGAGGATACAAACAACCAAATCACAGTATTTGAATTCATGAGGTAGAGTCCCTCTTGTAGCTATGTTCTGCACCCAAAAAGGTGTGCCATCTACCCCTACATCATGTCCATTCAGTGCAAGCACCCCAACCCCCCTCTTCCCCTTGCTCATTTCTCCTTCCCTCAACTTGAATTGAATTGAGTTTTCTCTTATATGGGTGTGAGTTAGATCCTCTACTGGCTTCATATTAGTATTGAGTACATAGGATATTTGCTTTTCCATTCTTGTGATACTTTATGAAGAAGAATGTGTTTCAATTCCATCCAGGTTAATACAAAAGATGTGAAGTCACTATCTCTTTTGTGGCTGAATAGTGATATTCACTATTAGTAATATGCATATATTACAGTTTGTTAATCCATTCCTGAATTGATGGGCATTGTTGTTTCCACATCTTGGCAATTGTCAATTGAGCTGCAATAAACAATCTAGTGCAAATGTCCTTATGATAAAATGATTCTTTTTCTTCTGAGTAGATGTCTAGTAGTGGGATTGCAGAGCCAAATGGGAGGTCTAATTTGAGTTCTTTGAGGATTGTCCATACTAATATCCAAAGAGGCTGTATTAGTTTGCAATCCCACCAATGATGTAAAAGTGTTCCTTTCTCTCCACATCTGCGTGAGTATCTGAAACTTTGGGATTTTGTGATGTGGGCTAATGTCACTGGGGTTAGGTGATATCTCTGGGTGGTTTTGACTTGCATTTCTCTGATGATATAGGGACAATGAGCACTTTTTCATATGTTTGTTAGCCATTCATCTGTCTTCCTCAGAGAAGGTTATGTTTATTTATGTCTTTTGTGTAGTGATAGATGGGGTTGTGACCTCTTTTTTTGTTGATTAATTTGAATTCTGTATAGATCCTAGTTATCAAACCTTTGTCAGATTTATAATATGCAAATATGTTTTCCATTTCTGAAGGTTATCTATTTTCTGATTGTTGTGTCTTTAGTTGTGCTGAAGCTTTTCAGTTTAATTAAGTCCTATTTATTATTTTTGTTGTTGCAATTGCCATGGAAATCTTCTTCATAAAATCTTTCTGCTGGCTGACATCTTTGAGTTCTTCCCACACTTTCTTCTAGGATTTTAATTGTTTCCTGCCTTAGATTTAAATCTTTTATCCATCTTGAATTAATTTTTATAATGAAAGGTGTGGGTCAGGTTTTAGGCTTTACATGTGGTTATCCAGTTCTCCTAGCACCATTTATTGAATAGGGATTGTTTTTCCCAGTGTATGTTTTTATTGGGTTTATCAAAGATCAGATGGCTATAAGAGACTGGTTTCATCTCTTGGTTTTCTATTTGGTTCCAAATATCTGTGTCTCTATTTTTGTGCCAATACCATGTTGTTTTGATCACAGTGCACTTGTAATAAATTGAAGTTACTTTGAAATATACATAATATTTCAACATTTGATATTCTAATCTCAAACATTAGAACTTTTTCCTTCTATCTTACTATATATTTGTAAATATAACCACCCTCTCTTCATCCACCCCTCCCTCACCACTTTTCCCCATCTCTGGTATCTATTAATCTATTCTCTATGTCCATGAGCTCAAGATTTTTAGCTCCCTCACATGAGTGAGAAATGTAATGCCTGGCTTATTTCATGTCACATAGTGACCTTCAGTTCTATCCATATTGCCTCCAATGACAAGATTTTATTATATTTTGTGGTTGAATAGTAATCCATTGTGTGTATATATATCACATGTTCTTTATCCACTCTTCTGTTGATAGATGCCAAGACTGATTCCATATCTTTACTATTGTGAGTAGTACTGTGACAACCATAAGAGCAAAGGTGATGTTTTGGTGGATGTTTTTGCTCCTAGTGAATGTTTTTTCCTTTGGAAAAATAAGTAGGGGGATTGCTGGATTACAGGTAGTTCTATTTTTATTTTTTTTTCAGAAATCTCCATACTGTTTTCCATTGTGTTGTACTAATTCATATTCCCACAGTATATAAGAGTTCCCTTTTCTGTGCATCCTCACTAGCATCTGTTATTTTTTATCTTTCTAACAATAGCCACTCTAATTGAATATTTTTGAAATATTAAAGAAGCTTATATCCATATTGTGACCATGACTTTGTATAACAATTATAAATATGATTAAAATATAAAATGTTTGAGCAACTAGATGATATTTAATAAACATAGACAGTAGTTATTTTTGTACTCTGAAAGCCGGAAACTTTATTTTCATAATTATAGAACATGAAAAAAAATTAAGAGACGCTGTTTTTTAACATTTAATAGAAACAATTTCAGTAATTTTGTCCAAGTTATCTGCATTACTATTACCTGATTATTTAATTCTCTCTTCTCTGGGCCCATACAACTTTTCACACTTTGCCTAGATTTTATCTTCAGTAGTCAGGGTATGCTAAGCAATCAAATGAACATTAGAATGTCCTTCTAAATTATGAATTTTTTTTTTTTTAGAGACAAAGTCTCACTTTTTTGCCCTTGGCAGTATCCTGGTGTCACAGCTCACAGCAAGCTGCAACTCCTGGGCTTAGCTCACCACAATGTCTAGCTATTTTTTCTTTGTTGCAGTTTGGCTGGGGCCAGGTTCGAACCTGCCACCCTCCATATATGGGGCCGGTGCCCTAACCACTGAGTCACAGGTGCCACCCAGCAATGCAATTTTTATTTATTTACATTTCTTTTTAGTAACATCAGAGATTTTTGAGAATCTAATTTCTGGAGTTTACAATAACTGAATAAACCTTTCTGAATAAAATCAAATTATAAGAAGAAGAAATAAATTGTTTGATTTTGCCTTTTGTATTGTAAGAAAAAAAGTATTGCTGATGAAAGATTAGCTTGGTGAATCTACAGAATAAAAAACCCCATAAATTTGTCTAGTTCGTGTATGTTGTTTCTACATTATTCAGATTTAAATTTAATTTAACTTAGCCTCAAAAAATCAATAATTTCTTATTTTGTGAGAAATGCAATTCGTTTTACTGCATCTTTGAAGGCGTCTTTCACTTGCTTGTTTCGAAGGGTGTAAATGAATGGGTTAAGCAGTGGGGCAACTGAAGTAGTGAGTAGAGACACCACCTTATTGATGGCCACTCCTTCCTTTGCTGAAGGTTTGATGTAGATGGAGATGCAGCTGCCATAGGTGATGGAAACCACAATCATATGAGAAGAGCAGGTAGAGAAGGCCTTTTTCCTTTGTTGGGCAGAAGGGAATTTTAAAATGGTCTTAATGATGTATGTATAGGAGAGTACAACACATACTAGGGTAATAATGAGTGTCACTATGGCAAAACTCAAGATAATTCTGTCTATAAATTTTGTATCTGAGCAGGTTATCTGTATAATGGGAGATGTATCACAGCCAAAATGATCAATCTCATTCGAATCACAGAATTCCAGCTGGAGACCCACACTGAGAGGTGGGAGGATGATTAACAGGCCAGCAAGCCAACAGCAGAGAATGAGTATGGTGCAGACTCTGTTGTTCATGATGGTTGTGTAATGCAGGGGCTTACAAATGGCCACATAGCGGTCATAGGACATGGCAGCAAGAAGAAAAAATTCTGTTGCTGCAAAGAGGACAACGAAAAATATTTGGGTGGCACAAGCATTATAGGTAACAGTTTTATCTCCAGTTGTCATAGTGTATAGGAATCTAGGAATACAGACAGTGGTGAATGAGACTTCTAAGAAAGAGAAATTTCGGAGAAAAAAATACATGGGAGTTTTAAGACGGGAATCCCAAAGCGTGAGGGTGATAATGGTGAGGTTCCCAGCCACACTTAACATGTAGGTGAGAAACAAAAATATGAAAAGCACCACTTGTAGTTTTGGGTCATCTGTCAATCCCAGCAGGATGAATGTTGTTATTGTTGTACGATTTCTCATCACTGCCTGTGCCAAGCCAAGAGCAATTGTTCCTGAAGAGAGAAGTGTGATGAGAAGCTGGCATCAGAACCTGAATGAAAACATCCTAGCCGGTCAGCCCACACGCACTTTCACACCTACAGTGCATCTCACAAGGGTACATGTGAAATTTACTAGGTATAGAATATAAATGTCTTAACACAATAAGTAAGAAAATGCCGTGAGGGATATGTTGACCAGTTTGATGAAAGCATTTCAGATTGTGTCTAAAACTAGCACATTGTACCCCATGATTGCATTAATGTACACAGCTATGATTCAATAAAAAAAAAAAAGAGAAAAAAACTTCTTTTACTTGATAATCAATTTAGTAACAGAGCTGTACCCTTGGCACCACATTAGGAGGCTTCTATAGGATATATCTTATGCAGATCTTATTTTTATAATTCTCTGATTGGAAAGCATATTTATGAAGGTCTCAAATAAAAACAAAACAGAACATAAGTCATAAGTCTAGTCTATAGTTTCTTCACAATATTGCCTTAGGTGCAGATATTATTCTTCTGGAAGAAATCATGACAGTTTTGAATTGTTTTTCTCCCAGTATTATCTTTCTTTCTTTTTCCCTGTCATACTGAAATGCTCCATTTTCCATCCTAGAAAGACCTGTTAATTAGTATTTTATGCTGATCATTTCATGTTGTTAAAATGAATTTTAACAGCCACACATTCATTTAAATGTTTCAGTTCTGCTCTTTGCACTTCAAATGATCTCTAAATAAGGAGATGAAAAGTTTAAAATATAAAAGTGCATCTTTGTTTTGTTGTTCCTAAATTTAGGTGAATGAAAGTACAGTAGAATAACCTCCGGAACTGACCACCTCCTTACATCGAGCTCCTCCTTAAGTTGACCCAGTTTTCATAGACTGGACGTGCACTGCCCGGACATAACAGTACACTAGGCCCATCTAGTTCCTTATGTCGACCACCTCTGTATGTTGACCAAATTGTTACAGTCCCTTAAGTGGCCAACTTATAGAATTTCTACTGTGTTTCCAAGTCAGTTTTAGAACTGCTTAGGAGAGGGGTCTCGAACCCTTTCAAGGGGTATAAAGAAAAATTTTCTAGAATGTGAACATAAACCTGACTTAGTCATTTTGACGTTCTGGGTCATGGAAAGAGCCCAGGGGAGAATCTGTGATATCTTCTTTCTTTGCCAGCCTGACTCAGCCCGTGCTCTTTGCACTCAATCTTGAGTGTCTGCCAGGCATGTCTTGACGACCTCTTCTTCGAACAATTTCTGTTGCTTCCTTACTCATATCATGTCTCCCCAACAATTTACCAGTTATCTGACCCTGCTGCTCATTTCTCTGAGTTTTTGATTTATCTACTCATACAAGTAATATCCAGCAATAAGCAGATGTGCACCAACTAGTCTTTGTAAACAAATTATAAAATACCTTACCTTTCTCTTTGGCACTTATCCTTGTCCATTTCAGCACCTGGCTGCAGTTTTAAGCCTTCCTGTGTTCAAATTTATCTTTATTCAGGAATTCTATTATCTGTGGCTCAGCAAATTCATTCCCTTTTTCTTCTTGTATAAACTTACCCTCATTGACTTTACACCTTTTGTATTAACCTGATGGAGTTGGAGAACATTCTTTTTAGTAAAGTATCACAATGGAAAAGCAAGTATCTGATGTATTCAATACTAATATGAAGCCAGTAGATGATATAATACATGCCCACGGAAGAAAAATCTCAATTTAATTAAAGTTGGAGGGAGGGTGGAGATAGGAGGAGGGAGGGGGATTGGTGTGTTCTCATCTAAAGGGCACAATGTAAGGGTGTATGGCACACCTACTGGGTGTGGGGTACAACTACAACAGGGACCTTACCTAGTAAATATACACATCGTAACTTACTTGTTTGTATCCTCATATTAATCTGAAATAATAAAAAGTCAAACTTACCTTCATTGAGATTCATATTTCAAGTAGCTGCTCTTAGATATCCATCCTGTAAAGGAAAACGTGATTAATTCAGGGATACCAGCAGTTCACGATAACTTAATACATGGATCTGTAATATGTGTTTTATTTTACTAGTAGGGATGAATTATTAAATGAGCAATTTTAGGAATAACTAAAGGTTTTATCAGAATTCCTTATAAACTTTTTTTTTTGTTGTTGAGACAAAGTCTCACTTTATCACCCTTGGTAGAGTGCCGTGGTGTCACACTGCTCACAGCAACCTCCATCTCCTGGGCTTAGGCGAGTCTCTTGCCTCAGTCTCCCGAGTAGCTGCCACTACAGGCACCTGCCACAATGCCTGGCTTTTTTTTTTTGTTGCAGTTTGGGGCAAGGTTTGAACCTACCACCCCTGGTATATGGGCCTGGTGCCCTGCCCACTGAGCCATAGGTGCCACCCACCTTACAAACTTTTACATGAGAGGAAACACTAATTTCCTACATGTTAAACAATTGCCCCAGTTGTACGTGCCTATTCCCAAAAAACATTATTTTTCTATTCTTTCTTACTACTCAGGTAAACAATCACTAATTGTTCATCCAAATAAATATTTTATGAATATGTATTATTTACAAAGCATAATATCAGAGACTGGAGATCCAACTATAAACAAGTTGCTCCCCAAAGGGGCTTCTTGTAGCAGATGGTGTTTCATTTCAGTGCGTTCTTAGTGATGTGGTAAGACAAATAACAGTGAAAGTGCAACTTTGGATTTGGGGAAATAACTCCTGGTTCTTTGACAATTGTTCTTAAGTATAGTGGTAGGTGTTGATATTTTCCTGTTTACTCAGTTTCCTCAGGCTCTTCTCTCTCTACTAAGGTTGGCAGTGTCAGCTGTTACCAAAGGCAGAGTTAACAAGGCACATTGCTCAGGGTCAGAGACCTACTTTTGAACTGAGAAAGCTGAACGCCCATTCTTACTAAGAGAACCAATTCGCTGGTGAGATGGTATCTTGCTGTGTACCTGCAAAGGGAAGGCTTTGATTGGTCAGAGGGGTAGGCTGCCATTCTTTTCGGACCTACTGATTTTCTTCCCTCTCCTTGTCTCTTTCTTTCCTTGTAGAGAACTTTACATCTTTATACCCTCCTTTTTATCCTTCCAGTCCTCCCTCTCCCAGGACACTCCTTGCTTTTAAACTCATTCCTTCCTTCTCTTATCATATCTCTTATTCTTCTAAATTGTTAAGAATGAGTGGTGTGAACCCAATGATATTAGCATTTGAATGCTTATTGTTTTAGTGTTTAAAGTGCTTAAAAATGTATTACCCTTCAGGGACTTTGCATTTTAATTTATGAAGATTGCTAAATGAACATTAACAGCACAGTTAAGCTTGCAGTGTCGGATCCTTTGGATGTAAGATTACTTCCTTTGAGGTTTATCTACCAACAATCATACCAATGCTCAATGTTATATTAGAAAAATTTTCCTCAAAAAAAAAAAAAAAGAAATTAAAAGGAAAGAAA
The DNA here is from genome assembly GCF_000181295.1 of Otolemur garnettii. Lineage (NCBI taxonomy): Eukaryota > Metazoa > Chordata > Mammalia > Primates > Galagidae > Otolemur > Otolemur garnettii. The sequence continues at coordinate 9,877,142 of NW_003852438.1, read as the reverse complement.
ATTTTCCTGAGAATCTGAGAGTTATTTGTTTTTTCAGTTCCAAGTGATTAAAGTTTGAAATGATTTTATTAAATAAATAAACTTTGCTATTTTCTTCACCATAAATAGTGTTTTCAATAAACCATTAACAGGCAGTCCTTGATAAACTATGCAAGACTGCCTAATTTCACTGTGACTTTGGTAGCTAAAAGACTCAGTTTTCCCTTCATAGATTCTGTACTTAGTGAATTTTAAAACATATTTGAGATATTTATATTTGCAACAAACCTCATTCAGTCATTGTTTGGGACTGAAGCTGCCTGTGAACCAGATAGTTGAGGTTCGAGAAGAGTCTGAATACTGTGCCTCCCCCCAAAGTGGCAAAATGGACTTAAATAACTAGTGAATAATAAGTGAGGTTTCCTATAAGGACGCTTCTTTCTTTTTTTCCTTTTTTTTTGAGACATAGTCTCACTCTGTCACTGTGGGTTGAGTGCTATGGTATCATAGCTGACAGTAACCACAAACTCCTGGATTCAAGTGATTTTTTTGCCTCAGCCTCCAGAGTAGTTGGCACTTGCCACCATGCCCAGTTTTTCTATTTTCAATAGAGATGGGATCTCACTCTTGCTTAGACTGGTCTTGAACTCCTGAGCCCAAGCAATCCACCTACTTCAGCCTCCCAGAGTGCCAGGATTACAGATGTGAGCCACTGTGCCTGTCCTCCTGTAAGGGCATTTCTAAGACTGATGTTATTTGTCTTATATGACAATTTTTGATAATTTTGGGTGGAGGCATCTTTTCCACATCCTTTTATATTTTTGTCTATTAAATAGTAACAGCCTCCTCAAGGGATGATCATGGCCAGCCCTTTCTTTCAAAGGATAACTCTAATTTTATATTCCTTCAGAAAAACAATGCTTCAGAAATGATTGCTGGCCCCCTTTCTGTAGTATCAGTTGTAATGGACTGAATTCCAGATTTTATAATTCACTTCTGCCTACCTTTAAAGACTATGGAAAAACATGTCATAACAGTGAGATACTTACTTTTTGGACAGTTCATTAGAAGGTTCTTGAGGGAGTCAAAATTTGAGGAGTGTTAAGACAATGAGGAGGTTTTGTGTACGCCTGGTTCCTTTCCTGCATTCCACCTATCTCAACAGCCAACCTCACCCTCTATACAGAGGATTGTTCACTCACACCCCCACCCAGACATCCCCCTCCCACAGGCAAGTTTGACAATGGACAATTTTCTTTTAGGTTATAATTCTTACTGATGTAATGACACCAGTCTCAATCTCCTCTTTCCTTGCCAAATAAAATGGCATCTGGTACTAGATTTACCAGTTACTCTGTCTGTTCAGAGTAAGAAAAGAATGGTATAGAGAAAAACGAACATTTCTTTCTAGTTTTGTCAGGGGAATATATCTGATTGTTTGGACAGGGAAGCAGGCTTCCCTGCAATTTCTAGAATACCGACATTTCTTTTATATGTTTAGTCTGTTACCAGTGCATAGGGAACATTGGTGTGAACAACAAAATAGTCCTCAGTGACCCAGTTTCAAAGGTTACTAATGAATTGGTGGCAGTCTAATCAGCAGTGTAAAAACACATGTCACAATGGGAGCAATGTCCTCAGAGACATTAAGGGTGGTCTGATGTCATCTAAGTGCTGTTTTGATGTCTTGGGTGAATCTTTTATCTTTGTCCTAGACTTACATACTATGCCTGGTGCTTTAACTAGCCCCTTGTCTTACTATTGAAGGGGGTTACCAATATTTGAATTTTAAACCTGATGTTCTCCTGGTGGTACCTGGTCTGTAGTTTCATCATTTCTGTTCCTTGTTTACATCTTTTCAGATAGGCCATGAGACTACTTTGTGTATTAGAAGTAATGATGAGTTTTTCATCCTAAGCACTGAAAAGAGTTTCTTGGTCTGTGCTTCATGTTCTGGTGTGACTTTACTACCCAGTGAACTTGCATAAAGCTTTTTCTTTAACTATCCATCATCATTTCTGGACATGTTTGTTCTTGCTGCTCATGTTGATCCTGGTGTTGAGTGATGGTACAATTGCCCTGAAATGTGTTCTTGCTGCCCCACTGAAGCAGGTGTCTCTGCTGTCCTGGTCACTCTGCCACTCTTATACTCAGTCCACATGGCATTCTTCTGTTGAGACTTCTCACACTGATCAGCCACATCCCATCATTCCTCTCTGACATTCCACTGTTGGTAAAGAGTGAACATTGTCCCTGGCAGAGGGGCTGAGCTTAAAAAAAAGGTGATATCACTGGATTTAGAGTACAGTAGAACCTCAATAGTTGACCACCTCCTTTGATGGACCTAATTTTCAGAGACCAGACATGTACCACATGTACCTATCAGTACAGTAGTCCTAGATTCTTATGTTGAAACTTCTTTATATTGACCAGTTGGTTATAGTCCCTTCGGTGGTCAACTTACAGAAGTTCTACTGGAATTTCTTTTTTTTTTATTCAATGGTAACTATGTACATTAATGCACTTCTGGGGTACAGTGTGGGGTTTTCACATGCAATCCGAAATACTTCCATCAAACTGGTCAACACAGCCCTCATGTCATTTTC
>NW_003852438.1:9859433-9862421 GCF_000181295.1 Otolemur garnettii | reverse complement strand
TAAGCAGTTCTGGGGCCCGCTTTGTACCTGTATTTTATGTTCTTAAATGATCTTCCTTGGATTTATAGCTTGCCGAACTTCTTTCTGGGCTCAGCTCCCCGTCTTTGAATTCATAGATTCTGATTCCAACCAGTTTTTCTTCCTTTGTTCAGGAGCCTCTCACCAGGGTTGCTACCAGTCGGCCATCTTCCCAGAATCCCCCTAATTTTTCTATATTTTTTCAGATAACAGGGAGATCTTGCTATGTTGTGCCTGCTGGTCTCAAACTCCTCATCTTAAGAAATCTTCCTGCTTCAGCTTCCCAAATTGCTGGGATTATAGGTGTGAGCCACCAAGCCTAGATTAGAGTAAAATATATTTATTATTGGGGATTCATTGAGGGTATAAGAAACCAGCTTACACTGATTGCATTTGTTAGGTATAGTCCCTCTTATAATTGTGTCTTGCCCCTAAAAGGTGTGTTATATACCTAGATCCTCCTTCCCCTCCCTTCTTCCCTCTCTTTGCTCTTCCCTTCTCCCATTCCCTTCCCTCCTTCCCTCTCTCTGCTCTTCCTTTCCCCCACCTTCTCTCTCTCTCTGCTCTCCCCTTCCCCCACCCCTCACTGTGTACTAGGTCATTAATTGTTCTTATATCAAAATTGAGTACATAGGATTCATGCTTCTCTGTTCGTGTGATGCTTTACTAAGAATAATATGTTGCACATCCATCCAGGTTAATACAAAGGGTGTAAAGTCTCCATCTTTTTTAATGGTTGAATAGTATTCCATGGTATACATATACCACAGCTTGTTAATCCATTGCTGGGTTGGTGGGCATTTAGATTGTTTCCACATTTTGCTGATTGTAAATTGAGCTGTGATAAACAGTCTAGTGCAAGTGTGCTTATGATAAAAGGATTTTTTCCCTTCTGGGTAGATGCTCAGTAATGGAATTGAAGGATCAAATGGGAGGTGTAGTGAGTTCTTCACTTAAAGAACTCATTACACCTTCCAAAAAGGTTGTATTAGTTTGCAGTCCCGCCAGCAGTGTAAAAGTGTTACTTTTTCTCCACATCAACGCCAGCATCTGGAGTTTTAAGATTTGTGATGTGGACCATTCTCGCTGGGGTTAGATGGTATCTCAGGGTGATTTTGATTTGCATTTCTATAACAATGAGCATTTTTCCATATGTTTGTTAGCCATTCATCTGTCTTCTTTACAGAAGATTCTATTTATGTCTCTTGTCCATTGATATATGGGATTGTTGGCTTTTTTCATGTTGATTAATTTGAGTTCTCTGTAGATCCTAGTTATCAAGCTTTTGTCTGATTCAAAATATGCAAATGTCCTTTCCCAATGTGTAGGTTGTCTATTTGCTTTGGTAGTTATCTCCTTAGCTGTACAAAAGCTTTTCAGTTTAATTAAGTCCCATTTGGTTATTTTTGTTGTTGTAATTGCCACAGAAGTCTTCCTCATAAAGTTGTTCCCCAGGCTGATAGCTTCCAGTGTTTTCCCCACACCTTCTTTGGGGATTTTTATTGTTTTGTGCCTTAGATTTAGGTCTTTTATTATTATTGAATCAGTTTTTGTGAGTGGAGAAAAGTGAGGGTCCAGTTTTAGTCTTTAACATGTGGATATCAAATTCTTCCACCACCATTTATTGAGTAGGGATTCTTTCCCCCAGTGCATGTTCTTATTTGGTTTATTAAAGATTAGGTAGCTGTAAGATATTAGTTTCATTTCCTGGTTTTCTACTCAGTTCCAGATGTCTATGTCTCTATTTTTGTGCCAATACCATGCTGTTTTAATCACTATGGCCTTGTACTACAGCCTAAAGTCTGATAGGCTGATGCCCTAGTTTTGCTTTTATTACTAAGAATTGCCTTGGCTATATGGGTTTTTTTCTGGTTCCACATAAAACAAAGAATTATTTTTTCTAAGTCTTGAAAGTATGATATCGGTATTTTAATAGGGATGGCATTGAATCCGTAGATTGCTTTGGGAAGTATAGACATTTTGACAATGTTGATTTTTCCCAGCCATGAGCATGGTATGTTCTTCCATTGTTGGTATCTGCTACTATTTCCTTTCTTAGGGGTTCATAGTTTTCTTTATAGAGGTTTTTCACCTCTTTTGTGAGGTATATTCCTAGGTATTTCATTTTCTATTCTTTTTTTTTAATTGACAAAAACTTTTTATTGAAGTTCAAATAGAAAAACTTTGTACCATTGCAAGCAATCAAGATTTTAGCCAACCCTCTTTGTTCACAGTGTCCTATGGTGTAGGCTGTTCTTTAGTGAACCTTCTCCCTGGGAATCCTTCTTTCTTCTAATACCTTCTTTAGGTTCACTGCTGGTGCTTCAATAACTTGACTACCTTATTTCTTCTCAGTGTAAACTTTTTAGTTTCTCTTTTTCAAGTTAGCACCAGTGGAAACCAGATGAAAGGCAGCTTCTGACTTTGCACTGATAGTTGGTCAAGATAAACTGACAAACACAAAGGTTACAGAGATGATATTGTACAAACTATGCTCAGGTCAGTAACCAGAAACCCAGTAACAGGGATTAAGGGGAAAATCAGCACAGATAATCTTCAGCTTCCGAAGTTTGCAGGGAAAATCCCAGTGGTAGCCTAACAATTTCCTTTGCTCTACATAAAAGAACTTTGTTCTGCTTTATATATATTTTTTTATTAAGTCATTTGTACATAGAACATGAATACATTTATGCCATTATGGGATTCAATTTTGTGTTGATTATTTATACAAATTGGAGTGCTCACATCCTACCAATCAACACAGCCCTCACCTCATTTATCCAATTACAGCATTAAGACATTTGTGTTCTTGTTGGCATGGATGTGGAGAAAAGGGAACACTTCTACACTGCTAGTGGGAATGCAAATTAATTCATTCCTTTTGGAAAGACATCTGGAGAACACTGAGAGAACTAAAAATAGACCTGCCATTTGATCCTGCAATTCCTTTATTAGGTATATATCCAGAAG
>NW_003852438.1:9855021-9858978 GCF_000181295.1 Otolemur garnettii | reverse complement strand
ACCAGTTTGATGAGAGTATTTCAAAATGTATATGAAAACAGCACACTGTACCCCATGATTGCATTAATGTACACAGTTATACTATAAGAAATAATAATAAAAAAGACATTTGTGTTCTACAAGTGTTTCCCTGCACTCTCTTAGAATTTTTATAGTTTCAAGTCTTAAGTTTAAGTCCTTTAACCAGTGAGAGTTAATTTTTGTTAGAGGAGAAAGGTGTGGGCCTAGTTTCAGTCTTCTACAGTTTGCTAGCCAGTTCACCGAGCATCGTTTGTTGAATAGGGAATCTTTCCTCCAATTTATATATATATAAATTAAGTCATTTGTACATAGATCATAAATACATTTATGCCATTATGGGATTCAATGCGTTGATTAATTGTACAAATTAGAGTGCTTACATCCTACTAATCAACATAGCCTTCACCTCATTTACCCAATTACAGAGACATTTGTGTTCTACACCTGATAGATCCAACTTGTACTTGCAATATGTTCAGTAGGTGTGGTCCCCCTACTAACCCTCCCTTTATTGATCCACTTCCCTCCCTTCCACTCTCTCTCCCCTTCTCACCTTCATCGTAGGCTATAGTTGTATTTCATTTTTCATATGCAAGTGTGACGGATTGTAAATTGTTTTCATTGTAGTACTGAGTACGTGGGATATTTTTTTTTCATTCCTGAGATACTTTACTAAGAAGAATGTTTTCCAGCTCCATCCATGTAAGCACAAAAGAGATAAAGTCTTCATTTTTTTGGTAATGCTGCGTAGTATTCCATGGTATACATATACTACAATTTATTAATCCATTCATGGGTTGATGGGCACTTGGGCTTCTTCCATGACTTGGCAATTATTAATTGAGCTGCAATGAACACTCTGGTGCAAATATCTTTATTGCCAAATGATTTTTGGTCCTTTGGATATACACTTAGAAGAGGAATTGCAGGATCAAAGGGCAGGTCTACATTTAGATCCCTGAGTGTTCTCCAAACTTCCTTCCAAAAGGGATGTACTAGGTTGCATTCCCACCAGCAGTGCAGAAGTGTTCCCTTTTCTTTACATCCATGCCAACATCTGTAGTTTTGGGATTTTATGGTGTGGGCTACTCTTACTGGAGTTAGATGGTATCTGCTACTCTTACTGGAATTAGATGGTATCTCAGAGTAGTTTTGGTTTGCATTTCTCTGATGATTAATGATGATGAGCATTTTTTCATGTGTCTGTAGATCATGCACCTATCTTCTTCAGAGAAACTTCTGTTCATGTCTCTTGCACACAATGAAATGGGATCTTTTTTTTTTTTTTTTAGTAATAAGTTTGAGTTCTCTGTGGATTCTGGTTATTAGACCTTTGTCAGAAATATAACTTGCAAAAATCCTCTCCCATTCTGAGGGCTGTCTATTTGCTTTACTTAGTGTGTTCTTGGCAGTGCAGAAGCTTTTTAATTTAATGTATTTTTGATGTTGCTTTAATTGCCTGGGGTGTGTTCCTCATAAAGTATTCTCCCAGGCCAATTTTTAAAGCATTTCCCCTGCACCCTCTCTAAGAATTTTTATAGTTTCATGTCTTAAGTCTAAGTCCTTTGACCAGTGAGAGTTAATTTTTGTTAGAGGAGAAAGGTGTGGGTCCAGTTTCAGTTTTCTACAGGTTGCCAGCCAATTCGCCTAGCACCATTTGTTGAATAAGGAAACTTTTCCCCAATTTATATTTTTAATAGGCTTATCAAAGATCAAATGACGATAAGTGTTCACCTCTTGGTCTTCAATTCTGTTCCATACAGCTACCTTTCTTTTGCCAGTACCATGCTGTTTTGATCACTACTGATTTATAGTATAGTCTGAAGTCTGGAAGCGTGATTCCTCCTGATTTGTTTTTATTTCTGAGTAAGGTCTTGGCTATTCGAGGTTTTTTCTGTTTCCATATAAAACGAAGTACTAATTTTTCCAGGTCTTTAAAGTATGACACAGGTGCTTTACTAGGGATTGCATTAAATCTGTAGATTGCTTTAGGTAGTATCGATATTTTAACAATGTTGATTCTTCCCAGCCATGAGCATGGTATATTTTTCCATTTGTTAACATCTTCAGCTATTTCTTTTCTCAGTGTTTCATAGTTCTCTTTATAGAGATCTTTCACATCCTTAGTTAGATCCACTCCCAGATATTCCATCTTCTTTGGCACTATTGTAAAGGGAATAGACTCCTTGATTATTTTTTCCTCTTGACTATTGTTGGTATATATAAAGGATACTGATTTGTGAGTGTTAATTTTGGAACCTGAGATGTTGCTGTATTCCTTGATCACTTCTAGGAGTTTTGTAGTTGATTTCCTGGGGTTTTCCAGATATATAATCATATCATCTGCACAGAGTGACAGTTTGATCTCCTCTGGTCCTACTTGGATCCCCTTGATTACCTTCTCTTGCCTGATTGCAGTGGCTAAGACTTCCATTACAATCTTAAAAAGCAGTGGAGACAATGGGCATCCTTGTCTGGTTCCTGATCTGAGTGGGAATGATTTCAATTTTACTCCATTCAATATGATATTGACTGTGGGTTTGTTGTAGATGGCCTCTATCAGTTTAAGAAATGTTCCTTCTATACCTATTTTCTTAAGTGTTCTGATCAAGAAAGGATGCTGGATATTGTCAAAAGCTTTGTCTGCATCAATTGAGAGAATCATATAGTCTTTGTTTTTCATTTTGTTTATGTGATGTATTATATTTATGGATTTACACATATTGAACCATCTTTGGGACCCTGGGATAAAATCCACCTGGTCATTTGTTTGATGTGTTGTTGGATTCTGTTTGCTAGGATCTTATTAAATATTTTTGCATCAATATTCAGTAGAGATATTGGCCTATAATTTTCTTTTCTTGTTGGATCTTTTCCTGGTTTGGTTATCAGGGTGATATTTGCTTCATAGAATGTGTTGGGAAGTATTCCTTCTTTTTCTATGTTTTGGAAAAGGTTAAATAATATAGGTACTAGTTTCTCTTTAAAGTTTTGGTAGAATTATGATGTGAAGCCATCTGGTTCTGGGCTTTTATTTTTGGGGAGATTTCTTATAGTTGATGCTATTTCAGAAGTTGTTATAGGCTTGTTCAACATTTCCACTTCATGCTGGCTAAGTCCAGGAGGGTGGCATAAGAGTATTGATAAGCCAATAAATCTGATCTATTTCCTTCAGATTTTCATACTTCTGAGAATAGAATTTAATCCTTAATAAGATTTGTTGAATTTCTGAGGAATCTGTTGTTATTTGGCCTTTATCATTTCTGACTGATGAAATTAGGGATTTTAGTCTTCTGCTTCTGGTTAGGTTAGCCAAAGGTTTATCTATTTTATTGACCTTTTCAAAAAACCAGCGTTTTGATTGGTTGATCTGGTGTATGATTCTTTGTTGTTGTTGTATGACTCTTTTGTTTTCAATTTCATTTAGTTTTGCTCTAATTTTAGTTATTTCTTTTCTTATGCTGGGTTTAGGGTTGGAACGTTCTTCCTTTTCTAGATGCTTGAGATGTTCCATTAAGTTGTTGACTTCCTCTTTTTCCGTTCTTTTGAGGAAGGCTTGCAACGCTATAAATTTCCCTCTTTGGATTGCCTTTGCGGTATCCCAGAGGTTCTGATAGTTCATGTCTTCAGTATTGTTTTGTTTTGTTCCAAAAATTTGGTAATTTCCTTCTTAATCTCATCTATGACCCAGCTATCATTCAGCATGAAGTTATTTAGTTTCCATGCTTTTGTATGCATAGTATGCAGATTCCTGTTGTTACTGAGTTCAGCTTTTATTCCATGATGTCCAAGAAAATACAAGGAATGATTTCTATTCTTTTAAACTTGCTGAGGTTAGATTTGTGACCTAATATGTGATCAATTTTATAGTATGTTCCATGGGCTGATGAGAAGAATGTGTATTCAGTTTTATTAGGATGAAATGTTCTATAGATG
>NW_003852438.1:9824350-9854739 GCF_000181295.1 Otolemur garnettii | reverse complement strand
GTGGCTGGCGCCTTAGCCACTTGAGCCACAGGCGCCGAGCCTGCTTAGCTTCTTTTTGGAGGATCTATTCAACACTGCCAAAGGAGTATTAAAATCTCCTACAATTATGGTGCTAGAGGAAATCAAGTCGCTCATTTATGTTAGAGTCTCTCTTCTAAATTGAGGCACATTCTGGTTGGGTGCATAAATGTTCATAATTGAAATCTCATCATGTTGAGTGTTGCTCTTATCAAATAAGAGGTGACCATCCTTATCCTTTCTGACATTGGTTGGTTTAAAGCCTATTGTATCTGTGAATAAAATTGCAACACCTGCTTTTTTCTGATTTCCATTTGCCTGAATTATAGATGACCATCCTTTCACCCTGAGTCTATGTTTATCTTTTATGGTAAGATGAGATTTTTGAATGCAGCAGATGTCTCGCCTGAGTTTTTGTATCCATTCAGCCAACCTGTGCCTCTTTAGAGGATAATTTAAGCCATTTACATTAATTGAGAGTATTGATAAGTCAGATAGTATTTTGGGTATTGAGTATTTTTGAAAGTCCAGTGTACGTTTTTAATCCTTTTGCCACTGTGGAAGTTGGAATTTGATCAAAAGTTTCTGAGTGAGTTTTCATTTGTGGTGGAGGATTATGCTGCTCATTATGGAGGATAGGTCTGAGAATATCTTGGAGAGCTGGTTTATTTATGGCAAATTTCTTCAATATGTGAATGTCATTAAAGTGTTTAATTTTTCCATCAGAGATGAAACTCAATTTAGCTGGATATAGGATCCTGGGTTGAAGGTTATTTTGTTTAAGGAGATTAAAGGTTGATGACCACCCTCTTCTATCTTGAAAGGTTTCAGCAGAGAGAGCTGCAGTCATTCTAATGTTCTTCCCCTTGTAGGTTATGGTTTTCTTATGTTTTGCAGCTTGCAGAATTTTCTCCTTCATATTAACTTTGGCGAAGCTAATTATAATGTGCCTATGAAAATTTTTATTTGGGTTGTGTCGTGCTGGTGTTCTGAAACTGTCTGCTATCTGGATTTCAGAATCTCTTGGCATGTCTGGAAAATTCTCTTTGATTATTTCATGAAATAAAGCTTCTGTATCCTTTGTAGCAACCTCATCACATTCAGATATTCCTATAAGGCAAATATTAGATCTCTTTGAATTATCCCAGAGCTCTCTGAGAGAATGATCTGTTTTTATTCTCCACTTTTCTTCCTCATTGAACATTTGGGGGCATTCAAAAGCTTTGTCTTCAATGTCAGAGATCCTTTCTTCTGCCTGTTCCATTCTGTTACTGAGAGATCCTACTGCATTTCTCAGATCTTTGAGGGCTGCAAGTTCTTGCCTCAATGTGTCAAAATTTCATTGAATTCTTGAGACATCTTTTGAATTACTCCTTGAAATTCTAATTCCATTCTTTCCTCCATTCTGTTGATCTTATTTGCTATCCAGATTCTAAACTCAATTTCTGACTTCTGACATCTCAGCAGATTTGTTTATGAATGGGATCTTGTGCTGTATCTGCCATATCGTTCCTTGGGGGAGTTGATCTATTCTGACTATTCATGTTGTCAGAGTTTTTCTGCTGATTCCACCTCATGATTGTTTTTCACCACTGGCTAGATGGGCAGGTAAGGTGAAATTGGGTTGGGAATTCCTGGGGTTGTGGTTAACCAGTTCTTTGTCAAGGATCTGGGACTGATGGGTGCAGCTTTTTCCCTGTAGCATTGCAAGGGACCTGTATAGTATTACAGTCTAAGGCTGAGGAAACCTGCTTGGTGTGGTGGGGTTAGGTGGCTCTGTCTTATATTCAGCTGATTCTTGTCTGATCCTAGTGGATCAGTGACTCTGGTGAAGTCTTAGCTATGGAGAAATACAAGCAATTAAGACAGCTCACCCCCCATGGACAACAACTGGAAGAAGAAAATCAACCCTTCCCGTTACCACACAAGGGTATCACCCGAGAGGGTCCTTGGGAGATTGGCCCAGGTTAGGAGTTCCAAGCCAATTGACCCAGTCAGTACTAACTCTCAAGTGGGAGAGTTCAAAAGGTCTCCAACAACTAGATGGTAGAGGTCTACTAGCTGCTCAAATTTGGCTCACTCTGGTGCTTTGTGGAGTTAAAAAGGCTCTCCTAGTAGCAGAGTTGGGCCAGGGGGCTGAGTGTCTTTCTCCACATTACTCCTCTTTCATGCCCAGATACTGGTGACCCCATAGGGCTGAGGTCCTGTTCCCTCCAATAAGCAGATGTGCTAGGGTTTTGGGCCTGTCAGAATCAAAGGAAGGTCAATGCCCCTGCAGTCTGGCTACTACCCTCTGCTACCACCTGGCAGGGGGAGCTGAGGCCTTCCTGCCTTGGGTACTCAGTAGTGATTGGCGAGTGCTCCACTTGGACTCAGTCTAATCCTGAGGGTAATAAGTCAGCAAATGCTTTTCTCCCTCAGCCACTACACCTTTGCCCCTGCTGCTCTGCAGCACCGGTATCCCTATAGAGTGAGTTCTGGTTTCCTCTGGCAGTCCTCGAGCTGGGGAGGTTTCTCTCCAAGATTAGACCCCAGTGGGATTGCTCTATTGTTGCTGGATCTTTGTGGGAAGTGACCCTGTGCAGCTTCCAGGCCATTGCCACAGCCAGGGAGTTCTGGCTGTAGGGCTGTAGGAGCAGCTCTGGGAGTGCAGGGCACATGGATCCCACAGCAGGGCGGGGGATGCTGCACATGGTTCTCACAGACCCTGGTACTGGTGCCTTTGGCAAGGAGAGTGCTTGGCTTACAACTCTGGCCAGGCAGAGGGCAGCGTGGAGGCTCCTGCATGATGGGGGGCGGGGCACAGGACATGAGGCTCTGGTGGGGGTGGGGGTGGGGTGGAGGCACGGGGTGCTTATTCTGGCAGAGTGGGGGGACACTGCTCATGAACCTCCTCCTGCAGTCTCTGCAGGGGTTAGGCTTGGTTCGTTAGGCAAGGGGGGAATGGTGGACTGGAAGTTCAGAATGGCATGGAAGACATTAGTTCAATTTTTCTGCCTGGCAAGAGAGTGCTCAGGGTCATAACAGGGTCCCTCTGGGGAAGTAGACCCCAATTCCTACAGTTGTCACCCATGGGGTGAGACAACAGGTCTTCAATTCACCACTTGCAAAAAAGAGAAAAAGAAAAAACAAACAACCCCCCCCCCACACACACAACTTTCTTGGGGGAGGGGATGGATACTTTTCCTTTGGGATGAATTTTATAACTGAAGTTTCCTTTTTTGGAGTTGCAGCTTGCTTCAGCAGAGGTGACCTGCAGTTATCACTCTTCTCTCTCGGCTCAGCTCCCAGTCTTCAGCTTAACTGGGTGCTTTCTGGACATTATCCTTCCCTCTGGATGGGAGCTTCTGTCAGATGCTGGCTCCAGTCAGCCATCTTGCCCCTTCCCCAGATATTTCATTTCCTTTGAAGTTACTGAGAAGAGAATTATGCCCCTGATTAACTTCTCATCTTGGCTGTTATTGGCATATACAAAGGCTACTGACTTGTGGACACTGATTTTATATCCTGAGACGTTACTGTATTCTTTAATCACTTCCAGCAGTCTTGTGGTTGAGTATTTGGGCTTTTCTAAGTATAAAATTGTATCATTAGCAAAGAGGGAGAGTTTCACTTCCTCTGCCCCCATTTGGATGCCCTGTATTTCCTTCTCTTGCCTGATTGTATTGGCTAGAACTTCCTGCACTATGTTGAATAGTAGTGGCAATAGAGGACAACCTTGTCTTATTCTACCTCTGAGTGGAAAAACTTTCAGTTTTACTCTATTCAGTATAATGTTAGCTGTGGATTGTCATAGATGGCTTAAATCAGTTTAAGAAATGCACTGCCCTATATGTAATTTTTGATCCCATACTCCCCTATCACACTCGTCCATTCTCAGTTTGCAGTATCTGTTACACCTCCTTGTATGACAATGTATACCCATTATTTAGCTCCTATTAATCAGTGAGCATATGCAGAATTTGTTTTTCTGTTCCTGGAATACTTCATTTAGGAGGATGATCTCCAGTTCCATCTAAATTGCTGCAAAAGACATTATTTCATTCTTTGTTATGGCTGAGTAGTACCGCATGGTAAATATACACTACATTTTCTTTATCCACTCATCAGTGGTGAGCAGTTAAGTTGATTCCATATCTTTGCCATTGTAAATTGTACTGTGGTAAGCATTTGGGTGCAGTGTCTTTTTGATATAGAGTGACTTCTTTTCCTTTGTGATACACAGTAGTAGGATTGCTGGATCAAATAGTAGATCTACTTTTAGTTTTTTGAGGAATCTATACTGTTTCCCATAGAGGCTGTACTAATTTACATTCCAAGTGTTACTTTCTCATTGCTTCTGCACTAACATCTATTGTTTTTACTTTTTAATAATGGCCATTCTGGGGAGGCCCTCATAGCTCAGTGGGTAGGCTGCTGGCTACATACACTGAGGCTGGAGGGTTTGAACCTGGCCTCAGCCAGCTAAACAACAATGACAACTGCAACAACAACAACAACAAAATAGCTGGGTGTTGTGGCAGGTGCCCTACTCTCAGCTGCTTGGGAGGCTGAGGCAAGAGAATCACTTAAGCCCACGAATTTGAGATTGCTATGAGCTGTGATGCCATGGCACTGTACTCAGGGTAACAGCTTGAGACTCTGTCTCAAAAAAAAAAAAAAAAAAAAAAAAGGCCATTCTGACAGGGGTAAGATGGTGTGTTATTGTGGTTTAATTTGCATTTCCCTGATGATTAGTGATTTTGAACGTTTTTTCATGTGTTTGTTGGCTGTTTATATCTTGTTTTTAAAAACATCTGTTCTTATCTTTTGCACACTTTTTGATGGTTTTTGTTCTGACTTATTTGTTTGAATTTCTTTTAGATTCTGGGTATTGCTCATTTGTAGGGTGTAAAGTTTGTGATCATCATTTATGGGGTATACAGGTTGTGAATGCTTTATCCCATCCTGTTGATTGTCTATTTACTGTATTATTTTCTTTGCTGTGCAGAAACATTTAGTTAAATTAAATTTCATTTATTTATTTTTGTTTTTGTTGTACTTGCTTTTGGGGTTTTAGTCATAAATTCTTTGCCTAGGCCAATGTCAACAAGAGCTTTTCCTACATTTTATTCTAGGATTTTTATATTCATGCCTTACATTTGATATATACTGAGTTAATTTTTACATATGGTTAGAAGAAGGGATCCAGTTTTGTTCTGATGCATGTGGCTTTCCATTTTCCAGCACCATTTGTTGAATTGGTTATCTTATCCCCAGTGTATATTTTTGTGTCCTTTGTTGAAGATCAGTTAGTTGTAGGTATGGGTTTTATTTCTGGATTCTGAGTAGAGATTCTATTATGTCGATCTATGTATCTACTTTTATGCCAACCACCATGCTGTTTTGGTTACTATGGTCTTGTAGTATAATTTGAAGTCAGATAATGTGATGCTTCCAGATTTATTTTTTTGCTGAGGATTGCTTTGGTTGTTCAGGCTCTTTTTGATTTTGTATGAAGTTTAGGATTGCTTTTTCTAATTCCATGAAAGATAACATTGGCATTTTGATGGGAATTGCATTGCCTCTGTAAATCACGTTGGACAGTGTGGACATTTGAATATTATTGGTTCTTCCAGTCTTCAAACATGGGATGTTTTACCATTTACTTGTGTCATCTATGATTTCTTTTGATGATGTTTTATAGGTTTCCTTGTAGAAATCTTTCACCTCGTTTTTAAGCATCTTCCTGGATACTTCTTCTTCTTCTTCTTTTTTTTTTTGTTTGCAGCTATTGTGACTGGTACTGAGTTCTCAATTTGATTTTCAGCTTGGCTGTTATTAACACATAGAAATGCTACTGATTTATGTATATTCATTTTATAACCTGCAACTTTACTGAATTTAGCCCTGAGAGAAGCAATATTAAAGCAATTGCAGTATATCCATTGCTTGATGCTAATGGATTGACCCCCATCCACTTGTTCCACAAGCCATAATTACAGATTTGACTGGACAAGAAACTGATTTCAGTAACTTTTCCTGATAAGAAGGCCGCTGATCACAGCTTTCAAGCCTCTTGCTGTCAGAGATTCAGGGAGGAGAAGCAAACCATTCCACTACTCTTCTCACTTGGCTGCAAGTCTCTCTAGGGTTGTCTTCTGCTAATATCGTGCTCCTTCTTGTTCTGCTCTGTAACTTCTTTCCATGGAATCTCTTGTAGGTTCTGGCACTTTACTCTCAGATTTCTACCCATTCTATGATTGTCTGTTAGTTTTTCCTTTTCAGCTAAAACTTTTTCTTCTTTATGAGATAGAATGGCAGCTGATGTCTCTGGTCAGCTGAACACTATTCAGCCATGAAGAAGGATGACTTAATGCCTTTTGCAACAATTTGGATGGAACTGGATACTGGTATCCAAAGTGAAGTATCTAAAGCTTCAGTCCTCAACCCTCAGGCTGTGGACTGGTAGAAATGGCCACATTTCCATGGCCTATTAGAAACCAGGCTGCACACCAGGATGTGAGCAGCAGGTGAACAAGCAAAGCTTCATCTGTATTTGCAGCCACTCCTCATTGCTTGCATCACTGCCTGAGCTTCACCTCCTGTCACATTAACAGGGGCATTAGATTTTCATAGGATTGTGAATGCTACTATAAACTATATAGTAAACCCTACTATAAATGATGTGAGGAATCTATATTGCATGCCTGTTATGAGAATCTAATGCCTTCCTCTAATCCTGGCTTGTGGAAAAATTGTCTACCCTGAAACCTGTTCCTGGTGCCAAAAAGATTTGGAATAGCTCATCTAAGGAATGGAAAATTGAAAAAAAAAATGAGTAAGATGTTAAAAAAAAAAAAAGAATGGAAAATTGAACACTGCATGAACTCTCTACTAAATTAGAAGTAACTGAAGAGTACACATGTGGTTAAAGGGAAGTAAATCTTCACAGAAATCAAACAGGCGGGTGGGAGCAGGAAAAGATTGGGCAAAAACCTGCCTACCAGGTAATAATGAACACTATCTTGGTGATGGGCATGCTTACAACTATGACTCAAGCATCATAAAAGTGAACGATATAACTAAAAATATTCATACCCCTGAAATACTTTGAAATAATATAAAAAAGAAGACATAGAAGCAATGCCAGAAAACAAACTGACATTAGACAATCTGGTAGAAGAGTTCTAAGAGATTAAGACTTCTTTTGACTTCTTTTATGATATGATCTGGCCCCTTCTATAGTATGGGCATTGAGTCTAAAGCCAACAGTGAGAGAAGGATTGGTACCACATAGAGACATTTTTAGAAAAATGAAGAAGAAAAACAGGCACAAATTACAATGCTCTTTATAAATTTACATTAAGTGTGCCTGTCTTTCCTGTTGCCTTTTCTATGTTCTCCCACCTTCTGCCTCTGCCACCCCTGAGGCAGCATGACCAACCCCTCCTCTTCCCCTTCCTCCTCATCCCACTCAGCATGAAGGTGATGAGGATGAAGAATATAATGAATTCACATTCACTTAATTAATAATAAATATATTTTCTCTTCTTTGGACTTTCATTTTTTTCCTGCTTTTCCCCTCTTGTTTTAAATTCCAGGATTTAAACAACCAAATCACAGTATTTGAATTCATGAGGTAGAGTCAGTCCCTCTTGTAGCTATGTTCTGCACCCAAAAAGGTGTGCCATCTACCCCTACATCGTGTCCATTCAATGCAAACACCCCAACCACCCTCTTCCCCTTGCTCATTTCTCCTTCCCTCAACTTGAATTGAATTGAGTTTTCTCTTATATGGGTGTGAGTTAGATCCTCTACTGGCTTCATATTAGTATTGAGTACATAGGATATTTACTTTTCCATTCTTGTGATACTTTATGAAGAAGAATGTGTTTCAATTCCATCCAGGTTAATCAAAAGATGTGAAGTCACCATCTTTTTTGTGGCTGAAAAGTGACATTCACTATTAGTAATATGCATATATTACAGTTTGTTAATCCATTCCTGAATTGATGGGCATTTAGGTTGTTTCCATATCTTGGCAATTGTAAATTGAGCTGCAATAAACAATCTAGTGCAAATGATAAAATGATTTATCTAAATGATATGAAGATAAATATTTTCATATATTACTAAAATGATCTAGTCCTTATGATAAAATGATTCTTTTTCTTCTGAGTAGATGTCTAGTAGTGGGATTGCAGAGCCAAATGGGAGGTCTAATTTGAGTTCTTTGAGGATTGTCCATACTAATATCCAAAGAGGCTGTATTAGTTTGCAATCCCACCAATGATGTAAAAGTGTTCCTTTCTCTCCACATCTGCGTGAGTATCTGAAACTTTGGGATTTTGTGATGTGGGCTAATGTCACTGGGGTTAGGTGATATCTCTGGGTGGTTTTGACTTGCATTTCTCTGATGATATAGGGACAATGAGCACTTTTTCATATGTTTGTTAGCCATTCATCTGTCTTCCTCAGAGAAGGTTATGTTTATTTATGTCTTTTGTGTAGTGATAGATGGGGTTGTGACCTCTTTTTTTGTTGATTAATTTGAATTCTGTATAGATCCTAGTTATCAAACCTTTGTCAGATTTATAATATGCAAATATGTTTTCCATTTCTGAAGGTTATCTATTTACTGATTGTTGTGTCTTTAGTTGTGCAGAAGCTTTTCAGTTTAATTAAGTCCTATTTATTATTTTTGTTGTTGTTACAATTGCCATGGAAGTCTTCTTTATAAAATCTTTCTGCAGTCTGACATCTTTGAGTTTTTCCCACATTTTCTTCTAGGATTTTAATTGTTTCCTGCCTTAGATTTAAATCTTTTATCCATCTTGAATTAATTTTTATAATGAAAGGTGTGGGTCAGGTTTCAGGCTTTACATGTAGTTATCCAGTTCTCCTAGCACCATTTATTGAATAGGGATTGTTTTTCCCAGTGTATGTTTTTATTGGGTTTATCAAAGATCAGATGGCTGTAAGAGACTGGTTTCATCTCTTGGTTTTGTATTTGGTTCCAAATATCTATGTCTCTATTTTTGTGCCAATACCATGTTGTTTTGATCACAGTGCACTTGTAATAAATTATAGTTACTTTGAAATATGCATAATATTTCAATATTTGATATTCTAATCTCAAACATTAGAACTTTTTTCTTCTATCTTACTATATATTTGTAAATATAACCACCCTCTCTTCATCCACCCCTCCCTCACCACTTTTCCCAGTTTCTGGTATTTATTAATCTATTCTCTATGTCCATGAGCTCAATATTTTTAGCTCCCTCACATGAGTGAGAAAATGCAGTGCCTAGCTTATTTCATGTCACATAGTGACCTTCAGTTCTATCCATATTGCCTCCAATGACATGATTTTATTATTTTTGTGGTTGAATAGTAATCCATTGTGTGTATATATATCACATGTTCTTTATCCACTCATCTGTTGATAAACACCAAGACTGATTCCATATCTTTACTATTGTGAGTAGTACTGTGACAACCATAAGAGCAAAGGTATCACCTTGTGGTATTAAATATGTTTTCCTTTGGAAAAATAAGTAGGGGGATTACAGGTTGTTCTATTTTTATTTTTTTCAGAAATCTCCATACTGTTTTCCATTGTGTTGTACTAATTTATATTCCCACAGTATATAAGAGTTCCCTTTTCTGTGCATCCTCACTAGCATCTGTTATTTTTTATCTTTCTAATAATAGTTACTCTAATTGAATATTTTTGAAATATTAGAAGCTTATATCCACATTATGACCATGACTTTGTATGAACAATTGTAAATATGATTACAATATAAAGTGTTTGTGCAACTAGATGATATTTAATAAACATAGACAGTAGTTATTTTTGTACTCTGAAAACAGGAAGCTTTATTTTCATAATTATAGAACACGAAAAAAATAAGAGAAACTGTTTTTAACATTTACTAGAAACAATTTCAATAATTTTTGTCCAAGTTATCTGCATTAGTATTACCTGATTATTTAATTCTCTCTTTTTTCTCTGGGCCCATACAGATTTTCACACATTGCCTAGGTTTTATCTTCAGTAGTCAGGGTATACTAAGCAATCAAATGAACCGTAGAATTTCCTTCCAAATTATGAACTTTTTTTTTTTTTTTTAGAGACAAAGTCTCACTTTATTGCCTTAGGTAGAGTGCTATGGTGTCACAGCTCACAGCAACCTGCAACTTCTGGGCTTAGATGATTCTTTTGCCTCAGCTTAATGAGTAGCTGGGACTACAGGTGCCCACCACAATGACTGGCTATTTTATTTTTTATTTTTTATTTTGTTTCAGTTTGGCTGGGCCAGGTTCGAACCTGCCACCCTGGATACATGGGGCCGATGCCCTAACCACTGAGCAACAGGCGCCACCCAGCAATGCAATTTTTATTTATTTACACTTCCTTTATATTACATCAGAGATTTTTGAGAATCTAGTCTCTGGAGTATACAATAACTGAATAAACCATTCTGAATAAAATGAAATTTGAAGAAGAAGAAATAAATTATTCGATTTTGCCTTTGTACTGTAAGAAAAAAAGTGTTGCTGATGAAAGATTAGCTTGATGAATCTACAGAATAAAAAACCCCATAAATTTGTCAAGTTCATGAATGTTGCTTCTACATTATTCAGATTTAAATTTAATTTAACTTAGCCTCAAAAAATCAATAATTTCTTATTTTGTGAGAAATGCAATTCGTTTTACTGCATCTTTGAAGGCGTCTTTCACTTGCTTGTTTCGAAGGGTGTAAATGAATGGGTTAAGCAGTGGGGCAACTGAAGTAGCCAGTAGAGACACCACCTTATTGATGGCCACTCCTTCCTTTGCTGAAGGTTTGACGTAGATGGAGATGCAGCTGCCATAGGTGATGGAAACCACAATCATATGAGAAGAGCAGGTAGAGAAGGCCTTTTTCCTTTGTTGGGCAGAAGGGAATTTTAAAATGGTCTTGATGATGTATGTATAGGAGAGTACAACACATACTAGGGTAATAATGAGTGTCACTATGGAAAAACTCAAGATAATTCTGTCTATAAATTCTGTGTCTGAGCAAGTTATCTCTATAATGGGAGATGTATCACAGCCAAAATGATCAATCTCATTCGAGTCACAGAATTCCAGCTGGAGACCCACACTGAGAGGTGGGAGGATGATTAACAGGCCAGCAAGCCAACAGCAGAGAATGAGTATGGTGCAGACTCTGTTGTTCATGATGGTTGTGTAATGCAGGGGCTTACAAATGGCCACATAGCGGTCATAGGACATGGCAGCAAGAAGAAAAAATTCTGTTGCTGCAAAGAGGACAACGAAAAATATTTGGGTGGCACAAGCATTATAGGTAACAGTTTTATCTCCAGTTGTCATAGTGTATAGGAATCTAGGAATACAGACAGTGGTGAATGAGACTTCTAAGAAAGAGAAATTTCGGAGAAAAAAATACATGGGAGTTTTAAGACGGGAATCCCAAAGCGTGAGGGTGATAATGGTGAGGTTCCCAGCCACACTTAACATGTAGGTGAGAAACAAAAATATGAAAAGCACCACTTGTAGTTTTGGGTCATCTGTCAATCCCAGCAGGATGAATGTTGTTATTGTTGTACGATTTCTCATCACTGCCTGTGCCAAGCCAAGAGCAATTGTTCCTGAAGAGAGAAGTGTGATGAGAAGCTGGCATCAGAACCTGAATGAAAACATCCTAGCCGGTCAGCCCACCCGCACTTTCATACCCACGGTGCATCTCACAAGGGTACATGTGAAATTTACTAGGTATAGAATATAAATGTCTTAACACAATAACTAAGAAAATGCCGTGAAGGCTGTGTTGACCAGTTAGATGAAAGCATTTCAGATTGTGTGTAAAACTACCACATTGTACCCCATAATTATATTAATGTACACAGCAATGATTCAATAAGGAAAAAGAACAGAAAAAAACTTCTTTTACTTGATAATCAATTTAGTAACAGAGCTGTACCCTTGGCACACATTAGGAGGCTTCTATAGGATATATCTTATGCAGATCTTATTTTTATAATTCTCTGATTGGAAAGCATATTTATGAAGGTCTCAAATAAAAACAAAACAGAACATAAGTCATAAGTCTAGTCTATAGTTTCTTCACAATATTGCCTTAGGTGCAGATATTATTCTTCTGGAAGAAATCATGACAGTTTTGAATTGTTTTTCTCCCAGTATTATCTTTCTTTCTTTTTCCCTGTCATACTGAAATGCTCCATTTTCCATCCTAGAAAGACCTGTTAATTAGTATTTTACGCTGATCATTTCATGTTGTTAAAATGAATTTTAACAGCCGCACATTCATTTAAATGTTTCAGTTCTGCTCTTCGCACTTCAAATGATCTCTAAATAAGGAGATGAAAAGTTTAAAATATAAAAGTGCATCATTGTTTTGTTGTTCCTAAATTTAGGTGAATGAAAGTACAGTAGAAGAACCTCCGTAACTGACCACGTCCTTACATTGAGCTCCTCCTTAAGTTGACCCAGTTTTCATAGACTGGACATGCACTGCCCAGACATAACAGTACACTAGGCCCATCTAGTTCCTTATGTCCACCACCTCTGTATGTTGACCAAATTGTTACAGTCCCTTAGGTGGCCAACTTATTGAATTTCTACTGTGTTTCCAAGTCAGTTTTAGAACTGCTTAGGAGAGGGGTCCCAAACCCTTTCAAGTGGTATAAAGAAAAATTTTCTAGAGTGTGAACATAAACCTGACTTAGTCATTTTGATGTTCTGGGTCATGGAAAGAGCCCAGGGTAGAATCTGTGATATTTTCTTTCTTTGCCAGCCTGACTCAGTCCGTGTTCTTTGCACTCAATCTTGAGTGTCTGCCAGGCATGTCTTCATGACCTCTTTGAACAATTTCTGTTGCTTCCTTCTCATATCATGTCTCCCCAACAATTTACCAGTTATCTGACCCTCCTGCTCATTTCTCTGAGTTTTTGATTTATCTGCTCATACAAGTAATATCCAGCAATAAGCAGATGTATACCAACTAGTCTTTGTAAACCAATTATAAAATACCCTACCTTTTTCTTTGACTCTTATCCCTGTCTATTTCCGCACCTACCTGCAGTTTCAAGCCTTCCTGTGTTCAAATTTATCTTTGTTCAAGAATTCTATTATCTGTGGCTCAGGGAATTCATTCCCTTTTTCTTCTTGTATAAACTTACCCTCATTGACTTTATACCTTTTGTATTAACCTGATGGAGTTGGAGAACATTCTTTTTAGTAAAGTACACAATGGAAAAGCAAGTATCTGATGTATTCAATACTAATATGAAGCCAGTAGATGATATAATACATGCCCATGGAAGAAAAATCTCAATTTAATTCAAGTTGGGGGGAGGGGGCAGATAGGAGGTGGCAGGGGGATTGGTGTGCTCTCACCTAATGGGCACACCTACTGGGTGTAGGACACAACTACAACAGGGACCTTACGTAGTAAATATAAACAGTGTAACCTAATTGTTTGTACCTCCTTATTAATCCAAAATTAAAAAAATTACTTACCTCATTGAGATTCATATTTCAAGTATCTGCTCTTAGATATCCATCTTGTAAAGGAAAACAAGATAAATGCAGGGATGCCAGTAGTTCATGATAACTTGCATGGATCTGTAATATGTGTTTTTGTTTTAATAGTAGGGATTAATTATTGAATGAGCAATTTTAGGAATAACTAAATGTTTATTTGAACACCTTAAAAAGTTATACATGAGAGGAAAAACTAATTTGATACGAGTTAAACAATCGCCATAATTGTACCCAACATGTATATTCCCAATTAAGAATCAAAAGAACATTATTTTTCTATTCTTTCTTACTGCTCAAGTAAATAATCAATAATTGTTCATCCAAATAAATATTCCATGAACACTTATTATTTACAGAGTATAATATAGGAGACCGGAGATCCAACTATAAACAAGTTTCTCCCCAAAGGGGCTTCTAGTAGCAGATGGTGTTTGATTTCAGTGTGTTCTTAGTGACACGGCAAGACAAGATAACAATGAAAGTGAAACTTTGGATTTGAGGAAATAACTCCTAATTCTTTGACAATTGTTCTTGGGTAAAGTAGTGGGTGTTGATATTTTCCTATGTTCACTCAGTTGCTTCAGGCTCTTCTCTCGCTACTAAAGTTGGCAGTGTCAGCTGTCACCAAAGGGTGATAGGGTCAGAGATATGCTTTTGGTACAGAGAAATCTGCACCCCCCCCCCTTTCTTCGTTCACAGGAAAAAGAGTTCCCTGGTGAGATGGTATCTTGCTGTGTACCTGCAAAGGGAAGGCTTTGATTGACTGGTGGAGGGATAGGCCGTGATCTTTTCAGCAATACTGATTTTCCTCCCTCTCTTTGTCTCTTCCTTTCCTCGTAGAGTACTTTAGATGTTTGTAACCTCCTCAACATTATCCTTCCAGTCCTCCCTCTCCCAGGACTCTCTTTGCTTTTAAGATTATTCTACACAACAATTAAATATGTGAGGTGAATGATATGTTAACCAGTTTTATGTAAATATTCCAAATTGCATATAAAATCAGCACATTGTGTCTTATAAATGCAGTAATGTACGCAGTTATGATTTAATAAACAATAAAATTATTCCTTCCTTCTTTTATCATATCTCTTATTCTTCTAAATTGTTAAGAATGAGTGGTGTGAACTCAACGATATTAGCATTTGAATGCTTATTGTTTTAGTGTTTAAAGTGCCTAAAAATGTATTACCCTTCAGGGATGTTGCATTTTAATTTATGAAGATTGTTAAATGAACATTAACAGCACAGTTAAGCTTGCAGTGTCGGATCCTTTCCATGTAAGATTACTTCCTTTAAGGTTTATCTACCAACAATCATTCCAATGCTCAATGTTATATTAGGAAAATTTTCCTCAAAAAAAAAAAGAAATTAAAAGGAAAGAAAATTTTCCTGAGAATCTGAGAGTTATTTGTTTTTTCAGTTCCAAGTGATTAAAATTTGAAATGATTTTATTAAATAAATAAACTTTGCCATTTTCTTCCCACAAATATTGTTTTCAATAAACCATTAACAGGTAGTCCTTTATAAACTATGAAAGACTGCCTAATTTGACTGTGACTTTGGTAGCTAAAAGACTCAGTTTTCCCTTCATAGATTCTGTATTTAGTGAATTTTAAAATATATTTGAGATATTTATGTTTGCAAGAAACCTCATTCAGTCATTGTTTGGGACTGAAGCTGCCTGTGAACCAGATAGTTGAGGTTCGAGAAGAGTCTGAATACTGTGCCTCCCCCCAAAGTGGCAAAATGGACTTAAATAACTTGTGAATAATAAGGGAGATTTCCTGCAGGGCATTTCTTTCTTTCTTTCCTTTTTTTTGAGACACACTCTCATTCTGTCACACCCTGGGCTGAGTGCCATGGCATCATAAGTCATGGCAACCTCAAATTCCTGGGTTCAAGTGATACACTATCCTCAGCCTCCTGAGTTTTTGGGTCTACAGGCACCTGCTACCATGCCCAGTTTTTCTATTTTCAATAGAGATGGGGTCTCGCTCTTGCTTAGACTGGTCTTGAACTCCTGAGCCCAAGCAATCCACCTACTTCAGCCTCCCAGAGTGCCAGGATTACAGATGTGAGCCACTGTGCCTGTCCTCCTGTAAGGGCATTTCTAAGACTGATGTTATTTGTCTTATATGACAATTTTTGATAATTTTGGGTGGAGGCATCTTTTCCACATCCTTTTATATTTTTGTCTATTAAATAGTAACAGCCTCCTCAAGGGATGATCATGGCCAGCCCTTTCTTTCAAAGGATAACTCTAATTTTATATTCCTTCAGAAAAACAATGCTTCAGAAATGATTGCTGGCCCCCTTTCTGTAGTATCAGTTGTAATGGACTGAATTCCAGATTTTATAATTCACTTCTGCCTACCTTTAAAGACTATGGAAAAACATGTCATAACAGTGAGATACTTACTTTTTGGACAGTTCATTAGAAGGTTCTTGAGGGAGTCAAAATTTGAGGAGTGTTAAGACAATGAGGAGGTTTTGTGTACGCCTGGTTCCTTTCCTGCATTCCACCTATCTCAACAGCCAACCTCACCCTCTATACAGAGGATTGTTCACTCACACCCCCACCCAGACATCCCCCTCCCACAGGCAAGTTTGACAATGGACAATTTTCTTTTAGGTTATAATTCTTACTGATGTAATGACACCAGTCTCAATCTCCTCTTTCCTTGCCAAATAAAATGGCATCTGGTACTAGATTTACCAGTTACTCTGTCTGTTCAGAGTAAGAAAAGAATGGTATAGAGAAAAACGAACATTTCTTTCTAGTTTTGTCAGGGGAATATATCTGATTGTTTGGACAGGGAAGCAGGCTTCCCTGCAATTTCTAGAATACCGACATTTCTTTTATATGTTTAGTCTGTTACCAGTGCATAGGGAACATTGGTGTGAACAACAAAATAGTCCTCAGTGACCCAGTTTCAAAGGTTACTAATGAATTGGTGGCAGTCTAATCAGCAGTGTAAAAACACATGTCACAATGGGAGCAATGTCCTCAGAGACATTAAGGGTGGTCTGATGTCATCTAAGTGCTGTTTTGATGTCTTGGGTGAATCTTTTATCTTTGTCCTAGACTTACATACTATGCCTGGTGCTTTAACTAGCCCCTTGTCTTACTATTGAAGGGGGTTACCAATATTTGAATTTTAAACCTGATGTTCTCCTGGTGGTACCTGGTCTGTAGTTTCATCATTTCTGTTCCTTGTTTACATCTTTTCAGATAGGCCATGAGACTACTTTGTGTATTAGAAGCAATGATGAGGTTTTCATCTTAAGCACTGAATAGAATTTCTTGGTATGTGCTTCATGTTCTGGTGTGACTTTACTACCCAGTGAACTTGCATAAAGCTTTTTTTTCTAAAAAAATTTCTCTATACATATACATGTGTTTATTTGCTTTCCAATTTTTACCTTCACAAAATTAAAATTTAATAACAATAACAATGTTTAAGATAAGGACTGGAAACAAAAACCTTGTGAAGAATGAATGAAGATAAAGCCATCCAGAAAAGAAGCTTTTTCTTTAACTATCCACCATCATTTCTGGACATGCTTGCTCCTGCTGCTCATGTTGATCCTGGTGTTGAGTGATGGTACAATTTCCCAGAAGTGTGTTCCTGCTGCCCCACTGAAGCAGGTGTCTCTGCTGTCCCGCTGGTTACTCTCCTTCTACTCAGTCCACATGGCATTCTTCTGTTGAGACTTCTCACACTGACCAGCCACATCCCATCACACCTCTCTGACATCCCACTGTTGGTGAAGAGTGAACATTGTCCCTGGCAGAAAGCCTGAGCTTAAAAAAAAAGATGATATCTCTGGATTTAGAGTACAGTAGAACCTCAATAGTTAACCACCTCCTTAGGTGAACCTAATTTTCAGAGACCAGACATGTACCACATGTACCTATCAGTACAGTAGGCCTAGATTCTTATGTTGAAACTTCCTTATATTGACCAGTTGGTTACAGTCCCTTCAGTGGTCAACTTACAGAAGTTCTACTGGAATTTCTTTTTGAGACAAGGTCTCTCTCTGCTTCCCAGCCTGGGGTACAGTAGGCACGATCATAGCTCACTGTAGCCTCAATCTCCTGGGTTCAAGGGATCCTCCTGCCTTAGACTCCAGAGAAGCTGGGATGATAGGTCCATACCACACATGCAACTGATTTTTCTATTTTTTTTCAGATAACAGGGAGATCTTGGTGTTGCCACTGCTGGTCTCAAACTCCTAGTCTTAAGAGATCTTCCTGCTTCAGCTTCCCAAATTGCTGGGATTATAGGTGTGAGCCACCAAGCCTGGACTAGAATAAAATTTTTTTTGTTTTTATTATTGGGGATTCATTGAGGGTATAAGAAACCAGGTTACACTGACTGCATTTGTTAGGTATAGTCCCTCTTATAATTGTGTCTTGGCCCCCAAAGGTGTGTCACATACCAAGACCCCTACCCCCTTCCCTCCTTCCTTCTCTTTGCTATTCCTTTCTCCCATTTCCTTCTCTCCTTCCCTCTCTCTGCTCTTCCTTTCCCCCACCCCTCTCCATCCTTCTCTGTCTCTCTGTTATCCCCTTCCCCTACCCTCACTGTGTACTAGGTCATTAATTGTCCTTATATCCAAATTAAGTACATAGGATCCATGCTTTTCCATTCTTGTGATGCTTTACTAAGAATAATGTGTTCCACTTCCATCCAGGTTGGTACAAAGAATGTAAAGTCTCCATCTTTTTTAATGGCTGAATAGTATTCCATGGTATACACATACCACAGCTTGTTAATTCATTCCTGGGTTTGTGGACATTTAGGCTGTTTCCACATTTTGGGGATTGTAAATTGAGCTGTGATAAACAGTCTAGTGCAAGTCTGCTTATGATAAAAAGATTTTTTCCCTTCTGGATAGATGCTCAGTAATGGGACTATATGATCAAATGGGACGTCTAGCTTGAGTTCTTTGAGGGTTCTCCATACTTCCTTCCAAAAAGATTGTATTAGTTTGCAGTCCCACCAGCAGTGTAAAAGTGTTTCTTTCTTTCTACATCCACACCAGCATCTGCAGTTTTGAGATTTTGTGATGTGGGCCATTCTCGCTGGGGTTAGATGGTATCTCAGGGTGGTTTAGATTTGCATTTCTCTAATAATTAGGGATGATGAGTATTTTGTCATGTTTGTTAGCCATTCATCTGTCTTCTTTAGAGAAGGTTCTATTCATGTCTCTTGTCCATTGATATATGCGATTGTTGGCTTTGTTCATGTTGATTAATTTGAGTTTTCTATAGATCCTAGTTATCAAGCTTTTGTCTGATTCAAAATACGCAAATATCCTTTCCCATTGTATAGGTTGTCTATTTGCTTTGGTTGTCTCCTTAGCTGTACAGAAGCTTTTCAGTTTAATTACGTCCCATTTGTTTATTCTTCTTGTTGCAATTGCCACAGAAGTCTTCTTCATAAAGTCTTTCCCCAGGCCAACATCTTCAAATGTTTTTCCTATATTTTCTTTGGGTATTTTTATCATTCATGCCTTAAATTTAGGTCCTTTATCCATCTTGAATCAATTTTTGTGAGTGGAGAAATGTGTGGGTCCAGTTTCAGTCCTTTACATGTGGATATCCAGTTCTCCCAGCACCATTTATTGAATAGGGATTCATTACCCCAGTGTATGTTCTTGTTACTTTTATCAAAGATCAGGTGGTTGTAAGATGTTAGTTTCATTTCCTGGTTTTCTATTCAATTCCAAATGTCTATGTCTCTATTTTTGTGCCAGTACCATGCTGTTTAGACCACTATGGCCTTGTAGCACAGCCTAAAGTCTGATATGGTGATGTTCCTGGCTTTGTTTATA
Source organism: Otolemur garnettii (assembly GCF_000181295.1). Taxonomy (NCBI): domain Eukaryota; kingdom Metazoa; phylum Chordata; class Mammalia; order Primates; family Galagidae; genus Otolemur; species Otolemur garnettii. The sequence goes on along the minus strand of NW_003852438.1, from coordinate 9,835,319 downwards.
TTACTAAGAACTGTCTTAGCTATACGGGTTTTTTTGTGGTTCCATACAAAATGAAGCATTATTTTTTCCAGGTCTTGAAAGCATGATGTTGGTATTTTAATAAGGATGGCATTGATTCTGTAGATTGCTTTGAGATACCAGAATGGTTTTGTAAAGGATTTTGACCATAATCTGTCCCCACTGAGCAGCCACTGATGAATTTTTGAGGAAAGTGAAAAAAAGGGCTCCTATTGCTTTTGGAAGATTATTTTGGAAAGAGTTTGAATGGTGGACATAAGAAATAAGAGTCTGAAAGGAAGTGGAAAGACCAATTTGAAGAAATGATTAGAAGGTAGAACACTGATTCTCCACCTTAATTACCTGTTTGTGTCGAGGGCAGTGCCTTTCCTATCATTGAGACTTAAACTCTGTGAGTGACTTTGACGTCACTTTCCTCTCATCTTACTTATTAATCTGTAAGTAAATATCATTGATTACTTCTAATTTTCATATCTGCCTTAGGTAGAAAGATTTATTGAAAGAGTTTTGAAGTGCAAGCTAATACATCTATTTGATGCTATTCTCCTGTAAGTAAAGCTCTCTTTTTCACCATTTACCTTCTAAATCTTTTCTAGGTTTAAGGAGAGCTCTATGTTTTCAGAGGGCCTGCCAGAATAGGAAACAGTATCATGCTGTAGTCATGTGTGTGGACTCTGTGTCACGTGTGTGGACTCTGTGTCAGATTACCTTGATTCAGAGTTTAGCTTTTCATTTACTAGTATGATTTAGGCTCTATGCCTCAGTTCTTTCATTTGTAATATAATGATGATAATAATAATAACAATAACATTATTATTATCATATTGAAACTGTTTAAAATAATTTACTATCTATAGGGATTTAAATTGATTCTATTATCACTGCATATGTTGCTGAGAGTAATGGCTGACACGTTGCAAGTAACATAAATGATGCCGTTATCTCACCTGCCCACAGGGTTGCTCTGTATTAAAAGCACTAGGGATGGTTTGTGCCACTAATAAGATTCTTCGATATGTTTCCTTGAACAGTTTCTTGTGTTGTTTACCTTTCATGACTCTATAGCTTATATATTGTATTATTGCTCTATGACAGATTTCACTTTTGGATTTACTATATCGAATAGCAAAATGCTGGACATGGATTTAAATATTTATTAAATTTAACAAAATATCTTGAAGGACAAGAATTACTAAGGCTTTCTCTGTTTCTAGGATGAATGATTACCTTGGCAAGAGGCACAGTAGCTTTGAGAGGTTTCTTACTATCCAAAGTGACAATTTTTTTTGTTTGTTTTATCTCTTCAAAACAGCCACTTTGGGGTCATTTGTACTCACAAATAATATATTCCCTATGGGGTCTTGGTTCTGAGGGACTAATAAATGCCCTTTGTTGCCATCTTCAGGAACAAAAGTTAAAAAGGTGTTTAAGAGATGTCATTCCAGACTGGTGAGGAAGTTGAAATGTGAGTTTCAAACACATGTCATCAGCAGGGTAAAGAGAAGGAAGGTCAAGAGAGATGAACGGTGGGGTTGAATTCAGTCACCCTTGATTGAGTGGCCTGCAAAGGATATCTTTATGTTTCCTTTCAAAATCCATCATTCAGCAGCCACAGGTTTTTCTCATAATGAAGAATTTATTTGTCGTTTAACTTAAGAATTTTATTTACTTTTTAGTAGACTTTAGTTTTTTGAACAGTTTTGGATTACAGAGTAATTGAGATGATAGTATAGAGGATTTTCACAGATCTGATGCTCAATTTTTTTCATAGTTGTAAATGTTCTATGAAAGCACAGAACTTTAATTTCACAATTACGGAACATAAAAACAATACAACATCTTTCACCATTTCATGAGAAGAGTTTGACTTTAGTACTCCTGTTATTAACAACCTAAATAAATATGATATATTTATTCTAATTATTGAACTAATTTAGATGCCTCATTGTTAAAGTCCATAGTTTATTCAGATTTATTTATTTTTTACCTAATATCTTTAAAAAATTTCCAGAATCTCACCAGGGTTACCACATTGCACTGAGTTGTTATATATCTGTAGGCTCATTTTGGTTGTGGCAGATTCTCAGACTCTCAGATTCTCTTAGTTTTTGGTAGTTCTAGGGAGTAGCAGTCGGGTATTTTTTATGATGTGCCACTTTTGGAGTTTGCCTCACATTATTGGGAAGAAGATCACAGAGGCAAAGTGCCATTTTTGTCATTTCATGTCAAGGACACTTACTGTCAACAGGACATACATACATGTTGATACTGACCTGGATCATTTGGCTGAGACAGTGTTTATCAGACTACTTCACTGAAAAGTCTCTGTCATCCCCCATACCGTTTTTATAGTGCATTCTTTGGAAGAAAATCACAATGCTCACCCTGAACCTAAAGATTGAGACCTATGCTCCTCCTCCTTTAGGGCAGAGTATTTATATAAACTTTTGCAATACTTGTGCATAAGAGATTTGTCTCCTCTCCTTTTATTAATTTATTCAACTTATTTATTTATTAGCTTACTTAGAGTGGACTCTTGGATATTTATTTTATAGTTTGGGTTATAATCTAGACCTACAGAACTGATTTTGTTACCTGGATTGTTCCAGCTGTGGCCACTGTGGTTGTTAGTAAACCATGGCCATAATTTGAGCAAAACCAGAATCTAATAAATTACAACCCATTACTTGGCTTCTCTGCCTTTTTTGATTTACCTTACCAATGGAATTGTATTATTATAATTCTTTTTCTGAGAAGGCATACTTGGAGAAAGGTTCTAGAAGCCACGGTAATGGATGAATTAGGGAGAGCCCTGCTTGCATTATAAGCATTCTCTTCTTACTTGCTTAGGGTGAAATATATACTTCTTGAGATCAGGAACCGGTTTTATTTGTTCAGACTTATGTTCTAAGTGTTTGAAACATAGTAGTTACTCAAAGAAGATTGCTTAATGAATAAATAAAAATGATGAAAGGTGTTAGATGCAATTGTGAGAAATATATTGCATGCTTTCTTTAACTATACTATCTAATATTTTCTTTTCTTCCCCACCCTGTAAGCTTGCTGTCACTCTGTGCCTTTACAATGCTGTTTCTTTTCTTTTTAAGTGTTACTGTCTTTATTACACCATAAGGCGGTATTTTATACATTAACTCATCTTATAGTAAAAACATTTTATGTACAACTGTAAAGTAACTGCTGCACAGATAGCTCAAACTTAAGAATGGATTAAAGTCCTCTGAGTTGTATGATACATAAATTGGAAAATAGTTTGTCTGTAGAAAATAGTAAAAATGATAACATTTTCAAGGCTACCTCAACAAGTCTATTTAAACCAAGTAGAAGCTGAATACATTATACATTTAAAATATGGTTTGAATTCTGGGATCCAGGAAAAATGTTAGTTTCACTTACTGTAACAGTTATTTTTTCTTAAAATTGAGTTGTGTAAAGTGAAAATTCCTATTAATTTCTCTATTACTCCTGATTTATGTCTGATTATTTTTCTTTTGGTTAGTCTATAATTCACATCAAGTTTTAGCTATTCTCCCTAAAGAATAGGTACCATACATATCATTTTAATCTGCTTGATAAAGCACCCATTCCTACCCAAATCATGAAATGTTTTGGTTGTTAGTAAACCATGGCCATAATTTGAGCAAAACAAGAATCGAATAAATTACAACCCATAAAGTGTATGTGGACTATCACCAACTATCTTCCCTTAATTCCCCGTGGTTTGATGGGAAACCATGAGGAATCAGGAATAACCTGACAAAATTAACAAGTAGATCAAGGAATAAAAGTCAAGAGAATTCTGACAACAGAGGCAAGAAATATTTTGTCAGGATTCAAGGCTAGAACTGAAGTTCATTCATATACAAAAAGGATGTTGCCTGAAGGATCAGGGCAATCAGAGCCCCTAGGGCGAGGTGATCAAGTAACCAGTAGTTAGAGATAACGAAAGAGAAACCAGGGCCTAAAACAATCTTAGTTGTTCACACTGAATGAAAACAACAAGATAGACCATGTAGTTTTAATTTTCCTAGCATAGTTAATTCCAGGATTCTCAGTGTAGAATCTCTAGGAATTAAGGCAAGAAGACAATGCCACTCTCAAGCTCCTGTGCTATGTGGAATGTTTCCCAGAGAAATAATATCTGAAAAATCAGGAAAAGAGTTATCTAGCTTAGGGTTATATTAAATTCTTCAGTTCCCTCAAATCAACAACTTAAAATAACCATACAGTTTACCATAAAAGGAAGTATCTAAGGTGCTAAAAACCTTTCACCAGAGAAACTGTTTAACAGAAACAGATCCTACACAGCAGCTTTAGTAACAAAGCCACTGAGAAGCTGAACTGCACCATTCCACCTAAAAATCAGATCTTGCCCATTAGAATTTAACCTGTAGAAACATTAATGATCCGTAAAGCTTTCACCATTAAAAGAATGTTTAGTAAGGCACCTTTATTAGTTCTCTTTGCTCTCCATCTTATAAGTTTCCCTCTTGCATGTAAAGAATATTCCGGTGGTTTTTTTTTTTTGACATACTTTACAAAAATGCTAATCTGTGCTCCCCCCCCCCCCAATTCCCTCTTGGTAAATAATGTTAATCTTCCATTAGGAAGAAGTGGAGTATGTTGTCATTTAAGCACCATTTACCCAGCCTTCTTATAAAAGAAAGCTATGGAGTTATCACATATTTAGAGTTCCTTAGAGACAGTGGCTTTCTATTAAAATGTACTTCTATGTATACTATCAGTGAAGAATTCATGGAAATATGAATCACTTTATGAGAAGCTAAAATGTATCAAAATGTATATAATTATAGGTAACCTATATTGATGTACTACATCCTCCAAACCTAGAGCACTCAATGGCATATACTGTATTACAATACAGCTAAGTATGAAATCTTGTTTCAAACCATTGCTCAGTATGAAGTCTCAGAAAATAGGTTATAGAACCACACAAGTAACTGCTGGCAGGTGGTGAGAGATGCCAATTATAGAACTTTGAGTTCCAAAGGCTCAAAATGGTCCTCCAGAGAATGTTACATTCCTTTAAGTATTTAAAGAAGGAGCCTATTAAGAGACATTTTTAAGCATAAAGACAAGTCAACTTACAAAGTAGTCAGAAACATGCTTGATTTTATCTTGTAACCTATACACAATGCATCAGAATAAAAATAAAATGAATTTCAAACACCTTTTAAAAAGGAAAACCTGATGAAGTAGCAATAAAGTTACAAAAGGTGATGGTCAGGTAGATAAAATAATTTAGATAAAGCTTGTCTGTCAGAAAAAAGAGGGGACTGGCAAGTGGTCAAAAAGAAGCACAATATGCTTTTAACTTTGTATGAAAAATAATGTTCAGTTTTATATTGCCAAACATAATTTTTTTTTTTACTATAAAAATCCTCTACATCTAATTATTTACTGAATGCTTTATTAAAACTCCGTTTCTGGCCTTTATTTTGGGATCTGTTACTTTTGTTGCCACCTCCTGACAGCTGTCCCCTGAAGCTTCTGTTTCCTTCCGCTGACCCCTAAAGGCTCGATATCCTTCTTTTGGTCCCTCCAGCTCTGGTTGCTCTGTGGCTACAGCAAGCTGCCAGTGGAGTGAATCATGCCATTTCTCCTGTATTTCTGTCACTGATGTGGTAGGTACATTGAAGCAGATACCCAGCTTTCCTTTGAGAAAGACCATTCCCTTCACTTTAGAATCAATATTCTCTCCCAGTTGCTCTTTAAGTTCTTTCCAAGCATAACTAATATTCGGCATTTCAATCGAGCACCACAAGATCATGGTCACAAAACTCACATCTGAGTTGATCAAGGAGTGTTGGTCTACTGACCTGGTGCCTGAAACATGGGCGAGTGCTGCTGCAAGGGCTTCCACAGCTCCCTTCTCCTCTATCAACTTCTCTGTTGACTCCTTGAAGTGATTATCACACTGGGAGGCACAGAATCCAAAAGTCTGATGGCATCTTTGCTGGAAGCTTTTATGATTTCTGTTGGAGAAGGAACACCTATTTGTTTAAACTTAATTCCCACTTTTTGTTCCACTTGTACCAACTGATATTCTTCCTTGTGCTGATAAAAGCAGATGCAAACCCTTGTCCTTCCAGCCCTTCTTGTCCACCCAGAATGATGAATGTAGGATTCTACATCCTTTGGTGGACAGCTTTGCACAACCAAATCAACCTCAGGTAGGTCTAACCCACGTGCAGCAACATTGGTTGCCACCAAAACTCCAAAATCTCCATTTCTAAAACCTTTCAGGGTAATTTCCCTTTGCTTCTGCGGGATGTCTTCATGTAATGACTGCACATCCTGCTTAATAGCCACACTCTGTGACAGTTCCTGGGCTTCTTTCTTGGTTTTGCAGAAGATGATAGTGCGTCCTTGATGACCACTATAGACTTAGATCACATTCCTAATCACTGCTGCCCTCTGAGTCCAGTGGCACTTGATAGCCAGATGCTCCACGGTTATTGCTGTTTTCTGTGTCTTTTTACTGATTAGGTCCACTTGTTCGTATGTAGGTTTCATGTATTTCTTAGCAACATTAAATACCCAATGAGGGCAAGTCGCAGAAGAAAGCAATGTTTGGGGATTGTCTTCAGAATCTTTCTTATATGCAACACTTAAAATCTCTTCCACTTGATCAGCAAAACCCATATCTAACATCTGATCAACTTCATCTAGGACAACATACTTAAGTTTGGTGAGATCCAGTTTGCCATTCTGTAGGTGGTCTTTGATTCGACCTGGTGTTCCAACCAGGATATCAATCCCATTCCGAATGCATTCAATTTGACCTCCAGAGGGAGTTCCACCATAAAAACAAGCCACTGCCAGCTTTTTTGTGATGCCGCTAAAGTCTTTGTTCACTTAATTTGCCAACTCTCTTGTAGGTGCAAGAGCTAGTACCTGAGGGGAATGACCTCTCTTCCCATCTTGCAGTTCTCCCTGAAGTTTCTCAGTCAAAGGAATGGCAAAGGAGAATGTTTTCCCAGTTTCTGTCCGTGCCTGGGCAATTAAGTCCTTCCTACTGTAGACATGATGGAATGTCTTTGCTTGTATGGGAAACAGGAAGGTCACCCCTCCGCCTTTGAGAAGTTTAACAGTCTCTTCAGATATGGGAAAATTAGAGAAAGCTCCTTTTTGTTCCACAGGTATTTCCTGCTTTATCTCACTGTTACTTTCTTCACTGGCAGGTTCAACGGAGTTAGAGTCAGGTTCAGAATAAGAGAATCCATTCTTCAGTTCAGGGCTCTTCTCTACTATTTACCTCCTTTTCTTTCTTCATCCACTTCGGCTTAGGAGCATCTACTTCTTCAGAAGGCTCCTCACGTCTGACATTTTTTATTTCAGGAGAAACAACTTCCTTCTCTAAGGGCTCCTTTTTCTTTTTCACACTTTTGGTTTTAGGAGAAACAATGTCATCTTGAGACTACTCGTGTTTCTTTTTTGCCTTTTTGGATTTAGGAGAATTCATGTCAACTTCAGAAGTACTTGCTTTCTTTTTAACTTGTTTAGCTTTGGGGGAAATAGTTTCTTCCTCTTCTGCTGCCTCTTCAGTCTTACTTGATTTTGGTTTCTCTCTCTTTCTTCTGAGCTTGCTTTCACAGCATCTCCGCTTTTTTCATGGTTGCGTCTGATTCCAAATCGGCGTCGCCAAGAAGTCTTCCCAGCATTATTCAGCACCTGCTGCCCAGGCTGACCCGTCACCCCAGTCGCCGCCCCAACTGCGTGGAGAGGAATAGCTGCAATGCTGCTTCTGAGCAGCATGATCTTGGAGCACTCCTTTGAGATATCTTTTCTTTTCTTTTTTGATGTAGGCATTTATTGCTACAAACTTCCCTCTAAAGACTGATTTTTGTGTATTTTATAAGTTTTGGTGTGTTCTATTTTCATTTTTGTCTTAAAAATTATTTTATATCTTTTTTCATTGCTTTGTTGACTCATTGGTTGTTTAGTAAAATTTTAAGTTTAATTTCCATGTAGTCACATAGTTTCCAAAGTTCCTACTGTGGTCCATGGCTATTTTTATTCCATTATTTTCAGCAAAGATATTAATATGATTTTGACTTTTTTGAATTTATTAGGACTTGTTTTGTGGCCAAACATGTCCTGAAGAAAGATTCTTGTATAGTCAAAAAGAATGTGAATTCTTCAGCTGTTAGATGGTATTTTCTGTAAGTCTGTGTGGAATACATTTAGAGTGAAGCTTAAATCTGATTTTTTTTTTTTTTTTTGCTGTTTATTATATTATTATTTTGACCATTTAGTGAGGCTGTATTTCCTAGGCTATTCTTACTCCCTAGAGGTATGACTGTCAGTCTGATTATAGACAGGTTAGGTATTTAATCGAATCTTCACAGTCTGTGTTTAATTTGTTGACTATTTTGTTTCAGGGGTTTTGCTTAGAAAATTTGAGTGGACTATCCTAATCAGTTTCAGCACTATATGGCGCCCTATGCTCGGGTAGGAGATGAGTCTCCAGCTGTCTCTGCAGTTTCCAACCTGGACAGGTCTGTGGGAGATAAATGGAGGAAACAGGGCCTTGCGGGAGAGCCAGCTGCGCCCTCAGGTTTGGAGGATCTTGGACCATTCTTTCTACAGACTGGTGGCCATACACAACTTCTCTGGCAGGGTCACGGAGCCAATGTCAAGTCCCATGAGCTGGCTGCTGCTAGCCTGGACCCCTTCGTCTCTAGTGGGCCTCAGGGACTCGTGGTGCTCCTAGTGGGCCAAGGCCAGAATGAGGCTCCCACAAAAGCACCCAGGATGGTGAAGAAGCCAAGTGTCTACCTCCAGCTTACTTTTTTCAGTGGAGAAACTATGAATTCAGGGGTTCTTTCCAGGTGTGGTACCATAATGGCTTAGGAGGAGGGGTAGTGCAGTCACAAGAGAACCATTCCCTATACTGTCCAGCCATGGTTTTGCTTGTCTTTATGGTCCAAAAGGGCTTCACATTCTTGCTCACACATTCAGGGTTCTTTAACTGTTGTAAAGGTATTTCATGTGGGGATAGTTGTTCAATCTGATGTTTTTGTGAGGGGATGATTGCTGGAGAGGCTTCCTGCTCTGATTTCTCTTTCTCTCCATTTCTGAAGGACTGCTTTGCTAGTGTAAAGGTCTTGGTTGGCAATTTTTTTTTGGTATTTTGAATATATCATCTCACTCTCTCCTGGCCTGAAGTTTTCAGCTGAGAAGTCTACTGATACTCTTCTGGGGATTCCCTTATATGTAATGAGCAGCTACTTTTAAAATTCTATTTTTTTTTTTGACTTTTTGCAATTTAAAAAGTATGTGTCTCAGTGTAATCTTTTTTGACTGATCTTGTTTGGAGACTTTTGAACTTTCTGAATCTGGACATTTATCTCTTTACTCAAGTTTGGGAAGTTATTGCCATTACTTCTTTCAGACATTTAGACTCTTTCCCAATCTCTGGTCCTTTCAAAACTTTCACAAGGTGTACATTAGTTCTCTTAAAGGTGTTCCACAGTTTCCATAGGCTTTCCTTACTATTTTTCAGTCTTTTAAAATGTTTTTTCCTCTGACTGGATAATTTCAAATGAGTTTGCTGTTGAGGCTCTGAATGCATTTTTTATTTCATTAATTCTATTCTTCAGCTCCAGAATATCTGCTTGGTTCTTTTTTTGTGGTTTCTACCTCTTTGTTGAACTTTACATTTTATTCGTGCACTGTGTTCTTGTATCTTTGAGTTTTCTATCTGTATCCTCTTGTAGTACGCTGGTCTTCCTTAAAACACTATTTTTAATTCTCTTCCAGGAAATTTAAAGATCTCCATATTTTGGTGTCAGTTACTGGGAAATATGACATTCTTTTGGTGATATCAAGTGTCCTTGGTTTTTTTAGCCTTTACCAATTTCCAGAGTTGGGCCAGTTCACAGATTCAAAGCCCCTCAACTATAAAGGGGGAGGTCACGTTTCTACAATAAAGGCACTTATTACATGTATATTACTTGGTCTAATAAATATTTTTCCTAGCTTTTCCCACAGTGAACTATGGCTCCTTACTGAGGAGACTGTGCATTGAGGAAAGAGGAAATCAGTTGACTCTTGTCTGCTGACAGGATCCCCACAATTTCCCAACTTGTGGATTGAAGGCAATTATCATGCCTTTATCTATTAGAATAGTAAACCAAAGGTGAGATGACATATCAGAAGGAATCACAAAGATTGTTGTTAACATTAAATCTTAAAAGTACAAGCCTGGTAATTCTTACCACATTTAACTAGCTTATTTATCCTATGCTGAAAGAAGATGGATCTTGGAGATTGGTGGCCAATTATCATAAAATTAATCAGGCAGTGACTCCAATGGCTGCCGTTGGTCCAGATCAATATATTCCCAGTACCTGGCATGTAGGTATAGATCTGTCAATTGCTTCTTTCTCTGTACGTGTTGGTGAACCAGAAGCACTTTTCTGTTAGTGGGCAAGGTCAGAAGTACATCTTGACTACTATTAATATTATATGCAGTGAATGTGAAATGTATCTTCACTCTGTGTTAGCTTTCAAGCCCTCTAGTCTGTAGGGAACTTGATTGTTTTTCTTTTCCCCAAGACATCACACTGATCCAGTACTTTTTTTTTTGAAATTAAATCATAGCTGTGTACATTAATGCGGTCATGGGATACAATGTGCTGGTTTTATATACAATTTGAAATATTTTCATCAAACTGGTTAACATAGCCTTCATTCGCATTTTCTTAGTTATTGTGTTAAGACATTTATATTCTACATTTAGTAAATTTACATGTACCCTTCTAAGATGCATCGTAGGTATGGTCCCACCAATTACCCTCCCTCCACCCATCCTCCCCCCTCCCCTCCCCTCCTTTTTTCCTTTCCCCATATTCTTGAGCTATAGTTTTCATATGAAAACTATAAATTAGTTTCATAGTAGGGCTGA
>NW_003852438.1:9790822-9823737 GCF_000181295.1 Otolemur garnettii | reverse complement strand
GATTCTGGTTATTAAACCTTTGTCAGAGACATAACTTGCAAATATATTCTCCCATTCTCAGGGCTATCTGCTTGCTTTACTTGTGTTCTTGGCTGAGCAAAAACTTTTTAATCTGATGAGGTCCCAGTAGTGTATTTTTGATGCTGCTTCAATTGCCTAGGGGGTCCTCCTCATAAAATATTCACCCAGACTGATTTCTTTAAGAGTTTTCCCTGCACCTTCTTCTAGTATTTTTATAGTTTCATGTCTTAAGTTTAAATATTTAATCCAGTGAGAGTCTATCTTATTTAATGGTGAAAGGTGTGGGTCCAGTTTCAGTCTTCTATGGATCGCCAGGCAGTTCTCCCAGCACCATTTGTTAAGTAGGGAATCTTTTCCCTACTGAATGTTTTTAATGGTATTGTCAAAGATCAAATAATGGTAAGCAGCTGGGTTCATCTCTTGATTATCTATTCTGTTTCATACATCTACCTCTCTATTTTTGTGCCAGTTGCCTGCCATTTTGATCACTATCAATTTATAGTATAGTCTGAGGTCTGGTAGTGTAATTCCTCCTGCTTTGTTTTTATTTGTGAGTAATGTCTTGGCTATTTGAGGTGTTTTCTGATTCTATATAAAATAAAGTATTATTTTTTTCAAGATCTCTAAAGTATGACAGTAGCTTTAATAGGGATTGCATTAAAATTATCTATTGCTTTGGGTAGTATGGACATTCTAACAATGTTGATTCTTCCCAGCCTTTAGCATGTTTTTTTTTCCATTTGTTAACATCTTTAGCTATTTTATTTTCTTAGAGGTTTATAGTTCTGTTGATAGAGATCTTTCACATCCTTTGTTAGGTAAACTCTCAAATACTTCATCTTCTTTGGCACTACTGTGAATGGAATAGAGTCCTTTACTGTTTTCTCAGCTTGACTATTGTTGATATATATATAAAGGCTACTGATTTATGAGTGTTGATTTTGTAACCTGAGACGTTGCTGCATTCCTTGATCACTTCTCAGAGTTTTGTAGTAGAATCCCTGGTGTTTTCCAGATATACAATCATATCATCTGTAAAGAGTAAAAGTCTGATCTCCTGTGATCCTATATGGATACCCTTGATTGCCTTTTCTTCCCTAATTGTGATGGCTAAGACTTCCACTACAATGTTAAAGAGCAGTGGAGACAATGGGCAACCTTGCCTGGTTCTTGATGTGAGTGGAAATGATTTCAATTTAACTCCATTCAACATGATATTGGCTGCGAGTTTACTGTAGATGGCCTCTATCAGTTTAAGGAGTGTCCCTTCTATACCAATTTTCTTCAGTGTTCTGATTATGAAGGGATGCTGGGTATATCAAAAGCCTTTTCTGCATCAATTGAGAGAATTGTATGGTCTTTGTTTTTTAATTTGTTTATGTGATGTATTATATTTATGAATTTACATATATTGACCATCCTTGGGACCCTGGGATGAAACCCACCTGGTCATGATATATAATTTGTTTGATGTGTTGCTGGATTCTGTTGGTTAGTATCTTATTGAATATTTTTGCATCAAATTCATTACAGATATTGATCTATAATTTTCTTTTCTTGTTGGGTCTTTTCCTGGTTTGGGTATCAGGGTGATATTTGCTTCACAGAATGTGTTGAGAAGTATTCCTTCTTTTTTTATGTTTTGGAAAAGGTTAAGTAATATAGGTACTAGTTCCTCTTTAAAGGTTTGGTAGAATTCTGATGTGAAGCCATTTGGTCCCAGGCTTTTCTTTTTAGGGAGATTTTGTATAGTTGATGCTATTTCAGAACTTGATATGGGCGTGTTCAACATTTCCACTTCATTCTGGCTAAGTCTTGGGAGGTGGCGTGCTTCCAAATATTGGTCAATTTCCCTCATATTTTCATATTTCTGAGAATAAAGTTTCTTGTAACATTCATTAAGGATTTCTTGAATTTCTGAGAGGTCTGTTGTTATTTTGTCTTTACCATTTCCAATTCATGAAATTAAAGATTTTACTCTTTTTTTTCCTGGTTAGGTTAGCCAAAGGTTTATCTATTTTATTGATCTTTTCAAAAAACCAATTTTTTGATTTATTGATCTGTTGTATAATCTTTTTGTTTTCAATTTCATTTAATTCTGGTCTAATTTTGGTTATTTCTTTTCTTCTTTTGGGTTTGGGATTGGAATATTCTTCCTTTTCCAGTTGCTTGAGATGTCTCATTAAGTTTTTAACTTCCTGTCTTTGCATTCTCTTGAGGAAGGCTCGTAATACTATAAATTTCCCTCTTAGGACTGCCTTTACGGTATCCCAGAGGTTCTGATTACTCATGTCTTCATTATCATTTTGTTCCAAAAATTTGGTAATATCCTTCTTAATCTCGTCTCTGACCCACCTATCATTCAGCATAAGTTTATTTAGTTTCCATGTTTTTGTATTTGTATGCAGATTCCTGTTGTTACTGAGTTCAACTTATATTCCATGATGGTTTGAGAAGATGCAAGGAAGAATTTCTATTCTTTTAAATTTGCTGAGGTTAGACTTGTGACCTAAGATGTGATCAATTTTGGAGTATGTTCTGTGGGCTGATGAGAAGATTGTGTATTCAGTTTTGTTAGGATGAAATGTTCTGCAGATGTCTGTTAAATCCAAATGCTGAATGGTTAAGTTTAAATCTAAAATTTCCTTTGCTTAGCTTCTTATTGGAGGATCCGTCCCACACTGACAAAGGAGTGTTAAAATCTCCGACAGCTATGGTGCTGGAGGAAATCAAGTTGCTCATGTCTGTTAGAGTCTTTCTTATAAATTGAGGTGCATTCTCATTGGGTGCATAAATGTTAATAATTGAAATCTCATCATGTTGAGTGTTACCCTTAACACATATGAAGTGATCATCCTTATTTTTCCTTAATTTCATTGGTTTAAAGCCTATTGTATCTGCAAATAAAATTGCAACACCTGCTTCTTTCTGATTTCCATTTGCCTGGAATATAGATAACCATCCCTTCACCTTGAGTCTATATTTTTCTTTTAAGGTAAAATGAAATTCTTGTATGCAGCAGATATCTGGCCTGAATTTTTTATCCAGCCAGCCAAACTGTGTCCTCTAAAGAGGACAATTTAAGCCATTCACATTAATTGAGAATATTGGTAAGCCTTGTAGATTTTTGGATTTTGAATTTTTTGAAAGTCCAGTGGACATTTTCCATCCTTTTGCCACTGTGGAAGTTGGAATTTGATCAAAAGTTTCTGAGTGGGTTTACTTTTGTGGTGGAGGATTGCACTGGCATTATGGAGTATAGGTCTGAGAATATCCTGGAGAGCTGGTTTAGTTATGGCAAATTTCTTCAACATGTGCATGTCATTAACGTATTTAATGTGTCCATCATAAATGAAACTCAGTTTAGCTGGATATAGAATCCTGGGTGGAAAGTTATTTTGTTTTAGGAGATTAAAAGTCAATGATCACCCTCTTCTAGCTTGAATGTTTTGAGCAGAGAGATCTGCAGTCATTTTAATATTCTTCCCCTTGTAGGTTAGGTTTTCTTATGTCTGGCTGCTTGCAGAGTTTTCTCCTTCATATTAACTTTAGTGAGGTTAATGATGATGTGCCTGGAGGATGTTAAGTCATGCTGGGGTTCTGAAATTGTCTGCTATCTGAATTTCAGAATCTCTTGGCATGTCTGGAAAGTTCTCTGTCATGAAGAAGACCCTCTGTGCTTTGCGGAGGAATTTCGTCGCCTTGAGGGATTCCTTTAAGGCAAATTTTAGGTTTCTTAGAATTATCCCAGAGCTCTCTGAGAGAATGATCTGTTCTTGCTCTCCATTTCTCTTCCTCTTTGAGAGTTTGGGAGCATTCAAAAGCTTTGTCTTGAATGTCAGAAATCCTGTCTTCTGCTTGGTTCATCTGCTACTGAGGGATTCTACTGTATTTCTCACATTTTTGAGGGATGCAAATTCTTATCAAAATATTTGGTGATTTTGTCTTTGAATTCATTGAGTTCTTGAGACAACTTTTGAAATGCTCCTTGAATTTCTAATTCCAACTTTGCCTCTATTCTATTAATCTTATTTGCAATCCAAATTCTGAATTTGATTTCTGATATCTTAGCCATCTGTTTCTGAGTGGGATCTTCTGTTGTGTCTGCCATAGCTTTTCTTGGGGGCATTGATTACTCTCTGGTTATTCATGTTACTGGAGTTTTTCTGCTGATATTAACCCATGATTATTTCACAACATTTGGCTCGATGAGCAGATAAGGAGAAGTTGAGTTGTGGGCTCCAGGAGTTGTGATTAACTAGCCCTTTGCCCAAAAGCTGGGACTGGTGTCTGTACCTTTTCCCCTAGAACTTTGCCAAGGGCCTGTACAGTCTACAGCCTGAGAAACTGTAGGCCTGCTTGGTGTGGTGGGGCTAAGTGCCTCTGTCTTGTTTTCAGTCCAACCTAGTGAATCAGTTACTCTGGGTTGAAGTCTCACCTGTGGAGAAATATCAGCAATTAAGTCACCCTGCCCCCCATAGGCAACAATTGGAAAAGGAAAATCAAACCCTCCCACAACCACACACCCAGGGTACCACTTTGAATAGTGCTTGGGTGATTGACCCAGTTCAAGAGGTCCAAATCAATTGTCCCAGTCAGCACCAGTCTCATGTGGGAGAGTTCAAAAGGTCTCCAGCAACAAGATATCAGGGGTCTGCTGGCAGCTCAAGTAGGACTCCCTCCAGTGCTCTGTGAGGTCAGAAGGACCCACCCAGCAAATAGATTAGTCTGGGAAGGTTGGTGCCTCCTTCCCCACCTGTACCTCTGTCACACCCAGTCACTGGTAACCCTATAGGACTGTGACCCAGTTCCCACAAATGAGCAGATGCTCCAGGGGTTTGCGCCTGCCTGATTCACAGGGAGATCTATGTCTCCTCAGCCAGGCTGCTTCTCTCTGCCACCATCCAGCAAGGGGAGGTGAGTCCTAACAACCTTGGGTGCTTAATGGAGGCCGGGGTCATTCACTCAGTTCCAGCCCTGCCACTGATTGATATTGCTGGCAGAACAGAACAACTTTGCAAAATTTGTTTCTGTCCTGGCTATATTCCCCTGTGGATCAGACACTGTTTGAGTTCACAGATACTGCAAGTCAGCCTGTTCTTGGCTACAGCTTGTGTTGGGGCTGGCGTGGTTAGAGTTCACACTCAGCTGTCAGTTCCAGTCTCTGTTTGCCCACTTTTGTCTCAACTATTATTCCCCAAGGGCCGGGTGCAGCTTAGGCTCAGTAAAGCAGTCCTCTGGGTCATTCCTGCCTTGGGAATCTTCCATCTCTGGTGGCATGTATTCTAGTCCCCGCTCTCTGCCCAGGCCAGTACTGTGTTAGGCATGCCCTTTACTCATGGGGCCTGCGTTTTTGTCCCAGATGTGTTCTGCCAGTGGCTGCCACTGGAGAAGATTCTAGGCTTCCTCTGGTTGCCCAGAGAGACAGGGAATGTCTGTGAAATATCCTCAGGTGTGTGAGCCCTGTTGTTCCTGCAGCTGTGGCTGCTGCTCTGCACCTTGGGGCACCGACACTCCTTTTGTTTGTATCCTTGGGGTTGCAGCTTGCCTCAGGAGGGCTGATGTGTGTTCTTCATCCTTCTCTCTTGGCTCAGCTCCAAACCATTGGCTTACTTGCTAAACTTCTGTCCTTTAACTCTCCTTGTGGATGGGAGCCTCTCTAGAAAGCTGGCTCCAGGCAGCCATCTTGCCTCTGCCCCCCTTATCCAGTACTTTTATGTTATGTTCTTTGAACTGCTAAGTAGGAAGTAGTGACTTCCATAAAAACCTAGAGAAGACATCTGTGTGTTAAAAGGTTGAAAATGAGAATGTATCAAAATGTAAAGTTCTGTTCTTAATGAAATTTCTAGAGGTCTAGTGATATGGATTCTGATACTGCTAACACCATTGTTGAACAATGTTCTTTTGAAGTTTGGAAGGAAGGTCTGGCTCTCTTAAATGTGTTATTCTGACACATTTACTGAATAACCAGAGGGCTTCCAGTTTTGAGTACTTCCCAGAGCAATATAAAAACTATGGATCCTGTCCAGGCAGCCCTGATTCTTTGCTATTTGGGTCATATGTCCCTGAATGATTTGCCACTTGAAGTTTCTTGTCAAATAAAGAGGGAAGATTTGGCAGGTCCCTTTGGGTGAATAATAATTTGAGCTTTTAGGATTTTGGAGCAAACTTTGCCATTATCTGTAGCTAATGATTCTTTGGAGAAGATTTTCGAAACAGAGTCCTAATAGAGACCAAATTCTTTACAAAGAACCACCAAGTTACCATGCCAAGGTTTGGTGAAAATGGGATTGGTGTTGTCTGAGATAATTCTTAATGCAAAAGTAAGCTACACAAGTGAGTGGCTTAGATTTCCATTTCTCCTATTCTTGCTACATTGTCTTCTGTGTTTCAACCCACACAGTTGGCTTCATGGGTGTTGTTATTACCAGGTGACCAGTGAATAATAAATTGAGAAATTGTCTACAGAAGCTCTGGATGAGACATTGGTAATACCTGAATGGAAACAGTTGTAGAAGGATATAGTAAAATGAAATATTTGAGCTGTGTATCTTATTGATTGTTTTGCCTAGAAGGAAAGATGGCTGAAAATATGGATCTATATTACTTTATGATTCATGGCTAATGGCTTGATATATATTCTGAATCTTGTAAGAAACACAATTGATAACTAAGAGGTATGTATGTGATTTGACCCCTCAAAATGGATACAGCACTGTAAGTATATTTGTGCCTCATGTAAATCTTCACTTAAGACAAATCTCAGAAGATAGCTAGAAATGAGGTGGATCATACTATCCATTCAGTGGGTAATCAGCCTCTTTCTCCTGCTACCCTTTCCCAAAGGGATGATGAGCACAGTGGGCTGGGACAGAGGCATATTCTTGTACTTAGGCCCTTTCCAGATTTCTACTTCCCCATTTATTTCCACTTTTCTAATGCTTGAATTCTTCAACAAATATTTGCTGAATTAATTAAACAAATGAAATAATGACCAAGTATAGTTTTATTAATGAATTAACCTTCATAATGTACTTGATGAAGTGAAAAATGAATCCATAAGTTTCTTTTCTATAATATAATGTAAAAACTGACTTATTTTACAACTCTAAAACTTCTTATTCACCAGGAAGTATGACTGTTAGATAATTTGATATTCAATCAGGTATAATAAGATAGATGCTTATGTTTTTCTTTGTGATGTTACAATTTTGTCTATTGATCTTCAAATTTAGAATGTGCTTGTGGTGATTTCCAGTACTCCTTGGTCTGTTTCTTTTTTTTTTTATGACAATAAAAACATTTTATATACCAAATCCTCTGATATCCATATCAGAATGGTACAGGTGAGATTGTCCTCAGAATTTCATAAATAAGGGATAGTAGTTATAAGTCAATATATCTGAGAATACTGAATTTAAAGTTGGTCACTAAAGCTTTGGATTTGAGTATTGTGTAATGAACAGTGATATTTTTTCAAACTAGAAAAATATAATGGGTAAAGAATTTTTTATGAAGATGAAAGTATACAACATAAATTGGGATAGGTAGTAGCTTTTGAGGGACATCTCATTTTCTAAAATCCTAATGTGGGCTATGGACTTGGGACATTTTCCCTTTAGATGATTAAGAGCCATTTGAAGAAGCTAAGCAGGAAAAGGACCTGTTGAGATGGTTCATGGAATCATCAGAAGAAAAGATGAGATGTAAGGAGACCCATGAGAACATTTTATAATATTGGTGTGAAACGGTGAGAGTTTAGACTAGAATGGTGGCAGGAGAAAGCAAAGTGGGGGGTAAAAGTAAAGACAATTGCATGGAAAGATTTGGAAGGATGATACAATTCTATATAGGGTATGTACATGTCAGATATTGTGCTGCAAAGCCCAAATTATGACTATTATTGGTGATAATTATGAGAATGTTATAGCAGTACATTGTCCAAGACTGTCTCTTTCCTTAGCATGAATATTCTCTAATTTCAGCTATTGGTACAGTTGATAATTATCAACTGGAGTTATTTTAAAAGCCAAGACTAATAAGTACCACAGCTCTTATCATATTTAATGCCATATTCACATATATTGGGACAAGGACCGGAGAGTTCTAGACCTTTGAGTCAGAGCTTGATAGTTAGCATGGAAATCCCAAGATATCTGTGGGAATTTTAGAAATAGTTGTTCAAGTATCCATTAGATTGTTTTTTTTCTTTCTGATTATGAAGATATTTTATTGTCAAATGAACTGATATCTAGAAAATATTTAAATAAGATCAACAAAACTGTTGCTGTGAGTTACTCATGCAAGAAATCCATGAATATAAACTTAGGTCTTAATGGGGTTTCAGCTCATTCATCTATTTCTTTGCTCTATAAATATTGAGTCAGAAAAGATATTAAAAAGGAACAATTTTTATTTTGTTTAGAAAAAAGTTCTAAGTTCCATTTTAATAAAAAGTCGTGTGATGAAATAGTTCCATTTTAGTCTATTTATTCCTCTCTCTTGATGATTATGGAGAAAGCTAAAGTTTAGAATTCTGCTTTACAGTACCTGTAATAGGATCCCTTGCATTACAGAGAGAGAGAGAGAGAGAGAGAGAGAGAGATAAATAAGCCACCTCTACCTACTGTTTCTGGGATGGAAGATGCCAGACTGGAAATAAATTCTGAGATGAATAATTTTTTTCTCTTAAACAGCTATCTGTTTAAAGAAACGAATGAACAAATACAGAACTCAAATTGTTGTTGCTGTCTCTTTATGTTTGAGACATAAGGATGGCAAAGTCTTATTTGGACCTTCTTGAAATTCATTTTTATATTCACTTATAAAATGAACTATTATGAAAGAAGGTATGTTTGAAATGAGACCACATCCCTTATTTTATTCTATGGTTCTAAGAATAATAGAAAAGAAACATTGATGGTTAATGAGAACATACTGTAGATTTGAATTAGAACACATGGTAAAAGAAGAAATATTTATCTGAATATATTTTTCAGTCTTTTAATTCTTTGAAAGAAATATAATCTTTTTCACTGAGTCCCTGAAGGCTTGTTTTACTTGCTTATTCCGGAGAGTATAAATAAAAGGGTTCATCAAAGGGATAACGGAGGTGTTGAGCAATGATACCACCTTATTGATGGCCACTCCTTCCTTAGCTGGCTTGATGTAGATAAAGATGCAACTTCCATAGGTGATGGAAACTACAATCATGTGTGAAGAACAGGTGGAGAAAGCCTTTTTTCTTTGCTGAGCAGAAGGGAGTCTTAAAATGGTCTTGATGATATATGTGTAGGAGACAATTACACAGACTAGTGTGAAAATGAGGGTCAGCACAGCCATAATTACAACAAGTTGTTCTATAAATTGAGTGTCTGAGCATACAATCTTGAGAAGAGGTGATGCATCACAGCCAAAATGGTCAATGAGATTGGAATTACAGAAATCTAGCTGAACTCCTAGGCTAAGTGGTGGGAGTATGACAAGTAACCCAATCAGCCAACAGCAAAGGACAAGAATGATGCACACCCTTTCATTCATGATGGTGGTGTAGTGCAGGGGCTTGCAGATGGCCACGTAGCGATCATAGGACATGGCAGTTAGAAGAAAAAATTCTGTTGCTCCGATGAGGATGACAAAAAATAATTGGATGGCGCAAGCATTATAAGTAACACTGTTATCTCCAGTTGTCATGCTGTATAGAAATCTAGGAACACAGACTGTTGTAAATATTATTTCTAAGATGGAGAAATTACGAAGGAAAAAGTACATGGGTGTTTTAAGGTGATGGTCCACCAGCGTGAGGAGGATAATGATTAGATTTCCAATAATGGTGAGAATGTAGGTGAAAAACAGAAATACTGAAAGGAAAATTTGTAGTTGTGGGTCATCTGTTAATCCTAGCAGGATGAATGTTGTTATTGCAGAATGATTTTTCATCACTGTCTTCAGATATATTAATATAATGAGCTTGTGTTGATAAATCATGAACTTGGAATCTGATGAACAGAATACAAAAATAATAAGTCAACATACTACATGGGGAAAATGCAAGTAGGCCCTTAGAAGCACACTTTTTCATTTTGGTTGAACATCGGTGATGCTGATGTAGAAGCCATTGCATCATGCTTCCCTAGACTCTGCTTTACCCACGTCTTAGAAATGTGTTGTATAGAAAATATTCATTTGAAATTTCATTTCCAGTCTAATGACAAGACCAATTTTTAAGCAGACAGAAGGTACCATGAGGATCTCATAGTCTGCTGAAGTTAGAGCAGCTAACATGGTATCCCCAGTCCTCAGTGTAGAGTAGGGATTGATAAATGCTGATTAATGGGAAAAACATACATATAAAAGTTTTTTTTCTCCAACTTCTAGGATACCAGATCAACAACTCATTCTGATACCCTTATAATATAATACCACCAATGGCTTATTTTGTACTATTTCTTACACTTAGTAACCATTTTCCTCTTCAAATACTGCTTTAATCTCCCCCACATTCTAAAGTGTTCATTATTGTTTGGCTAAGCTGGGAGCAGTATCCCAGCCATGAAATTTCCTGAGTCTCATGCTTTTCCAGAGTTTCTTCTTTTTTTCCCCTTTCATTTATGATAATAAACTGAAATATTTGATTTTCTGTCCCTCCTGTGTATCAGTTTGAACAGCCTGTGCTTTCTTTCATCTCCTAAATTCCTTGTTCAACATTTGTCTGATTTTTTTTTTTTTTTTTGAGGAAGAATTTCACTATGTCGCCCTTGGTAGAGTGCCATGGGATCACAGCTAACAATGTCCTCAAACTCTTGGTCTGGTGTTTAGCTGGCCCATGCCAGGTTCGACCCCACCAACTTTGGTGTATGTGGCTGGCACCTAGCCTGTCTGATTCTTATCTTTCCCATTCCTTCCCAGAAATGGGGCAGACAAATTGGACATTCTGATGATTTTCTCCAAAGAGCAGAATTCTATTCTTAATGCTTCCATCTCCTTATTGGGGTTCCATATTTTATACATAAATATTTTATATCCCAAATGCCTTCTGAGGTTACCTGCCAGCTCCATTACTAACTTAAAATTTATACCTCCAAAAATGAGAAGAGGAAGTAGAGTACCACTTGAGGAAAGAGTTGACCCCTTTACCATTCTTTCTCCAAAGACTCAACTCACACTTGAGAATGTCATTGCTTCCCTATTACATTGCTTCACACAGTGCTCCAGGTACCTCTCTGCCCTTCTTCATTCTGGCTCAAGGATAGACTCAGACTCTGTGCTTATTTCACTGAAGAAAACTTACAATCAGGCACTACAGAAATAGTCAATAAGGACAGAATATGACATGGAGAAGAAATGAAACTTGTCTATTAGGTGTGGATATTCTAAAAAGAAAAACAAAATCACAGTCCATGTTCATGAGTTGCTTTGCCAGACTGCCTCTCAGTCTTGATTTTTTTCTGAGGATTATATGAAGGAAGTCATCATTTCACCACCTCCCATGAAGCCCTTGAGCACTTTTCCATTTCTCACATTTCCTACCTATATGCTCACCCTTCCTAATAGTGTGGGCAGTATTGGACTTCTAAGAGTTTGAGAGCTGGGATTTGACCCAGGTCAAACTGGATCCAAAGCTTTAGTTTTTCCAGAAAAGCTTTAATTTTAGGGATCTGGGCAATTGCACATCCTTAGTCAATTCTAATAATCACTAATGAGTTAATATGTTAGCTTTTCAGATGTTTCCTAGACAGAAACAGTATCTATTAAGCATGTGGATTTCTTTAATAGATGACTAAAATGAGATTTCCCTATGAGATACCAGTTATTTTGTAATATGAATAGTTCTTATCTGATGCCTTAAGACATTCACAAAATACTCTAAGCATTATTTCCTTCTGTGTCTAAGGAAGTCATCTTTTATTTTCTATTGGGAAGAGCATGACAGAGTTTATAGACCTCATCATGGGAAAAGACTGGTGATGTAGGCTTATGAGACATGTGGTTTGCCTATGTGTTGACAGCCTTTAATACATATTCATGTACCATATTCATTTAGAGCCAATATAAAACTATAAGAAAGGGAAAAAACTCCTATAATCAGTTAACATAGTCTATCTCATTATTCATATCTTGTATTTATTTACAACCTATTTGTAACATATAATTATATAATGCAATTATTTATGTTTATAAAATGAATATTATATTGTAAATAATAATTGATGTTTTCCTCACTTCACATAACAATTCAATTTTTAAAGTACTTATGTATTTCTGGATGTTATTGAGTAATCTTCAAAAAGACAATTTCGTTTACTTATGTCTCATCCTGTAGGGGAGAAAATTATAAACTTAATGGTTTAATGTTGAACATCACAGTTGTCTACATTTTTAATATAATATTCTTTCAGTGAGTGTTCTGGTATAAAAATATTTTTGTAACCATGAGGTTAATTTCACATTTAAGAATTAGCCAAAGATATATTAAATCATGGGCTTCTGATATCTATAGCCAAACTAGTTCTTTGTAAGATGTGTCCCCATGTATATTTCTATCATTTGTAAGTGAGAATCTCTGCTTTCCAAAGCCTTGGGGCTTTGGGGATTATTATTTTGGGTATTATTTGTAATGTTTTTTACTAATTAGATAACTAATACTTGTTTCATTGGAACTTTCTATTAGTGAGGTACAGCACTTTATTCTACACGGTCATTTCCCTACAAAATTATCACCATTATATTCTCTGGCCACATAATACATTATTTTCAATTAATAACAAATGTACTTATTTTACATTTTTATTGAGTTATTTGAATAAATGTACCATTGAAAAACAGTTTTAACATCAGAGGCTTCAAATTCTAGAATGTGATTCAACCTAATAAACATTAATTGTTATTGAGTCTTTCAGGACTTAGTAAATGTTCAAAGATAAGTTAAATAATAATTTCTCAGAGAGTTTAAAATAGGTCGTTACCCATTTGAAGTTACTGCCAACTCTTATGTTCTCTGAGTCTATGAAAAAAGCAGAAATATATTTTGATATCTTTTTCTTTGGCCCCTCTCATTACACCACAGCATTGACTCACTCTCCAATTGCTTATATAGTTGGTCTTAATTCTGATCCTGTGTAAGAGTCATGTTTAGATTCATTGTCATGTTATGTAGAACACAGGGACAATTCAGAGATTTCAAGTCCTCCTTCCTTAAACATGAAAGTAATTCCTGGCTCTTTGCCTTTGCCTAGGGAATGCTTTTGACCACTTCCACAGTTCTAATTCTCCAACTTTTAGGATAAATACAATAAACGTTTCACACTTACTTTCTGGTGGTTTTGATGCTTCCACATCACTTCTTTTCTTCTTGGATCTGAGAAACACTAAATGCTAGTGTTTACAATTTTGAGTGAACTCTGTCTTTCTATTAAGTCGTATATATCTTTCCAGGTAAAAGTGCCTGCAAATGCAAGATAACCATGGATTACAATGCAATAGGGAATGGTATCCTTTGCCGTTACTGTCACCAAGTCTAAAATCAAATCTGATGAGAGTTCTTCTCTCTCACTAAACCGGGAAATGATACTTCCTGAATTCTGTGGCTGAAAGAATGGAAAATGGCAAATAAATGCTAGTAACTCTTCCTAGCTTTGGAAGTTAAGATGTTCTGACCTTTCTGCACAAAGAAAATAATGTTCTCTATATAGATTTTTCATTAATAGAAATGAGACATGTTTTATGTTCGGTGCCCAGGGAACAATTGAGTGAAAAAACAGAAGTGTCTTTAGTGACTCTATGCAAACCACTAATGAATAAAAAAAAAAAAAAATTAACCAGCACCTGTGGGACGGCATCCACAGAGAGAAGAAACACATAATGGCATCAACTGTAGCAAAAAACAGGTGATAAATTGTCAATCTGGTTCTCTCTCTTTTTTTTTTCTTGAGACGCAGTCTCACTCTCTACCCTGGGTAGGGTGCCATAGGGTCATAGCTCACAGCAACCTCAAAATCTTGGGCTTGAGCAATCTTGCCTTAGCCTCCCAAGTAGCTGGGACTGGAGGCA
The DNA here is from genome assembly GCF_000181295.1 of Otolemur garnettii. Lineage (NCBI taxonomy): Eukaryota > Metazoa > Chordata > Mammalia > Primates > Galagidae > Otolemur > Otolemur garnettii. Next base: position 9,809,667 of record NW_003852438.1, on the reverse strand, counting down.
CCTGCCACAATACCTGGATAGTTTTTCTATTTTTATTAGAGATAGGGTTTTACTTTTTCCCAGGCTGGTCTCAAGTTCCTGAGCTCCAGGAATCCATCCATCTTGGACTCTCACAGTGCTGGGATCACAGGTGTGAGCCACTGGGCCCAGCTATAACCCGTTCTTATAAGGTTATCTTTATGTTGTCTATCGGCTTCTTAGTTTAAATCAATAGAACTGGTTGAAGACATTCTGGGAATCATCTGATGATTTCTGTGTTCCAGAACACACTCATATATCTGACTTAGGTCCTTCCTAGATATCTGATTATTAGTTCTTAAGAGGTCTTATTTCATTTATTAGGATAATTAATGTTTATTTCTTTTGTTCTGATCATATAGTTAATTTACTGGTTCTATTAGAGTAGAACAAATTTAGTATTCATCTACTAATCAATTAATATTATTACATATGCAAAACATTCAGGGATCATGTGACACTCAAGATGGCCATTTTGTCTACATGAAATGTGCTCAGTACCAGTATTTGATCGTAAGTCTAGAAATTACCGCTGTACTTCCACAAAGATCAACAGCTCTAGCTTTTCATCAGACTTACTAGCTGGGTTCTGGGAGGACTGAGGCAGAGCTAGCAAGGTGCCTGCAACTTCTGGTGCTGGATAAGACTTTTTCTTGTCCAAGATAAATTCTATACACCCCAATAGCATTGCAGTGATCTTGCTCATTGTGAAATTACCTCCATATTCTCTACAGATGTGAGGTTATTAAGAGAAGAGGACAGGCCTCCAACATCACTGATGCTGAGGCCCCTATTGGGCAAGGGGAAAGATGGTTGACATAGGGAATGAGAGTCTGGGGCAACAAGGATGCAGAGACAGACAGGGCTGTAGAAACTGAGGCAGAGGCACCTTCTGGGTCTGTTTCTTTACTTCCTATCCTATTCTATTGGTCCATTTTTGTTTCTTTCTTTCTTTTTTTTCTGAGACAGAGTTTCAAGCTATCCCCCTGGGTAGAGTGCGTGGCATCACAGCTCACAGCAAACACAAACTATTGGGTTTAAGCAATTCTATTGCCTCAGACTCCCAAGTAGCTGGGACTACAGGTGCCTACCACATGCCTGGCTATTTTTTGTTGTTTTTGCAGTTGTCATTGTTGTTTTAGCTGGCCCAGGCTGATTTTGAACCCACCAGCCTTGGTGTATGTGGCCAATGCCCTACCCACTGAGCTATGGGTGCCACTGTGGTCTGTTTTTCTATACTTTTGCCAACATCATTTATTTCAAGAGTGTTTGTATAGTCTTGGCTTACTGCACTTCTGTATACATATCCTTTAAAATTTCAAAATATTAAGGAGGTACAAATGTTTTTATTACACAGGTCCTTTTTTTAATGCTTGAGTCCTTGCTATAGGTGCACTCATCATCCAAACTGTTCATACCATGCATTAGATTGGTTTATTACCCCCTTCCTCCTTGGTTGCCTTCCACTGAGTTTTACTTTCCTCTGTGAACTAGTATGCTTATTTTTCAGTACCAATTTAATACTGAGTACATACATTCTATTCTTGTGAGACTTCACTTAGGAGAATGGTCTCTTCCACCCCAGTTGTTGCAAAAGATATTAATTCATCTTTTTAATGGCATATACCACATTTTATCAATCTACTCCTGAATAAATGAGCACTTGGATTGATTCCACACCTTTGGAATTGTGTTTGTGCTGCAATGACCCTTTAAGGACATGTGTCTTTTTGGTATAATGACTTCTTTTCCTTTGGATATATACCTGGTAGTGGAATTGATGGATTGAATGGTAGGAATAGTTTAAGTTCTTTGAGGAATCTGCATACAGTTTTCCATAGAGGTTGTACTAATTTGCATTTTCACCAACGTGTGTAAGTATTTCTTTCTCTCTGTATCCATGTCAACATCTATTGTTTTTGGACTTTTTAATAAAAGCTGTTTTAACTAGGTTAAGGTGATATCTTGATGTGGTTTTAATTTGCATTTACCTGATGATTAGTAACATGGGACATTTTTTTCATATGTTTATTGGCCATTTGTCTTTCTTATTTTGAGAAGCATCTCTTCATGTGTTTAGCCCACTGTTTAATAGGGCTGTATGTTTTTTCTTGCTGATTTGCTTGAGTTCTTTGTAAATTCTGGTTATTTGCCCTTTAATGGATATGTAACTACTTTTTTTCATTCTGTAGGTTGTCTATTTGCTGAATTGATTGATTGTTTGCTTATCTGTGCAGAAGATTTTTAGTTTAATCAAATTCCATTTATTTGCCACAACTGCCACTGGGGTCTTTTTTTATAAATTCTTTGCCAAGGCCAATATGTAGGTGAATTTTTACTACATTTTCCTTTGGCATTCTTATGGACATTTTAACAATGTTGATTCTTCTGAGCCATGATCATGATATGTTTTTCTATTTGTTACCATCTTTAGCTACTTCTTTTCTTAGAATTTCATAGTTCTTGTTATAGATATCTTTCATGTCCTTTGTTAAACTCCCAAACATTTCATCTTCTTTGGCACTACTATGAAAGCAATAGAGTACTTGACTGTTTTTTCGTCATGACTACTGTTAGTATATATACAGGCTACTGATTTATGAGTGTTGATTTTGTAACCTGAGATGCTGCTGTATTCCTTGATCACTTCTAAGAGATTTGTAGTAGAATCCCTGGGGTTTTCCAGATGTACAATCATATCATCTGCAAAGAGTGAAAGTCTGATCTCCTCTCATCCTATATGGATACCCTTGATCTCCTTTTCTTCCCTATTGCGATGGCTAAGATTTTCATTACAATGTTAAAGAGCAGTGGAGACAATGGGCAACCTTGCCTGGTTCCTGATCTGAGTGGAAATGATTTCAATTTAACTCCATTCAATATGATATTTTCTATGGATTTGCTGTAGATAGCCTGCATCAGTTTAAGAAATGTCCCTTCTATACATATTTTCTTAAGTGTTTTGATCATGAAAGGTTAGTGGATATTATCAAAAGCCTTTTCTGCATCAATTGAGAGAATCATATGGTGTTTATTTTTTATTTTGTTTATGTGATGAATTATATTTATAGATTTATGTATATTGAACCAGCCTTGAGACCCTGGGATGAAACCTACTTGGTCATGGTGTATAATTTGTTTGATATGTTGTTGGATTCTATTTGTTAGGATCTTATTGAACATTTTTGCATCAATATTCATTAGGGATATTGGTCTACAATTTTGTTTTCTTGTTGGGTCTTTTCCTTGTTTGAGGATCAAGGTGATGTTTGCTTCATAGAATGTGTTGGGTAGATTTTCGTATTTCTGAGAATAGATTTTCTTGTAATAGTCATTAAGAATTTTTTGAATTTCTGAGGAATCTGTTGTTATTTCATCATTACCATTTCTGATTGATGAATTTAGAGATTTTACTCTTTTTTTCCTGGTTAGGTTAGCCAAAGGTTTATCTATTTTATTGACCTTTCCAAAAAACCAACTTTTTGATTGGTTGATCTGTTGTATAATCCTTTTGTTTTCAATTTCCTTTAATTCTGCTCTAATTTTGGTTATTTCTTTTCTTCTGCTGGGTTTGGGATTGGAATGTTCTTCCCTTTCCTGTTGCTTGCGATGTCCCATTATGTTGTTAAATTTCTTCCCTTTTCTTGAGGATGGCTTGCAGTGCCATAAATTTCCCTCTTAGGACTGCCTTTGCGGATTCCCAGATGTTCTGATAATTCATTTCTTCATTATTGTTTTGTTTCAAAAATTTGGTAATTTCCTTCTTAATCTTGTCTATAACCCACCTATCATTCAGCATAAAATTAGTTTCCATGTTTTTGTATGAGTATGCAGATTCCTGTTGGTATTGAGTTCAACTTTTATTCCATGATGGTCCGAGAATATGCAAGGAGAATAATTTCTATTCTTTTCAATTGGCTGAGTTTGGACTTGTGACCTAAGATGTGATCAATTTGTTCCATGAGCTGATGAGAAGAATGTGTATTCAGTTTTGTTAGGATAAAATGTTCTGTAGATGTCTGTTAAATCCAAATGTTGAATGGTTAAGTTTAAGTCTAAATTTCTTTGCTTAGCTTCTTATTGGAGGATCTATCCAACACTGCCAAAGGGGTGTTAAAATCTCCGACTATTATGGTGCTGGAGGAAATCAAGTTGCTCATGTCTGTTAGAGTCTCTCTTATAAATTGATGTGCATTCTGGTTGGGTGCATAAATGTTAATAATTGAAATCTCATCATGTTGAGTGTTACCCTTAACAAATATGAAGTGACCATCCTTATTTTTCCTTTATTTTGTTGGTTTAAAGCCTATTGTATCTGCAAATAAAATTTCATCACCTGCTTTTTCTGATTTTCATTTTTCCTGTAATATAGATGACCATTCTTTCACCATGAGTCTATATTTATCTTTTAAGGTAAGGCAAGATTCTTGTATGCAGCACATATCTGGCCTTAGTTTTTGTATCCAATCGGTACCTCTTTAGAGGGCAATTTAAGCCATTCGCATTAATTGAGAATATTGTTAAGCCTGGTAGTATTTGGCATATTGAGTTTTTCGAAAGTGCAACGGACATTTTAAATCCTTTTTTCTCTGGAAATTGGAATTTGACCAAAAGTTCCTGAGTGAGTTTACTTTGGTAGTAGAGAATTGCACTGTTCATTATGGAGGATAGGTCTGAGAAGAGAGCTAGTTTAGTTATGGCAAATTTCTTCTACATGTGAATGTCATTGAAGTTTTTACTTTTTCCATCATAAATGAAATTCAGTTTAGCTGGATAGAGGATCCTGGGTTGAAAATTATTTTGTTTTAGGAGGTTAAAGTTTGATGACCACCCTCTTCTAGCTTGCAAGTTTTGAGCAGAGAGATCTGCAGTCATTCTAATATTCTTCCTTTTGTAGGTTATGGTTTTCTTACATCTGGTTGCTTGCAGAATTTTCTCCTTCATATTAGCTTTGATGAAGTTAATTATAATGTTTCTGGGAGATGTTTTATTTGGGTTGAGTTGTGCTGTGGTTCTGAAAGTTTCTGCTATCTGAATTTCAGAATTTCTTGCCATGTTTTGGAAGTTCTCCTCCATTATCTCTTGTAGTAGAGCCATTGGGCCTTTTGAAACAAGCAATGTCACCACTTTCAGGAATTCCTGTAAGGGGAATATTAGTTTTCTTCAAATTATCCCAGAGCTCTCTGAGAGAATGATCTGTTTTTGCTCTTCACTTCTCTTCCTCTTTGAGCTTTTGGGAGCATTCAAAAACTTTATCTTCAGTGTTGGAAATTCTTTCTTCTGCCTGCTCCATTCTGTTACTGAGGGGTTCTACTGTATTTCTCAGATCTTTGAGGGCTGCAAATTCTTGTCTCAACACGTCAAAATCATTGGTGATTTTGTCTTTGAATTCATTGAATTATTGACACAACTTTTGAAATGCTCCTTGAATTTCTATTTGCAACTTTACCTCCATTCTGTTAATCTTACTTGCAATGCAAATTCTGAATTCTATTTCTGACATCTCACCCATTTGTTTATGAATTGGATGAATGTGTTCTTCTGGTGTGTTCACCTTATTGTTCCTTGGGGGAGTTGATCTACTCTGATTATTCATGTTGCTGTAGTTTTTCTGCTGATTCCATCCCATGATTATTTTTCACTCTTTGGCTAGATGAACAGATAAGGTGAAATTGGGTTGGGGACTCCTGGAGCAGGGATTAACCAGTCCTTTGCCCAAGAACTGGGACTGGTGACTATAGCTTTTCCCCTACAGCTTTGCAAAGGACCCATGTAGTACTATACCCTGAGACACTGGGAACATGCTTTGTGTGGTGGGGCTACATGGCTCTGTCTTGTTTTCAGCTGGTCTCTGTCCAATCCTAGTGAATCAGTAACTCTGGGATGAAGTCTCAGCTGTAGAGAAATACCAGCACCTAAGACACCCTGGCCCCCATGGGCAACAACTGGAAAAGGACAATCAAACCTTCCCACAATGATATAACCAGGGTACCACCTTGGATGGTCCTCAGGTGATTGGCCCAGGTCAAGAGTTTCAAATCAATTGTCCCAGTGAGCACCCAGTCTCAAGTTGGAGAGTTCAAAAGGTCTCCAGCAACTGGCAACCCCATAGGGCTGTGGTTCAGTTCTCTCCAATGAGCAGATGCTCTAAGGGTTTATGCCTGCCTGAGTCATAGGGAGATCTATGTCTCCTCAGCCAGGCCACCACTCTCACCACCAGCCAGCAAGGGGAGCTGAAGCCTGACAACCTCGGGTGCTTAATGAAAGCTGGGGAGTTTCATTCAGTTCCAGCCCCTCCCCAGATTGTTGTTGTTGCTGCTTATATTCTTGCAGAATTAGCATTTCTATCCTGGCTACATTCCCCTATGGGCCAGGTGCTGTTTGGGTTCACAGAAACTGTGACTCAGTCCCGCCATGTGTCAGTGCTGCTGCTCCATTTCTCATGGAGCTGGTGTCTCTGTCTTTGCTTTACTCTGTGTTGGGGCAGGCTTGGTTAGAGCTCACAAATGGCTCTCAGTTCCTGCCCTTCCCTGGGCTGATGCTGTGCAACACTGGCTTTTGTCCCAGCTATGCTCCCCTGGGGGCTGGTTACATCTTGGGCTCAGAAAAGTAGCAATTCTGACCCATCCCTGCCCTGGGAATATGCTGCCTGTGTGCACACAGATTCTATTCTCTGACCGGCCAAACCCTGCCCAGGCAGGTACTGCCTCAGGCATACCCTTTGCTCATGGGGCCTGCATTTCTATCCCAGATCTGTTCTGTCAGTGGCTGCCACTGCAGTAGAAGCCTGACTCCCTCTGGTTGCTAAGAATGGTGGGAAGAGTCTCTCCAAAATATCCCCAGGGATGTGAGCCCTATTATTCCCACTGCTGCCCCTGCCACACTGGGCTGCAGGGCACAGCTTCTCCTCCCATATGGCTTCCTTCCCCACTCCACACCCATGCCACAGAATCAGCACAGACTTGCAACAGCCCAAGCTCCATCCACACCTCTTGAGAAAATGTCCAAGAGCCTGGACTTCATGGGAAGCAGGCTTCCAGACATCATAGTAAGAGTGGAGGGGAGTGCTGGGAGTTCAAAATTGCAGGTAGAGTTTATGTTCAGTTTTATGCCTGGCAGGAGAGTGCCATGGCACACTAGTGGGTCCTCTCTGGGGAAGGAGTTCTGGTTTTTAGAGAGTCTCTCCTATGGGATAATATAGAAGGAGATCTGAACTCTGCTTGCTTATTTGTAGAAAGTATACTGCAAGCCATTCTCATGGGGGAGAGGACACCTGTCCACTTGGCGATAGATTTTGTGCCTATTCTTTGTTTCCTTGGGGTCACAGCTTGCCTCAGCAGGGGTAATGTTTGCTCTTCGACCTTCTCTTTTGGCTCAGCTCCAAGCAATCAGCTTACTTGCTAAAATTCTGACCTTTAACTCACCTTCTGGATAGAAGCCTCTGTTGAAAGCTGGCTCCAGTTGGCCATCTTGCCTTCTCCTTTTATTTTTTCTTTTTTGATGTAGGCATTGCTTGCTATAAACTTCCCTCTAAGGACTAATTTTTGTGTATTTTATAAGTTTTGGTATATTGTGTTTTCTTTTTTATTTGTCTCAAAAAATTATTCTATATCTCTTTTTATTGCTTGATTGACCTATTGGTTGTTTAGTAAAATTTTAAGTTTGGCTCGGTGCCTGTGGCTCAAGTGGCTAAGGCGCCAGCCACATACACATAAGGTGGCAGGTTCGAATCCAGCCTGGGCCCGCCAAACAACAATGATGGCTGCAACCAAAAAAAAAAAAAAAATAGCCAGGTGTTGTGGCAGGCACCTGTGGTCCAGCTACTTGGGAGGCAGAGGCAAGAAACTTGCTTGAGCCCAGGAGTTGGAGGTTGCTGTGAGCTTTGATGCCACAGCACTCTACCCAGGGGGACAGCTTGAGGCTCTGTCTCAAAAAAAAAAAAAAATCTTAAGTTTAATTTCCATGTATTCATATAGTTTCCAAAGTTCCTTCTGTTGTCTATAGCTATTTTTATTCCATTATTTTCAGCAAAGATATTGGTATAATTTTGACTTTTTTGAATTTGTTAGGAATTGTTTTGTGGCTAAACATGTCCCAAAGAATGATTCCTATACATTGAAAAGAATGTGAATTCTTTAGCTGTTAGATGGTATTCTCTGTAAATATGTGTTAAATACATTCAGAGTGAAGCTTAAATCTGATTTTTAATTTTTGCTGTTTATTACATTATTATTTTGACCATTTAATGAGGGCATATTTCCTAGGCTGTTCTTTTTTTTATTATGTAAATGCTTTTATTTGAACTACTACATTGCTATCAGATTACATCACTTTTTCAGAGTTAGAGTAACATGATCTTGAAAACTATAGCAAACAGCTTGACAAAGCAGAAGTACATTAAGTCCTACATGTATATTTTATTTTTAGTGATGACATCTTTTCTTAGGTATGAAATTAAAAAATATATCATACACTTAGCATACTTGGCCTACTGAATCCTGTCAAAGTTCTGAGCACACTCTCTCCTCAGGTGTCCTATTCCACAGCATTTTAAATTTAAAGAGAGAGTATGATGATACAGGTCTTAAAACAAATAAGCATGTATTCAACCAAGTGATTTAAGACAAAATATTTCAAATGTTTGAAGCTTGGGCGTGAGAAGGAAGATGTGAATTTAAGGTACATTTTCCCTCTACCTACAATATATGTTTTTCACTTACTTGAAGACCCTTTTAAAAAAGTAGCAAAATCAGCAGTCTTATTTGATGTAATCAAAATATTCTTAAATGTACAAAAAGGATCATGTAGAAAGAATACTGTAAAAAGATACTGATCTTAAGAATAAAAGAATAAGAAAAGCTTCTATTACATTCTGCACAGCCAGTTACTTTGGTAAATTTTCAGTACTACAAAGATAAGCAAAGGATACTCATATCCAAATACCCTCTGACCACAGTTCTCAAATAAGAACTAACATATTGAATGGAAAGCAAAATTACTGTCTAATAATATTCATATCCAGTCATTTAAACAAGGCCCAAGAGAGGGACATTCTAAGAGGAAAAAAGAGACAGAGTGAGAACATACAGCAACAGGAAAGAGTAAAACAGTTTGGCTATGAGCACACTTCAGGCGTGCCTGGCAAATCCAAGTTTGACTATGGGAAAGAGGAGTTGTTTTTATTAGAACTCTTTCCCCTGAGGGCTCTCATGATGAGCTAGTCTTGTTAATCAAAAACTAAATTTCTTTAATGACCCAGAGTTCCTTAAGCCATGAGCACTTCACTTGGAAATAGCTGACATGGGAATCATCCCCTTGGGAGTAAGGCGGTTTTATTCAGATTGGTTATTTTACACTCTCTTCATTCCCCTCCTCATCAAACATGCAAACACAGTCATAACCATCTTGGGCTTTACTTCCACAAGGTCTTTGGGAAGAATGCACACTCTAGCTCCAATTCTTCTAGCCATTGACACTGTGTACTTGGCATTATTGTGCTTGTCATCTTCTGTTAGATTACCACTCTTAACAAGGTCATAGTTTATGCAGCCTGGCTGGATGGCATCAATTAAATCCACAACTGCCAAACTGGAGCTGATCATCTTGTCTTTAAAAAAAAAAAAAAAAAGAGTTTGAGGTTGCTGTGAGCTGTGACACCACAGCACTTTACTGAGGGTGACATAGTGAGACAATGCCTTAAAAAAAAAGATAGGAAGTATGCAGTAAATTATAAAAGCACATTAAAAATGAATATAATAAAAATATATTTTAAGGTAAAACCACATTACCAAGAAATGGGGCACAAGGGAGTAAAAATATTTTGAAATACATATTTCCCAAATGTAACCCCTTATCATCCTTTCTTAACCTTTTCATAATTCTTACCCAGTACCTGGCACACAGTAAGCCATCAGTGATTGCAAGCTACTGTTTTATTATGCTGTAAAGACCCTGATTAGCCCAGCACATGGGAGGCTGAGGCAAGTGGATTGCCTGAGTTCACGAGTTTGAGACCAGCCTGGGCAAGGGTGAGACACCCTCCCCCCCCCAAAAAAAAATAGCTGAGCATTGTGGCGGGCACCTGTAGTACCAGCTACCTGGAAGGCTGAGGCAAGAGGCTCACTTGTGCCTGATGAAACCACCGCACTTTACCAAGGGCTACAAAGTTAGACTCTGTCTCAAAAAACAAAGAGTGGGGATATAAACACCATTCTAAAATTTCTACACTAATGAGATATAGGGGCTGAGGGCAATGGGATGAATAAACTGAAATAGACCGAAAAAAAAAAAAATAAAACTCTGAATGGAAGTGGATTTTCCAGCTTCACTCAATGTTCTGTTCACCCAGTTCACAATGATGTCATCATTAGCTTTCTGACCTTCTCCCAGATCCTCCGGACATTGAGTGTGTATCTTCTAATCAGCTGCCAGACTAAAGCTAAAGTCAGAGTTGGGTTCCCATCATTTAGGTCTTGCCCTCCAATGCCAACCAGAATTTAGTAGGATACTTCCCTAATTCAACAGCATAGTTGCAGTTTTCTAGCTTTTTCATGTTGGCTCCAAGTTTCGGGTAGGGAGGTTTATTAACCTTACTCCAGACAACAGGAACTTTAATTCGTTCATATAACTGTAAGATTACCAGGGCATCTTGCAGGTTAGCATCGAGATGGTTCACGTGGGGATTAACACCAGGAGAGTTCATCCAGTTATGGAAGTTTCTTTCTTCACCAGTTTCTCCTTCTAATAAAGTCCAGTCAATATCCTGGTTCTCTGGCTTAGTTAATGCTGGATATTTATTAAACAGGTTAGCCTCAAAGGTTAAGTTGAGTTTGGGGTTTCCACTGACAACATCAGCAGGAGTAACAAACTGTCTGCAACCTAATTTATCTGCTTGTTGAAGCATACTCTCAGCTCTCTTCAAATCATCTGGTTCATTGAAAGCTGACATGCTAATATCTATCCCTGGTTCACCTTCCTTTTGTCCTTTTGGTGCAATTTGATTGAGAAAATGGAAATAGGCTTTGGAATCCTTGATGTCAGCACTGAAGTTGTTGATTTTTTGCCAGCCCGAGTTTTCCAGATGAAAGTTTGCCCATCTAAGCAGAAGCTCTTCTGGAGACAATTTCATAAGGTCCTCCAAAGTCTCACCATCTCGAAGTAAAGCAGCCAAAGCTTCATTCCTGCTTAATTCAATGTCAGTGAACAAACCAATCTTAATAATCTGCCAAAGTAGTCCCAAAACCAGATGCGGTTTCCCAGCCTGCAAATCCTCTGCACCGATGTTCACAACGTGACACCCAATGGCAGAAGCAGAGTTCAGTGCCAAGTTCAAGTTTCCTGAATGATGAAGGGTGTAAGTTTCTTCTTGTTAATTGCTCTTTCATCAATTGTATCAAGACCTGAAAGGTTGATCATTTTACAAAGCACAATTCCATCACCAACAGTTTTGAATAGGTCGTCAGTGTTTGGGTTCATTGGTATAACGTGTCTACAGTTAGGATCATTTTCCAAAGCTTTGTTCATCCAGTTAACAAAAGCATATTTTTCTTCCTCTAAGTAAGAATGCTATGTTCCTTTGCTGGACAACTCTGAAGTTCCTCTCAAAGCACAAATGCCTTCTTTCCTGTTGATTGCTTTGTGGAAGGTCTTGGCAATATCACTACTTTTAACCTCTTGAAAAATATAAAGAAATTTGTCAAAACTTATCTTCCCATCTTTATTCCTGTCACCATCCAACATGAGTTTCTGAATAATCTCTCTCACTTTATATCCTGGTAATGGCATATTGGCTTCCTTGAACAGCTCATGAAGTTCATAGTCACAAATGAATCTATTGCTGTTGAGATCAACTTTTGCAAAGGCCTCTCATATTTCATCAAGCTCATCTTTGGAAATCTGAGTGGTAGCCATCTCATCCATTTAAAGATGTAAAGTCTCAGAGTCTGGGAGCTGGCCCACCGACCTCCTACCAACGCGCTCAGACAACTTTTGCCCCCTCCTAGGCTATTCTTATCCCTTAGAGGTGTGACTCTCAGTCTGTGTATAGACAGATTAGATATTTAATGGAATCTTCACAGTCTGGGTTTATTTGTAACTATTTTATTTCTGGAATTTTGTTTAGAAAATTTGAGTGGACTGTCATAACCAGTTTAATACCTAGATGGCGGGCTATGCTCAGGTTTGATATGAGTCTCCATTCACATATATTAGGATCCCATGCCCTGTATTTTACTTCTTAGTAAGGTTTCTTCTTGTCAGTTATCTGACACATGGAGAAGAAGAAAAAGTTGCAAAATATACATAGAAAGCTGTGCTGGTCATATCTGGGCTGTATGACTAATTTTTGTGTGACTACTACATTTCTAAGATTGCTCAATAGCATTCTTAGACACAGGCATTTTTGCCTTATATGGAAAAGAAAACTGATTAGTCAAATACCTACAACATAACTGACATTTTTGTTCTTTCCTTTTTTTTTAGAGCTACTGTCCTTTTTATCTTATGAATATTTACAACTTATCCAGATTGAGATAAAGCCACAAGAAATAAGATGACACCATATTTAAAGACAAAATTATTTTTTTTGGAATTGCAATATTTTCTTTTCTTTTTTTATTAAATTATTTTTTATTAAATCGTAACTTTGTACATTTTAAGGTGACCAGATGTCCTGCTTTTGGCAGGACAGTCCTGATTTTTAACAATGTGTCCCACATCCTGCGGTGTTTTAGAAAAGTCCCAGTTTTTGGAAAGAATGCACGACAAGCTAGGGAATGGTGGGAGAATGGGAAGGGAATATACAGTTTTTGGCTGCCATGTGGCTATTTCACCAGGATATGAGTTTTATATTATTTTGTTATTTTATAATGTTAAACTTTAATAATAACAAATAATTGTTGAGAACTGATTATTGAGAACTATTTATCAAAGTTTGCATTGTTGATCAGTCTTTAGAATTCGACCACCATTGTTTGGACTTAATAAACAATGGCATTTTTTGGCATTGGCAACCACATAAACATTTTGTAACTGTCTCTCAGATGATCCGCATCATACCGTGTGCTAGTGCTAATTAAACAAGTGATGTCAACAAATCAGCTATTCAGATAATTTAGGTAATTTATTTATTTATTTATTTATTTATTTCATGAATTTAGCAGGCAGTACTCATATTATTTATATTTTATAGTGGTGGCAAAAAGTCTAGCTCTAGCCTTGAAAGTGACACGACTTACAAGGTATCATTATTAAAAAAATATATTGATAAGGAAAAGGTTAAGTCTTGGGCATCAGCAAAAATCACAATAGAGAACAAATGTTTAGAATTATTTCATCATTTTGAAACAAACCATGTTCCATACAATAATGCACTAAATTTGTGGGATACATGCTGTCCTTACCAGGAACTAATGCTGTGACTGAATGTGTTTTTTCTACAGTAAATAAAGTGTGGACATCAGAAGAATCACAATTAAGTGTTGAGACTTTGAAAGCTATTTTATGTGTGAAATATAATTTAACAAATTCTTGTGAAAAATTTCATGACCTTTTAAACAATGACAGAAATCTACTAAAATAATTCACTCAAATGAGAAATATGCCAAAGAATAATATTATACATAATTAAAAAAATGTATTATATTTGTAAATTGTACTTATTGAAATTAAAAAAATACATTACAATACTATTTTTGTGTTCTATGAAAATTTTTGTTGCTCCATATAGACCAAATTTTTAATTAAGGCCCCCCCCCCCCCCCGTCAATGGTGTCCTGCTTTACCAATGTTAAAATCTGGTCACCTTAACATTGATGCATTTATGGGGTTCAGGGTACTTCTTCAATATACAGTGTGAAATGCTTACATTGAACTAAGTAACAGATCCATCACAATTATACTCATTTCTTAATAGTTTTGAAATGTACCATTGCATCATGCACATTAGGTGAGGTTCCCCCAAATGCCCTCCCCTCTCCTATATCCTCCCTGCCCTGCCCTCTCTCTCCTCTTACCTTCTACTTTCTGGACTATAGTTATGTTTTGTCATTTGTATGAGCATGTAGGTGGTTATATATTGATTTCATAGTAGTATTGAGTACTTTAGATAATTTTTTTTACATTAAAAGGCAAAATTCTGTTGAAAAGTTTATTAATACTATTAATAAATCATTCTACTTTCAGCCTTTGTGACATTTTGTTTTAAAGATTAAATTTATTTGAAAAGTCCTCATGTAAACCAATCAGAAAGAAATGAAGCTTTTTATATTGGACTTGTCAAATCCTTTTAATAATTATCTTTTTTCTTGGGATGACAATAGCATTACTATGATAGTACTATTTCCTTATTTTTATTAAAATTAACTCTTTTCAAGGTTGTTGCTAGCAAACTTTGATTTTTATTAGTGTGCTAAAGCCAGCTAGAAACAAGATACTTTAAAATTATGTTTTATTATGAATTTATTTATTATGAATATTTATTATGTTATAATATGTTATGTTATTTATAATGAATATTATTTATTATGTTTTTCTTATGAACTATTTTATAGTGGAAAACAATTTGGCATTAAGTATTCATATGCTCAAATTTTGAAAGTGTTCTTCAGTCCCCAACTGAACTTTGTGTTCCAAGACATTTAAAGTTTTAATTATATTTACGTAAAAAATAAAATTTTAATCACCAAGTTCTTTCTCATCACTGAAATAGTTGCTTTTCTTTATCCTGGGGCGTCTTGAATCATCTGTGTTGAGGGGCTCCCTGAACTGGGTTACTTTTGTTCTTGTTCAATTCCAGTTTGCTGGAATGCCACGGCCTGACTGAGGCTATCCTGAGCAGAGTCTTCCACTTCGTCTTCACTTTCTCCTACTTCCATGATTTCTTTTTCTGGTTCAGGAATTTTCTTTCTTTTTCTTTTTTTCTTTCTTCTTTGCAGGTTCATGTTCTCCAAGCATATTTTTAGGACAGGCATAACTTAAATGTCCACTTTCCCCACATTCATAACACTTAGTAGTTTCACTGTGGGATGAACTCAGCGGCTCTTCCACTGTCCACAGTAATGCTTACTTTAATCATTCTGCCAAATAACTGTTTGTTGTTTACTGCCCTAGTACAGTTTTGTGCAGAGTCTTTATCCAAATATAAAATAAATGCAACTCCTTTACTCTTCCTTGTATCTTTATCTTTCATTACAATAAGTTTTACAACTTTGCAATCCCTGGTAAATATCCTGTATAAATAAGTCATTGTTGGTCAGAGAAAAGGGCAAACTGGACACGTACTCCGTGCTTTTATTTGGAGCCCATCCACCTTGCGTTTCTGCAGGTCCAGGAAACTGGAAGAGCGGCGGCCCTGGGCTCAGCTTCCAGTCGTTGGCAGCAGCCTCAGCGGCGTGGGTCCTGGGAGGGATCCGGCACAGAGATGAGAGATGAGGTCGCAGCTGCAGTAGTGACTTTTCCTGGCTTTCTGAAACCTGGCCCCACCGGTGGGTGTTTCCCCTGGCGCCATCCTTTACTGGCACTCTTTGTCATCATCTTAAAGCTATTCTATACTCAAACTGTGGCACCAATATTACCTGGCAGCTTGTTAGAAATGGAGAGTCCCAAATTCCATTCCAGCTCAACTGAAAAGAATCTGAATTTTAACAAGATTTCTGGGAAATTCTCAAATTTTTGAAACACTGGTCTAAAATTTTAGTGAAATGTCTGTGGTACTAGGCTGGATCATAAAGTATTGAATACAGCCAGTATATAGCAGATGCTAAAATTCACAAGACTAGACCTTGACTAACAGGGTTCAAATCTGAGAGATGAATGGGCATGAGATATTATAAAAATATCTAAATTATACAGATATAGTCATATCTATTGAATCTAAGAAGAGAGAGATTGGGAAGGATTGGGAGAATATATATCTTTTCCTTTCCTTTGAATAATTTAAAGTCATAAGGAAAAATATGCAGTTGTAGTGATACCAGAACTAAGGTTCTGTTATGATACCCTGACTCATCATTTTGAGTATCAGTTGTCAGTCTGTATGAATTGGCACTGAGTAAAGCATGGTCCTTTTCACATTGTTCCTATCACTAAAATCTTCGATTCACAATGGAAGAAACAGACATCTGTTAAAGTAATTTATTTTATATTATTTTTTGTTCTACTGCATGGTATCACAAGCCTTATAGAAAAAGACAAGGACTGGAGAGTTCTAGACCTTTGAGTCAGAGCTCCATAGTTAGCATGGAAATCCCAAGATACCTATGGGGATTTTAGAAACAGTTGTTCAAGTACTCATTGGAATATTTTTTCCTTTCTGATTATGAAGGTATTTTATTGTCAAATGAACTGATATCTAGAAAATATTTAAGTAGGATCAATAAAACTGTTGCTGTTACTTACTCACACAAGAAATCCATGAATATAAACTTAGGTCTTAATGAGGTTTCAGCTCGTTCATCTATTTCTTTGCTCTATAAATTTGAGTCAGAAAAGATATTAAAAAGGAACAATTTTTATTTTGTTTAGAAAAAAGTTCTAAGTTCCACTTTAATAAAAATTAGTGTGATAAAATAGTTCCATTTTAGTCTATTTATTCCTCTCTCTTGATGATTATGGAGAAAGCTAAAGTTTAGAATTCTGCTTTATAGTACCTGTAATAGGATCCCTTGCATTACAGAGAGAGAGAGAGAGAGAGAGAGAGAGAGAGAGAAAGAAAGCGAGAGAGAGAGAGAGATATAAATAAGCCACCTCTACCTACTGTTTCTGGGATGGAAGATGCCAGACTGGAAATAAATTCTGAGATGAATAATTTTTTTTCTTAAACAGCTATCTATTTAAGGAAATGAATGAACAAATACAGAACTCAAATTGTTGTTGCTGTCTCTTTATGTTTGAGACATAAGGATGGTGAAGTCTTATTTGGACCTTCTTGAAATTCATTTTTATATTCACTTATAAAATGAACTATTATGAAAGAAGGTATGTTTGAAATGGGACCACATCCCTTATTTTATTCTATAGATCTAAGAATAATAGAAAAGAAACTTTGGTGGTTAACGAGAACATACTGTAGACTTGAATTAGAACACGTGGTAAAAGAAGAAATATTTATCTGAATATATTTTTCATTTGAAAAATATTTTCAGTCTTTTAATTCTTTGAAAGAAATACAATCTTTTTCACTGAGTCCCTGAAGGCTTGTTTTACTTGC
Source organism: Otolemur garnettii (assembly GCF_000181295.1). Lineage (NCBI taxonomy): Eukaryota > Metazoa > Chordata > Mammalia > Primates > Galagidae > Otolemur > Otolemur garnettii. Next base: position 9,792,443 of record NW_003852438.1, on the reverse strand, counting down.
TTATTCCGGAGAGTATAAATAAAAGGGTTCATCAAAGGGATAACCGAGGTATTGAGCAATGATACCACCTTATTAATGGCCATTCCTTCCTTAGCTGGCTTCATGTAGATAAAGATACAACTTCCATAGGTGATGGAAACTACAATCATGTGTGAAGAACAGGTGGAGAAAGCCTTTTTTCTTTGCTGAGCAGAAGGGAGTCTTAAAATGGTCTTGATGATATATGTGTAGGAGACAATTACACAGACTAGTGTGAAAATGAGGGTCAGCACAGCCATAATTACAACAAGTTGTTCTATAAATTGAGTGTCTGAGCATACAATCTTGAGAAGAGGTGATGCATCACAGCCAAAATGGTCAATGAGATTGGAATTACAGAAATCTAGCTGAACTCCTAGGCTAAGTGGTGGGAGTATGACAAGTAACCCAATCAGCCAACAGCAAAGGACAAGAATGATGCACACCCTTTCATTCATGATGGTGGTGTAGTGCAGGGGCTTGCAGATGGCCACGTAGCGATCATAGGACATGGCAGTTAGAAGAAAAAATTCTGTTGCTCCGATGAGGATGACAAAAAATAATTGGATGGCGCAAGCATTATAAGTAACACTGTTATCTCCAGTTGTCATGCTGTATAGAAATCTAGGAACACAGACTGTTGTAAATATTATTTCTAAGATGGAGAAATTACGAAGGAAAAAGTACATGGGTGTTTTAAGGTGATGGTCCACCAGCGTGAGGAGGATAATGATTAGATTTCCAATAATGGTGAGAATGTAGGTGAAAAACAGAAATACTGAAAGGAAAATTTGTAGTTGTGGGTCATCTGTTAATCCTAGCAGGATGAATGTTGTTATTGCAGAATGATTTTTCATCACTGTCTTCAGATATATTAATATAATGAGCTTGTGTTGATAAATCATGAACTTGGAATCTGATGAACAGAATATAAAAATAATATTTCAACATTCTACATGAGGAAAATGCAAGTAGGCCCATAGAAGCACTGATGATTAACAATGCTCATGTAGAAGCCATTGCATCATGCTTCCCCAGACTCTACTTTACCCACATCTTAGAAATGTGGTGTGTAGAAAATATTCATTTGAAATTTCATTTCCAGTCTAATGACAAGACCAATTTTTAAGCAGAGAAACGGTACCATGAGGATCTCACAGTCTACAGAAGTTAGGTCAGCTATCATGGTATCCCCAGTCCTCAGTGTAGAGTAGGGATTGATAAATGCTGATTAATGGGAAAAACATACATATAAAAGTTTTATTTCTCCAAATTCTGGGATAGCAGATCAACAACTCATTCTGATCCCTCATAATATAATACCACCAATGGCTTATTTTGTACTATTTCTTACACTTAGTTACCGTTTTCCTCTTCATTTTTTTTCTTTATTGAATGGTAACTATGTACATTAATGCGCTTCTAGGGTACAGTGTGGGGTTTTCACACACAATCCAAAATACTTCCATCAAACTGGTTAACATAGCCTTCATGTCATTTTCTTATTGTTTTAAAATGTTCACATTCTACTCTTAGAAAGATTCACTTGTACCCTTGTAAGATAAACCTCAGAAGTGATCCCTCCAATCCTCCTCCCTCCACC
>NW_003852438.1:9785901-9788660 GCF_000181295.1 Otolemur garnettii | reverse complement strand
GTGAAGCCATCTGGTCCTGGGCTTTTCTTTTTAGGGAGACTTTGTATAGTTGATGCTATTTCAGAACTTGATATAGGTCTGTTCAACATTTCCACTTCATTTTGGCTGAGTCTTGGGAGGTGGTGTGCTCCCAAGTATTGGTCAATTTCCTTCAGATTGTCATATTTCTGGGTATAAAATTTCTTGTAATATTCATTAAGGATTTTTTTAATTTCTAAGGGATCTGTTATTATTTCATCTTTACTATTTCTGATTGATGAGATTCGAGATTTTACTCTTTTTTTCTTGGTTAAGCTGGCCAAAGGTTTGTCTATTTTATTGACCTTTTCACTGTTTTCCTCTTCAAATGCTGCTTTAATCTCCCCCACATTCTAAAGTGTTCATTATTGTTTGGCTAAGCTGGGAGCAGTATCCCAGCCATGAAATTCCTGCATCTCATACTTTTCCAGAGTTTCTTCTTTTCTCCCCTTTCATTTATGATAATAAACTGAAATATTTGATTTTCTGTCCCTTCTGTGTATCAGTTTGAGCAGCCTGTGCTTTCTTCTTTCCTCTCCTAAATTCCTGGTTCAACATTTGTTTGATATACATTTGTTCAACATTTGTGGAGAAAAGGGACCACTTCTACACTGCTGGTGGGATTGCAAACTAATACTTTCCTTTCAGAAAGACATCTGGAGAACACTTAGAGAACTAAAAATAGACCTGCTAGTTGATCCTTTAATTCCTCTACTAGGTATATGTCCAGAAGACCAAAAATCACACTACAATAAAGATATTTGTATCAGAATGTTCATTGCAGCTCAGTTCATAATTGCTAGGTCATGGAAGAAGCTTAAGTGCTGATTGATGCAAAAATGGATCAATAAATTGTGATATATGTGCACCATGGAATACTATGCAGCCATAAAGAAAGATGGAGATTTTACCTCCTTCATGTTCTCATGGATGAAGCTGGAAAATATTCTTCTTAGCAAAGTATCTCAGGAATGGAAGAAAAAGTATCCAATGTACTCAGCCCTACTATGAAACTAATTTATAACTTTCATAAGAAAGCTATAACCCAATTTTAGCCCAAGAATATGGGGAAAGGGGAGAGGGAGGAGAGGGGAGAGGGGAGAGTGGGTGGAGGGAGGGTGACTTGTGGGATCACACCTATGGTTCATCCTATAAGGGTACATGTGAATCTCTCTAAATGTAGAATATAAATGTCTTAACACAATAACTAAGAAAAATGACAAGAAGGCTATGTTAACCAGTTAGATGAAAGTATTTCAAATTGTATATAGAAAAAGCACACTTTACCCCATGATAGTATTAAAGTATACAGGTATGATTTAATAAAAAAATAAAATTAAAAAAAACCTTAAAAAAAAGAATTAGCCAAAGAAATATTAAATCAAGGGCTTCTGATACTTATAGCCAAACTAGTTCTTTATAAAATGTGTCCCCATGTATATTTCTATCATTTGTAAGTGAGAATCTCTGCTTTCCAAAGCCTTGGGGCTTTGGGGATTATTATTTTGGGTATTATTTGTAATGTTTTTTACTAATTAGATAACTAATACTTGTTTCATTGGGACTTTATTATGAGTGAGGTACACCACTTTATTCTGCACGGTCATTTCCCTACAAAATCATCACCTTTATATTCTCTGGCCACATAATACATTATTTTCAGTTAAAAACAAACATATACTTATTTTACATTTTTATTGAGTTATTGAATAAATGTACCATTAAAAAACAGTTTTAACATCAGAGGCTTCAAATTCTAGAATGTGGTGTAACCTAATAAATATTAATTGTTATTGAGTCTTTTAGGACTTAGTAAATGTTCAAAGATAAGTTAAACAATCATTTTGCAGAGAGTTTAAAACAGGTGGTTGCTCATTTGAAGTTACTGTCAACTCTTATGTTCCTGTCAACTCTTATGTTCTGAGAGTCTATGAAAAAAGCAGAATTATATTTTGATATCTTTTTCTCTGACCCCTCTCATTGACCCACAGCATTGACTCACTCTCCAATTGCTTATATAGTTGGTCTTCTTAATTCTGATCCTGTGCAAGAGTCATGTTTAGATTCATTGTCATGTTATGTAGAACAAAGGGACAATTCAGAGATTACTTTTCAAGTCCTCCTTCCTTAAATGTGAAAGTAATTCCTGACTCTTTGCCTTTGCCTAGGGAATGCTTTTGACCACTTCCACAGTTCTAATTCTCCAACTTTTAGGATAAATACAATAAACGTTTCACACTTACTTTCTGGTGGTTCTGATGCTCCCACATCACTCTTTTCCTTCTTGGATCTGAGAAACACTAGATGCTAGCGTTTATAATTTTGGGTGAACTCTGTCTTTCTATTAAGTCCTATAATCCTTCTAGGTAAAAGTGCCTGCAAATGCAAGATAACCATGGGTTACAATGCAATAGGGAATGGTATCCTTTGTTGTTACCATCACCAAGTCCAAAGAGAAATCTGATGAGAGTTCTCATTAAACCATGAAGTGCTATTTCCTGAATTGTGTGGCTGAAAGAATGAAAAATGGCAAATAAATGCTGGTAACTCTTCCTAGCTTTGGAAGTTAAGATGTTCTGACCTTTCTGCACAAAGAAATAATATTCTCTGTATGGAATTTTTCATTAATAGAAATGACACATGTTTCATTGGTTTTATGTGCTTGGTGCCCAGGGAATAATTGAGTGAAAAAACAGAAGTGTCTTTAGTGACTCTATGCAAACCACTAATGGATCAAAAAA
>NW_003852438.1:9771729-9785881 GCF_000181295.1 Otolemur garnettii | reverse complement strand
AAAAACAGAAGTGTCTTTAGTGACTCTATGCAAAAAAAAAAAAAAAAAAAAAAAAAGAAAATTAACCAGCACCTGTGGGAGAGCATCCACAGAGAGAAGAAACACAGTAATGGCATCACCAGTAGCAAAAAACAGGTGATAAATTGACAATCTGGTTATTTATTTATTTATTTATTTATTTTTAGCTTGAGACACAGTCTCACTCTGTTACCCTGGGTAGAGTGCCATAGTGTCACAGCTCACAGCAACCTCAAACTCTTGGGCTTGAGCAATCTTCTTGCCTTAGTCTCCCAAGTAGCTGGGACTAGAGGCACCTGCCACAATGCTGGACTAGGTTTTCTATTTTTATTAGAGATAGGGTTTTACTTTTTCCCAGGCTGGTCTCAAACTCCTGAGCTCAAGCAATCCACTCACCTTGGCCTCCCACTGGGATTATAGGCATGAGCCACCAGGCCCAGCTACAGCCCGTTCTTGTAATGACATCTTTATGTTGTCTATTGGCTTCTTAGTTTAAATCAGGAGAAAACTGGTTGAAGACATTCTGGGGATCATCTAATGATTTCTGTGTCACAGAACACACTCATATATCTGACTTTGGTCCTTCCCAGATATCTGATTATTAGTTCTTAAGAGGTCTTATTTCATTTATTAGGATAATTAATGTTTATTTCTTTTGTTCTGATCATATAGTTAATTTACTGGTTCTATTAGAGTAGAACAAATTTAGTATTCATCTACTAGTCAATTACTATTATTACATATGCAAAACATTCAGGGATCATGTGACATTCAAGAGGGCCTTTTTGTCTACATAAAATGTGCTCAGTACCAGTATTTGATCATAAGTCTAGAAATCACCTCTATACTTCCACAATGATCAACAGCTCTAGCTTTTCATCAGACTTACTAGCTGGGTTCTGGGAGGACCGAGGCAGAGCTAGCAAGGTGCCTGAAACTGCTAGCTAAGACTAGCAGATAAGACCTATGTAACCTAAAATATTTGTACCTCCTTAATATTTTGGATAAGACTAGATAGGTGCTAGATAAGACTTTTTCTTGTCCAAGATAAATTCTATACACCCCAATAGCATTGCAGTGATCTTGCTCATTGTGGAACTACCTCCAGATTCTCCACAGATGTGAGGTTATTAAGAGAAGAGGATAGGCCTTCAACATCACTGATGCTGAGGCCCCTATTGGGCAGGGGGAAAGGTGGTTGACATAGGGAAAGAGAGTCTGGGGCAACAAGGACGTAGAGACAGACTGGGATAGAGAAACTGAGGCAGAGGCACCTTTTGGGTCTGTTCCTTCACTTCCTATCCTATTCCATTTGTCTGTCTTTCTTTCTTTCTTTCTTTCTTTCTTTCTTTCTTTCTTTCTTTCTTTCTTTCTTTCTTCCTTTCTTCCTTTCTTTCTTTCTTTCTTTCTTTCTTGACAGAGTCTCAAGCTGTCAGCCTGGGTATGAGCATCACAGCTCATAGCAAACTCAAACTCTTGGTCTTAAGCGATTCTCTTGCCTCAGCCTCTGAAGTAGCTGGGACTACAGGAGCCTGCAAAATGCCTGGCTATTTTTTTTGTTGTTGTTGCAGTTGTCATTGTTGTTTTAGCTGGCCCAGGCTGGGTTTGAAGCCACCAGCCTGGATGTATGTGGCTGGCACCCTACCCACTGAGCTATGGGTGCTGTCCTGGTCTGTTTTTCTATACTTTTGCCAACATCATTTATTTCTAGAGTGTTTATACAGTCTTGGCTCACTGCACTTCCATATACATATCTTTTAAAATTTCAAAATATTAGGGAGGTACAAATGTTTTAGGTTACATGGGTCATTTTTTTAATGCTTGAGTCCTGGCTATAGGTGCACTCATCACCCAAATTGTTTATACCATGTATTAGATTGGTTTACTAACCCCTTCCTCCTTGATCGCCTCCCACTGAGTTTTACTTTCCTCTGTGCACTCGTGTGCTCATTGTTCAGTACCAATTTAATAGTGAGTACATACATTCTATTCTTGTGAGACTTCACTTAGGAGAATGGTCTCTTCCATCCCAGTTGTTGGAAAAAGATATTAATTCATTTTTTTTATGGCTGAGTAATACTCCGTGGTATACATTTACCACATTTTATCAATCTACTCATGAATCGATGGGCACTTGGATTGATCCCACATCTTTGGAATTGTGATTGTGCTGCAATAATCCTTGAAGGACATGTGTCATTTTGGTAAAATGACTTCTTTTCCTTTGGATAAACACCTGGTAGTTGAATTAATGGATTGAATGGTAGGTCTAGTTTAAGTTCTTTGAGGAATCTGCATACAGTTTTCCATAGAGGTTGTACTAATTTGCAGTTTCACCAATGATGTGTAAGCATTTCTTTCTCTCTGCATCCATGTCAACATCTATTGTTTCTGGACTTTTTAATAAAACCTGTTTTAACTAGGTTAAGGTGATATCTCAATGTGGTTTTAATTTGCATTTCCTCGATGATTAGTGACATGGGACATTTTTTCATATGTTTATTGGCCATTTATCTTTCTTATTTTGAGAAGCATATCTTCATGTGTTTAGTCCACTGTTTAATAGGGCTGTATGTTTTTTCTTGCTGATTTGCTTGAGTTCTTTGTAAATTTTGGTTATTACCCTTCAATGGGTATGTAACTATTTTTTCTTATTCTGTAGGTTGTCTATTTGCTCAGTTGATTGATTGTTTATCTGTGCAGAAGATTTTTTTTTGAATGGTAACTGTGTACATTAATGCACTTCTGGGGTACAGGGTGGTGTTTTCACATACAATCCGAAACACTTCCATCAAACTGGTTAACATAGCCTTCATGTCATTTTCTTAGTTATTGTGTTAAAACATTCATATTCTACTCATAGAAAGATTCACTTGTACCCTTGTAAGATAAACCACAGAAGTGAACCCTCGAATCTCCCTCCCTCCACCCATTTCCCCCTCCTTCCCCCCTCCCCATATCCTTATGTTGTTATTAGGTTATAGCTTTCGTATAAAACCATGTAATATTCTTTTTTGGAGCATTCAATCAGAATTTGAAATCAATTCTAATAGCTGGAAATTTATTTGTAATTTTCTACTATTTAGAAAATGAAGCTCCCGCGGCGGGCTGGCAGGGCTCCCGCGGCGGGCTGGCAGGCGAGCGAGGGCGGCATGCGGGCGTCCTGCGTGCTGCTGGCCGCGCTGGCGGCGCTGGCCGCCTACTACGTGTACATCCCGCTGCCCGGCTCCGTGTCCGACCCCTGGAAGCTGATGCTGCTGGACGCGACCTTCCGGGGCGCACAGCAAGTGAGTAACCTCATACACTACCTGGGACTGAGCCATCACCTGCTTGCACTGAATTTTATCATTGTTTCTTTCGGCAAAAAAACTGCCTGGTCATCTGCCCAAGTGAAGGTGACAGACACCGAGTTTGATGGCGTGGAAGTCAGGGTGTTCGAAGGCCCTCGAAAGCCAGAGGAGCCGCTGCAGCGGAGCGTTGTGTATGTCCACGGAGGAGGCTGGGCCTTGGCAAGCGCAAAAATCAGATATTATGATGAGCTGTGCACTGTAATGGCTGAAGAACTGAATGCTGTCATTGTCTCCATTGAGTCACTGTTTGGATGCCACCCTTTCAGCCAGGCCTTTCTTGACAAGTAAAGTTGCAACCTGCCTTCCTCTATTTTCTCTGCAAGGCTGTCATCAGTGCCTTACAGACCACATATTCAACTTATTATGTGGGTTTTTTTTCATGAAAATCAACCAGAAAATTAACTTTTTTTTTTTTTTTTGCAGTTTTTGGCCGGGGCTGGGTTTGAACCCATCACCTCTGGCATATGGGGCTGGTGCCCTACTCACTGAGCCACAGGCAGCACCCAGAAAATTAACTTCTTCTGTGTTTATTGTAGTAAGTGGAAATAGACAAGATGAACTTGATAAAACAAGAATTTTAGAGAAAAAAAAAAAGAAAATGACTACTATGATTACGTGATTGTAAAATTTTTGTTCTAAGTTTATGTTTTTTTCTTTATTAAGACAATAAACAACAGTTATGTCAAATGTATCTTTGCAAAAATACATCTTTGCACATTTTTCCTAAGAAGTGGCATTCAGGAAATGTTCCAAAACATTTTCTACAGTCAATGTTTCTGTTGTCATGGTCACCTTCTGTTTTTTCTTTTTGATAAGAGCCATTTTGTAGTAAGATGGTATCTCATGGTGATTTTGATCTGCATTTCTTTGGTCATTAGTGATATTGAGAAGTTGTTTCATACACCTCTTGGCCACTTGTATATTCTTTTTTTTATTTTACCCATTGACATGCTTGAGTTCCTTGTGTTTTATGGATCTTTTGTCAGATCAATAGTTTGTAAATAAATATTTTTTCCTGTTCTACATGTTTCTCTTCATTCTGTGGAGTATTTACTTTGCTATGCAGAAGTTGTTTAGTCTAATATGGTCCAATTTGTCTACTTTTGTTTTGTTGCCTGTGGTTCTGAAGTCTTAGCCATAAAACCTTTGCCTAGCATAATGTCCTGAAGTGCTTTCCCTGTGTTTTCTTCTAGGAGCTTTGTAGTTTGGGGACTTCTGTGTAACTATTTAATCCATTTTGAGCTGATTTTTTGCATATGGTGAAAGATAGTGTTCTAGTTTCATTCTTCTGCATATAGGTATTGGTTTTCTAAATGTATGTTTTTGGTGCTGTTGTCAAAAATCAGTTGTCTGTACATGTGTGGATGTGTTCTTTATTCAGTTCCATTCATCAATGAGTCTGTTTTCATGCCTGTACCATGATGTTTTGATTATTGTACCTTTATACAGGGTGACCAAAAAGTTGCCATAATAGGGAAAATGGGAAATTGTAGCTAAGTGTACCTTTATTTATGAAATATTCTTTATAAAATTTTATAAAGAGGTGGCCAACACATAGAGAAAATTTCATATTTTATAAAATTTTTTAAAATGAATCAAATCAGGGTAATTGGGATATCCCTCACCTCAGGCATTTATTATTTATTTATATTAGGGACATTCCATTTCCAGTCTTTTAGCTATTTTAATGCATACCTAACTTATTGTTGAGTATAGTCTCTTTGCTGTGCTGTGAAATATTGTTATTCTGTCTTTGTGGTCTTAATATATTTTTGCACCTATTAACCACCCTCACTGTATCTTTCCTTCTCCCTGCTACTCTTCCCATCCTCTGGTATCCATCATTCTACTCTCTGTCTTCATGAGATCAATTTGTTTTTTTTAAGAGTCTCACTCTGTCACCCTTGGTAGAGTGCCGTGGCATCACAGCTCACAGCAGCCTCCAGCTCTTGGGCTTAGGTGATTCTCTTGTCTCAGCCTCCTGAGTAGCTGGGACTACAGGCATCCACCACAACGCCTGGCTATTTTTTGTTGCAGTTTGGCTGGGGCTGTGTTTGAACCTGCCACCCTCAGTATATGGGGTTGGCACCCTACCCACTGAGCCACAGGCTCTGCTCATGAGATCAATTAAAAAAATTTTTTTTAAGCTTCCATGTGAGTGAGAACATGTGATATTTGTCTTCCTGTGCTTGGCTTACTTCGTGTAACATAAAGTTCTATCCATGCAGATGGCAGAATTTCATTCTTTTTTGTGGCTGTATAGTATTCCACTATATATATATATACCATATATCATATATACCATAATTTCTTTATGCATTCTTCCACTGATTGACATTTAGCTTGATTCCAAATCTTGTCATTGTGACTACAGAAGACTGTAGATATTTTTTCAATATACTGAATTTCCTTTCTTTGGATATCTACTCAGCAATGGGATTTCTGGGTCTTGTGATAATTCTATTTTTAGTTTTTTGAGGAACCCCCACATCATTCTTCATGGTGATTGCACTAATTTACATCTCCTTCAACAGTGTACCAGGCTCCCCTTTCTCCATATCCTCACCAGCATTTGTTATTGCCAGCCTTTCTGGTAAAAACCATTTCAAATTGGTGAGATGATTTTGATTTGCTTTTCTCTGATGCCTATTGGTGACATCAAAAATATTAAATACCAAGGAACAAGTCTGTCAAAAAACAACTGCCCTGAGATGAAATTAAGAAGGAAATTACAAAGTTTTTGGAATAAATGATAATGAAGACACAAACTATCAGAACCTATGGGATATGGAAAAGGCAGTCCAAAGAGGGAAATTTATAGCACTGCAAGCCTTCCTCAAGAGAAAGGAATGAGAGTAAGTTAACCACTTACTGGGACATCTCAAGCAACTGGAAAAGGAAGAACATTCCAATCCCAAACCCAGCAGTAGAAAATAAATAACCAAAACTAAAGCAGAATTAAATGAAACTGAAAACAAAGGGATTATACAACAGATCAATAAATCAAAAAGTTTTTTTTTGAAAAGGTCAATAAAACAGACAAACCTTTGGCTAACCTAACCAGGAAAAAAAAGAATAAAATCTCTCATCAATCAGAAATAGTAAAGACAAAATAACAACAGACCCCTCAGAAATTCAAAAAATCCTTAATGAATATTACAAGAAACTTTATTCTCAGAAATATGAAAATCTGAAGGAAATTGACCAATATTTGGAAGCACATCACCTTCTAAGACTTAGCCAGAATGAAGTGGAAATGTTGAACAGACCTACACCAAGTTCTGAAATAGCATCATCTATACAAAATCTCCCTAAAAAGAAAAGCCCAGGACCGGATGGCTTGTCATCAGAATTCTACTAAACATTTAAAGAGGAACTAGTACCTATATTACTTAACTTTTCCAAAATATAGAAAAAGAAGGAATACTTCCCAACATATTCTATTCAGCAAACATCACCTTGATACCCAAACCAGGCAAAGACCCAACAAGAAAAGAAAATTATAGACCAATATCACTAATAAATATTGATGCAAAAATATTCAACAAGATCCTAACCAACAGAATCCAGCAACACATCAAACAAATTATACCGCATCACCAAGGGTTTTATCCCAGGATCTCAAGGCTGGTTCAGTATACATAAATCTATAAACATAATTCATCACATAAACAAATTAAAAAACAAAGACCATATGATTCTCTCAATTGATGCAGAAAAAGCTTTTGATAATATCCAGCATCACTTCATGATCAGAACACTTAAGAAAATTGTGGGGACATTTCCTAAACTGATAGAGGCCATCTACAGCAAACCCACAGCCAATATCATATTGAATGGAGTTAAATTGAAATCATTTTCACTCACACCAGGAACCAGTCAAGGTTGCCCATTGTCTTCACACTCTTTATCATTGTAATGTAAGTTTTAGCCATCACAATTAGGGAAGAAAAGCCGATCAAGGGTATCCATATAGGGTCAGAAGAGATTATACTTTCAGTCTTCGCAGATGATATGATTGTACATCTGGAAAACACCAGGGATTCTACTACAAAACTCTTAGAAGTGATCAAGGAATATAGCAGTGTCTCAGATTACAAAATCAACACTCATAAATCTGTAACCTTTATATATACCAACAATAGTCAAGCTGAAAAAGCAGTCAAGGACTCTATTCCATTCACAGTAGTGTCAAAGAAGATGAAATATTTGGGAGTTTACCTAACAAAGGACATGAAAGATCTCTATAAAGAGAACTAAGAAACTCTGAGAAAAGAAATAGCTGAAGATGTTAACAAATGGAAAAACATACCATGCTTATAGCTGGGAAGAATCAACATTGTTAATATGTCCATACTACCCAAAGCAATATAGAATTTTAATGTAATCCCTATTAAAGATCCTGTCATACTTTAGAGATCTTGAAAAAATAGTACTTTATTTTATATGGAATCAAAAAACACCTTGAATAGCCAAGACATTACTCACAAATAAAAACAAAGCAGGAGGAATCACGCTACCAGACCTCAGACTATACTATAAATCTATAGCGATCAAAACAGCATGGTACTGGCACAAAAATAGAGAGGTAGATGTATGGAAAAGAATAGCGAACCAAGAGATGAACCCAGCTACTTACTGGTACCTGATCTTTGACAAGCCAATTAAAAACATTGAGAGGGGAAAAGATTCCCTGTTTAACAAATGGTGCTGGGAGAACTGGCTGGCGACCTGTAGAAGACTAAAACTGGACCCACACCTCTTACCATTAACTCAGATAGACTCTCACTGGATTAAAGATTTAAACTTAAGACATGAAACTATAAAAATATGAGAAGAAAGTGCAGGGAAAACTCTTGAATAAATTGTTCTTGGTGAATATTTTATGAGGAGGACCCCCTGGGCAATTGAAGCAGCATCAAAAATACACTATTGGGACCTGATCAAACTAAAAAGTTTCTGCACATCCAAGAACACAGTAAGTAAAACAAGCAGACAGCCCTCAGAATGGGAGAAGATATTTGTAGGTTGATAAAGGTTTAATAACCAGAATCCACAGACAACTCAAACATACTAGCAAGAAAAGAACAAGTGGTCCCATCTCAGGGTGGGCAAGGGCCTTGAAGAGAAACTTCTCTGAAGAAGACAGGCACACAGCCTACAGACATATGAAAAAAATACTCATCATCCTAAAGCATCAGAGAAATGCAAATCAAAACTACTTTGAGATATCATCTAACTCCAGTAAGATTAGCCCATATCACAAAATCCCAAATTTAGAGATATTGGCATGGATGTGGTGAAAAGGGAACACTTCTACACTGCTGGTGGGAATGCAAACTAATACATTCCTTTTGGAAAGATGTTTGGAGAACACTTAGAGAACTAATAATAGACCCACCATTTGATCCTACAGTATCCTTTATTAGGTATATATCCAGAAGACCAAAAATCACACTATAAGAAAGATATATGTATCAGAATGTTTATTGCATCCCAATTCATAATTGCTAAGTCATGGAAGAAGCCCAAGTGCCCATCGACCCATGAATGGATCAATAAATTGTGCTATATGGACACCATGGAATATTATGCAACCTTAAAGAAATATGGAGACTTTACCTTCTTCATGTTTACCTGGATGGAGCTGAAACATATTCTTCTTAGCACAATATCTCAAGAATGGAAGAAAAAGTATCCAATGTACTCAGCCCTACTATACAACTAATTTATAGCTTTTATATGAAAGCTATAACCCAATTATAGCTCAAGAATATGGGGAAAGGGCAAAGGAGAAAGGGAGGGGAGGGGGTAGGATGGGTCAAAGGAGGGTAATTGGTGGGACCATACCTACGGTACATCTCAAAAGGGTACACGTGAAACTTAATAAATGTAGAATATAAATGTCTTAACACAATAGCTAAGAAAATGCCATGAAGGCTATGTTAACCAGTTTGATGAAAATATTTCAAACTGTATATAAAACCAACACATTGTACCCCATGATTGTATTAATGTACACAGCTATGATTTAATAAAAAAGAAGTAAAAAAAAAACTGCCCTGAAATCCAAAAAAACTTTATGATAAGAAATTAAAGATGATTTAGAAAAGTGGAAGGGAATGTTGAAATCTTGTTAACATTATAATAATGCTAGTCTTCAAATTGATCTCCTGAGTCAATGTATTGCAATAGATACTATAGCACTTACTTTATTAATCTTTAACAGAGCTGATTCTAAAATTTTTATGGAAGTAAAAAGGACAAAACATAGCTAAAACAGTCTTAAGAAGAACAAAGCTGGAAGACTTACTACAAATCTGAAGACTTATAATAAAGCTGCAGTAACTAAGATGTTGTGGTATTGATGTAAAAATATATATTGGCTGATGCAATAGAATAGAATTTCCAGCAACAAGTCTCAACTTGAGCACCTGAATTATAGCAAATATGCTGCTGCAAGGGGAAAGGAAAACATATTCAATAAATGACACATATCAGTTAGATATTTTATGGGAAGAAATGAAATATAGTGCATTACTTCATTATACTTTAGTATATAGTTGATAGATGTCTATAGGTCAGTGGCCCTGGGTTATCATTCCAGCTTTGCTTGTCCTTAACAATTAAGCATTGCCTCTGATACTATGGAAATGTATCAACAAATAGCAGGCTCCCCAACCAACATTTTTGGTCTATCCAGAATGGATATTAGTAAGTTCCCTGTAATGTACTCTCTACTAGTACATTGGGTATTGGTTTTGTAAGAATTTTTTTTTTTTTTTATTTTGCTTCTCATAGCCAGTAGGTTCTTCGGCTTTAATTAGTAAATCCAACCTAGCATTACAACTATTTGAGCCTTTTGAATGATGTATGAACTGACATCTCCACCTCATTTACTGAAGGTTCTGATGTGTCCAAGTTTAAGTAGCCATAATTGCAGTACTTTAGGCTTAGCTCCAGTGTCCTTGCCAGGATACTAAATGTTGGGCTACTTAGAGTGGACCTATATCAACAATTTCTTTCTTGTTCAATATTTTATATAACTTGCACCAAAATCTAGCCCCTTGCAATTCATTCTTAGGCATTTTTTTCTTGATCCCTGCAGTATATTTTAGCTATTTTGGTGTGAACGATTGCTTCCATCTACAGAAGACAAAGTAATTCTCCAGCAATGTTGTGTTGAAACTTCACCCTAAGTTTTTGTGCTAAAAGCCATTATTTGAGGTGAAGATTTTTTCTCTGAAATTTCAGTTTACTATGAGTGTATATACTATTAGGTTACATAAATTGCTTTTGTAAGGTTAAAGTCTGTGTGTCCTTCACCCAGGAAGTGTGACATGTTCCTGTGCAGTGCACCTGTTGGGTGGGAACTTACCCATCCCCTTCCCTCCCATTTGAATTTAATTTAGTTTAATTTAGGAAATTTACCTATGATTTTAATAATTTCTACATTATAGATGAATTCTGCATATTCTGTGTTACAGTTTGAATGAGTTCCTGTTTTGCTTGGTTTTCATTTAAATTTTGTCTTAAGATTTCTTAAAAGTGGTGCAAATTTATTTTTACATTTTAGTTGCATATTTGATCTGTAATATATGCTTTAAGAGGACAGAATTATTGTTGGTTTGGCTCTGCATTTTATTTAAGATATTTAACGGGGGTGAAATGCTCAGTAAAATTTGTATTTAATAAATTCAGAGATTATTTGTGAAGCTCAGTGGACAGAATAACAAAAATGAGCAGTATTCCTTGTTTTCTTGTGAAACGAATATTTTATTAATATTTGTATTTTGTTTTGGTTTGCACTTTTTATAAGGCTGGATATGATATATTTTTTCCTTATAGAAAATTATTAACATAACATCTATAAAAGTAGAGTGCAGGAAGTAAGAAGTGATCGTAGACAAGTTGTGGATGCAAGAAAAATTTTGAAAGATTAGTTTGGATGGATTAATGGATTTTAGATTGTGAAGGAACAAATTATTTTAGAAACTTAATGAAATATGCTTTGCAGAGCCAATGTCTTATGAAAACTTGAATCATCAGCTTCAGCATTCCTTTATTTCTTGGACAATAATGTGATTCTTTTGACTGAGTCCTTGAAGGCTTGCTTTACTTGCTTGTTCCTCAGAGTGTAAATAAATGGGTTCAGCACAGGAGCAATGGAAGTAGTTAGCACTATCACTCCCTTGTTAATAGCAACAGATTCTGTTGCTGAAGGTTTGATATAGATGAAGATGCAGCTGCCATATGTGATGGAAACCACAATCATGTGGGAAGAGCAGGTAGAAAAGGCTTTTTTCCTTTGCAGGGCAGAAGGGAATCTTAGAATGGTCTTGATTATGTATACGTAGGAGAGAACTACACAAAGAAGGGTTGTGATGAAGGTCAAGACAGCACAGGCTATAACCATCTGCTCAATGATCCACGTGTCTGAGCATGAAATCTTTAGGAAAGGAGACACATCACAAAGAAAGCTATCAATGATGTTAGAGTCACAGAACTCTAGGTTTTGGCTCAGGCTAAATGGTGGGAGTATGATTAACAAGCCGGCCATCCAACAGCAGAGGATGAATCTTCGGCAGACTCCGCTGCTCATGATGGTGGTGTAATGCAGGGGTTTGCAGATGGCCACGTAGCGGTCATAGGACATGGTGGCCAGGAGAAAAAATTCAGTTACTCCAAAAAGATCAGTAAAAAATGCTTGAATGGCACAGGCACAGTATGTAATCGTCTTGTCGCCTGTTGATAGGTTATACAAGTATCTAGGAATACAAGCTGATGTGAATAAGATTTCTAAGAAGGAAAAATTTTGTAGGAAAAAGTACATTGCTGTTTTAAGGTGAGAATCAATTAATACAAGTGAGATAATAGCCAAGTTCCCAGTTATACTCAGTAAATAAGTGAAAAACAAAAAAATTAAAAGCAGACCCTGAAGTTTTGGATCATCTGTTAGACCCAGGAGAATGAATGTTGTTACTGTTTGGTTTCTCATAACTGACTACCTATTTTTGTCCAGTCTTCATAAAAAAATAAGATATTTTATTAGAATATAGGGATGTCAAAATTCAGTAATGATAAACAATGAGATGTAAATTCAAGCAAGCAAGTGGTTCACATGAAATTCATTCTTTGGTTTGGTAATATTAACATACTCATGGACTTAATTTGTAAATTTCCTTTTAAAAATAATTTATTTTTATTTATTGTTTGGGATTTATTGAGGATACAAAGAAGTAGGTTACACTGATTGCATTTGTTCAAGTCTTCTTATAATTGTGCCATATAGTGTGACCCCCATTGAAAATAATTTTTGAAGAATAATTTCTTAAAGATCTATTTAGCTGCACCAAAATCCAATAATTCATGTATTTTGCCTCTCTATTGCATTTTTCCAAACTTACTTTAGGTTTTCATTCTGGATTAGTTTTTATTAACCATACATTGTGATGTCATCAATATTAAGCTTTTCCTTTTACTTCCATGCATCCTTTATTCTGGAGTTGAAATATTGAAGTTCATTAACAGTTTCATATCTTTGCTTCTGTCTTGGTCCTTAATAAAATAAAAGTACATAAGAAATGATTTGGATGTCCTATAAAGGCTCCCCCAAATCCACATCAATTATAATTTTATGTCAACTGCTATAACAAAACATTGTTTTGCTGTTATGTGTACAAATTGCATAGTGGGGGGTACATGCATCAAATCCTATGATTTCAGATAGAATCTATATGTGATAATTCTTCTATTTGCACATCTACTAGTGATTCTTTGGAATTTCAGTTGTATAGAGCCACATATGCCTCATATTGAACATGTGCAAATGGATTTCATGGGCTCTGCCTTCCTATCTTCTTCCCATGTGGTTTTTCTTTTTCCTTTGTTGAGATGAAGTCTCAGTCTGTAGCCCTGGGTGGAGTGCTGTGGCATCAAACTCCTGGGTCTGAGCAATCCTTTTGCCTCAGCCTTCCAAGTTGCTGGGACTACAGGCGTCTGCACAATGCCCAGCTAGTTTTTCTATCTTTAGTAGAGAATGAGGCCTCACTCTTGCTCAGGCTGGTCTCAAACTCCTGAGTGCAAACAATACTCCCTCCTCAGTCTCCCAGAGTGCTAGGATTACAGGTGTGAGCCACCATGCCTGGCCATATGTGTTTTATCTGATAAAGCCAATTATTACAGTAACTGAACTCACGTAATGTTCCACGTGTTATATAATGACTTCACAGAAAGCACCCACTTGGAGCAAGAAGCCTTCTAATCCTTTCCTTTTTTTAACTTCATTTTTCTTTTTTCCTTGAACTCAACCTGAGGACACCATTTTCTGATTTTTCAGTCTAAGTGTTATTTTTTTTGGGAAGTCCTTTGAAATCCGGTGGTTGTCTTGGATCCCTGAGCTCTCATTTATACCCCATTGCCAAACAGTACTTGTTTGTACCACAGCACTTACCAGGGCAGCATAAATCTGTTGCGATCACAGAGTGTGTGTCTCTGTGTTTGCTAGGGTAACCAACAAAACGAACACAACCCAGGCATGTAGTCAGTGTTTAACAAATGCTTATTGGTTAAATGACAAGATTATCATTTTCCTATGGATACATACAAAACTATCTTCTTTCCTGTTTGGACTTCTTGGTATTACTCTATCACTGAGTTTACTTTAAAAAAAATTCTATGCCCGTGGCTTTCATATTTTGTGGTTTTACAGTGGAATGTTTTGTTTTTTTTTTTTTTTTTATTGAATGGTAACTATGTACATTAATGCACTTCTGGGGTACAGT
>NW_003852438.1:9744914-9771675 GCF_000181295.1 Otolemur garnettii | reverse complement strand
TTTTCTCAGTTATTGCTTTAAAACATTCACATTCTACTCTTAGAAAGATTCACCTGTACCCCTATAAGGTAAACCTCAGAAGTAATCCCTCCAAACACCCTCCCTCCACCCATTCCCCCCCCCCAGTGGAATGTTTACTACAGAAATAAGCCATACACAAAGTTGCCACATTCTCTGCTAATTTTCATTACTAAGGAAAGTGGCTTCTCATCTTGCCTTATCTGCAGTGAAAAAAAGTAGTCGAGTCTCCTTTCTGCTTCCTTCAGATAACAGCTGTCATTAACATATAAAATAATAGGCCAACTTTGTAATATGAAGTTTAAGGCAATAGCTGTTTTATAGTTTCTTTCCCTCAGTTCTCATAAATTAATTACAATAACCATCAATTAAATGTTTTCAGTTAGCATCTCTAGGACTTGCTATTTTCCTGTATTGATGAATGAAAAGGATTTCCCTGGGGGAATGTCAACTAGATAGTTATAAGAATGGATTCAAGATATTGATTAAATTATTCCTTTCTTACCGGGCTGGGTATAGGGTCAACTCCAATCACGTGTCAATTTCTTACATTTATGCAATTCTGTCAGAGTAGTGCAATTAACCAGATGTTTGTTTTCTTGAGAGCTGCAACTCTGGAAAGTTACAGAGGAAACAATCTCAATGGGTCAAGTGACAGCCCACCTCAGGATCCCACATACCTCCTTTGAATCTTACTTTCTTCAGTTAACAGTTCCCAAAAGCTTTAGTATGGTATCAAACAAAGTCCTGCATACTTTAAAAACTATTAGCAGCTCTAGGAATATGCACATTTTTAACCTGTTATTATAGATACTGTGTTTCCATGAGCATACCATCTTTTCTATATAGTAATTGTCAAGTTTTGGCAAAATAACTCTGAAGTATGATTGATTAACCAATCTTTTAATCCTATTTTATAAATAGTTTATATTTACAATGTACATAGGGATCTCTAATAAGATGATGTTACCTAAGGTCCTCTTTAGTTTGAGGTGTAGCATGTGACGTTGCACTTGACAACAATTCATATATTTTGCTGACCTCTGTTAATGACTACAATGTATCCAAGCTCTCATGCTTTTAAAAGTTACTCAGTACGGAAAATTCTTAAAGAACTTAAAGTTGACCTTCCATTTGATCCCATAATTCCATTACTAGGTATCTACCCAGACGGACATTTTGTTATAAAGATATTTGCACCAGGGTAGCACCTGTGGCTCAAAGGAGTAGGGCACCAGCTCCATATACTGGAGATGGCCGGTTCAAACTCGGCCCCAGCCAAAAAAAAAAAAAAAAAAAAGATATTTCCACCAGATTTATTGCAGCTCAGTTCACAATTGCCAACTTGTGGAAGCAACCCACAAATGGATCAACAAACTGTGGTATATGTATACCACAGAGTATTTACTATTCAGCCATAAGAAAAGATGGAGACTTTGTATCTTTTATGTTTACCTGGATAGAATTGAAACACGTTCTTCATAGTAAAGAATCTCAAGAATGGAAAAAAAGTATCCAATCTTCTCAATACTAACATGAAACCAATATATGAACAACTACTTGTCCACACAAATGATAAAACACAAATATAGTCTAGCAAGAGGGAGGGAAGAGGAGAGCAATGAGAGAGGGAGGAGGGAGGGCAACTGGTGGGATCTCACCTAATGTGTAAATGTGAGGGTGTTCAGCAAGCTGCCAGGGTGAAGGGCTCAACTACAACTTGAACTTTACCTTAGAACTGAGAACAATGTAACCTAAATTTTTTTATCCTCATATTAACTTGAAATTTAAAAAAAAAGAAAAAAAGTTACTCATAGCTCCTGTTTAATGTGCAACTATGAAAACTTTAAGGATATAATATTGAAATGACTTTCTGTTGAGACTTGTATGTGAGCTTGCTAAGCATATTCACATACAACTCTGCAAACTCATGGAGTTTTAGAAGTATAGCACAAGTATTCCCTCAATTGATTACCAATTATTATACATCTAGGCAATACTTTCTTCAATATTCTCCAATATTTCTTCATTATTGGAATACAATTCTTTTCAAAATGAGTAATGTTAGAAATAATCTTATTTGTAAGGAAATCTAAAACTTGAAAGTCTCTTGGCTGAGATTACTACACTGTCAATTTGGCATTTGTAATCTACAAGTCAAAAGATGAGAAGGACTTCTATAACACAGTTTCAAAAGTTAAGTAATAGGGCTTCTGTGTATTGAAATTTTTTAAAAAAACCCTAAGAATCATCAATAATAATAGTATCCTAGGGAGAAGAGTGAGGATTGCTAGCAAGTGCCACAGGCAGCCAGAACAAAATTTTAAACACCAGCCTCTCTTATTTCTATTTATTTTCATATATTTAAAGGCAATTGGAAATTTTAAGACCACCTATTTATCCTTTGTCTGCTTTTATTATATGGATATTTATAAAGTTTAAAAATTTGGTCTAACATGTAAAAATGGAAAAGAATTAAAAATAATGTAACAATATAGCTAATATTTTAACTGGAACATATGTTTTACATTTTCTTTCGGCAAATATACCTATATATTATAAATAATACTTAAATAAATACAAACATCAAATACAGACTTATACAATTGAATACATAATTTGTCCCAAACTGTTTACTTAAAAATATCCCATGAATCTATTTGTATAATCTATTTGATACCTACTCAGCTCAGTCATAATTCTTCAACCACAGAACATAAGGATACCTGGGTTCTTTCTTTTTTAGGCAGATAAACAGTATTCTTTGTATTTTTGCCATTTATGTTTCTTTAATTAATCTTTCAGTGATATATTAATATTTCAGTACTTTGTGTTCTGAGTGTATGCCAATAGCTCTTCAATAATTTCACTCAAGAATAACCAATTAATTACATCATAATCTCAAGCATTTTAAAACCTGAATCAGTGTGTCTCAGGTTTGAGATTTGTTTATATGAATGACAGGAAAAGAATTTTTCTTGGAGTCCCTGATTAGATTGTGAAGTGACTAGTTTTCTGTGTTTCTTTAAAATTGTTTCTTCCCTAGAGTTGGGGTCAGGGTCAGCTATTAGACATGACCAGTTCCCAGAGTATGTAGTCCCCTTCACAGGGAAGGAAGATTGTTTCAGGGCTTTCTAAGGAGCTCCATGACATTTCCAGGGATTGTGGAGAAAGTTGGGAGTAAGATCAGATTGAGATCCATTAATGGATTATCGCCATAGCCCAGCTAGCTTCCTCCAGGAACATCCTTCAGCTCTCCTGCCCCTTAATTCAGTAGGTAGAGACATACACAGTCCTGCTCACTGCAAGCAGAATCCCTGTTCTAGAATATCTATTTCCTTCCAACCTTGAATACTGTCTTCATGTACAAAATACTAAAAGACAGATTTGAAAAATATTGAAACAGAGCTATACTTGACATTTCCATTTTGTCTATATGTCTTAGAAAGATATAAAAAATGTTTAAGACTGCAGATGTCATTTATCATAATAAATTTTAGTTAATGTGTCCTCTTTAGAGATTATTTTTTTTCACATAAACATCCATTACTTTCACTTTGAGGTAGAGAGTGAGTTCATATCAGAGAATAATCAGGACAATCGAGATGACAATGTAGATGACACTCTTTATATGCTACCTTGGCTAAGCTGTATATTCAAAGGTTATGTTTTCTACCAAAATCCAACTCACAAACTTAATTCTTTTTAAGTGTTTCAATATTTTACAATAGCTATACACATCACTGATTTTGACAGATATAGGTCACATTTGCTCCTCTGAAGATATCCTGATCTAATCTGTCAGAAAAGAAGGTTAAGTGAAATAATAAAAGTTGTACTTACTCTTTTGAGTGTCAGTAATACCTTCCACTGGACATTTAAGAGCAATGTTCTAGCTGACAACTAGGAGGAAGGGATCTTGTTAGTGGAAACTTGTGTTTGGACTTCTGATCATTCTTACTCATGGGACACAACTCCCCTGTGACACACTGGAAGGCATTTGTTGGAAAGATTAAGTATAGAAATGTAAAAGTAATTACCACTAGAGCTGTGATTATTCAAGCATTTTTCTAGGTATTACTACCTAAATTTTGTACTTTTTAAAATTAAAAATGTAACATGGAGATTTTCATCTCCAACACATGGCCACGACTTTCTCATCAAGGACTTCGTCCATTTAAAAATGCTCTATGTTTGAAAGTAATAATATTAAAAAATGCTCTATGTTTGAAAGTAATAATATTCAAGTATTAATACTGAAGTTTTCAAAGGTTTTTGTGATGTCAGAAGCTCTCTCTGGTTTTGAAAGAGTTGACATTCTAATTCCTATGCAAAGGCAAGAAGTTTCTAAATTAACAAGGCTAATATTTACTTTATTTGTCAAAGTTGAAATGAATAAACAAATGGTACCTCAGTGACCCAATTTTAAAAGTCACTAATGAATCCTCTGTGTAATGAATTTGGCAGAAATCCTGAAAAAAATATACCAGTGAGGGCAGTGTCCTCAGAGGAAAGTGATGCGACAATTCAGGCCATACACATTAGAAGGCAGCTGGTAAGGTGCATGTCTGCTCCTCCTGCATTTGATCCACATCCCATGTGGTGGATATAAAATTTCTAAGGCCAAGGTGTTTTCCTTTTTATGTTTTTAATTTTAAAAAGTATAAAATTTAGACAGTCATAATAAGAAGATGTATGAATAATCAAAACTGCAGGATAATTACTTTTACTATTTATCTATTTAATTCTTTCAACTTTCTTTGCATAAATGTCCACATTTTGCACATTTACCATTATGTAAATATTTCTTATGTAATTTTTATAATTTGTTTTGTTACACAAAAGATTAATGTGAAACTCCTTTCAAAACACTAACTAAACATATCACAGTTCAGAATTCTATCAGTTTTTTTCATACCATTCCTAACATTTTTATTTTTCTTGTCACTGTTCACTATTATCAATAAATGGGTGCCCATAATTAACTTGTATGGCTGTATGAATTATTTTTTTAAATTTAATTTTTTTTCTGAAAATCATCCTTTTATAAATGATGCAAAAGTAGGTCATTTCGAGATTTATAATGCCAGAAATAAAGTGCATTCACATTTCAAGGCTTTTATGTTATGTTATCAAAATTCTTTCCAAAAGGTCATACTGATTTATAGATCCAAATTAGTTTATTAGAATGTTCACACTCAGTTAAATATTGTGTATAATTATTATTTTCAAGTCAGTAAACACTTTTCTTCTCATATATGTTGAGAACATTTTTCTCTCATTGTTTTTGGTCTTTAAATTTGTTTACATTATTTGAAACATTGTGGTATTTACTATTTCCTCTGTAGAAATTGTTCTTGTAGTTTTAACTATTATTAAATTTGTACCTTTTAAAAAAATCTTCTATTATATTTTTCAAAATTATTTATATTGCCTCTAACAGATAAGGAAGTTTGCTCTGTTCTTAGTTTGTTAAGAGTTTCATTGACAATAAATTTTAAATTATATCAGATATTCTGTATTCATCAAGATAATTTTTTCTATTTTAATATTTTCATTTAATTTATTGTTTATTAACAATAAATAATATTTTTATTATTATAAATGT
The DNA here is from genome assembly GCF_000181295.1 of Otolemur garnettii. Lineage (NCBI taxonomy): Eukaryota > Metazoa > Chordata > Mammalia > Primates > Galagidae > Otolemur > Otolemur garnettii. The sequence goes on along the minus strand of NW_003852438.1, from coordinate 9,766,049 downwards.
GGTGAATTATGCAGGTATGACAATTAAGTTCACTCATTCTAGAAAAAGTGTTATATATCTCATTGCTAAATTATCACTATGGTCACCTTCAAAGTACTCCCCTTGGGAAGCTATGCACTGACACCAGCACCTAGTCCACCCTTCAAAGCAATTTTGGAACTCTTTTTCTGGAATGCCTTCAGAGCCGTGGTTGTATTACCCTGGATGTCCTGAAGATCATCAAAATGTCCTTCTTTCAATATTTCCTTTATCTTCAGGCAAAGAAAAAAGTCATTTGGGGCTAGAGCAGGTGTGTAGGCAGTATGTTCCAATACAGGTATTTGTTTACTAGCTAAAAACTCCCTCACAGACAATGATGTATGAACTGGTGCATTGTGGTGATGCAAGAGCTATGAGTTCTTGGCCAAGATTTTTAGTTAAAATTTTCCTGTTTCTCCATCAATGTTTACTCAGTCTGCTCTACTTCTCAGTCAGCCTGAGATTTTGACATACAATTTGAAGAATTGTTGCAATGTTTTTGTGAGTTCTGTTTGTTACTCACTGCCCTGACCTCTTTTTCTCAGTGATGCTTTCTCTCCCCTCAGAAAAGTTTTTACTCTGTACACTGCTGTTTTCTTCATGGCATTATCCCCATAAACTTGGACTAATATGTCCATGATTTCATTTCCACTCTTGCCAAAGTTTATAAGAAATTTAATGTTTGTTTGTTGCTCTAATTCAAGGTATGACATTCATGCAACAATAGTGAATGACACTCAGTAAAACCCTGCCACATGTTGATAAGAACACAACTGTGAGACACTGATATGCCAAGGTCATGAAACTTTACTGAGTTGTTTGTACAGTGCTGCCAACATAAGTGCAAGGTGGCAGACCTTGTACATCTACATTGTATTTTAAATGTAAAACTAGTATAGTCTTAGAATGAATTCTGATCTGTTATTATATATTACCCTTTTTATATATTGCTGGTTTCAATTTGTTAATTTACTAAAAATTTATTTAGAATGTGATGTTTGTGATTAGAAGGGATTGGTCAGTAAATTTTCATTCTTTTAATGTCCTTACCAGATTTCTTTTTATTAAATCATAGCTTTGTACATTGATATTATCATGGGGTACAGTGTGCCATTTTTATACACAATTTGAAATATTTTCATCAAACTGGTTAACATAACCTTCACATCATTTTCTTAGTTACTGTGTTAAGACATTTATATTCTACCTTTAGAAAAATTCACAGGTACCCTTATAAGATAGATCATAGGTGTGATCCCACTAATCACCCTCCCTCCACCCATCCTCCTTCTCCCCTCCCCTCCTTCTCCCCTTTCCCCATATTGTTGGGTTATAATTGGGTTATAGCTTTTCTATGAAAACTATAAATTAGTTTCATAATCGGGCTGAGTACATTGGATACTTTTTCTTCTATTCTTGAGATAGTTTGCTAAGAAGAATATTTTCCAGCTCCATCCATGTAAACATGAAGGAGGTAAAGTTTCCATCCTTCTTTAAGACTGCATAGTATTTCATAGTGTACATATACAACAATTTATTGATCCCTTCATGTGTTTATGGGCACTTGAGCTTCTTCCATGACCTAGCAATTATGAATTGGGCTGCAATACTTACCAGATTTTTGTATCAAAATTATTCTGGGCCTTTAGAATGAAGGTATTTTATCTTTTCCTCCATTTTTGGGGGAAGATTTTGTGTAAGATGGATGATATTTGGAGTGATTTACTTGAAACTCCATTTGGACTTGGAGTTTATATTGTGGGAAGGTTTTTCATTACAAATGGATTTGCTTTTTATAAATATGGAAATGAGATTTGAATTAATTTTTAGTCAGTTTTGCTGAGTTGTGATTTTCAAGAAGATTATCCACTCAAATATATGTATTGATTCACTTGCACAATTTTTAAGACTGCTACTTCATTTTTTAAATGACCCTAAAATCTTTAGTGATATAAATAGTGTTATTTAGAACTTTGTTAAAAATAAAATGGCTATGTATATATGTGTGTGTGTGTTTATCTCTGGACTTTATTTTCTGTTCTATTGATCTATTCTTTAATCTTGAGGCAAATAATTCCTTAATTATTGTAGTTTTATAGGTCTTGAAGTCAAGTAATTTTTATTTCCTAATATTATTCTTCCTCAAAGTTGTCTTAGCTATTTTACATCCTTTGCATTTATATATATACATTTTTGAATCAGCTCATCAATTTGTACATAAAAATATGCTAATGCTTTGGAAAGGATTTAATTGAACCTACAGAAAGATTTGGGTAAAATTGACATCTTAGCAACAAAATTGACAGTCTTCCAGTCTATGAATACGGTATATTTCACCATTTATTTAGGTATTCTTTAATTCCTGTCAGCCATGTTTTGCAGCTTTATCTGTAGAGCTTGAATATAATTTGGAAGATTTATCACTGAGTATTTTATTGTTTTGAAACAGTTTTTGATGTTACTATTTTATAACTTTAATTTTTGGCTGTTTATTGCTAATATATGGATGTAAAATGGATTTTTGTATGTTGATCTTGTATTCTACACTTGGTAAATTTCCTTATTATAATGGTTTAAAACTATGCTAATAGGTTTTTTGATGTATTAAATCATAGCTGTGTACATTAATGTAATCATGGGTACAATATTCTGGTTTTATATACAATTTGGAATATTTTCATTGAACTGGTTAACATAGCCTTCACATCATTTTTCTTAGTTATTGTGTTTAGACATTCATATTATATACCTAGTAAATTTCACACATACCTTTATATGGTGTATAAGATACACCATAGGTGTGGTAGAGATTCTTTAGAATTTCCTACATAGACAGTCATATCTTAATGCAAATGCAAATGCAAATGCAAATGATTTCTTTCTTTCTTTCCATTCTGGATGTCTGATTTTTTTTCTTGTCTTATTCCACAGACTGGAACTTCTGCTTTAGTGTTAAAGAGATGTGGTGAGTAAGGATATTATTGTATTGTACTGATCTTAGAATGAAGCATAACATTTTTAAACATTTTACCATGAACAAAGTCAATATATAAATTCGTATCTCATTTTTGGTTATACTTTTAAATTTTTTCAGATTCATCAAAAAATAAAATTACTTTATGCCCTTTATATATCTGATAAATTTGCTAGTTTGGAATATGTTCAAAAAATGTCCATGGTGGTAATTTGGAGTTTACGAGATAATAATCATATTACTGCTAGATAGTACTATATAATAACAGCAACAATGATGAGTCTGTGACTTCAAGCAGTGAATAATTATAGATTAATATTCAGCAAAATTTGTTCTATAAAGTATTCCAAAATCTTTGGTTGTTTTCTTTAATTAGCTGGATCTATAAGCTACATATATCAAGAAGGTGGTATATTTTTATGGATAGTGGTAGGCTTTTATTCAAGAATTCTAAATAATTTTGGAATCTTAAATAAGATATAGACTACCATACTGTATTTTTTCCTGGAAAAAATCTGGAGTTCAGACCATATATTGTCTAAATAATAGTCTGACCATACTGAGCATTAAGGTTTCTGACTTAATGTATATTTGCATTAAAAATAATAAAAACATTCATTGTAGAGGTCAGGACATCAAACTTCCAGTACTGTGGGAATTAAAGAAGATTAAGCAGTCTTTTTAAAAATTTCAGATAATATGAGGGTTCATATGGTTACATTGTTTGCATTCATAAGGTACAGTCAGGGTTGTATTTGTGAGCTTCACCCAGGAAGTACACCATTTACCTGTACATTATACCCACTAGGTGAGAACTTACCAAACTTCTTCCCCCCTTCTTGAATTTAATCAATTTTTTCTTTTTATCCTCTTTTTTTTTTTGAGACAGAGTAGGGTCACTCTGTTGCCCTTGGTAGAGTGCCGTCACGTCACAGCTCACAGCAACCCTCCAACTCTTGGACTAAAGCAATTCTCTTGCCTCAGCCTCCCAAGTAACTGGGACTACAGGCACCCATCACAACACCTGGCTATTTTTTGTTGCAGTTGTCATTGTTGTTTAGTTGGCCCGGGCTGGGTTCGAACCCACCATTTTCAATGTATGGGGCTGGCACCATAACCACTGTGTTATGGGTGCCGAGCCCTTTCTTCTTCTTTTTTTTGTTTTAAATTGAATTTTTCAATTGTGGTATTTTTCTCATGTGAAATAGTCACTATCAAAGAGGGGATTCCATGAATGACTGAAGAAGAAGTTTGAATCAATGTTTAATGTTCTCCATTAACTACTTTAGAAACTAGGGATTGCAGTATATTTGTTTTCCAGACTCCTAAGTTAGTTATTTATCTAAAACCTGTGTGTGAATTATTTGGCATCAGAGATAAAAACATTGACAAGAACTATAAAACCTTTGTAATTTTGATAGTGTTTTAGTGTACCAGGAGAAAATAGTTAGAACATTGATATACTGCAAATATATATATATATATATATATACATTTTTTTTTTTTTTTTGAGACAGAGTCTCACTATGTTACCCTTGGTAGAGTGCTGTGGCACCACAGCTCACAGCAACCTAAAACTCTTAGGTTTAAGCAATTCTCTTGCCTCAGCCTCCCAAGTAGCTGGGACTACAGGCACCCACCATAACACCTCGCTATTTTTTATTGCAGTTGTTAGTGTTGTTTAGCTGGCCTGTTTGAGATAGGATACTGAGGTGGTGATGCTGGGTCTTTCTTATCTTTTTCTTTTTCTTTTTAGATATAGAATACAACTTCCCCACAATGTGAGTTCTATTATGGCAGAGTAGTGTCAATTTGTTCCAAACTCACACTCCATAACTTAAGCACTCATTTTCATATTTTTTGGTGTGTTATATTTTTTCAATTATCTAAAAATTTTGTAATATTTTGTAGTTTTGCTTAACTTGGATAGAAGGTAACATAATTAATATGTTTCCTATGAATATATAATCATGTTTACTGATGCTGTGCTATATGTAAACCATGGAATACTATTCAGCCCTTAAAAATGGAGTCTTTACATCTTTTGTATTAACCTGGATAGAGTCAGAATACATTATTCTTAGTTAAGTATCACAAGAATGGAGAAGCAATAATAATATAGTCAATTCTATTATGAAGCCAGTAGAAAATCTAATACATACCCACATAAGAGAAAAATTCAAGTCAATGTAAGGTGGGGTGTGTGTGGAGGAACCAGGGAGAGGGGAGGAGGAAGGAGGCTGTTCCCACTTAAGGGGAGCAATGTTATGGTGTATGGCACACCTCTTAGGGGTGGTACACACTTATAAGAGGGACTCTACCTATAAAATGCAAACAGTGTATTATTTTTTCAAGTTCTTTAGAGTATGACATTGGTGCTTTGATAGGGATTGCATTAAATCTGTAGATTGCTTTGGGAAGTATGGACATTTTAACGATGTTGATTCTTCCCAGCCATGAGCATGGTATGTTTTTCCATTTGTTAACATTTTTACCTATTTCTTTTCTCATAGTTTCATAGTTCTCATTATCAAGATCTTTCACTTCTTTTGTTAGATAAATTCCCAGGTATTTCTTTGGTACCACTGTAAAAGGAATGGAGCCCTTGACTATATTTTCAGCTTGATTATTGTTGGCATATATAATAGCTACTGCTTTGTTAGTATTGATTTTGTATCCTGAGAAACTACTGTATTCCTTGATCACTTCTGAGAACTTTGTAGTTGAGTCTCTGGGTCTTCCAGCTATAAAATTATGTCATCTGCAAAGAGTGACAGTTTGATCTCCTCTAACTCCACTTGAATACTCTTGATTCCCTTCTCTTGCCTCATTGAGATGGCTAGGACTTCCACTACTATTTTGAATAGCAGTGGTGACAATGGACATCCTTATCTAGTTCCAGATCTGAGTGGAAATGTTCTCAATTTTACTCCATTTAATATGATGTTGGCTGTGAGTTTGCTGTAGATGGCCTCTGTCAGTTTAAGAAATGTCCTATCTAACCCTATTTTCTTAAGTGTTCTAATCATGAAAGGATGCTGGATATTATCAAGGCTTTTTCTGCATCAATTGAGAGAATCATATGGTCTTTGTTTTTATTTTACTTATGTGGTGTATTATATTTATAGATTTATGTATGTTGAACCAACCTTGTAACCCTGGGATAAAATCAACTTTATCATGGTGTATAATTTGTTTGATGTATCATTGAATTCTGTTTGCTAGGATCTTATTGAATATTTTTGCATCAGTATTCATTAATGATATTGGTCTATAGTTTTATATGGAATCAGAAAAGACCTTGAGTAGCCAATATATTACTTAGAAATAAAAACAAATCCAGAGGCATCACATTACCAACTTCAGATTATATTATAAATCTATAGTGATCAAAACAGCATGGGTCTGGCACCAAAATACAGATGTAGATATATGGAACAGAATAAAGAACCTAGAGATGAATCCAAGTGCATATCATCATTTGATCTTTGATAAGCATATCAAATACATACATTGGGAGAAAGATTCCCTATTTAACATATGGTGCTGGGAGAACTGGTTAGTGGCCTTTAGAAGACTGAAACTGGACCCTCACCTTTCACCACTAACAAAAATTGATTCTCACTGGATAAAATATTTAAACGTAAGACATGAAACTATAAAAATACTAGAAGAGAGTGTAGGGAAAATGCTTGACTATATTAGCCTTGGAAAATGTTTTATGAGAAGGACCCCCTGGGCAATTGAAGCAACATCAAAAATATATTACTGGGATCTGGTCAAGCTAAAAAGCTTCTGCACAGCTAAGGGCACTGTAAGTGAAGCAAACAGACAGCCTTTGGAAAGGAAGATTTTTGCAGGTTATGAATCCAACAAAGGTCTGATAACTAGAATCCACAGAGAACTCAACCTAATCAACAAGAAATGAATGAACAGCTCCATTTCTTTGTGGGCAAGAGACTTGAACAGAAAATTCTCTGAAGATGACAGGCATATGACCTACAAACACATGAAAAAATACTCATCTTCTTTAATCATCAGAGAAATGCAAATCAAAACCACTTTGAGATATCACCTATCTTCAGTAAGATTAGCCCTCATCACAGAATTCTAAAACTGCAAATATTAGTGTGGATGTAGAGAGGAAGGAACACTTCTACATTGTTGGTGGGACTGCAAACTAATACAGACTTTTTGGAAAGACGTATGGAGAATTCTCAAGGAACTAAAAGTTGATCTACTGTTTGATCCTGCAATATCATTATTAGGTATCTAGACAGATGAACAAAAATAATTTTACAACAAAGACATTTGCACTAAAATGTTTATTGAACCCCAATTAACAATAGCCAAGTCATGGAAGCAGCACACCATTGAATACTATACATCAATAAAAGAGGGGGTCTTTACATCTTTTATGTTTACTTGGATGGAGCTAGAACATATTCTTCTTAGTAAAAATATCTCAAGAATGGAAAAAAATTATTTATTTATTTATAAAATAAATAATGAATTATTTATGAAACAAATTGATCATTTATGAAATCAATACATAAACACTTACAAATTCATATAAATGATAAAACACAAAGTCCAGAAAGAAAGAAAGTGCGGGGGGGGAGGATGAGTAGAGGGAGAGTATTTGGTGGAATCTTGCCTAATGTGCACAATGCAAGGGTACATTTCAAAACAATTAAGCATATATTAGAAATGTTTTGCCACAAAAAGAAGTGAGGTGCTGGTTATGTTAATTAGTTTGATTTAAGCATTTCACATTGTGTGTCAAATCATCATATTGTACTCCATAAATGTAGGATTTAATAAAAATTAAGTAAAATAAAACAAACAATGTAACTTAATTCCTTGTACCCTGAATTACAGATTTTTAACTATCATGAACGCTTATTATAAGGCAAAAAGTATAGGCTCTTTCTTTCACTATACTTCTTCAACTTTTTAGTATATATTTTGAGTTGGATTTTTTTTTTTTTTTTTTTTTTTGAGACAGAGTCCCAAGCCCTAACCTTGGGTAGAGTGCTGTGGTGTCACAGGGCACAGCAACCTCCAACTCTTGGGCTTAAGCAATTCTCTTGCCTCTGCCTCCCAAGTGGCTGGGATTACAGGTGCCCACCACAATGCCTGGCTATTTTTTGGTTGTAGTTGTCATTGTTGTTTGGTGAGCCTGGGGTGGATTTGAACCCACCAGCTTCAGTGTATGTGGCTGGTGCCTTAGCTGCTTGAGCTACAGGCGTAGAGCCTTTGGGTTGGATTTTTAAACACAATTAGAAATGACTCATAAAAATGCTAATATGGCACTTAATTATAATATGAATGTATTTTACACCAAATAATCTTATCTATTCAACAGTTGATACTAAATCTTCAAATCGGTTTTGTGCTTTTGCTGGAAGTTTTCTAACTTCATGAAGTAAAACTCTGACAAACAGTTGCCTTATTTGTCACTATATAGACTTCGTAGATCTATTTTTAAAGTGAAGTTTCTGTTTTACCACTGGGACAAAAGGTGATTTTTGTTTCCATTTTTGTTTGTTTTTTAAAAAGGAATGATATTTTTCTGGATTTCTCCTCTGAGTTTTTTTAATATTTCTCTGACATTTAATCTACACAGAAATTATTTTAGTGTATAATTTACTCCAAATAATGAAATACTGGGTGCTGTACCTTACTGAAGAACAAAGTAATAAATTCTTTCTTCTTCATTATCTGCCAAGTAGGTACCAGAAACATAATGAAAGCAGAGATAAAGAATTTTGCAACTCAGAGTTTTGGTCAATAACTGCCCTCTGAACTCTTTCTTAAGAGGATCTCCAAAATTTGTCTTACCACCAGATAAACAAATGTTTCAATCTTGAATCATACTGGCCAGGGCATGGGTATTTTGTGGAAATTATTTAAAACATTTCTTTCTCAGTGAGCTGGGATGAAGACCATTCTAATCATCTGACAGTTTCTGTCAGTAAGCATTCTGATTTTACAGTTACCATCACAAGAAGGAAAAGGTAACCACTGACTTAGGCTTTTAGTTTATTTGAGATGTGGAATCCTCCCAAGTGTTGAGTTCCACAGGGATCAGTTGTAATAAACCACACTCAGTTGTTGTAAAGCAGTGGTCCCCAACCTTATTAGCACCAGAGATCAGTTTTGTGGAAGACAATTTTTCCACAGACTGGAGTGGGGTGGTGTTAGGATGATTCAATTAAATTACATTTATCGTGCTTTATTTCTATTATTATTACATTGTAATGCATAATGAATGGAAGAGGGAGGCAGAGGGAAGAATCAGGAGATTTGACTGTGGAAAAATGTTGCTAGGTCTCTAGACAGAAGGAGTCCATTAGACAGACATTATGGGCAGTCTCTACAAGCTGGAAGAATCAAGGACCTGAATTTTTCCTTAGAGCCTCCAGAAAGGAGCACAATCCGCTACACCTTGATTTTAAACCAGTGAGACTCATGTTGAGGTTTTATCCTAAAGAATGATTAGGTAATACATGTGTATTGATTGTCTCAAGCCCCTAAATGTGTGATTATATGTTACAGCAGCAATGGGAAACTTATACAGAAAATATAATCAAAAGATAAAAAGTAATCACTTAATTCAAGAGTAGGAGAAAAGAGGGCAAAGAAAAAAAATAACAGAAGAAACAAATAGAAAACAAACAAAAAAGTGGTGGATTTATACTTGGATATAAAATTGCATTAGTGGAAAGACAAGAAATTAAACTGTCTTTATTCATAAATGATGTGAATGTTTACATAGAAGTTCTGATAGAATCTAAAAATATGGGAAGATTTACTTAATTTAACAAGGTTACAGAATATAAGGTCAGTATATAAAAATCAATTGAAGTCTATATACTAGCAATGAAGAATAAGAAATTGAAATTAAAACACATTCACAATAGCATTGAAATATGAAATATAGAGTTGAAGCTGAGAAAAGATAAAAAAAGACCTATGCAATGAAAACTATAAAGTGCTATTGAGAAAAATTAAGATCTTAGTAAATGGAGAGAAATGTTGTGCCTCTGAGTAGGAAGCAATAATATTCTTTGATAGATTATTAAGGTGCTATTTCTCAAACTGATCTACAGATTGCATGAAATTCAATAAAATTGCCAGAAAAATTTTTTGATAGAACTCACAAGTTGGTTTTAAAATTCATATATAGCACTGTAGTATAGCTTGAAATCTGGTAAAGTAGTTCCAGATTGTTCTTATTACGTAAGCTTGCATTGGTTATTTGAAGTCTTTTCTCCTTCTATATGAAGTGTAGAACTTCTTTTTTCTAGATATGAAAAAAAATGATGGTATTTGGATGGGGATTGTGTTGAATCTGTAAATCACTTTGGGTAGTATAGCAATTTTAACTATGCTGATTCTATGAATCCATAGCATGATGCGTTTTTCTATTTTTTCTATTCTCTGTGATTTCTTTCCTCAGTGTTTCATAGTTTTCTCCATAGAGATCTTTTACCTTCTTAGTTAAATATATTCCTAGGTATTTTATTTTCTTTGTTGTTACTGTGAAAGGTATTGCATCTTTGACTTGATTCTCAGCCTCACTGTTGTTGGCATATACAAAAACTGTTGATTTGTGTACATTAATTTTGTAACCTGAGACTGCTGAATTTATTTATCTAGAATTCCAGAAGTCTTTTGGTTGAATATTTGGTGTTTTCTAGACATAAAATCAGTCAGTAAAAAGCAAGGATGTATATGTCCTTGATTTCCTTTTCTTGCCTGATTGCTCTGGCTAGGACTTCTAGCTCTATGTTGAATAGAAGTGGTGAAAGTGGGCAAACTTGTCTGGTTCCACTTCTAAGCATGAATGCTTTCAATATTCTCCATTCAACATGATGTTAGCTATGAATTTGTCATAAAGCCAGTATGATTTTGAGGTATGTTCCATCTATACCAATTTTGTTAAAATTTTCATGTAAATGCAAAGAAACTAGAATAATCAGAACAACTTTGGAAAAGAAGAACATTAGAGAAAAAACACTACCCAATTTTATGATTTACTACAAAACTATAATGAATATATGCCAAAGCAGTGGTTTGGTGTAAAGATTGACTCATAAATCAAGGAATATAACAGAATATGACTTGAAATAGTTCTAGTCATTATAAATAACTGAATTTACCAAAATGGCAAAGGCAATTTGTTCAAAATAAGGTCATCTTTTGAATAAATGGTGCTGGAAAAGTTGGATATCCATGTGCAAAAAACAAATTTTGACCAGTACTACAAACCACATACAAAAGTTATCAGGAATGAATGATAGATCTAAATGTAAAATATAAAATTATAAAACTTCCAGAAGAAAAAGTATAAAACCTTTGTAACTTTGGGTGAGGCTAAGAGTCCTTAGATGTGACACCAAAGGCTCAGGCCTATAATCCCAGCATTTTGGGAGGTTGAGGTGGGAGGATCACTTGAGATCATAAGTTGAGACCCATCAGGCAACATAGCAAGAAACCATTTCTACAAAATTTTAAAAAATTTAGCTGAACATGGTGGCACAAGGCTGTGGGTCCACTATTTGGAAGGCTGAGGCAAGAAGTAAAAGCAGACCTACCATTTGCTCCAGAAATCCCACTGTTGAGTATTTACCTAAAGGGAAAAACATCATTTTGTCAAAAAGACACATACACTTGAATGTTTATTGAAGTGAAAAGTTGCAAAGATGTGGAACCAACCCAAGTGACCATCAATACATGAATAGATTAATAAAATGTGGTATAAGTATATGATGGAGTACTAGTCAGCCATAAAAAATGGTGAACTAACACTTTTTGTAACAACCTGGATAGAACTGGAGGCCATTCTTCTAGGTGAAGTTTCACAAGAATGGAAAAACAAAAACAAAAACAAAAACAAACAAACAAAAAAGAATGGAAAAACAAACACAATATGTACTCACTATTAAACTGGAACTAATCAATCTTCTCATGTGCACCTTTGGTAGTAAAAGTTAATGGAAAAGAAGCAGGTGAGAAGAAGAAGGAAGGGATGGGTAAATTTACACCTAATAGGTAGAACGTACATGTGAATTTGCCTTATACTTATACTTTGACTCTTTGCAAAGCATATGTATGATAAAATACTAGTATCTGGAATATGTAAAGAACTTTCATATATAATAATAAGAAGACAAAAACTCAATAAAATTGGACAAAATCTTTATTTATTTTTTTGGCTGGGGCTGGGTTTGAACCTGCCACCTCTGGCATATGGGGCCAGTGCCCTACTCCTTTGAGCCACAAGTGCCTCCCTGGACAAAATATTTAAAATGACACATCATTAAAGAAGACATGTGGATGGCAATTGAGGACATAAAAAATTCTCAAATCATTATTATTTATGAAAATTCAAATTAAAGCCACAATGAAATCCTTACTTGTTAGAATGGTTAAAATTTAAACAACAGCAACAACAGCATGATACAGTCCTCTCACTCTTAAGTATTTATCCAAGAGGAAAGAAACATATGTCCACAAAAGACTTACACATAAATTTTCATTTCAGGTTTACTTTTAACAGGGAAAACTGGAAATGAAACAAATATAAACAAATATTCATTGGTGAATTGATAAAAATATATAGTATTACACATAATGGAATACTACTAACCAATGAAAAGGAATGTATTCTTTTTTTCCTCTCAGATGGTTGACCAGAGGCATTTCCAGCATGTTTTACCCACTTAGAATAACTGAAATAGTGTGAAGACAATTGCACTTTGTTTTTTCTTTTCTATTATTATTATTATTATTGGCAGTTTTTGTCCAGGGCCAGGTTTGAACCTGCCACCTGTGGTATATGGGACCTGTGCCCTACTCCTTTGAGCCACAGGCCTCCACCCCCCCAACAATCACACTTTGAATATTTATTAAAGAAGGAACACAGGAGTTCAGTAGAATAACAATAGGAACACCTAGAATTTAGGGTGGATAAGGAGGGCAGGCCGGCCACCTGCCTGGAACTGGTGAAAAAAAAAAAGGAGTATTTCTCCTTTACAGGAGAGAATGAGTGTTTCTCTGTGATCCACTTTTCCACCAGAAATCATGCAATCCAGGTCAAGGGAGGCACCTTGACTGTCCTAACCCTTGGGCCATGTCCTGGGGAGACACAAGAGACTGTGAGAAGGAACTACTCCAGGGAGTGTCCCATATGCTATCCCAGACCTAAGTGCCTTCAGTAGGAAGAGGAGTTCCTTGATGCCAGCTCTTCGTAAGCTGTGAGGGGCCCTAGGAGAAAGCAGCAGTGGTAGACTTGGATGTTAGAGAGACTCGGGCTGACACTTTTAGAATTGGGACTGGAGGAGGGAGGGGGTCCCAACAGTCAGAACTGAGAAAGAAGGTAGCCTGGGTTCCCTCACCCCAGGACCAGAGCAGGAGGAGAGTGGCCTGGGAGGTGGAGAGTTGACTGAGGTGGTGACTCTCACAGTTGGTTGTAAACTAGAAGCAAACTTCATGAATAACTGAATATCCTGTTTGGCTACCATAGTTAAGATGGGGCTTGAGCCCTGCAGAGACTGGAGCCTGAAGAAGAAGCAGCTCCTACTCCTGTTGGCCACAGCTATGCACTAGGCCTTCCCCTTCCTCCCCAAGCTGAGATTGCAGCACAACAGCCAATGCCTCTTACCCATGCATTTCACCATGGGCCTGAAGACTTCTCCTCCATTGATCTCAGGGCTGCTGATTGCACCCACCACTAGGAAGGCCTGACCGGAGGCTTGCCACATACAGTTCTACCCAAATTCACCCCATCCCCTGCCCAGTTAGAGCCCAGACCTAGGTCCCTGGAGTTCCACAGCTCAGTCCACCAGCTGGGACATCCAAACACTTCTCTTGGTCAGCAGAGGCTGAGCATAAACGCTACTATTAGCACCATAGCCTCTGGCCTGGAGGTCTACCTCCTGCAAAGAAAGTAAATTAAAAAATAAGTAGCAACTGTTTTTCCACATGCACAGGAGTCAGAATAATGATACAGGAGACCTGAAAAAGCAAGGTATTATGCTATCCTCAGAGGGACATAATAATTCCCTAGTGTAGCAGCCCATATAGCCTATGGCTAGGAGGAGTGAGAGTTATAGGAAATACCTGTAATGGAACACCTTGGTGAAAAGGGCATGGAGACAGATTTGGTTCTAACAAGCATGAGCTCGCTTGCAAGATGAGAACATTGGTGAATTGGCAGTCTCTACACCTGTGGTGTTGAGAAGCACGAGCTCAGCCTTATATTAGGCTGGAGGAGAAGGCAGTCAGGAGGCATGCGCATTCTATCATGGATCCACTTACTCTGACTCTATCTCCTCTCCTGCCTGCAGAACGCCAGCACAGCGTCTCTGTTGAAGATTACCAAGCTCTGCTAAAGACTAAGAGCTATCTGTTCTAAGAAGACCTTTACTCTCTCTAAGATACTGTCTCTCTCTCTCCAGCTAAAGTAGATAGCCCTCAAGCACCTACGAGAAACTGTTCCTGAGCAAGGTAGCTTAGTGGTCCACGTCCAGAACCTACCTAAGCTGGGCCCGAGACCTGGCCAGTCTTGGGCCCTGACACCCTAGGAATGGATCTTTTTTTTTTTTTTTGAGACAGAGCCTCAAGCTATCCCCCTGGGTAGAGTGCCGTGGCATTACAGCTCACAGCAACCTCCAACTCCTGGGCTCTAGCGAGTCTCCTGCCTCCGCCTCCCAAGTAGCTGGGACCACAGGCGCCCGCCACAACGCCCGGCTATTTTTTGGTTGCAGCCGTCATTGTTGTTTGGCGGGTGCGGGCTGGGGATTCAAACCCACCACCTTAGGTGTATGTAGCTGGCGCCTTAGCCGGCTGAGCTATAGGCGCCGAGCCAGGAATGGATCTTAAAAAAGAAATCCCAACTGGCACATACAGAATTCAAAATATTCATTTTAAAGAACCTTGACCAGAAACAAGAGAAATCTGAAAACCATCAGTTTAGTGTATGAAGAAGAAATTTACCAAGGAGACTGATATTTTGTAAGAATCAAAGAGAAATTGTGGAACTCAAAAAATTTATTGACGGAATCATAAAATACATTGGAAACTTCAAGAGTAGACAAGCAGGAGAAAGAATTTCAGACCTTGAAGACAGGTCTGTTGAAATAATCTTGTTAGATTAAAAAAAAAACAAAAAATAATAACAAAGCTTTCAACATTTATGAGATTACTTAAAGTGAGTGAATTTAGGAACTATTCGCATTCTCAAAGGGAGAGAAAAATTTAAAAGCTTAGGAAACGTATTTAAGGAAAGAATTGACAAAAAATTCCCAAGTCTAGCAAGAGATTTAGACATCCACATACATGTGTAGGAGGTTCAGTGATGCTCAGGAAAATTCATTATAAAAAAGGTCTTCATTATGCCACAGTGTCAGCAGATTTTCTAATGTCAAAGTGATGGAGAGAATTTTAAATACAGCAAGAGAAAACTATCTAGTTACTTATAAAGGAGGCCCCATCAGATTGACAAAGACTTCTCAATGTAAACCTTAGAAGCTACAAAAATGCTAAAAGCATTGCCAGACAAGAACTTGGTCTCTGCTTAGATTGAGCTTCAAAAATGAGGAGAAATAAAGTGTCTCCCAGCAAATGCTCAGGGAAATCATGACCACTAGACCAACCCTAAAAACAATGCTCAAGGGAATCCTAAACTTGGAAATAAAAGGACACTTACTATTGTGAAACACATGAAAGTATAAAACTCACTAGTAAAGCAATCTCACAAAGGGGCAAAAATAAAAATCACATCAAGTATCTCCTCAGACCATACAAAATAAAAATAGAAATCAGTAGTACTAAGATAAACTCTGGAAACAATGCAAATACATGGAAAGTAAAAAATGTGCTCCAGGATAGCATTGCATCGACAAAGAAATTAATATGGAAATTAAAAACAATTTTGAAAGAAATAAAAATGGAAACACAACATACTAAAGCCTGTGGGATACACAAAAAGCAGTGCCATGTGGGAATTTTATAGCTTAAACGTCTACATCAAAAAGATAGAAAGATCACAAATTAATAACCTAACATTGTAGCTCAAGAATCTTAGAGAAAGAAGACCAGTGGAAACCCAAATTAGCATAAGAAAAGACATAACATAAATCAGAGCAGAATTAAATAGAATAGAAATAAAAAAACCACAAAGGATCAATGAAATGAAAAGTTGATTTTGAAAAGGTAAACAAAATTGATAAATTGCTAGGTATACTAGTCAAGAAGAGAGAAATCTAAACAAAATCAGGCATGAAAAAGGAGACATCACAAGTGATACCACAGAAATGCAAAAGCTCATTCAGAAACTATGATGAATAGCTATGTGGTCACAAACTGTAAAATCCAGAGGAAATGAATAAATTCCTGAAAACATATAGCCTCCCTAAACTGAACTAGGAAGATATAGAAATCTTGAAAAGATCAATAGCCAGTAGTGGTATTGAATAAAAAGATCTCCCAAGAAATAAAGCCCAGAAGCAGATGGATTTACAGTTGAATTCTACCAAGCTTGCAGAGAAGAACTAATATCAATTCTCCTAAAGTTGTTGCAAAATATTGAAGAGAAAGGAATTATCTCTAACAAATTCTATAAGCCTGGTATCGCCATAATGCCAAAAGCAGACGAGATCACAACAACAGCAGCAAAAAACCTATAGACCAATATCTCTAACAGTACATCAGAAGATAATACACCATGATCAAGTGGATTTTTGTACCATGGATGTAAGGATGGTTCAACAGATTTAAATAATTAAATATGATAATGTTACATCATAAACAGAATTAAGGACAATGTACATATGAGCATCACAATAGGTGTCAGAAAAGCATTTGACAAAATTCAACATCCTTTCATGATAAAAACTCTGAACAAATTTGGCATAAAAGAATCATACTTCAAAACAATAAGGGCCATATAGGACAAACCCACAGCCAACATCATACTGAATTTGGAAAAGTTAAAAGCATCCCTCTGAGAAATGGAACAAGGTATGAATGTCCACTTTCACCACTGCTATTTAGGAAGTCCTACCCAGAACAATCAGGCAAGAGAAAGAAGTAAAAGGCATCCAAATTTGACAAGAGTAGGTCTAATTATTCCTGTTTTTTGATATGATCATATATATAAAAAATCCTAAAGAGTGAATGAAAAACTCTTAGATTTGGTATATGAATCCAGTAAAGATTCAGGATACCAAATCAATTTACAAAGATTAGGAGAGTTTCTATGCATCAAATGACCAAGCTGAGAAGCAAATCATGAAGGCAATTTCATTTATAATAGCTACAAAAAGGAATAAACTACTTAGGAATATATCTAACCGAGGGAATAAAAGATCTGTAAAAGGAAAATTTCAAAACACAGATGAAAGCAACTGTAGATGGTACAAATAATGGAAAAACATCCCATGCTCGTGGATCAGAAGAATTAATATTATTAAAATGACTATAGTGCCCAAAGCAATCTATAGATTCAATGTAATCCCAATCAAAATACTAACTCACTTTTCACAGAATTTTAAAAAATAACCCTAATGTTTATATAAGATTAGAAAAGAGCTCAAATAGCCAAACCAATCCTACACAAAAGGAACAAAGTTGGAGACATCACACTACCTGACTTCAATTTACACTACTATAGTGACCCCAACAGCATAATACTGGTAATAAAAATAGAACACATACAAATGAAACAGGACAGAGAACCCAAAAATAAAACTGCTTATCTACAACCAACTGGTCTTTGACAGAATTGACAAGAATGAACACAATGCTTAGGATATCCTTTTCAATAAATGATGCTGGGAAATTGAATTGCCATATGCAGAAGAATGAAATTGGAGTCCTACCTGTCATCATATTAAAAAAGTAACTCTAAATGGATTAAAGTATTAAATGTAGGACCTAGAACTATACAAAGCCTGGTAGAGAACCTAAGAAAAACTCTCCTGAGCATTGGTTAAGGCAAAAAAAAATTATGACATACTTCAAATGCACAGGCAACAAAAACGAAATGAGACAAATGGGACATCACTAAAATGCTTCTGCATAGCAAAAGAAATCATCAGCAGAGTGAACAAACAACCTGCTGAATGGGACAAAATATTTGCAAGCTGTACCTCTGATAGGGAACTGACATTCAAAGTTTATAAGAAAGCCACACAAATCAACAACAAAACCCCAATTAGTCCTCTGAAAAATTGTACAGGACATGAAAACACATTTTTTTTCAAAGAAGACAGAGAGATGACCAGCAGATGAATAAAAAAATGCCCAACATCACTAATCATCAGAGAAACACAAATTAACACCATAATGAGATATCATCTCACCATAGTCAGAATGACTCTTATTAAAAAGCTGAAAAATAGCAGATGTTGGTGAGGATGCAAAGAAAAAGGGAAGTTTTCCACAGTGCTGATGGAAAAGTAAATTAGCACAATTTTACTGGAAAAGAATATGGGGATTTCTCAAAGAACGAAGAAACAGAACTACCATAAAAGATGTGAAGTTTCCACCTTTTTAATGGCTGCATAGTATTCCATGATGTACATATACCACAATTTGTTAATCCATTCATGGGGTGATGGGCACTTGGGCTGCTTCCATGACTTGGCAATTATGAATTGGGCTTCAATAACCATTCCGCTTTTATGTTTACCTGGATGGACCTGGAACACATTCTTCTTAGTAAAGTATCTCAAGAATGGGAAAAAAGGTATCCAATATATTCAATACTACTATGAAATCAATATATAATCCCCTACACATTCATAAGAATGGTAAAACATAACTATGGTCCAGAAAGAAGGAAGGAAGAGGACGAAAAGGAGGAGGTGAGGTTGGGAGGAGGGAGGGTATTTGGAGGGGGGCCTAACCTAATGTGCATAATGCAATGATACATTTCTAAACTATTAAGAATAGAGTATGAATGTCTAACCCAAACAAATAAGGGAGCAGATGGTTATGTTGATCATTTAGATATATGCATTCCACATTGTATATCAAATCAGAACATTGTACCTCATAAATGCATTAATGTACACAGTTATGATTTAATAAAGATTAAAAAAAAGAAAAAACAGAACTACCATTTGATTTAGCAATCCCACTAATGTGTATCTCTCTAATAGAAAACAAATCAATATATGAAAAAGATACATGAGCCCTGAAGTTTATTATAACATTCTTCACAATAGAAAAGAGAGCAACCTAATGTCCATTAGCAGATGGTAGGACTATGAACATGTGGTAGGTGTACACAGGGAATACTATTCAGTCAGGAAGAAGAATGAAGTCATGTCTTTGGCAGCAACATGGATGGAGCTGAAGGCCATTATCTTAAGTAAAACAGCTCAGAAACAGAAGGACAAGTAGCCCATGTTCTGACTAATAAGTAGAAACTAAATAATATGCATATATGAATGTAGAGTGTGGAATGATAGACAATGGAGACTCAGAAGGGTGGGAGGTGTGTGATGAGAATAATGGGTATAATGTTTGTTATTTAGGTGATGGATACAATAAGAGTGCTGACGTCACCACTACTCAATCCATGTAAAAAAATTACACCCATTTCCTATAAATTTGTACAAATAAAAGTAAATAAAAGGAACGTACTAATGATACCCATAACAACATGAATACATTTTAAAATAATTGTTCTGAAAGAAGGCAGAAAATGAAAAGAACATATTGTATATTTCCCTTTAAATAAAACTTTAGAAAATATAAACTAATATACAGTATTTAAGAGCAGATTTGTGGTTGCATGAGGACAGGTGTGTGGGGAAGGATGGGCAGGAGGCATTGCACAGGGAATGGAAGCTTTGGGAGAGACGTATATTTTCACTGTTTTAGTTTAGTGATGGTTTCATGGGTGTTTTCATATGTCAAGACTTATCATATTTTACAATATATACCTCAGTAAAGCCAGTTAATAATAGGCCCTCTTGAAATAACTGGTGGAATAACATGGGGAAATTAAATCCTGAAGGTGTATTCTACCATTTCAGAAATGAAGGTAAATGCAGAAATATTTTTCCTTTCACAAATTACTCAAAGCTTGAAAACACTGAAAGATGTGGAAAAACAATAATTTATGTCACATCTTACAAAGGACATCTACAGCTTCATAAGATCCATATGGCACTATGTTTCTAAAAAAATGTAGAAATTTATATTTCTACAAATAATGCAAATGAGAAAATTTCAATAGAAATTTCCTGTAACGGTTGGTATTCTTAGAATTGATACTTCTGGATCAATAGTCACTAGATTTTCCAGATCAAGGAGGAGCAATATTCTCTCTGCAGATATATAATGCCTTGGATTTGGTGTATTTTTATGCAGAACCATCACAATATTTATACACTGCCCTGAAAATGAGTGACAGCTGATTCAATGATCAGGTGAATTTGTCTTGGTAGCTGATGAAGATCCAATTTTCACATAGCATTAATCTGAGAATTTCAGGTACAATTTTCTTCATTTTTTTTTTTCCTTAGTAGGATATTAAATGTCTCATTTTGGGAGGCACAAGGATAGAAAATTCAGAACCCAACACCAAGGTGTAGTGTAGACACCAACTCTCAACTAATTTTTGATTCGAGAGGATCATTCTCCTTAATTCTTTCTGAATAAGTTTTATTGAGCCTTGTCCTGAGTATCAGCAAAATACTGATATCTTTGTCTTCATTTCTTCATTCTAATTTTTAATTTATTCTACTCTGAACCCAATATTTGGGGATCCTTGCCTCTTCTTATATTATTTGCCTTGTATTCAATTACATATTTTCATATGTATATTTTTATAAGCTTATCAGTGGATATAGTATTTTATTGCTATAAAAATTACAAATTTTAGTATTATAAATTATTATGCAAATGATGTTTTCCAATTTGGGCAAGTAAATTTGTCCAATTATAAAATTATATATATTTATAAAAGATTCTCTTTTCACTTTCATGATCTATGTGTGTAATCTTGAAGAGGCAGTGTCACATCCTATGAAAATTACAGACCTGGAAACATATGAAAAATGTCCAAACCCTCCCTGATTCCATACTTAACTACTATTAGTTACTATTCCAACACGTCA
>NW_003852438.1:9729496-9740162 GCF_000181295.1 Otolemur garnettii | reverse complement strand
TATTCTTGATCTTCAGTCTGAGGGTCACATCTAGAAAGGCTCCTAAGACTCTACGGTCAGCGCTGGCTGCTCTGTATGTGTGCTCCCATGGCAAGAAACTGTTACCTCTATTTTGGCACTTCCTCTGAGAAAGCAAGTTTGTTCAAATCAGAGACTGTTGTTTTTTTTTTTCCCCTGGGATAGCTATCAAAACTAACACAATCTTAAATTTATAATTGAGGTGTAAGAAATATCATGGTATAAATACATACATGTCTAATTCATTGTCCCACACATTCAAAACTAGCTTCCTTCCTATTTGGGTTTTATCTTGAAACATCTTTGCCACGGATTTTAATTATTTAAATTTTATATATCCCTGTATTTAACATTGAATATTTTATTTTTCCATTTGAAACTAGAGTCTGCTAGTGAATAAAGTCATACCATGAAGGTATAACCCTCCATGCTTGTGTCATTACCTGCCATGCTGACCAGACCCTTAGCTGGCATCTCCTTCTTGCCTTAACTCGCAAGCAGGCAAGTATCTGTATTGCTGCTAGTGGCAATTTTTGCTTTCCGTAGGAATCTGCCAGTAAGAGATTTAAGCTGGAGGTCAAGAAGTGTGAATAACTGAAATCATAATTTTCACATCTATTCACTTTAAAATATATTTGTAAATACTTTTCTATCTTTATAAGTACATTCAATTCTATTTAATTCCAATTTATTACAATCTGTAAATTCACACTATCTTTATATAACCATAAAAACTGGCATTACAAATCCAACTCAGGTGTGTGGCTCTTTATATAATAATTTGAAGAACGAATTGTATCTGATTTTGGTAAATCATGTCAAATGTGCTTCTCAGAGAAAAGCATGATACAGATTTACCCAAGATGAGGGTAAATGAAGTAGTCACTGTACTTACTCTTCCGAGAGTTACCAACTTCAGCTGATTCACTAAGGACAAGAGTCCTAAAGGTTACCTTGATGAAGAGGACCTATGAGCAAAGTCTTGGGTGGAATTTTTTGTCTCAGCATATGACTCTTCACTTTCTCTGACTTGTGTTCTGGCAGGGCCTAGTACTCTGAATTTTTTTTAATTTCCAACACACTGTGAAGATTTTCTACACCAAGGTCTTTGCTCCCTTTTTGCCTAGGAAATATTTTATGGCTCTCTTTTTTGTTGAAAATAAAGTATTTCAAATATTGCCGTCCTTTACCTTTACAGTGCTGGTATTATGAGTTCTCTGGCTCCTGTGAGGAGCCTCTACACCGATAAGATCTACATTTGATTTAGTTCCTAAACCTGAGGCTAAATAATAAATGACGAGTCCTTGGTGACCCACATTCAAACCTTACTAATGAGACCTTTTTATAATGAACTTGGGCAAAAATACTAAAAGACACTGCAGTGGGGGCAGTGTCCTTAGAGACATAAAGATGCCACAACAGCAACAGGTGCAGGCCAAGTACACTACCCAGGTAGTGAAGATCAGGTGTGCTTTTCCTGCAATTTTTCCCTGCCATGTATGAAAATCAAAAGATCACAAAACTAACTTATTTGGCATTTCTTCTCAAATATTATAAAAGATAACACGAAAATACTAGAAAACCAAAGCAATTATTTTTAATAATTTAAAGCGATATATAAATATTTACATAAAATTAAAAAAAATTTCCATTATTCACAACTATAGTTTGCTTTTTTCACCTAATCACATTAAGTATTATCATAACAATAATCATAGAGGTGCATTATTATGCATGATGTGTGTTTGGGAGCATCCATTCATATTCTAAGGCATTATTACTAGTTTTAAATATATGTGCAATTATCGCTAATACTTGAAAATGTCTTAATTGTAGTTAATTGCATGATTGTATCATCTTCATATACATATAGTTTGTTGGGCCTTTTATAATAAGCAATTGCTAAAAAAAAACGCAGATCATAAATTTCTAGAGGTAGAATTTCAGAATATAAAAATATTTATATTTTGAGGCTTTTATATTAAATTACTAGTGTACTGTCAAAAAGCTTATACAAAATTATGTAGTCAAATTTTATTTGTGTCCTAGCTGGGTACTCACAGTTAAAAATTTAATACTTACAGTCAAGTTTAAGGGTCATATATGATGTTTTCATTTTGTATTAATGCTATTGTGACTTATAGAAACTCATGTTTCAGAAAGTATTTTTGCATTTTTATTTTATGTTAATTTGTATGTCCTCTACTTATTATTTTGATAGAATCTCACAATATAATAATAAAGATTATTTTTAATATTAATTTGACAACTTTTTACCTAAGTATATAAAAATAAGTTTCATCTAAGGAGAATTTTCTTATTTCAGTGTTCTATTTTATAGTGGTTTTCCTTAATAATATTTTAAGAAAATATTTAACACTTTGAAACAGCTTCTAAAGAACTAGAGTCAAAGGAAAAAATTGCAGTGTAAATTAGAATATATTTTGAATTTAATTATGATAAAACGTGACATAAAAATTTGTGGAATATAGCTAAAGAAGTATTTAGAGTTCAATTTATATTTTCAATATATATTTTAGAAAATATGATATATTCAAAATAACTAATGTAAGTATTTGTCTTCTGAGGCTTTAAGAGGAACTAATAAAAATAAAATAGAAGGAAGAATATAAAATAGTAAAAACAGAAACAAGGTATATGGAAAATTCATATAAGATAAAGAAATTAGGTATAATTATAAATGCAGAAACAAGATATATGGAAAATTAATATAAGATAAAGAAATTAAATATAATTATAAAAATATTTTTAAAAAACTTTAATAAAACTACAAATAAATCTGAAAGGAGAAAAAATAAAAATTATCCACATTGAGATAATATCTTACATTGAGAAAAATATCTCAAGAATGGAAGAAAAATTATCAGCCTTACTATGAAACCAATTTATAGCTTTCACATGAAAGCTATAACCCAATTGTAACCCAAGAAGAAAGGGAAAGGGGAGCGGGAGGGCAAAGGAGAGGGGGGCATGAGTGGAGGAAGGGTAATTGGTGGGACCACACCTATGGTACATTTTAGAAGGGTACATGTGAAATTTACTAAGTGTAGAATATAAATGTTTTAACAGAATAACTAAGAAAATGCCACAAAGGCTATTTTAACCAGTTTGATGAAAATATTTCAGATTGTTTATAAAACCAGTATATTGTACCCCATGAGTGCATTAATGAACACAGCTATGATTTAATAAAACAAACAAACAAACAAACAAACAGATGTTTGTGAGGATGCAAAGAAAACGGGAAGGGGCAGCGCCTGTGGTTCAAAGGAGTAGGGCGCTGGCTCCATATGCTGGAGGTGATGGGTTCAAACCCAGCCCCAGCCAAAACCCACAAAAACAAACAAACAAACAAAAAAATAAATACAAAGGAAAAGGGAAGGCTTCCACAGTGTTGACAGGAAAGTAAATTAGTACAATTTTACTGGAAAACAATATGGGAATTTCTCAAAGAATGAAGAAACAGAACTACTATAAAAGATGTGAAGTTGCCATCTTTTTTTCTGACTGCATATTATTCCTTGGTGTACATCTACCACAATTTGTTAATCCATTCAGGGGATGATGGGCACTTGGGCTGCTTCCATGACTTGGCAATTATGAATTGGGCTTCAATAACCATTCTGCTTTTATGTTTACCTGGATGGAGCTGGAACACATTCTTCTTAGTAAAGTATCTCAAGAATGGGAAAAGAAGTATCCAATGTATTCAATATTACTATGAAATCAGTATATAATCCCCTACACATTCATAGGAATGGTAAAACATAACTATGGTCCAGAAAGAAGGAGGGAAGAGGAAGAAGAGGAGGTGGTGTGGTTGGGAAGAGGGAGGGTATTTGGGGGGACCTAACCTAATGTGCATAATGCAATGATACATTTCTAAACTATTAAGAATAGAGTATGAATGTCTAACTCAAACAAATAAGGAAGGGAGTAGATGGTTATGTTAATCAGTTAGATGTATGCATTCCACATTGTATAATCAAATCAGCACGTTGTACTTCATACATGCATTAATGTACACAGTTATGATTTATGAATATTTCTTTCTTCATTTCTATTGAATCATAACTGTGTACATTAATGCAATCATAGGTATAATGTGCTGTTTTTATATACAATTTGAAGTACTTTCATCAAACTGGTTAACATAGCCTTCACTCCATTTTATTAGTTATTATGTCAAGACATTTATATTCTACACTTAGTAAATTTCACATGTACCCTTATAAGATGCACCATAGGTGTGGTCCCACCAATGACCCTCCCTCCCTCCATCCTCCCTCTCCCCTCCCCTCTCTCTCCCCTTTCCCCTTCTTCTTGGGTTATAATTGGGTTATAGCTTGCATAAAAAAGCTATGGATTGGTTTCATAGTAGAGCTAAGCACATTGTATACTTTTTCTTCCATCTTGAGATACTTTGTTAAGAAGAGAATGTTCTAGCTCCATCCATGTAAGTATGAAAGAGGTAAAGTGTCCATCTTTCTTTAAGGCTGCATAATATTCCATGGTGTACATATACTATAATTTATTGATCCATTTGTGGGTCAGTGAGCACTTGGGCTTCTTCCATGACCTGGCAATTATGAATTGGGCTGCAATAAACATTCTGGTACATATATCTCTGTTATAATGTGATTTTTGGTCTTCTGGATATGTAACTAGTAGAGGAATTGTAAGATTGAATGGCAGGTCTATTTTTAGATCTCTAAGTGTTCTCCAAACATCTTTCCAAAAGGAACATATTAATTTGCATTCCCACCAGCAGTGTAGAAGTGTTCCCTTTTTTCCACATCCTTGCCAACATCTCTGGAATTTTGTGATACGAGGTAATCTTACTGGAGTTAGATAATATCTCAACGTGGTTTTGATTTGCTTTTCTCTGATGATGAAGGATGATGAGCATTTTTTCATGTGTCTGTAGACTCTGCGCCTGTCTTCAGAGAATTTTCTCTTCAAGTCCCTTGCCCACACTGAGATGGGATCACTTGTTCTTTTCTTGCTAATATGTTTGAGTTCTCTGTGGATTCTGGTTATTAAACCTTTGTCAGAGACATAACCTGCAAATATCTAAATGTAAGTCTCTTTTACAAATTGAGGCACATTCTGATTGGGTGCATAAATGTTAATAACTGAAATCTCATCATATTGAGTGTTACCCTTAACAAATATGAAGTGACCATCTTTATCTTTCCTTACTTTTCTTGGTTTAAAGCCTATTGTATCTGGTCATTGTATCTGTGAATGAAATTGCAACACTTGCTTTTTTGTGATTTCCATTTGCCTGGAATATAGATGACCATTTCTTCACCCTGAGTCTATATTTATCTTTTAAGGTAAGATGAGATTCTTGTATCTGGCCTGAGTTAAGCCATTGACATTAATATTGATAAGCCTGGTAGAAGTTTTGGTATTGAGCTTTTTGAAAGTCCAGTGGACATTTTTAATCCTTTCACCACTGTGGAAGTTGGAATTTGATCAAAAGTTTCTGAATGAGTTTACTTTTGTGGAGGATTGTGGTGGTCATTATGGAGGATAGGTCTGAGAATATCCTGGAGAACTAGTTTAGTTATGGCAAATTTCTTCAACATGTGAATTTCATTAAGATATTTAATTTCTCCATCATAAATGAAACTCAGTTTAGCTGGATAGAGGATCCTGTGTTGAAAGTTATTTTGTTTTAGGAGATTAAAAGTGGATGACCACCCTCTTCTAGCTTGAAAGTTTTCAGCAGAGAGATCTGCAGTCATTCTAATATTCTTCCCCTTGTAGGTTAGGTTTTCTCACGTCGGGCTGCTTTCGGAATTTTCTCATTCATATTAACTTTAGTGAAGTTAATTATGATGTGTCTGGGGGTTGTCTTATTCAGGTTGAGTCATGCTGAGATTCTGAAACTGTCTGCTATCTGCATTTCAGAATCTCGTGGCATGTCTGGAAAGTTCTCCTTTATAAACTCATGAAGAAAGGCCTCTGTGCTTTGCGAAGCAACTTCATTGCCTTCAGGAATTCCTGTAAGGTGAATTTTAGTTTTCTATGAATTATCCCAGACCTCTCTGAGAGAATGATCTGTTTTTGCTCTCCATTTCTCTTTTTCTTTGAGAGTTTAGGAGCATTCAAAAGCTTTGTCTTGAATGGCAGAAATCCTTTCTTATGCTTGCTCCATTCTGCAACAGAGGGATTCTACTGTATTTCTCAGATCTTTGAGGGCTGCAAATTCTTATCTCAGTGTGTCAAAATCTTTGGTGATTTTATCTTTGAATTCATTGAATTCTTGGGACAACTTTTGAATTGCTCTTTGAATTTCGAATTCCAACTTTATTTACCTCCATTCTATTAATCTCATTTGCAATCCAAACTCTGAATCTAATTTCTGACATCTCAGCCATTCGTCTATGAATGGGATCTTCAGTTGTGTCTGCCGTATTGTTTCCTGGGGGAGTTGATCTGCTCTGGTTATTCATGTAACTGGAGTTTTTCCACTGATTCTGCCTCATGATTATTTTACACCATTAGACTAGATGAGCAGATAAGGTGAAGTTGGGTTGGGAGGCTCTTGGAGTAGTGATTAACCAGCCCTTTGCCCAGGAGCTGTGACTGGTATCTGTACCTTTTCCCCTAAAGCTTTGCAGAGGACTTGTACAGTATTACGGCCTGAAACACTGGGGACTTACTTGGTGTGGTGGAGCTAAGTGGCTCTGTCTTGTTTTCACCTGGTCTCTGTCCTACTCTAGTGAGTCAGTTATTCTGGTTTGATGTCTCAGCTATAGAAAAATACCAGCAATTCAGTCACCCCATCCCCCACAGGTAACAACTGGAAAAGGAAAATCAAACCTTCCCACAACCACACACCCAGGGTACTTGGATAGTCCTTGAGTGATTGGTTTAGTCCAAGAGATCCAATTGTCCCAGTCAGCACCCAGTCTCAAGTGAGGGAGTTCAAAAGGTCTCTGGCAACTAGATAGCATGGGTTTGCTGGCAACTTGAGTATGGCTCATTCTGGTGCTCTGTGGTGACATAAGGACCCCTCCCCCAGCAAATGAATTAGTCTGGAAAGGTTGATGCTTCCTTCCCCACCTTGCACCCACCCAATCACTGGTAACCCTGCAGTGCTAAGACCTAGTTCCCTCCAATGAGTAGATGTTCCAGGGGTTGGAGCCTGCCTGAGTCACAGAGAGATCTTATGTCTCCTCAGCCAGGCCCCCACCTTCTGACACCATCCGGCAGGAGAAGGTGAGGCCTGACAACCTCAAGTGGTTAATGGAAGCTGGGGCAGTTCACTCAGTTCCAGCCCCACCCCTGATTGATGTTGCTGACACTTATATTTGTGCAGAGTTTGTGGTTCTGTCTTGGCTATATTTCCCTACAGACCAGGTACTGTGTGAGTTCACAGAAATTGCAACTCAGCCTGGTCTGTGCCAGTGCCCAGAGCTGGTGTTTCTGTTTCTGCTGCATTCTGTGTTGGGTGGGTCTGGTTAGAGCTTATACTCAGGTTTTGATTTCCTACCTACCTTTGTCTCAGCTATGATCCCCTGATGGCCGGGTGCTTCTTTGGCAGACTAAGCAGTCCTGGTACAGCCCTGCCCTGGGAGCATGCTGCCTCTGTGTATGCATCTTCATTTCTTCCTCCTACTGTGCTCTGCCCAGACCAGTGCCACCTTAGGCATACCCTTTGTTCATGGGGTCTACATTACCATCCCAGATCTATTCCGCAGTGTCTGCCACTGGAGAAAATTCCCAGCTTTCTCTGGTTGCTCAGAGAGTGAGGAAGTGTCCTTCCAGGGGTGTGAGTCCTATTGTTCCTACTGTTGCCACTGTTGCTTAGTGCTAGGGGGCACCACCTCTCCCCTTCCATATGGTTCCTTCATTCTACCATTTTCTCCTAACCCCCATGCTGCAGAATCAGCACAGACCTGCAGTAGCCCACACCCTGTCCACACCTGTTGAGAAAATGCCCAAGAATCTGGGCTCTATGCGGGAAAGGCTTCCAGACCTCAGGATGAGAGTGGAAGGGGGTGCTGGGAGTTCAGAATTTCAGAGAATATATAGAGTTATATAGAGACTATATACAGTTGTATGCTTGGCAGGAGAGTGCCATGGCTCCCTAGTAGGGGATGGAGCTCTGGTTTTTAGAGGGACTCTCCTGTGGGATAAAATGGGAAGATGTTTGAACTCTGCTCACTTGTTTGTAGAAAGTATACTGTGAGCCATTCTCAGGGGGGTGGGGACTCCCGTCCACTTGGTAATGGATTTTGTACCTTTTGTTTGTATCCTTGGGGTCACAGCTTGCCTCAGCAGGATTGATGTGTATTCTTTAACCTTGTCTCTTGGCTCAGCTCCAAACCATCAGCTTACTTGCGAAACTTCTGTCCTTTAACTCTCCTTCTGAATTCGAGCCTCTGTGGAAAGCTGGCTCCAGTCAGCCATCTTGCCTCTGCCCCTCCGGGGTCCCCCCACAGTTATGATTTAATATATAATTAAAAGAAAAGAAAAAACAGAACTGCCATTTGATTTAGTAATCCCACTACTGGGTATCTCTCTAATAGAAAACAAATCAATATATGAAAAAGATACCTGAACCCTGAAGTTTATCACAATGTTATTCACAATTGAAAAGAGAGCATCCTAAGTGTTCATTAAGAGATGGTTGGACTATGAACAAGTGGTAGGTGTACACCGGGAATACTGTTCAATCTGGAAGAAGAATGAAGTCATGTCTTTGGCAGCAAAATGGATGGAGCTGAAGGCCACTATCTTAAGTAAAATAGCTCAGAAACAGAAGGACAAGTAACTCATGTTCTCACTAATATGTAGAAACTAAATAATATGCATATATAAATGTAGAGTGTGGAATGATAGACAACGGAGACTCAGATGAGTGGGAGGTGTGTGATGAGAATAATGGGTATAATGTTTATTATTTGGGTGATGGATACAATAAAAGTGCCTACTTTACCACTACTCAATATGTCCCTGTACAAAAAATTGCACTCATTTTCCATAAATTTATACAAATAAAAGTAAATAAATAAAAAGAATGTACTAATGATACCCATAACAACCTGAATAAATTTAAAAATATTTATGTGTGTCCCATACCACAGTGGTTACAGTGCCAGCCACATACACCCAGGCTGGCCAGTTCAAACACGGCCTGGGCCAGATAAACAACAATGACGACTGCAACAATAAAATAGCCTGACATTGTGGTGGGCACCTGTAGTCCCAGCTACTTGGGAGGCTGAGGCAAGAGAATCATTTAAGCCCAAGAGTTTGAAGTTGCTGTGAGCTGTGATGCCACAGTACTCTACTGAGGGCAACACAGTAAAACTGTGTTTCAAAAAAAAAAAAACTTATGCTGAAAGAACATAGAAAATGAAAAGAACATATTGCATAATTCCCTATAAATAAAACTTTAGAAAATGTACACCAATACACAGCAACTAAGAGCTGTGGGGACAGGTGTGTGGGGAAGGATGGGCAGGAGGCATTGCACAGGGAATGGAAGCTTTGGGGGAGATGTATATTTTCACTGAGTTTAGTGATGGTTTCATGGCTGTTTTCATATGTCAAGACTTGTCATATTTTATAATATATACCTCAGTAAAGCCAGTTAATAATAGGCCCTCTTGAAATAACTGGTGGAATAACATGGGGAAATAAATCCTGAAGGTGTATTCTACCATTTCAGAAATGAAGGTAAATGCAGAAATATTTTTCCTTTCACAAATTACTCAAAGCTTGAAAATACTGAAAGATGAGGAAAAACAATAATTTGTGTAACAATTAGTATTCTTAGAATTGATACTTCTGGATCAATAGTCATTAGATTTTCCAGTTCAAGGAGCAGCAATATTCTCTCTGCAGTTATACAATGCCTTGGAATTGGTGTATTCCTACGGAAAAACTTCATGATATTTATCCACTGCCCTGAAAATGAGTGACAGTTGATTCAATGATCAGGTGAATTTGTTTTCAAATAGCATTGATTTGAGCATTTCAGATATAATTTTCTTCATATTTTTTTTTCTTAGTAAGATATTAAGTGTCTCATTTTGGGAGGCACAAGGATAGAAAATTCGGAACCCAACACCAAGGTGTAGTGTAGACACCATCTCTCAACTAATTTTTGATTTGAGGGGATCATTCTCCTTAATTCTTTCTAAGTAAGTTTTATTGAGCCTTGTCCTGAGTATCAGCAAAATACTGATACTCTTTGTCTTCATTTCTTCATTCTAATTTTTAATTTATTCTACTCTGAACCCAATATTTGAGGATCCTTGCCTCTTGTTATATTATTTGCCTTGTATTCAATTACATATTTTCATATGTATGTTTTTATAAGCTTATTAGTGGATATAGTATTTTATTGCTATAAAAATTACAAATTTTAGTATTATAAATTATTATGCAAATAATGTTTTCCAATTTGGGCAAGTAAATTTGTCCAATTATAAAATTATATATATTTATAAAAGATTCTCTTCACTTTCATGATCTATGTGTGTAATCTTGAAGAGGCAGTGTCACATCCTATGAAAATTACAGACCTGGAAACATATGAAAAATGTCCAAACCCTCCCTGATTCCATACTTAACTACTATTAGTTACTATTCCAACACGTCA
>NW_003852438.1:9723373-9728251 GCF_000181295.1 Otolemur garnettii | reverse complement strand
TTTTTTTTTTGCAGTTTTTGGCTGGGGCTGGGTTTGAACCTGCCACCTCTGGTATATGGGGCCTGTGCCCTACTCCTTTGAGCCACAGGTACAGCTCTGGGAGGTTTTTCTTTTTTTATATAGTTAAGTGTGCTAAAAAATAAAGTATTTCCCTTCATGACAGGTAATACAGATGAAATTTTAGTGTGATTGATGTTATAGAAGAGAAAACTTTGGATAAAACAGCATATAGGACAGACAATTTCTTTAGGCATGGTCTGTGTGCTGTGTGGTGGAAGAGGGAAGAAACAAACAGTATTTAAGTAGAAATGACATTTAAATTGAGATGTAAATGAAGACTAGAAATCAGATGACTAAATGAGGAGAGGAGTATTTTTTACAGAGACAGAAGCAAGGGTAAAATCCTGGAGATTTCAGGAGAAAGTCCTGCATCCCAGAAACATGAGAGAAAACTTATCAACCTCAAAATGTATTAGTAATTGTATAGCCTTTTGAGAAAAATTTATGACTATCTTGTGTTCTAATCTATCTCATCTCATGAAAAATTTAATTACTCCTTTAATTGAAACTTTTAACTTTGACTTCCTTTTAAATTCTCTCAAGCATCTATGTATATTGCTGGTTTAGTTTCCTTGATTTCAGTTCACATTGTGAGTTTCAGTGATATACAAAAATTTATTGGCCTGGTGTGGTGGCTCATGACTATAATGCTAGCAATTTGGGAGTCCACGGTGAGAGGATCACTAGAGGCTAGGAGTTTTGGACCATCTGGAAAATATAGTGAACCCCCTTTTCTACCAAAAAAAATAGTATTGCTTAATTTATCTACATTTTGAGCTAAGATATTCTTATTCTACTTTAGGAATGGGATGTTTTCCCCATTCTTAATAACTTAATTTCTAAACTGCAACTAGGATTTAGACATTGTAGGGAAAATTTCTTATTCTTTTAGAAAAGAGCTTTTTCTCAGGTTTAAGTTATTCTTTTGTCTGTATAATCTGTGGATCTTTTCATTTTAAAATATCAGCATTTTACATGTTTATGTAAATGGGTATGAACAAACTTCAGTATCCCAAATACCACATATGGCTTCTGTTTAAAACTCATTCATAGGACATATATTTATTTTTTGTTTTTTTACTCTTCAATTATATCATGTTACTTATTGATAATGCTGCTTTGAAAAAATTTAGTTACATAAGATTATTAGAGAGCTAAATAAGTTTGAAGATATTACAGAATTTCTTTTTTTTTTTGATATTACTGAATTTCTTTGCCTGAAACTTTACCTGCTAAGAACTTGGAACTCAGTAATTTTAATATAATAAATTAAAATATTCAGCAACATTAAGACCAGAAGAGGCAATGAGAACTTTAAATCAATTATTTTCTTGCAAGTCCAGGAAAATTTAAGATAAGCTTTTTGTTTCCTTGCTTGATTTGCATTTGTTTTATTTTTATTTTTTTTTTTTGCTAGTTTAGAAATAAAATTAGGCTTACATTTTACTAAAAAAAATTAGCATGCCATCTAATTGTAATTTTATCATGGAAGAGGTTTGTTCACAGGGAGAAGTAAAGGTGTGAACTTATGTGGTAGAGAGTATTTGTTTCAAATGTTTGAAAGCGTTATCCTGGGTGGAGATGAAATCTCAAAGATCTGATGCTTTATGGTTTATGCTCATCTTGGCATTTTACTTCTAGACTTGAACATTCTCTTACTTCTTGAAAACCAGTAAGATTTTTTTGAGTGAGTCACTGAATGCTTGTCTCACTTGTTTGTTTCTCAGACTGTAAATGAATGGGTTCAGTACGGGAGCAATGGACGTCATTAGCACTGTCACACCCTTGTTAATAGCCACTGATTCTTTTGCTGAAGGATTGATATAGATGAAGATACAGCTTCCGTAGGTGATGGAGACCACAATCATGTGGGAAGAGCAGGTGGAAAAAGCCCTTTTCCTTTGTTGAGCAGAAGGGAATCTTACAATGGTCTTTATAATGTAGATGTAGGACAAAACCACACACAGAAGGGTCAGAATGAAGGTTAGCACAGCACTCACAATCACCAATTGTTGTATGAGCCATGTGTCTGAGCATGAAATCTTCAGGATAGGAGATGCATCACAGAAATAATAATCAATTACGTTTGAGTCACAGAATTTCAGATTTAGGAACTGGGTAAATGGTGGGAGTATAATGAACAATCCACCCATCCAACAGCAGATGACAAGGCTTCTGCAGTCTCTGCTGTTCATGATGGTCACATAATGCAGGGGTTTGCAGATAGCCACATAGCGATCGTAGGACATGATGGCCAGAAGAAAAAATTCTGTTACTCCAGAGACATCAGTAAAAAACACTTGAACAACACAAAAAGTATAAGTAATTGACCTATCACCTGTTGCTATGTTGTACAAATATCTGGGAATGCAAGCAGATGTAAATGAAATTTCTAATAGGGCAAAATTTTGTAGGAAAAAGTACATGGGTGTTTTAAGGTGAGAATCCAGTAAAGTGAGGGATATGATGGTCAGATTCCCAGTAATACTCAACATATAAGTGAGAAAGAAAAAAACAAAAACTGGAACCTGAAATCGAGGATCTTCTGTCAGTCCTAACAGGATAAAGTTTGTTATTGTGTGATTTTTCATCTCTGACTATTGAAATTTATTTAACCTTGTTGTAAAATTTAGAGATTATTTTACTTGAATAAAGTGATATCAAAGCCAGATAGCAGTAAACAGTTGACTACTGGAGATGGCAAAGTATTTCACATGTATTGAATTCACTATCTTTTGTATTGATATTGCCAATAATTGGGTTTCACTGTCCAATTATTTATTTTATTGTTTTGATAGTTTGTGATAGAATTTTAAATATATCTTAAGAAGTTGTTCTGCCATTCAAATTTCCTTTTTTGTTTTTCACATTTGTAATCAGTACCCAAGCATGATTTTTTCCATGTTACTAGATTAGACCCACAATTCATTGTGATTCCACAAACTTTTAATATCCTTTATATCTAAGCTTTATTCTGTATTTTAATGTGAATATTTTAATGTACTAATAGTTTAATATAGTTCCTAGCTTTGATCCTTGATAAAGTGTAAATATGTAACAACTAATCTGGGCTCTGTACACAGGTTTGGTGGATCCATTTGCAGCTTGTATTTTGTGTTTTGCCAAAACACATGGCCAAGCTTGTGTTTAAGTTGTTTTGTTTTGTTTTAAAATGCAACTTCCACATTGTTGAATCACTCCTCTGACTCTTTGGATTTTCCTCTGTTAGTTTGTAATTTCTACTTAGTATCCACTGCTGTACATCATACAGAGCGTTTTAATGCACAGTCTATCGATATTTGCCATATTTGGTCTGAAGATATAAAGCTAGAAAAAAAAGCATATTTATTTTATACTTTAAGTCTGTTAAGTACATACAGTCTTCAACACCTTGTTAATATCAAGTCAAAATGAAATTAAGAATACTATCTATGCTTTCCATGCACTGTGTATGTGCACAACTGCTTATTCTTGATCTTCAGTCTGAGGGTCACATCTAGAAAGGCTCCTAAGACTCTACGGTCAGCGCTGGCTGCTCTGTATGTGTGCTCCCATGGCAAGCAACTGTTACCTCTATTTTGGCACTTCCTCTGAGAAAGCAAGTTTGTTCAAATCAGAGACTGTTGTCCTCCGCCCCCCCTACTCCGGATAGCTACCAAAAGTAACACAATCCTAAATTTATAATAAAGGTGTAAGAAATATCATGGTATAAATACATACATCTCTAATTCATTGTCCCACACATTCAAACCTAGCTTCCTTCCTATCTGGGTTTCATCTTGAAACATCTTTGCCACAGATTTTATTTATTTAAATTTTATATATCCCTGTATTTAACATTGAATATTTTATTTTTCCATTTGAAACAAGAGTCTGCTAGCAAATAAAGTCATACCA
The DNA here is from genome assembly GCF_000181295.1 of Otolemur garnettii. Classification (NCBI taxonomy): domain Eukaryota; kingdom Metazoa; phylum Chordata; class Mammalia; order Primates; family Galagidae; genus Otolemur; species Otolemur garnettii. The sequence goes on along the minus strand of NW_003852438.1, from coordinate 9,724,294 downwards.
GGAAGGTATAACCCTCCATGCTTGTGTCATTACCTGCCATGCTGACCAGACCCTTAGCTGGCATCTCCTTCTTGCCTTAACTCGCAAGCAGGTGAGTATCTGTATTGCTGCTAGTGGCAATTTTTGCTTTCCATAGGAATCTGCCAGTAAGATATTTAAGCTGGAGGTCAAGAAATATGAATTACTGAAACCATAATTTTCACATCTATTCACTTTAAAATATATTTGTAAATACTTTTCTATCTTTATAAGTACATTCAATTCCATTTAATTCCAAGCCACTGTATTTTTGTAACCAGTTTTTACATCCTTCCTTTTTAAAATACTTATTTCACAATTTTACATCCATTAAAATATATTTGTGAATATATTACAAGTTTGGAACTAATTTCTGACCTGCTAACATATGTCTCTTTGTCTTCTACAATTGTTAAAATATATGCAAACAGCATATTTCATAAATATTGCACAATATCATAATTCTTAGAATTGCAAATTCAAGGACAAAGGAGATATTTACTTAAAACGTCTGTTTATGTTTACCAAGGTTTTATCTATAAACTCTGAATCACTATTTTCCTTCAGCTCATTGTCCGATTGTACAGTAGTATTCACTTTTAAATCACAGAAATATATCAGATGCCTTTTTTTGAGATTACTTACACTTTTATATGCCATACATTCTTGTCCTATAGCTCTTAATTTATACACTGACACCATGGGATAATCATGTGCTTAGTCTACATGTGAGGCTTTCGCGTTTGTCTTCTGCAGATAAAGATTATTTCTCCTTGCTTGGCACCCATAGCACAGTGGCAATGGCGTCAGCCACATGCCCCAAGGCTGGCAGGTTCAAGCCTGGCCCAGGCCAGCTAAACAACAATGACAACTACAACAAAAAAATAGCTGGGTATTGTGGCA
>NW_003852438.1:9694393-9723318 GCF_000181295.1 Otolemur garnettii | reverse complement strand
AAAAAAAAAAAAGAAAAAGAAAAAGATTATTCCTCCTAGTTTTTTCAACCATGCCTCTTCAGTGGGTATTTTGATAATATTTTAAAATCACAATTAAAGAATTTATAGCCCTTAATATGGATTAATAGTTGTTCTACAATTTTTCCTCAGCTATAACACTTAATTTTATTAACATACTCAAATAATTCTTAGTTTTGAATTAGTATCTACAGTATTTGAGTTTCTTTTCAATAGATTAAACAAAAAACAATTTTTCTTTCCACGAATACTCAGTTAGCTTGTTATATTCATGGCTGTCATTTGTCCCTTTAAAATATTCACTTTCTCCATAGATGAAGGCTAGGTTACCTCTCAATATATGACCCATGATGACAGTTAAATTCCAGGGTTTGCCATCACCATCACTGCGAAGGAGAACCCACATGGTTTTTTGAAGACCTATGACATCCCTAGGGAGTACAGGAACATGCCAGAACAGTTACAAGAGATAGTTCTAATTAAAGGGAAGGATACACATTTAAGCTTATCTGCTTCCTTTAATCCCCTTCTCAACCCAGTAGCTTCTAGAGCTATGATGTCGTAACATGCTCTTTGCAACCTATGGGTTGTAGTTTTTGTTCCAAAATAACCTTTGTTAATTCCATCTATTAATAATTGTAGATTTTTTTTTTTTTTGCAGTTTTTGGCCAGGGCTGGGTTTGAACATGCCACTTCTGGCATATGGGGCTGGCACCCTACTCCATTGAGCCACCCAATAATTCTAGATTTTATGCAAAGTTTAATAAAATACTTTTGTCTTCCAAATATTTTTATATATAAAAAGTGCTGGGATAACTAATTTTGTCAATATTATTAGATAAGTTGCTATTTTAGGTAGTTTTACTGGAGATATACAGTTTTTTTCCTTTAAAGAGGAGAATGAAAGTGTGGTGGAGACAATTTATTACAATCTGTAAATTCACACTATCTTTATATAACCATAAAAACTGGCATTACAAAATCCAACTCAGGTCTGTGGATCTTTATGCAATAATTCTAAGTACTAATTGTATCTGATTTTGGTAAATCATGTCAAACGTGCTTCTCAGAGAAAAGCATGATACAGATTTACCCAAGATGAAAGTAAATGAAGTAGTCACTGTACTTACTCTTCTGAGAGTTACCAACTTCAGCTGATTCACTAAGGACAAGAGTCCTAAAGGTTACCTTGATGAAGAGGACCTATGAGCAAAGTCTTGGGTGGAATTTTTTGTCTCAGCTTATGACTCTTCACTTTCTCTGACTTGTGTTCTGGCAGGGCCTGGTACTCTGAATTTTTTAAATTTCCAACACACTGTGAAGATTTTCTACAACAAAGACTTTGGTCCCTTTTGCCTAGAAAATATTTTATGGCTCTCTTTTTTGTTGAAAATAAAGTATTTCAAATATTGCCATCTTTTACCTTTAAAGTGCTGGTATTATGACTTCTCTGGCTTCTGTGAGGAGCCTCTACACCAATAAGATTTACGTTTGATTTAGTTCCTAAACCTGAGGCTAATTAATGACGAGTCCTTGGTGACCCACATTCAAACCTTACTAATGAGTCTTTTTTGTAATGAACTTGGGCAAAAATACTGAAAGACACTGCAGTGGAGGCAGTGTCCTTAGAGACATAAAAATGCCACAATAGCAACAGGTGCAGGCCAAATACAATACCCCAAAAACCAGGTAGTGAAGAACAAGTGTGCTTTTCCTGCATTTTTTTCTCTGCCATGTATGAAAATCAAAAGATCACAAAACTAACTTATTTGGTATTTCTTCTCAAATATTATAAAAGATAACATGAAAATATTAGAAAAACCAAAGCAATTATTTTTAATAATTTAAAGTGATATATTTTATATACATAAAATTAAAAAAAATAATTTCCATTATTTACAACTATAGTTTGCTTTTTTCACCTAATCACATTAAGTATTATCATAACAATAATCATAGAGGTGCATTATTATGCATGATGTGTGTTTGGGAGCATCCATTCATATTCTAAGGCATTATTACTAGTTTTAAATATATGTGCAATTATCACTAATACTTGAAAATGTCTTAATTGTAGTTAATTGCATGATTGTATCATCTTCATATACATATAGTTTGTTGGGCCTTTTTATAACAAACAATTGCTAAAAAAGAAACCACATAGATGAATTGCTTTTTTTTTTATTGAATGGTAACTATGTACATTAATGCACTTCTGGGGTACAGTGTGGTGTTTTCACATATAATTTGAAACATTTCCATCAAACTGGTTAACATAGCCTTCATGTCATTTTCTGAGTTATTGTGTTAAAACGTTCATATTCTACTCTTAGAAAGATTCACTTGTACCCTTGTAAGATAAACCACAGAAGTGATCCCTCCAATCCCCTTCACTCCACCCATTCCTTTCTTCCCCACATAGATGAATTTCTATAGGTGGAATTTCAGAATGAAAAAATATTCATATTGTGAGGCTTTTATATTAAATTACTAATGTACTGTCAAAAAGCTTATACCAAATTATGTAGTCAAATTTTATTTATATCCTATCTGGGTATTCATGGTTAAAAATTTGATACCTACAGTCAAGTTTAAGGGTCATATATGATGTTTTAATTTTGTGTTAATCTTATTGCGACTTAAAGAAACTCATGTTTCAGAAAGTATTTTTACATTTTTGTTAATTTTTATGTCCTCTATGTGTTGTTGCTTTATTAATAGAATCTCACATTTTAATAAGAAGGATTATTTTTAATATTAATTTGACAACTTTTTACCTAAGTATATGAAAATAAGTTGCATCTAAGGAGAATTTACTTATTTCATGTTTGTATTTTATAGTGGTTATCTTTAATTCCTAAATAACATTTTAACAGAAATATTTATCACTTTGAAACAGCTGCTAAAGAACTAGAGTCAAAGGAAACAATTGCAATGTAAATTAGAATATATATATATGTATATTTTTTTTTTTTTTTTTTTTGAGATAGAGCCTCAAGCTTCCCCCTTGGGTAGAGTGCTGTGACATCACAGCTCACAGCAACCTCCAACTCCTGAGCTCAAGTGAGTCTCCTGCCTCAGCCTCCCAAGTAGCTGGGACCACAGGTGCCCACCACAATGCCTGGTTATTTTTGGTTGTAGTCGTCATTGTTGTTTGGCGGGCCTGGGCTGGATTTGAACCTTCCACCTTAGGTGTATGTCGCTGGTGCCTTAGCCACTTGAGCCACAGGTACCAAGCCTAGAATATATTTTGAATTTAATTATAATAAAATATGACATAAAAATTTGTGGAAAATAGCCAAAGAAGTATTTAGGGTTCAATTTATATTTTAAATACATATTTTAGAAAATATGTTATATTCAAAATAACTAATATAAATATTTGTCCTAAGAGGCTTTAAAAGAAACAAATAAAAATAAAATGAAAGAGAATAAAATAGTACAAACAGAAACAAAGTATTTGAAAAATAAATATAAGATAAAGAAATTAAGTGTAATCATAAAAATATTTTTAAAAACATTAAATTATAAAACTACAAATATAGCCAAAAGGAGAAAAAAATTATCCACATTGAGATGTAAAAAGAAAATATCACTTTAGATCCTACAAATATTAAAATAATAACTAAGAGCATACTATTATGAAGATCATAAAATAAACATAATTAAGAAACATAATTTAATAAAACTTAAACAAGAAGAGAGAGGAAAATATAAACATTTCAATGCTGTCCAAGTCATTAATTTCATAATTCAGAACATTTTCACAAAGAAATTTCAGGATCAGATGGCTACACTAGAAAATTCCACCACATTTCAGTGTTGGATAAAGACTTAAACAGAAGCTTGTCTGCAGAAGACAGGCACATGGCCTACAGAGACATGAAAAAATTTTCATCATCTTTAATCATCCGAGAAATGCAAATCAAAACCACTTTGAGATATCATCTAACTCCTGTAAGTGTAACCCGCATAACAAAATCCCCAAACTACAGATGTTGGCATGGATGTGGAGAGAAGAGAACACTTCTGCCCTGCTGGTGGTAATGCAAACTAATATGCTCCTTCTGGAAAGAAGTTTGGAGAACACTTAGGGAACTAAAAGTAGACTGCTTTTTAATCCTGCAATTCCTCTACTAGGTGTATAGCTAGATGACCAAAAATCACTTTATAACAAAGACATTCACATAAGAATGTTTATTGCAGCTCAATTCATAATTGCCAAGTCATGGGAGCAGCCCAAGTGCCCATTGACCCATGAATGGATTAACAAATTGTGGTATATGTACACTATGGAATATTATGCAATCATAAAAAGATGGAGACTTTACCTCTTTTATGTTTACATGGATGGAGCTGGATCATATTCTTCTTAGTAAAGTATCTCAAGAATGTAAAAAACTACCCTGTGCACTCAATACTATTATGAAATCAGTATATAATCATGTATACTTCCATACGAAAAATATAACACAATTATAACCCAAAAAGAAGGAGAGAAGAGGAGGGTGAGGAGAGGAGAGAAGTGGATGGGTGGTGGGAGTGTAATCAGTGGGCCCTCACCTACTGTGCATATTGCAATGGTACATGTCAAATATATTAATAGTAGAGTATAAATGTCTAAACACAACAATTAAATAAGTGAGGTGAACGCTATGTTAACCAGTTTGATGTAAACATTCCAAATGGTATATAAAATCAGCACATTGTACCCCATAAATACAGTAATGTACACAGTTAAGATCTAATTTTAAAAAAAGGAAATTCCTCCAAAATTTGTTCTTACCTAAAGAACAAGTACATGTATTAAATAATTTGACAGAAATTCATCCACAGGAAAGTAAGAGTTTTTAACTTGTTTATGAGGAAAATATAGTATTGATACCAAAATTGGAAAGGATTTTAAAGTTAAATTACAAATCAACTTACATTATAATCAATATGAAAATTCTTAAGTATAAATAATCAAAGTAAACAGAATGATATACAGAAAAGGATACATATAAATGTAAGTTTTTTAGTAGAAATTTTTAGATTGTTTTAACAGTTGAAAATCAACCGGGGTAAGCTACCACATTAACAGAATAAAGGTATGAAATTCTGATAATATTAATAATGCAGAAAAAGTAATTTGATAAAATACAATTCCCAATTATTATTGAAAATTCTTAAAAAACTTTGAGTAGAAACAAACTTTGTTAGTTAGATGAAGGAAAGCTAGAAAACATGATATGTGATGTTTTATATCATATGAAAACTTTTCTTTTGAGTTGATGTCTATGACAGAATGTCCACTCCCACCATTCTAGACAGAACAGTAAATAAAAAACAAATAAATAGAATGGTCTATCATTATTTGCAGATTACTTATTTATGTATGTCGCAATATTTAAAAGACACTACAAGTAAATCCTCGCCGATTTGAATTAATAGTAAATTTAATAGTAAGCAGTTACTAAATTTAGAAAGGTTGCTAGACAAAATATCTATACAATGTGTCTTTTAAAATTTTATTTATTTATTTAGTTTAAATTTTGGAATGTTAGGGCATACACACTTTGTTTTTGTACAGATTGAGTCAATGTTGCACATGTAAGTGTGCCCTTTACTCACATAGTGTGCACTGTAGCCAATAGGTGTGAATTTACCCTCTTCCTCTGCACCCCAGCTTGATTTTCACTGAGATTTATTTCCATCTATGCACTTGTTGATTGATTATTTAATGGACTATATGAAAATTTTATCATTTCAACCTGTAGTCAATGTAAACTTATTGAGATAGAGAGAACAACTTCTTTGAAATGCCATTGAGGATTATTTTACTTGTTTATGAGGTCTGACAATTAACTTTGTGAACTTGCCACCATGGGCTTTCGTTGGCAGTGCCGTACAAACAACTGAGTAAGGTTTCATAACCTTAGTATATCAGTGTATCACAGCTGAGTTCATGTTGATGTGTGGCAGTGTCTTGCTGAGTGGCGTTCATTGTTCGTGTGCCGTGAGAATGTCAGAACTTGAATCAGAGCAATGAACAAACATTAAATTTCTTGTTAAACTTGGCAAGAGTGGAAGTGAAATCAGGACATTTAAGTCCAAATTTGGGGGATAATGCCATGTAGAAAATGAGAGTATACAGATGGATTTTAAATTTCTTTTTGAGACAGAGTCTCACCATGTCACCCTTGGTAGAGTCCTGTGGTGTCACAGCTCACAGCAACCTCCAACTGTTGGGCTTAAGCGATTCTCTTGCTTCAGCCTCCCAAGTAGCTGGGACTACAGGCACCCACCACAACACCTGGCTATTTTTTGGTTATAGTTGTTATTGTTGTTTGGCAGGCCCGGGCTGGATTTGAATCCACCAGCTCTGGTGTATGTGGCTGGTGCCCTAGCCACTAAGCTACCGGTGCTGAGCCTGAATTTTTTTTTTCTTTTGAAGGAAGAGAAAGCATCACTGATGACGAGAGGTCAGAGAGGTCTGTAATGAGCAGAACTGATGAAAACATTGCAAAAATTCATCAAATTGTGCCTCAAAATTGTTGACTGACTGTGAGAAACATAGCAAACCAAATAAACATTGATAGAAAACCAGGAAAATCTTAACTGAAAATCTTGACATGAGAAAGTTGTGGCTCTTGCATCATAACAATGTACCAACTCATGGGCACTGTCTGTGAGGGAGTTTTTAGCCAGTAAACAAATAACTGTATTAGAACACCTTCCCTACTCACCTGATCTGGCCCCCAGGGACATTTTATCTACCAAAAGATAAAGGAAATATTGAAAGGAAGACATTTTGATGACATTCAGGACATCAAGCATAATATAATGCCAGCTCTGATGGCCATTTCAGAAAAAGGAGTTCCAAAATTGACAATGGACTAGGCACTGGTGTGAGTGCACAGCTTCCTAAGGGGAGTTCTTGAAGGTGACTGTAGTGATATTCAGCATTGGGGAAGGTAGCAGTTTTTCCAGGACGAGTTCCTGAACTTAATTGTCAGGCGTTGTATTTCTCAAAGTATAAAAGGAAGGATTCATCATAGGAGCAGTGGAAATAGTTAAGCATTCTCATGCCCTTATTAGCAGCCACTGATACCTGAAGATTTCACACAGATGACAGTACAGCTGCCATAGTTTTACTTTGAGTTGTGGTCATTTGTGTGCCTTATTTAAATACATACAATTGCCTTTTACTTTTTGCAATGTTCTAATAATTTAAAATTTTGAATAGCCAGTGGTTATAGTTGTAATAAAAGTATAAAAACTAATGCAGATGTAAATATATGACCATTTGCCCTTACAAATCAGTCTTTTTGATGAACTTTTAGTATTTTTCACCTATTTTCTATTCAAATTGCTTTGTTAGTCCTGTTTTTTTAGAGTATTCAAAATTGTAGGATTTTACATTTTATAATTCTATTTCTTTTTAAAAATATAATCATGTGACATAGGTTCTTTTTTTATTGACATTAAAATATTGTCTTTTTAGGGTTTGTTGTTTGTGACGTTTAAATTTCTTTCATGTGCTGGTCATATATATCTACTAAAATGTAAGGCATGATAAGATAATATATTTATGGGTTTTCTAATTTATTCCCAGTGGCTGAAATAGCATCTAGTATGAAAAAGGTCTTTCAAAGGTAGAATTGGCGAAGGCAATAGACACAATTATTCAATGCCAACTATATGGAAAACTCATCCATTTTGTTTATTTTGTTTTGTGTTTCATTTGTTTGCAGTTTTGTTAAGATTTTTTAATATATGAAGTCATTCTCTTGTTTCCTAGACTAGTATTACATTTTATTTTTGGGCAATATTATTCTGAAACTGCTTCCTTGCCAGGAAAAAAATGATGTAAAAACTTAAAGATATGTATTTTGGAACCAATGAATCATCCTTTTGTGAAAAATTAAAATTCTTTTACATAAGAAAATTTCCTTACTTCTTTAGAAGCAATGAAATTTTTTTGATTGAATCATTGAAGGCTTGTTTTACTTGCTTGTTTCTCAAGGTATAAATAAAAGGATTCAGCATTGGGGCAATGGAAGTAGTGAGGACTGTCACACCCTTGTTAATAGCCACTGATTCCTTTGCTGAAGGCTTAACATAGATGAAGATACAGCTTCCATAGGTGATGGAGACCACAATCATGTGGGAAGAACAGGTAGAAAATGCCTTTTTCCTTTGTTGAGCAGAAGGGAATAGTAGAATGGTCTTAATGATGTATATGTAGGATAAAACTACACAAACTAGGGTCATGATAAAGGTCAGTACAGCACAGACTATGACCATCTGCTCTATGAGCCACGTTTCTGAGCATGAGATCTTTAGCAGGGGGGAAGCATCACAGACAAAATGGTCAATAACATTAGAGTCACAGAATTCCAGATTCAGGCCAAGGCTAAGTGGTGGGAGAATGATCAGCAAACCAGCTGTCCAGCAACAAAGAATTAATTTTCTACAGACCTGGTTGTTCATGATGGTCACGTAATGCAGGGGTTTGCAGATGGCTACATATCGGTCATAGGACATGGTGGCAAGGAGAAAAAATTCTGTTACACCAAGAAGATCAGTAAAAAAAATTTGAATGGCACAATTGTTGTATGTAATGGTCTTGTCACCCGTTGATATGTTGTACAAGTATCTGGGAATACAAGCAGATGTAAATGAGATTTCTAAGAAGGAGAAATTTTGTAGGAAGAAGTACATAGCAGTTTTGAGGTGTGAATCCATGAACGTGAGGAAGATGATTGTCAGGTTCCCAGTTACACTCAACATGTAGGTGAGAAGCAAAAAGATGAAAATCACAAGCTTTAGTTGTGGATCATTGGTCAGTCCCAGCAGGATAAACGTTGTTATTGTATGGTTTCTCATCACTTGCTTCTTTTACTCAATCTGCATTTAAAATTCAGATATATTTGTGCAGAGGGGTAGTTAATGGAGGCAAAACTATGCAAAAATATTTACATGTGTTTTAAAACTTTGTTTACAAATATAATAAATACACTGGTAGCTTTTTTTTCATTGTAGTTTTTGGCTGGGGCTGGGTTTGAACCCACCACCTTTGGCATATGGGGCCGGCACCCTACTCCTTTGAGCCATAGGTGCTGTCCATACACTGGTAGCTTTAAGTTCTACAATTTAGTGTCATTTCAGGGAAAATTAAAAAATATTAGATTATCTATACCATATTCCAAAGTATTAAGGATGCTACTTCTCATCACATATTTTTTCAACTTATATTTCTCTTTATCCATACCTTGGATTTAATTTTTTCAAGCAGATTTGAATGCAAATATTTTGTGAGTTTGAGTTCTTCCCTATTCCCAGGTTGAATCCTAAAGTTAAATCTTTGTGGGGGGCAAGATGGCTGACTAGAGACAGCTTTTGAAAGAAGTTCCTGTTCAAAGGGAAGGATAATGACCACAAAGTACCCAATAAAGCTGAAGACCAGGAGGCAAGATGAGAGAGAAGAGTGATAACTGCATGTTACTTTTGCTCAGGAAAGCTGTGAATCCAAGAAAGCAAATTTCAGGTACAAAACTCACCCCAAAGAAAAAGAGTGTCTGTCCTCTCCCCCAGGAGAGTTTTTTTTTTGCTCACTGTGGGTTTGCTACAGGTGAGCAGTAAACTGAGGACCTCTTGTTTCACCCCATGAGAGAGAGTCGCTGGAAGTGGGGACTACTTCTCCAGAGGGATCCTGCTGTGACCCTGAGCACTCTCTTGCCAGGCATGAAAGTTGAACTAACATTTTCCCTGTCATTTTGAACTTCCAGTCCACCCTGTCCCCCTCTCCTGATGGTCCAGAGGCCCGAGCCTTGCAGAAATTGGAAGGTCTGTGGTTCATTGCTAGGACCAGGCATTGCAAAGGCCATGGTAGAAAAGCTGCACTGTGACAGTGAGCCCAGCAGTAGTGCAGACAGATAAAGGAATAGGAGGCTATTGGGCATGACTCTGTGAAAGTGTGAACTGGCTGTGGGAGGAGGCTTGCAAACTGAGCACCCCATGTCCTGCATTGCCAGAACCTCTGAGTGTCCAGTGCCTCACCTTGCCAGATCGACCCATGCTCCACTCTGCCAGAGCCACCCCTCACCCCACCTTGCCAGAGCCTCCACAGCCCCACCCCCTGGCCTGCTGGAGCCACTGCTGCAGTCACCTGGGAGCAGCACAAGGTCATCTGTGCTGAAGATTCAGCAACAATAGAGTTATCCTATAGGGGAATAATTTGGGGGAGACACCTCCCCAACTCTGAGGAATGCCAGAGGAAGCCTGTGCTACAGAGCAGCTAGGGCAAAGGTGTGATGGCTGAGGGAGAAAATTATTTGCTGACTTGTTATCCTCAGGTTTGGACTGAGCTCAGGTAGAACACTCCCCAGTTGCCATTCAGTAAGGCAGGCTTTAGCTCCCCGAGCCAGCTGGTGGCAGAGGGTGTTGGCCAGGCTGAGAGGGCATTGACTTTCCTTTGACTCTGGCAGGTGCAAAGCTCTGGCACATCTGTTTATTGGAGGAAGCAGGACCATAGCCCCATGGGTTACCAGTGACTGAGCATGAAAGAGGAGCAAGGAAGGGAAAGAGACACCAGCCCCCCTGGTCTAACTCTGCTACTGGGTGAGCCTTTCTGACTTCACAGAGCACTGGAGTGAGCCACACTGAGCAGCTAGTAGACCTCTGCTGTCTGGTTGCTGGTGAACTTTCAAACTCTCCCACTTGAGAGTTATACTGTCTGGGTCAATTGGTTTGGAACTCATGACCTGGGCCAATCACCCAAGGACGCTCCAGGGTGGCACCCTGGTTGTGGGAAGGGTTGATTTTCCTCTTCCAGTTTTTGCCTGTGGGGGGTGGGGTGTCTTAGTTGTTTGTATTTCTCTACAGCTGAGACTCCAACCCAGAGTCACTGATCCGCTAGGATCAGACAAAGATCAGCTGAATATAAGACAGAGCCATTTAACCCCACCACACCAAGCAGGTCCCCAGAGTCTCAGACTGTAATACTATATGAGTGCTTTGCAAAGCTGCAGGGGAAAAAGCTATAGTCACCAGTTCCAGCTTCTTGGCAAAGGGCTGGTTAACAACAACTCCAGGAGCCCCAAATCCAATTTCACCTTATCTGCCCATCTAGCTCAATAGTGAAAAATAATCATGGGTGTAATCAGCAGAAAAACCCTGGCAACATGAATAATCAGAGTAGTTTAACTCCCCCAAGGAATGGCAAATCAGCTGATCCCATTCATAAACAAATATCTGAGATGTCAGAAGTAGAGTTCAGAATTTGGATGGCAAATAAGATTAATAGAATGGAAGTAAAGTTAGAATTAGGAATTCTAGGAATAATTCAAAAATTGTCTAAAGAATTCAATGAATTCAAAGACAAAAATCACCAAAGATTTTGATACATTGAGAAAAGAATTTGCAGCCTTCCAAGATATGAGAAATACAGTCGAATCCCTCAGTAACAGAATGGAGCAGGCAGAAGAAAGAATATCAGAAGTCGAAGACAAAGCTTTTAAACACTCCCAAATGCTCAAAGAGGAAGAGAAGTAGAGAGCAAAATGGATCAGTCTTTTAGCTGAGGGACTACTCCAAAAAAGCAAATATTTGCCTTATAGGAATCCCTAAAAGAGATGTTCCAAGAGGCACAGAAGCTTTACTCCAGGAGATAACTGAGGAGAACTTTCCCAACATAGCAAGAGATACTGAAATTCAGACCACAGACAGTTTCAGAATCCCAGCATGACTCAATCTAAATAAATCATCTCCCAGACACATGATAATTAACTTTGCCAAAGCTATCATGAAGGAGAAAATACTGCAAGTGGCCAAACATAAGAAAACCACAACCTATAAGGGGCAGAATATTAGAATGACTGCAGATCTCTCTGCTGAAACTGTTCATGCCAGAAGAGGGTGGTCATCAACATTTAACTTTCTAAAACAAAACAACTTTCAAACCAGAATCCTGTGTCCAGCTAAACTGAGTTTCATTTATAATGGAGAAATTAAATACTTTAATGACATTCACATGTTGAAGAAATTTGCCATAACTAAACTAGTTCTCCAGGATATTCACAGACTCATCTTCCACAATGACCAACACAATGCTCTACCACCAAAATAAACTCACTTGGAAACTTTTGATCAAATCTCAACTTCCAAAGTGGTGAAAGGTTTAAAAATGTCCATTGGACATTCCAAAAACTTGACACCCAAAATACTACCAAGCTTATCACTACTCTCAATTAATGTTAATGGCTTACATTGCCCTCTAAAGAGGCACAGGTTGGATGACTGGATACAAAAAATCAGGCCAGATATTTGTTGCATACAAGAATCTCATCTTACCTTAAAAGATAAATATAGACTCAGGGTGAAAGGATGGACATCTATAATTCAGGCAAATGGAAATCAGAAAAAAGCAGGCATTGCAATTTTATTCACAGACACAATAGGCTTTAAACCAACAAAAGTAAATAAAGATGACAATGGTCACTTCATTTTTGTCAAGAGAAACATTCAACAGGATGAGAAACAGGATGGAAACTAAATCACCTCATGCTGAACAATAGCTGAGTCATAGATGAAAAATTATACAACAGATCAACCAATCATAAAGTTGGGTTTTTTGAAAAAGTCAAAAAAATAGATAAACCTTTGGCTAACCTAACCAGAAATAAAAGAGTAAAATACCTAATTTCATCAAGCAGAAATAATGAAGGCCAAATAACAACAGACTCCTCAGAAATTCAAAAAATCCTTAATAAATATTACAAAAAACTTTATTCTCAGAAATATGAAAATCTGAAAGAAATTGACCAATACTTGGAAGCACGCCAGCTTCCTAGCCTTAAACAGAAAAAAGTGGAAATGATGAACAGACCTATATCAAGTACTGAAATAGCATCAACTATACAAAATCTCCCTAAAAAGAAGAATCCGGGATGAGATGGCTTCTCATCAGAATTCTACCAAACCTTTAAAAAGGAACTAGTACACATATTACTTAGCCTTTTTCAAAACATTGAAAAAGAAGGAATACTTCCAAACACATTCTATGAAGCAAATATCACCCTGATACCCAAACCAGGAACAGATCTAACAAGAAAAGAAAATTATAGACTGATATCACTAATGAATATTGTTGCAAAAATATTCAATAAGATCTTAGCAAACAGAATCCAACAACACATCAAACAAATTATACATCATGAGCAAGTGGGTTTTATCCCAGGGTCCCAAGGCTCGTTCAATATACATAAATCTACAAATATAATTTATCACATAAACAAAATAAAAAATAAGGACCATATGATTCTCTCAATTGATGCAGAAAAAGCTTTTAATAATATCCAGCATCCTTTCATGATTAGAACACTTAAGAAAATAGGTAAAGAAAGGACATTTCTTAAACTGATAGAGTCCATCTATAGCAAACCCACAGTCAGTATCGTACTGAATGGAGTAAAACTGAAATCATTTCTACTCAGATCAGGAACCAGGCAAGGTTGCCCATTGTCTCCACTGCTTTTTAACATTGTAATGGAAGTCTTAGCCATCACAATTAGGCAGGAGAAGGTGATCAAGGGTATCCTAATAGGATCAGAGGGGAACAAACTATCACTGTTTGCAGATGATATGATTGCATATCTGGAAAACCCCAAGGACTCTACTACAAAACTCTTAGAAGTGATCAAGGAATATAGCAGTGTCTCAGGATACAAACTCAATATTCACATATCTGTAGCCTTTATATATGCCAATAATAGCCAAGCTGAAAAAACAATCAAGGACTCTATTCCCTTTACAATAGTGCCAAAAAGATGAAATATCTGGGAGTGTACCTAACGAAGGATGTGAAAGATCTCTATAAAGAGAACTATGAAACTCTGAGAAAAGATATAGCTGAAGATGTTAACAAATGGAAAAACATCATGCCCATGGCTGGGAAGAATCAACATTGTTAAAATGTCCATACTATCTTCAGATTGCATGTGAAAACCCCACACTGTACCCGAGAAGTGCATTAATGTACATAGTTACCATTCAATAAAAAAAAAAATAATAAAAAAATAAAAAAGAAAAAAAAATGTCCATACTATCCAAAGCAATCTATAGATTTAATGCAATCCCTATTAAAGCACCTCTGTCATACTTTAAGATCTGGAAAAATTAGTACTTCCTTTTATATGGAAACAGAAAAAACTTCATATAGCCAAGATATTACTCAGAAATAAAAACAAATCAGGAAGAATCACGTTGCCAGATTTCAGACTTTACTATAAATCTATTGTGATCAAAACAGTATGGTGCTGGCACAAAAATAGAGTTGTAGATAAATGGAACAGAATTGAAAACCAAGAGATGAACCCAGACACTATCATCATTTCATCTTTGATAAGCCTATCAAAAATATAAATTGGGGGAAAGATTCCTTATTTAACAAATGGTGCTGGGTGAATTGGCTGGCAACTTGTAGAAGAATGAAACTGGATCCACACCTTTCTCCCCTATCAAAAATTGACTCTGACTGGATAAAAGACTTAAACTTAAGACATAAAAGTATAAAAATTCTTGGAGAGCATGCAGGGAAAACACTTGAAGAAATTGGCCTGGGAGAATACTTTATGAGGAGGACCCCCTGGGCAATTGAAGCAATACCAAAAATACATTACTGGGATCTGATCAAACTAAAAAGTTTATGCACTGCCAAAAACACAGTAAGTAAAGCGAGTAGATAGGCCTCAGAATGGGAGAGGATATTTGTAGGTTATGTTTCTGACAAAGGTCTAATAACCAGAATCCACAGAGTACTCAAACTTATTAATATGAAAAGAACAAGTGATCCTATTTCATTGTGGACAAGAGACATGAACAGAAGCTTCTGTGTAGAAGACAGGTGAATGGTCTACAGACACATGAAAAAATGCTCATAATCTTTAATCATTAGAGAAATGCAAACCAAAACCACTTTGAGATATCATCTAACTCCAGTAAGACTAGCCCACATCACAAAATCCCAAAACTACAGATGTGGACACGGATGTAGAGAAAAGGGACTTCTGCACTGCTGGTGGGAATGCAAGCTAGTACATTCCTTTTGGAAAGAAGTTTGGAGAACACTCAGGGACGTAAATGTAGACCTGCCATTTGATCCTGCAATTCCTCTACTAGGTGTATATCCAAAGACAAAAAATCACTCTGCAACAAAGATATTTGCACCAGATTTTTCAATGCAGCTCAATTTATAATTGCCAAGATGGAAGAAGCCCAAGTGCCCATCAACCCATGAATGGATTAATAAATTGTGGTATATGTATACCATGGAATACTATGCAGCATTAAAAAAGATGGAGACTTTACATGTTTTATGTTTACATGGATGGAGCTGTAAAATATTCTTCTTAGTAAAGTATCTCAGGAATGGAAAAAAAATCCAAAGTACTCAGTACTATTATGAACCAATATATAACCACTCACACTTTCATATGAAAGATAAATCATAATGATAGCTCAGGATGAAGAAGAGAAAGGGAAGGTGAAGGGAAGGGAGGGTAAACGGTAGGACTACACCTATGGAGCATATTGCAAGGGTACAAGTCAAATCTATCAAGTATAGAACATAAATGTCTTAACACAAGCTCTGATAATTAGTCGAATGTAACCATTCCAATTTGTACAAAAAATCAACACATGGAATCCCACATAGGCATAAATGTATTCATGATCTATGTATATATGACTTAATAAAAGGAAAAAAAAAGAAACTTTATCATCTTCATGTGTTTCCTTGAAGTTTTATTTGATAGAATGTAAATTGAGTTCCCTCTATAGACTGTCCATATCCATTGCTTAAGATTTTGAAATGTTCTAGTATTATAATTATTAAAAAGTTGTCCTTTCTTTAAACAAATTCCTCCTGACTTACCCATTCCCCTGGTTATCCCTCATAATTTTCTGTTTAAAATTATACTCTTTTCCTACTGGTGGAGAAGAGTAGGGAATATTTTGGTGACAAATTTCTTGTATAGAATGATACATACTAGGTGTAAAATACTTAGGTATGTACAAAAGAATCAGAATTTGGAGTTTTAAATCTGTTTGGTTAAGGCTGGAACATATTCCAAAATATGTTTTTAACATCATTAGGTACAAAAATATCAGATTTTTCATATCAGTAGTAAACATTTCTGCAAATGTGGCTTGATTTCACTGTGACTCTGCTAATCTTAAAACGAAAACAATAATATTATGCTTCATAACTTACTTTGAAAAGTTAAAGAAGTTAATATATAGAGTACTTATAAAATTGTGTGGCTGATAATGAGTAATAAGTATATTTTAACTATTGTAATCATATTTTGATTTTAATGAAACAATTTATACCAAAGATTATTGAACACCTCCCTTTTTCTGTTGGGTGAAATTCCCAAGTAGAATGTGTACTTTTAACCACATTATATTCATAGCATTCTTTCATAACTCGCCTAAATTGCCACATTCATGTTTTACCTGTAACCTTTTTGACTTATAATTCATAAACACTTCTTTTCATGTTGGTTTTTGTTAAGGTGATAGTTCTTAATGTATCTTTATTTCTTAACATGTATTTTTTTTAAAGGCCTAATCTCAAAAGAATGATTGCTCTTCAAAAACTCAGTCATATAATCAGATACACATCAAACTTAAGCTCAAAATCCATCATATTTCTCCCCTTGTATGTGTAATAATCAAACTAATGTTGAATCTTTACTATATGTTAGATAGTAAAATAAGCACCTTGCAGGGATTATGTATCTGGAGTAATCTTCCCTCCAATGCTCCACATTTTTCTATTCTGTCCTTGTCCCCCAGTCTCCAGTTCACGAAGAATACACATACTCAGCCATTAATTTTTAGTTTCCAGAAATTTATGTTTGGGAAGTGTTCTAACTTTTCATGACACTCAAATCATGCTACTTTTTGATAACCTTTTATTTATTGTTATTTAAAATAATCCTATCAATCTTATATGAGTCCCAGGCTATAATACTCTAAAATTGATGCTTAATTACTATCTTATTAGATTTTCCACTTCCACTTATACATTCAGGAAAGATTCATTTATATATGACCCAATTCTCAAAAGAGAAAATGTAACCAAAATGACAGAATTTATCATACTTACACTTTTGTGGTTAATCATAGTCCCTTTTATTACTTGTTCAACTACAATTATTCTTACAGCTATAATTTGAAAATGAACATAACATTGAAGACTAGCATGAGAACGTCTGCTCACTACTGATTGATCTGAGCATCCCCACAGTAACAGTAGCCTGGGAATGCACAATCTCCCTCAAGTTTCCTATCTTTAATCAATTGTATCAACTTTTTTCACAAAAAAATAGTACTGTCATAAGCATAGAAAATATTTTTTTTCCTTTTACTTTTCATCCTTGACAAGACAAGTGTGTCCAAAAGGAACTCCTACTAGCTTTAGAAGAGCTGACATTCTGAATTATTCTTCTCAGAGAGAGGATTTTCTAATTTTAAGCTTGCTATTTATTCCATTTGTCAAATCTGCAAAAAAGTTAATAAGCAAAAGGGTCCTTGGTGACCCAGAATCAAAAATCACTAATGAATCATCTGTGTAATGAATGTGGAGAAAAAAAAATCAAACCTAACATAGTCACAGTGGAAACAGAGCCTTTAGAGACAGAAGAAAGCATTAGAATCATTTTTAAAAGACCAGCAGGAAAAGATTAAGAATCTGATTCAAAAGAAAACCTAGGTCAGTTTTCAAAAGTTAATTCCGATCATGTGAAGTAGTTGAAAGATCATTGGTCTTCCTATCTCTTTTATCAACTTGTTATAAAGTGAACAGATAAAGTATTAAGACTTTTTTCAATATTATTTGCCTTTATCTTCTCAGAATCAGTTATTATTATCATGAAAATGATGAAACGTCTTCAGTAAAACCAAATAGATAAATTCAACAAGCATTCCTAGATTCAACAACCATAAGCACATTCTGAAATAAAGCAGAACTTTTCATATACTACCACCTCAGATATTAAAGTTGTGTTCAAACTTGCTAATACCCCAGAATCTCTGCGGCTTCAAATCCATTAGATAGTCTACACCAATTTGAAATTAAATAGTTTCTTTTTTCTTAGTTTCTTTCCTAAAATAGTTTTTGAGATTATTTCTGGACTAGGAATATTACAGTATCTACTACATAAAGTATTATAAGGTAAAATGTATTTACCTTATAATACAACTAAGTACAAGAATATTTGAAGTTCATTAAAATATATTTCATTATTGATATTTTTACTAAGAAATTATAATTGTACACATTTATGGGTATAAGGTGATGTTTTGATACATGTATACAATGCCAAATGACTTAATCAAGATAATTAATGTATTCATAACCTTACTTTTTTTTTATTACCAAAACTTTGTAATATAATTTGAAGTGGGAAATGTGATGCCTCCAACTTTCTTTTCCTTTTTTAAGATTGCTTTGGTTATATGAGATATTTCATTGTTCCATACAAATGATAGGATTCTTTTTTTTTTAATTTCTGTGAAAAATACTATTAGAATTTTGATAGCGATTGTATTGAATACATATATTGCTTTGAGTAGCTTGGACATTTTAACAATATTAATTCTTCCAATCCATGATAACAGGATATTTTTTCATTAGTTTATGTCTTCTTCAATTTCTTTTATCAACATCTTATAGGTTTCAGTCTATAGCACTTTTAATTCATCAGTTAAGTTTATTCCTTTGGCAGTAATTTTTTGGATATCATACCAAAAGCTCATTGAACAAAAGGAAAAATAAGAAAAAAGAATGATTTCATCAAGCTAAAGTAAAGGAAATGGTCAATAAAATGAAAGGACACCCCATGGGGTGGGAGAAACTCTTTCCAAACCACACATCTAATAAGTTACAGTTATTAGATGTATTTATTTATTTTTATTGTTATTATTTTTTCAAGGTAGGATCTTGCTCTATCACCTAGGCTGGAATGTAGTCATTGCAACCTCAAACTTCTAGGTTCAGGAGATCTTCCTGCTTCAGTCTCCTAAGTAGCTAAGACCTCATGTCTCTGCCATCATGCCTGGATAATTTTTCTTTCTATATTTTGTAGAGATGGGGTCTTACTGGCTGACACTAGTTTCTAACTCTTGGCCTTAAGTAATCCTCCCACCTCAGCTTCCCATTGTGCTGGGGTTACAAGTGTAAGTCATTGCCTGATAAAGTTTTAATATCTAAAATATATGAAGTTGGAAAATTAAGTTCACAAACACATCCTAGAAAATGTGCTGTACACCTCATTGTTGAATATCACTATGGCCACCAGATGACCAAGGGGAATACTTAGAAAGTGACCATAGCAATGATGTATATAATAATACTTACTCCAGAGTGAGTTCGCAAACTTTATTGTCAGACCTCATACAAGGACAGCTCTGATGGACATTCCAGAAAAAGAATTCCAAAATTGCTTTGAAGGGTGGATTAGGCTCTGGAGCCAGTGCATGGCTTCCCAAGGGAAGTACCTTGAAGATGACTAATGTGATATTCAGCAATGAAGTAGCACTTTTTCTAGGGTGAGTTCGTAAACTTAATTGTCCCACCTTGTAAAGAACTCACATAACTCAATACCAAAAAAAAAAAAAAAAAGAAATCCCACAAATAACCTGATTAAAAGGTAAGCAAAGAACCAGACTAGACATTTCTATAAAGATGACATAAAATTGGACAACAGGTGTATGAAAAGATGCTCAAATCAGTAATCATGACGGAAATGCAAATTTATTGCAGTTTGTCTGGGGCTGGTTCGAACCCACCACCCTCAGTATATGGGGCCAGCGCCCTACTCACTGAGCCACAGGTGCTGCCCCGGAAATGCAAATTTAAGCCACAGTGATATATCACCTCACACCTGTTAGGATTGCTGTCATAAAAAAGACAATAGGTAATGTGTGTTGGCAAGAGTATGGAAAAAAGGTAACCCTAGTACACTGTTGATGGGTTGATGGTCTATAGATCAATACTGCCATTATGGGAAAAAGTGTTATGTTTTTTAAAAAAATCAACAGACCTACCATATGACCCAGCAATACTTTCTCTTATGGGTATATATCCAAAATGAAAGTGACACTCTGTGTTCATGGAAACTTTAGTCCTAATAGCCATGATGAAGACAACATACATGGCCAAGGACATTGTGGTGCCAAAAAATGTATACACATTTGAAGAAAGGAAAAAGCTGTATTAAAATTATAATCCTCTAGTTACATTTGACTTCTGCAATTACAGGAGATACAGGATACAATATACAAGGTAACAAATGTTATCGGTATATATTTAGTATTACAATTTTAACAGTTCTTTTCTTTCTTAAAATGTGTACACATTTTTGGCACCGTCTGTATATATGTATATATGTAAGTATTTTTCAGCCTTAATAAAGGAGATATTGTTGTTTGTGACAACATGAATAAACATGGAGGACATTAGTCTAAATACTATGTGGTAGACACAGTAAAAAAATTACTACATGATCTCTCACGTGCAGAATCAACAAGATGCCCAATTTACAGAGCAGAGAGTAGAACAGTGATTACGAAGGGTGGGGAAGGACCAACAAATGGGGAGACGTGGGCTAAGGCTGCAAATTTGATTTTATTTAGGATTAAGATGGCTAGAGACCTAATGTATAGCATGAAGATATACTATACTCTATGTAGTAATTTATATATATAGTTTCCAGATTTATCTATTTATATTTCTCTTTTATGACAAAATATTTGTTTCAACAGCAAGTTAATATTTTTATTTTCTTTAACATAGAATTGTTTCTTTTTACTTCTGAGGGTACATGTACATGGGTGGAGGTCTGGTTGGTTTTCTTTCCTTTTCTATTTTCAGTGCCTCAAATAGTACCTGCCCTAAAACAGTAAGTGAACCAATGAACAAATTATTTGAAAGTTTTGGACTGGAAGAAACAATGGTTACCAATGGTTATTCTTTAGCTGAAATATGTGAAAATCTATTAATTTTCTTTTTTTCTCTTTTGATGTTTCTAATTTGGAGATATACTTCTGATTATTTTATTATATTTTATTTGTTAGTACTCTTAATTTGAAAGTGAAGTCAGGATTTATGTTTTCAAAAGCTATTTTTAACATACCTGTTATGGAAGGATGAGATCTTAAAAGAGGTATGTAGGGAAGAAGTCAGTCACTAGATAAGGATGAGTGAGAGTGTTTTGAAAAAGTTAACCAGAATAAGGAATTTGGGAAGCTCACTCTGTATGTATACTGGACTTTACAATCCCTTATTTCTTGAAAATATTAATATTTTTTTGATTGAGTCATTGAAGGCTTGTTTGACTTGCTTGTTCCTCAAAGTGTAAATGAAGGGGTTCAGCATGGGGGCAATGGAAGTGGTGAGGACTGTGACACCCTTGTTAATGGCTACTTCTTCCTTTGCAGATGGTTTGATGTAGATGAAGATGCAGCTGCCATAAGTGATGGAAACCACAATCATGTGGGAAGAGCAGGTAGAAAAGGCTTTTTTCTTTTGCTGGGAAGAAGAGAATCCTAAGATGGTCTTGATGATATAAATATAGGATAGAATCACACACATAAGTGTGATCATGAGGGTCAGCACTGCACAGATGATAACAGTCTGTTCCATGAACCAAGTATTTGAACAAGATATCTTCAGGACGGGAGATGCATCACAGATAAAATGATCAATGGTATTGGAATCACAGAATTCCAGATTTAGGCCTAGGCTAAGTGGGGGGATTACAATAAACAGACCAGCTACCCAACAACAAAAGACAAGTCTTCTACAGAATGTGTTACTCATAATGGTCACATAATGCAGGGGTTTGCAGATGGCCACGTAGCGGTCATAGGACATGGCAGCCAGAAGAAAAAATTCGGTTACACCAAAGAGATCGGTAAAAAATACTTGGCTAGCACAGGCATTGTAAGTAATCATCTTATCACCTGTTGCTATGTTATACAAGTATCTGGGAATGCAAGCAGATGTGAAAGAGATCTCCAAGAAAGCAAAATTTTTTAGAAAATAGTACATGGCTGTTTTAAGGTGAGAATCCACTAAGATGAGGGAGACAATGGTCATGTTTCCGGTTATGCTTAGCACGTAGGTGAGAAAGAGAAAGATGAAAACCAGAACCTGCAGCTGTCGGTTATCTGTCAGACCCAGGAGAATGAACGTTGTTACTGTATTGTTCCTCATTGCTGACTTCTGACTTCTGTTAGACCTGAGCGTACAACATTCAGAGAGATTTTGTTAAAAGTTGTTTTCACATTTTTATATTTATCATATTCAGATTTTCCTTATTATGGTTTTTAATTTTTTTAAGTTTTCAATGCATGCTATGTAAAGGATTACTTTTGATTGCTATGGGTCTGCCATTTCACGGGGAGCAAAGATGTCCTTGGACTCACAAGAATTCTCTGTTCCATAAATTTGCTTGACACAATGTTCTTTCCTGAAGTGTTAGTATATGCCCGACAACTTGGGTTTATAGAGCATACACTGCACTAACTTGAGGTCTCCATTCTTGGTCTACAGTTAAAAAAGTTTTTGATTGTGCATGTTTGCATACACACACACAGCTTCTCAGCCCTACTCCTGACAGTGGCTCCTCAGATTTCTCTGTCCTTACATACTCCATGGGGATACACAGTGCAGGATGTTTCAGTGTGCACTATGCATTGTTTACATTTATACTTCCATAAAATGCTCTGATAAACTTCAAAGATACTATAGGTGATTTGTTTGTGACCCTTTGATCTATTTGTTAGTGTTTCTTCCCCGCCCCCAGCACATTCTATTTCAATTTATTTTTGGCTCATGTAGATTAATCTTAATTGTGAGATAAAACATAGAAAAAAAGCACATGGAAAATGATCAATCTTATTTAAGATAGGAAGAATGACATAACCAAGGGCAATACACAAGTATTTACACATCATTTATCAAATTTGGAGGAACTGTTACATATTCAATTAGAAAATGTGGCTCTTCTCGTAGTTATGAGGTCACGAGAGCCTAAGTTTGAACTTTTGTATTTGCTTACACCATAAAAAATTCTTAAAATCTATCAGGGTATTTTTTTACTTCTCTTCACTTCTCACCACACTCATATCCACTCGGTATTTCCACCAATTCTTATGTTTTGAAATACCTTTCAGGTGATTGTTATTAAATCTGTGTCTTTATTTTGCAACATTCCTTTCTGATTCTCAGTGCAACCTGAATTATCCACATACATGAATATTTCATGTAGACTTTAAATTCACCATGCCACAGATAAATCTCTGCACTTTCTCCATCTTTTATGGAGTTGTTCTTTCTCTTAGTACGTTCCTTTTAAAACAGATAACAGATTACATTTATCGAGCACATTCAATGTCCCAGATATTTTAATTTGCACAGAATTTGCTCTATTTTTCTATTGGTTTTCAACTTAAGTTTTTCTATTTTTTTTTTCTGTTGGTTTTCAACTTAACTTTTAAACCCTCTGGGAAACTTTCTTTCTATAAGTCTGTTGATTATGCTATTTGTAATCTCCATTGAAAACAATGCTTACTACTATATTGACACTTTAGAAAGAGTATTAATTTGTGGGGATCACGAAATATGTGTCTTTTTCAACATAATAGCTCATGCAACAGATGCAGTGCCAAATACATTTTCAACTTTCCAACCATGTCTCTAAATCAGTGGTTCTCAACCTGTGGGTCGCGACCCCTTTGTAACAATGAAAATACATCCTGCATATCAGATATTTATATTAAAATTCATAAAAGTAGCAAAATTACAGTTATTAGGGAGCAATGAAAATACTTTTATTATTGGGGGGTCACCACAACATGAGGAACTGTATTAAAGGGCTGCGGCATTAGGAGGCATTAGGAAGGCTGAGAACCACTGCTCTAAATGGATTCATTTATAGTCTGTTTTCCAATCAGACACCTACAAAGCTATTTTCCTTTCTTTTGGGATTCTTGATGGAGCACATTTTGATATTAAGTTTGTTGAAATTTTCTATGTCTTTAAACCTGTTGTCAAATTCCTTTTTGGCATTTACTTTTAAAGAAGATCAATATGTCTGCTTTTGTATGTTGCCTTCGTAGCTGAGAACAGAGGAACTGCCTTTTCTTTGCCAGAGCTTCTGGTATGATTTCTTCCTTCAGTTCTCCTTCTGATCTCAGGCTGCACAGAAATCGCATCTCTGAGTGAACTTACTCAGACTTATCACCACTGGACATTAATCAATGCTCTAAAAAATAACCTTTTAAAAAAAATTTTAAGGTAAAACAAGGTGTAATAAAGCATGATTTTAAAAAGATTTATAGTGAAATGTGATTTTTTTGGTTAAATTTACTTTCAAATTATGTTTGAAATGAAAGTAATGTAACTGCAGTCAATTTGTAATTCTTTTGGGGGACAGAGGAGGATCCTAGCATAATTATATGCATGTATTTTTTATTTTTTTGATGTGAAGTTGACAATATAGGTAATTTATTTCAGGATGCTATTAAATTTTAACATTTAAGTGTCAATATATTCTTGTGCATAAAAATTTCCCAGAAAATAACATTTACATGTGTATATCTAAGAGAAACCATATTCTAAAATTTAAAAAAATGGATGCTTTATCAAATGCAGAAATTATCACTCACATTTTAGATTTTGAAGAGGTAAGTAAAATATGTTTTTTCTTTCAGAGCATAATAAAACTTAGATTACAAAAAATAAACATAATTAAAATGAGAAACTTTATGTCACTTACCATTACCACTGTCAATTGCAGTTTGTGTTGGTTGGTAGAACCCATGAAATCTTAAAACTCCTAAATTGAAAATGGTGGTTGATACGAAGATTTCATATGGCCTTCTGGAGACTTTTGCTTATGAAGCCACTGTCACATTGGTGACAACTCTAAGATATGTAGATCTTTCTAAAGGATCCATCTTCAACCAATTACTTGGACTTTTGTGTTGCCTTCTTATTACTCTCTCTCTGAAAAAAAAGAGAAAAATTATTATAATATGAAGGCTGTAGAATGTCAGAAATCTTCTCCAGTTTCAGGGCATTTGCTATTCTGACCTCTCAAGGTAGAGAGCATATGTTTTATATTTAGCTTAACCTTTGCCTTATTTGATAAAAATGCAGCTAAATGAATAAAGAGTCTCTGGTGACTCAGGAACAATATCACTAATGAATCTTGTGAGTAATAAAATTTGAGGTTAACAAAAGTTTTCCAACTAAAGCTTCTTTGGAGACAGTGTCCTTGGAGACAGGAGGTTGCAACAAAGAATAAAGGCTAGTAGGAGAACGGAAGTCTCATTTTAAAGTAAAACACAACTATTGTCTGTTTTTTAGTGTCACAGGGCCTAAACTAAAATCCACCATATAAAGGAACATAAAGAAGAACATTACACATTTTTACTGGTAATGTGTAATGAAACATTTGTTTTCTTTGGGAAATTTTAATTACACAAGCAAAGTAAAAAAAAAAATTGAAATCATATAGCCCATATTGATTATGTTATAATGTAATACACTTTTAGACTTTTTAAAAACAAGTATATAAATGTGCATATTTAAATATGCTTTTTAAAACTAAACATTAACATCATGACTTACATAATTGAATATATAGCATAAAATGTTCTTAAGCTTCTAAACATATTCTAAATTAATATACATGAAACTGTATAATTAATTATACTAAATTATATGGAAATATATATGAAATTATATGTGATAAATTCCAATAATTTATTGTAACTAATTTCCTGTCACTATCTTAATATTCTATCAGATTTTAAAATTAATTTACTATAAATACATGTACCTGTAAATAATCTAGTAATATATATATATATTTGTTTTTTGTGACAGAGTTTCTCAATGTCATGCTTGGTAGAGTGCTGTGGCATCACAGCTCATAGCAACCTCAAATTCTTGGGCTTAAGCATTCTCTTGCCTCAGCCTCCTGAGTAGCTGGGACTGCAGGCATCCACCACAATACCTGGCTATTTGTTTTTTGGTTGTAGTTGTCATTGTCATTTGGCAGGCCGGGGCTGGGCTTGAACCTGCCAGCCTCAGTGTACATGGTTGGCTCTCTAGTCATTGAACTATAGGTGCCAAACCAATAATCTAGCAATATTAAAAATTACCATTGAAATGTGTCACTATTGTTTAACTAATGCCAAAACAAATTAGTTTACTTTCATATTTTGCTATAAAATATTAAAAGAAAACATTAAGTACAATAAAAGATTGTTATTAACTCTAATAAAACATAATAATTCAAATAAAAAACTTGACACTCTTGTTAGAGTGATTGTTTTTTTGGCTAAATACGTTATTTTTTAAGGTTTATCTATTTTTTAAATTTCAAAACATTAAAGGGGTACAATGTTTTGGTTACATGGATCTCTTCTGGAATTCTTGAGTCATGCCTATAAGTGCATTCATCACCTGAGTAGTGTTCTTTGTACATATTAGGTAGGTTTGTGTCCTCCATCTTCTCATTCCCATCCTTGCTTGATTTCAAATGAATTTTACTTCCCTCTGTGCGCATGTGTGCTTATTGTTTAGTTCCAGTTTAATAGCAAATATATGTGTTTGTTTTTCCATTCTTGAGATACTTCACTTAGGAATGGTCTCCAGCTCCATCTAAATTGTTGCAAAAGGCATTAATTCATCCTTTTAAAAAAAGTTTCAGAATGTTACAAGGGTACATATATTGGTTACATGAATTGCTTTGGAACAGTCTGAGTCAAAGTTATGAGTGTGCCCCTGACCTGGACAGGGTGCACTGTACCCATTAGTGGTGAATTTATCCCTTGACTCCTGTCTCCTTCCACCTAATTTACCCTTTTATGGCTGAGTAGTACTTTATGGGATAAACATAGGAATTCATGAGTTAATACACTCATGAAGGGATGGGCACTTGGGTTGATTTCACATCTTTGCAATTGATAATTGTACTGTAAAAAACACTCAAAGGGAGGTATCTTTTTGATAAAATGTCAATTCTTGCTTCAGATAAATACCCAGTGGTGGGATTGCTGGATCAAATGCTAAGTCTGCCTTTAGCTCTTTGAGGAATCTCTATACTGTTTTTCAGAGAGGTTGACTAATGTGCAGTCCCACAAATAGTGATGAGTGTTCCTTTCTCTATGCATCTGTACCAGCATCTATTGTTTTGGGGTTTTTAAATGAAAGATATTCTATGGGGATAAGGAGATATCTCAGTATGGTTTTAATTTGCATTTACCTGATGATTAGTGACTTTGAGCATTTTTCATGAAATTATTGGCCATTTTTCTATACTCTTTTGAAAAGCTTCTGTTCATATGTTTTTTTCACTTTTTAATTGGGTTGTTTTTTCTTTTCTGATTTGCTTGAATATTCCTTTGTATATTCTGGTTATTTCTGATTTCCTTTGTATATTCTGGTTATTAACTCTTTTCAAACGTGTAGCTTTTGAATATTTTCTCCTCTTTGTGTAGGTTGTCTATTTGTGCTGTTGATTATTTCCTTATTGGGGCAGAAGCTTTAATCAATTAACATTCATTTCTGTTGTTGCTGTAATTGCTCTTGATGTCTTAGTCATAAATTCTTTGCCTAAGCCAATATCTAGAATAGTTTCTCTCTATATATTTTTTAGAATTCTTATGGTTTCATGCCTTTCATTTATATTTATTTTCCATCCTGAATTAAGTGGTGAGAGATAGGGGTGCCTTTTCATTCTTTTGCATATGGCTGTCCAATTTTTTCAGCACCATTTATTGAATAGGGATTCTTTCCCCCAGTATGCATTGTTATCTGTATTTCCAAAGATCAGTTTGGCCACATGTGGATGGTTTTATACCTGGATTCTCTGTTCTGTTCAATGGTCTCTGTCTCTATTTTTGCATCAGTATAAAGTTGGTTTGATTATTATAGCCTTGCAGTATAATTTGAGGTCCAGTAAGGTGATGAATCCAGAATTGGGCTCTTTTGTGGTTCCAAACAAGATGCAGAAGTATATTTTCTAGATATGTGAAATATGACTTTGGTATCTTGATGGAAGTTTTATTGAATCTATAAGTCACCTTGAGTAGTTTGGACATTTTAACAATTTTGATTATACTTGTTGATGAACACATGATAATTTTTTCTATTTTTTTATATCATCTGTAATTTCTTTCCTCAATGTTTCATAGTTCTCTTTGTAGACATCTTTCACCTCCTGGTTAAGTATATTTCTAGGCGTTTTAATTATTTATTTGTTATTTGTAGCTACTGTGAATGGTTGAGTCTTTAATATGATTCTGATCTTGATTGCTATTGTTGTATAGGAATGCCACCAGTTTGGGTACATTGATTCATTGATTTTGTAACCTGAGACTTTGCTGAATTTATTTATCCTGAGAGTCTTCTAAATATAAAATCTTATCATCAGCAAAAGTGATAGTTTTATGTCCTCTGTCCTGATTTAGATGCACTTTATTTCTTTTCTTTTCTGATTGCGCTGATGAGGACTTCTGGAGGCATGTTGAATAGAAATGTTGACAGTAGGCACCCTTGTCTAGTTCCAGTTCTTAGTGGAACTTTTCCCCCAAATTCTTTTCCACAGTATGCAAATATGTGGTGTTTGTTTTTCCATTGTTCAGTATGATGTTGGCTGTGGGTTTGTCAAATATGGTTTTTGTAACTGAGTGATTTTTCTTTCTTTCTTTTTTTTTTTTTTTTGAGACAGAGCCTCAGGCTGTACTCCTGAGTAGAGTGCTGTGGCATCATAGCTCACAGCAACCTCCAACTCCTGGGCTCAAGCAAGTCTCCTGCCTCAGCCTCCCAAGTAGCTGCG
>NW_003852438.1:9685545-9694266 GCF_000181295.1 Otolemur garnettii | reverse complement strand
TAGCTCCTTGAGCCACAGGTGCCAAGCCGAGTAATTTTTCTTTTATGCCTACTTTGTTGAGAACTTTGATTATGAAAGCATGCTG
The DNA here is from genome assembly GCF_000181295.1 of Otolemur garnettii. Taxonomy (NCBI): domain Eukaryota; kingdom Metazoa; phylum Chordata; class Mammalia; order Primates; family Galagidae; genus Otolemur; species Otolemur garnettii. The sequence goes on along the minus strand of NW_003852438.1, from coordinate 9,694,181 downwards.
AATTTTGTTGAATGCTTTTTCTGAATCATTGAACTGATAGTATGGTCTTTGTTTTTGCTTCTGTTTTTGTGGCAAATCAAATTTATTGATTTACTTATGTTGAACCATGCTTACATTCCTGGGATGAAGCCCACTTGGCCCTGGTGGATTTGTGTGTGTGTGTGTGTGTGTGTGAGATGTGGTACTGAATTTGGTTTGCTCATATTTTATTGAGAATTTTTGTGTCTCTACTCATAAAAGATATTGGTTGGTAGTTTTGTTGTTGTTCTTGTTGTGTGCTTTCCTGGCTTTGTTATCAAGGTGATACTGGCTTTATAGAATGAATTGGGAAAGATTCTCTACTTCTTAATGTTATGGAATAATTTCTGCAGTATGGTTACCAGTTCTTCTGCGTAGATGTGGCAAAATTTGGCTGTGAATCTATATGTTTTGGGGCTTCCTTTTTGTTGAAAGATTTTTTATTACTGCCCTAATATCACTGTTATGTTATGGTCATTTAAGAAGTTCTATTTCTTCCCTATTGAGTGTTGGGAAGTTGTGTGTTTCCAGGAATTTATCTATTTCCTATATCTTTCTGAGTTTATACACAAACCGAGATTTTCATAGCATTTACAGATGATATTTCTGTGGTATCAGTTTTAATATCTCCTTTTTCATTTTTGATTGAGCTTATTTCATCTTTTTATCTTTTATTACTGGTTAATTTAGCAAGAAGTTGATCAATTTTGTTATCTTTTCAAGAACAAACTTTTTGTTTCATGGATCCTTTGTATTTTTTTGTTATTTTGTTTTCCATTTGTTTAGTTCTTCTTTGACCTTAGTTGTTTCTTCTTTTCTGCTGGTTTTGGGTTTGATTTGCTTTTCCTTTTCTAGTTCCTTGAGATGTGTCATTAGATTATTAATTTGTGAGCTTTATATCTTTTTATTTATTTTTTGAGTCAGACTCTCAAGCTGTCACCCTGGGTAGCATGCCATGGGATCATAGGTCACAGCAATCTCAAATTTCTGGGCTTAAGCGATTCTCTTGCCTCAGCCTCCCAAGTAGCTGGGACTATAGGCACCTGCCACAGTGCCTGGCTATTTCTTGGTTGTAGTTGTCATTTGTTGTTGGGCTGGCCCAGGCTGGATTTGAACCCGCCAGCTCTGGTGTCTGTGGCTGGTGTACTAGCCACTGAGCTACAGGCACTGCACTGCTTTACATCTTTTTAATGTAGCATTTAAGGCAATGACTATTCCCCTGAGGAATGTTTTTGCTGAGTCCCATAAATTTTGGTAGCTTGTGTTGCCTTTGTTGTTTAGTTAAAGAATCTTTTGATTTTCCCCAATAATGATTCAGCAACAGGTGTTTGATTTCTGTGAGTTTGTGTAGGTGTGAATCTTTCTCTTGTGGTTTATTTCTAGTTTTATTCTACTGTGTACTGAGGATATACATAGTATGATTTCTATTTTATTGAATTTGTTGAGACCTGTTTGTAGCCCAAGATATGATCAATCTTGGAGGATATATAATGTGATGCTGAGAAAAATGTATATCCAGTAGTTTGGGGTAGAATGTTCTGTAAATGTGATAGGTCCATTTGATTTAGAGTCCTCCTTATGTCCATTATTTATTTATTTTCTGCTTTGATGATATTTTTGTTGTTGCTGTGATTGCCAATGGAGTCTTCTTCATGAATTCTTTTCTTAGGCTGATAAGATTCAGAGTTTTTCCTACACTTTCTTCTAGAGTTTTATGGTTTCGTGTCTTAGATTTAAATCTCTTATCCAGTGTGAGTTAATTTTTGTTAGTGGTGAGAGGTGCAAGTAAAGTTTCAGTCTTTTACGTATGGCTAAGCAATTCTCCCAGAACCATTTATTGAATAGGGAGTCTTTTCCCCCAGTGTATGATTTTGTTTGCTTTATCAAAGGTGAGATGGAAATATGAGACTGGTTTCATCTCTCGGTTTTCTGTTCTGTTTCATTGATCTTTGTCACTGTTTTATGCTACTATTTTGGCTGTTTTGATCACTATAGACATAGTATAACCTGAAGTCTGGTAATGTGATGTCTACAGATTGGTTCTTATTTTGTAGAATTACATTGGCTATTTGTTTTATTTTTCTTGTTCCATATGAAATGAAGGAATATTTTTTCAAGTTCTTCAAAGTTTGACTTTGGTATTTGTTGAGGATTACATTGGCATAGCCACTTTGGAAGATAGTTTTGCATTTTCTTAATAAAAGTAAACATAGTCTTACCTCACTAACCTATAGTCAAATTCCTAGGTACTTACCCAAATGAGTTTAAAATTTACATTTAAAAACCAATTCTCACAAAAGCCTTCCCATGAATGTTTATAACAGCTTTATTAAAAATTGCCAAAAATTGGAGGCAATTAATATGTCATTCAGTAGGGGAATGAATAAATGAACTGTAATGCATCCATATAAGGGAATGATAAGCCATGAGAAGTAATGGAGGACAATAAGCTGCATATTGCTAAGTGAAATAAGCAATTTTGAAGTGCTACATACCACACAATTCCAACTCTATGACATTATGAAAAAGTTAGAACTAAACTATATAGACTATTAAAAGATTAGTGGCTGCCAGGAGTTGGGAGGATGAGATAGTTGTGCAGAATTGGGCCTGAAACATTTTTTATACAAAAGACTCAGGGAGCTATCAAAGACTACTAGTTTGCATCAATTGGACTTTCAAACAAACTTGGAAAAAGTCTCATTGGCCCCATCTGGGCAAATTTCAGCATCAATAAGGATAATAGCTGCAATGCATGGAAACATATCAAATATGTATATTTACATGACTTCATAATGATAACGTAAGAAAAATAAATGAATTGCTCACTACTAGCAGGATTTAATGAACTGACTCACTCTATTGATTTTTAAATTTCTAACTTAAAAAATTAGAAATTTACTGTATCATAGTATGAATTATAAGATAAAGTAACAGATAAGAGATACATTCATGGCCAATTTAAAAATGGTAGCTGCTACCCATTGCATGGCATAGCTCGACTTCAGAAAAGCAAAATGTGAATATAATAACGATTTACCATTACTCAAATGCAATAGTTTGATGTATTCTTTTGCATATTTATTCTGATTATTTTGTTTTCTTCTATTACTTCGTGTCTAACATCTTCCAGTAAAATTTTGAATATTTCTGTGTTTTACTTATTTACATCCATTGGAGTGAGATATATTTATGCTTTTGAACTTTTCAAAGAGCTAGCTTTTGAATTTCTTTAAGTTATTTGATAGATTTCAGTTTTTACCTTAGTAAGTTACATTTTCCATTTACTTTTATTTTTTATTTGCTACATATATTATGGTAAACAGAAGTTTCTCTATTCATCTACTTTACATTTCTGTAAATAATGGATATATTTAAAATAGAATTCCTTCTGACTAGCTTTTTTAATACTTCAAATAATTTTCAATGACATGTTTATGTTTCATTGCTTTCTAGATAGCAGTTAGCTAATTTGATATAAATAGCTTAATTTCCAACCAATTATATTTGTGTAGATTTTTCAATGTTTTACATCTAACAACATAGACTATAATGAGATAATTTAGACTGTAAATGCCTAATTGTTTTTATAAATGCTTATGGAGTTACAGGGAATCAAATACATTTGGGATTATTTTTCCCTTGACTCATAGCTCCATAAACAGCAGACAATACTTTCCAGAAAAAATAAATTGTAATCTTACTATGGAAATGGGCTGGATTTTTTAATGTAGACATTCAGTGAGTGTGTGATAATTTTACAGTTCTGACTTTATGATATGCTCAGAATACACTGATTCTGAGACTCTAAACTTAAGCCTTTGGGGACCATAATGCAACTCCCCATCCCCCAATCTGTGATCTTCTGAGCATCCACAAGTCATTTTATAGGTTACTGCTCTACTTTTATTGAATGTTTATTTTTGACTCTTTTTATTTGTGAAATTTTAATGATTTCAGCTATGGATTAAAAAAAAGTTCTTAAATTTTATCTAGTATTTTTATGTGTTTGTAATAGTAATGTTTTTCTCTATTTTCTCAATATTAGAAATGCTGTTATTCTCTTTCCACATGTATTCTAAACTCATCCATTTTAGATTTTACATAAAATTACTCTTATTACACATGTTTGAATATTATTATCATGTGTATTGGAATAAGAGTTGCAAAGAACATTGCCCTGTTTTTTCTTGAGTAATAACTTTTATTATGTATCAAAATTTAATATCATGAAATGAATTTTATTTCAAAATGATAATTTGAGAAATCTCTTATAGATGTTTTCTTATGACATGCAAAACTATCAGATCTTCGTTTGAAAGGTATAGATACAAAAATGGATTGAGTAGGGCTCAATGGAAGCCAGTTTAAGAAAAGTAATGTAACTCAATTATATATTATTTACAAACAAAGAAGGTTTTAAACTTCAAAAATAAAGTGTCGTTGGCTTTATATCTTTTTCTTGTAAGATGTCTTATAAATATTTTCGTTTACTTAGTTGAGAGTAATGCAATTCTTTTGATTGAGTTCTTGAAGGCTTTCTTTACTTGATTGTTTCTCAGGGTGTAAATAAATGGGTTCAATGTAGGTGAAATAGAAGAAATGAGCAGTGAAACTATTTTATTAACAGTCACTTCTTCCTTTGCTGTGGGATTCATGTAGATGAAAATGCAAGTGCCATAGGTGATGGAAACCACAATCATGTGGGAAGAACAGGTGGAAAAGGCCTTTTTCCTTTGCTGGACAGCAGGGAATCTAAAAATTGTCTTGATGATGTAAGCGTATGAGAGAACTACACAAGTCAGAGTCATATTCAGGGTCAGCACAGCACAGATGATAACCGTCTGTTCCATGAACCGTGTGTCTGAGCATGAGATTTTCACGAGGGGAAATGCATCACAACCAAAATGATCAATCACGTTAGAGTCACAAAATTTTAGATTTAAACCCAGGCTAAGTGGAGGGATTATTATGCATAAACCAGCCATCCAACAACAGATGATAAGAATCCTGCAAACTCTGTTGTTCATGATGGTTACATAGTGCAGGGGTTTGCAGATGGCCACATAGCGATCATAGGACATGGCAGCCAGGAGAAAAAATTCTGTTACTCCGCAGAGGTCAATGAAAAACACTTGGATGACGCAGTCATTATAGGTAATGACCTTGTCACCTGTTGCTATGTTATACAAGTATCTAGGAATACAAGCAGATGTGAACGAGATTTCTAAGAAGGAGAAATTTTTCAAGAAAAAGTACATGGGTGTTTTAAGGTGAGAATCCACAAAGGTGAGTGTGATGATGGTCAGGTTCCCAGTTACACTCAATAGGTAGGTGAGAAGTAGGAAGATAAAAATTAGAACCTGCAGCTGAGGGTCGTCTGTGAGTCCCAGAAGGATGAATGTTGTTACTGTACCATTTCTCATCATTGAACTCTGACTTTTCTTCAATCTGTGTGATATGTGGAGATGTTTTAAGGGATTATTGTAACTGTTCTAAAATTTACCATATTCACGCTTTTAATCTTAACTTTCTCTTTTTTCTCTTTCATTCTTTCTTTTCTACATTTTGTGTTCATCTTCTGCTTCACCCGTAGGACTAAGTATTGCTGAAAAAGTTTAATGTTTAATAACTACTTACAAACCAAATAGGAAAATCTCACTCTTGGTCTTATGTTTTTTTCTTGACATTTTGAGATCCTTTCCAAAATAATACTAATCTATAACCTATCATTTGGGTTCACTGTGTAGACTCTAGATAAAAAGTTGGGGTCTTTTTTCCAAACGAAGATTTTTGTTCATTGGGTTTTCTTTTAGGCTATGTGTATTTAATCCTTATGAATGACCTTTATCCCTGTCATCCTTGCTTCCCAACCTCTGGGTACACAGTCTGCCTTGTTTTCGGAATCTGTGCATTATCATTACTGAACATATGTTTCACTTTTACTGTTAACAAAAATTATGAATGCCTTCTCTTCTTTCCCTGTACTTCCAGTCAAATGCATTGTTTTATTTTCATTGAAGTAGGGGCAAAAATGTTTCTAAGATACAAATAGTATTTCAAAGCTTAAGGTTTGCAGACACCGGTGAATACCATTTATTTTCCTCTTGTGGAAACTAGTTTATGAACAGATTTACTTATTCACTTTATTGTTTACCTTATTGTGTTCTCTTCCTACTGAAGTTGGAGCTGAACTGGTTGTGACTATTTATAGCTCAGAACATTGCCAATACAGAGGATCACCAGTTAAGGATCATGGTCTATTCAAAAGTTACAATTCTCTTAGGAAATTGAGGATTTCATTCAACAACTACCAGCTATTTATATAAAATTTAAATAAAGAACATGTAACTTTTTGTTTGTTTTTTGTCTCTCTTATCATCCTCACATGTTTTGTCCTAATTACTCAGGTGATGCGTGCAGTTCTTCAAACTTTGAGGATTTGTCAATTCTCAAAATACATATGCTTTTCTCTGAGTTTTCATAATCTATTACATAATAGAAGTTAATAAACAGATTATCAGTGAAGTGTAATTGTTTTCTGTCTGTTTTGTCATTCAAATAAATGTTCAAAGTGAACATAAGAATCTGTAGCGAGATGTTAGCACATAGGTCAATATATTATTCCTTGTTGAAGGGGGAAGATTTTTTCTAAATCTCCTAGGCAAAGTATATATATACTTTTATATATACAAATATACTTTTTTTTGAGACAGAGTCTCACTTGGTCACCCTTGGTAGAGTGCTGTGGTGGCTTAGCTCACAGCAATCTCACATTCAAGGGTTCGAGTGATCCTCTTGCCTCAGCCTCCCAAGTAGCTGGGACTACAGGTGCCTGCCATAACGCCTGGCTTTTTTTTGTTTAGTTGTCATTGTTGTTTAGCTGGCCTGACTTGGGTTCGAACCCGTCAGCCTAAATGCATGTGGCTGGGGCCATAACCACTGTGCTATGGGTGCCAAGCTGACCCGGCTTTTTTTAAGAGACTGGGCCTCCCTGTTGCTCAAGCTAGTCTCAAACTCCTGAGCTTGAGGGATCCACCAGTATTGGCCTCCTAGAGTGCTAGGATTATAGTCGTGAGCCACAGCACCTGGCCCAATAAGAAATATTTTAGTACAGCTATTCAATGTGTTTGTGTTTAAGGCTAAATGTTATTGCAAGAGTCAAAAAGTTAAAAAAAATTTTAAGTTTACAAAGTAAAAAGTTACAATAAACTAATGTTAATTTATTATTGAAAAATGAACAAATTTAAAAATAGTTCATTTGTCTGTGATTGCTTCTGCAGCACACTTACTAAAAGTGAAGTGACATGGAGATTAGCATGGCCCCTGCTCAGAGATGACACTCAAGCACAATGTGATTGTTCCATAAAAAACAAAATTTAGTGTAGCCTAAGTGTACCGTACTTATAAAGTCTATAGTAGTGTACAATAATGACCTAGGTAGGCCTTCACATTCAATAGTCACTCACTCATTGATTCACCCAGAGCAACTCTAGCTCTGGCAGCTGCATTTATGGTAAGCACCATTTGGAGGTGTGCCATTTTCCTTTTTTTCTTTTTCTTTTTTTTTGAGACAGAGTCTCACTTGATCACTCTTGGTTGAGTGCTGTGGCAACTTAGCTGACAGCAACCTCCATTTCTTGGGTTCAAGTGATTCTTTTGCCTCAGCTTCCCAAGTGGCTGGGAATATAGGTGCCCGCCACAACACCCACCCATTTTTTAGAGATGGGGGTCTCACTCTTACTCATGCTGGTCTTGCTCAACTGTTCAGCTCAGACAATCCACCTGCCTCAGCCTCCAAAGTGCTGGAATTACAGGTGTGAGCCACCGTGCCTGGTAAGATACTTTATTTTTAATTTGAGTTTGAATAGATAAATAGCCAAAGTTAACCTAGATAATTTTTATATTAAGTTAAATGTAGATTTATTTATGTATTTTGTGAATAAAAACCTTCCAGGCAAAAGTTATCTACACAAGGGAAATTCATTCTAAAAAATTACATTTTATAAATATATCTTGAATATGTTGAAAATTAATAAATTATCACTTAAATCCATGTATTTTCCAGAGTAAAATATAACCTAGAATATTACAATCAAAGATATAAACTTTATCATACTTACTCTTTTGTTAGTATATCAAAGTTTCTGTTGGTCAAACAAAGAAATAGTAAGACTTCAGTGTTAAAAGTGATGTTTTTAAAGGTATTTATGTCTTCACATTCATTAGCATTTCTGGGAATGCGTAGAGCTCTCTGTGATTTCTACCTCCAACAAACCGGATAGGCTTCCTCAGGATGGGTTTAGTATTGTGATAAGCTTCCAAATAATTTCTTACTGTCTCCATCACTGAAATGAGAATTTTAGGATCCTTATCTACTGGTGGAAGTGATTTTAAATCATCAGGACAGAGAGAAATGCTTTTACAGTATCGAGCATGACTTTTCTTTTTGACTTGCCAAGAATGTCACTAATTGCAAAAATGGTCCATTGTGACCTACATTCAAGAATCATTAATTTTCTGAGTAATGAAGTTTGGCAGAAAATCAAGTAATACAGGCTTGACTGGGGACAGTGTCCTTAGAGAAAGGAGGCTGTTACAGCAGCATTTGAAACAGG
>NW_003852438.1:9683755-9685475 GCF_000181295.1 Otolemur garnettii | reverse complement strand
TTAAGTGAATCATTTTTTATTATTGGATAATTTTAAGCAGATATAAAAGGAAACCTTTACAATTACATAAGGCTTTTGTTTACAATACAGAACCTGTTCTTTGAGACTTTTCTTTCTTCAAATACACCAACGAATTATCCCACAGGTCTTCCTCATGAGTGCATAAAATTTTTCAATCATGTTGTCCCAAGAACATGAACTTCCAAACTGGGGTCTAGACAGAAAGTCAAGTGAGTTCTTGGCTTCACACAGGAAAGAATTCAAGAGTGAGCCAACAGAGGAAGGCAAAATCAGGTTTTTTAAAGTATTAACAAAGAAACCGAAGGAAGGCTTGTTCCACAGGCAGAGTGGCAGTTATCTTTTAAAGCAACAGAAAATAGCATCTTGTGAGTTTGGGGGGGGTTTAATTTACAACTTTTACTTAATTTTATGTTAAGCCGAGGGAAGATTACTCATAAAGTTTCTGGGAAAAGGGTGAGGAGGTCCTAGAACATGTGGTGTTTGTTTTTCCATTCCCAAAAGTGATATATCACTCAGGAGAATGGTCTCTAGTTTCCTCCAGGATGCTACAGAAGGTCTTAGTTCACCATTTCTTTTTAAAGGTTGAGTAGTAGTCCATGGTATTCATGGACCATACTTTATTAACCCACTCAAGTATTCATGGGCACTTGAGTTGATTTCACATCTTTGCAATTGGAATTGTATTGCCATAAACATTAGAGTACAAGTGTCTTCTGATAAAATGGCTTTTTTTTCTGTTTGGGTAAAAGCATTTCTCTCTGTCCTGGATTAAATTAAGTCCAATAGTGCGATTACTCAATCAAATGGTAGGTCTATTTTAGTTCTGAGTGGTATCACCATAGAACTTTCTATAGAGGTTATACTAGGATCTGAGGGTGTCAAGTTTTTTGTGTATATGTGGTAAGTCAAGACAGAGAAAAGGGTGAACCTGGACTATTCCTTCCATCCCAGCCACTTTCCAAAGTAGGACGGGAGCTAGGGCAGGGAGATTCTCTGTTATTTGATTCCTGCCTGACCAGTTATGTAAGGAAGAGGGGTCAGGAGGGTGGGTTGCTCAAGTGGAGGTTTTATGCAAGGTGGAGGATCACACACAGGAGGATGAGGTGGGGCAGAGGGAGAAGGAGGATTAGGGGGATCGGTGGCCTGTGATCAGTGGGATCCAAGGTTAGGGTCAAATGGGATGGAGGTGTCAGACAGCTTAGGGGTATGAAGTAAAAGAAGTTGAGAAGTGGAGCAAGAATCACAAAGAGGTGGTTGTCAACAAAGTATAAAAAAGGCTTGGACACAGGGAACCTCCAGACTACTTTCTATTTCACCAGCAAAAATTGTCAAAGGTCAGTAAGAATGCTGAGGTCAAATGTCCCATTCTTGGGCCATTGTGACTGCTTGTGTAGTTTATATTGCAGCCAAGCAGTATTACAGTAGAAAATGAGCCACTAGGTGTGGGGACATGTTTGGAGAAAGGCTTAGAGTCTTAAGATTTTTAAAAAGACATCCCAGAAGGGTGGTCCTTGGGATGGTAGCCCATGATGTGTGAAGGGTGAGAGTGACCTGGGCAGATAGAATAAGCAGATGTGGGAAATAAACACCAGTCCCTGCTTTTCTGCTTCCCTAGAATGGTAACTGGCTCACAAGTCAGGTATCCAGAGAAGTTGAGTCAGTCAAAGCCAGATGCCTGTTGTCAAGCTTTGAAGGTTGA
>NW_003852438.1:9666643-9670689 GCF_000181295.1 Otolemur garnettii | reverse complement strand
GTAAGATGAGATTCTTGTATACAATAGATGTCTGGTCTGAGTTTCTGTATCCAATCAGCCAATCTGTGCCTCTTTAGAGGACAGTTTAAGCCATTCACATTGATTGAAATTATTGATAATCCTGATACAATTTTGGGCATCATGTTGTTCAAAAGTCCAGTGGGCATTTTTATCCTTTCGCTACTGTAGGAGTTGGAGTTTGATCAATAGTTTCTGAGTTAGTTTACTTTTGTGGTGGAGGATTGCACTAGTCATTATGGAGAATAGGTCTGAGAATATCCTGGAGAGCTGGTTTGGTTATGGCAAATTTCTTCAATGCATGGATGTCATTAAAGTATTTAATTTCTCCATCGTAAATGAAACTCAGTTTAGCTGGATACAGGATCCTGGGCTGAAAATTATTTTTTTGAAGAGATTAAATGTTGATGACCACCCTCTTCTTGCCTGAAAGGTTTTGGCAGAGAGATCTGCAGTTATTCTAATATTCTTCCCCTTGTAGGTTATGGTTTTCTTACGTCTTGCTTCTTTCAAGATTTTCTCTTTCATATTAACTTTGATGAAGTTAATCATGATGTATCTGGGGATGTCTTATTTGGGTTGAGTTGTGCTGGGGTTCTGAATCTGTCTGCAGTCTGAATTTCAGGATCTCTTGACATATCTGGAAAGTTCTCTTTCATAATTTCATGAAGAAGAGCCTCTGTGTTTGTGAAGCAACTTCATCGCCTTCAGGGATTCCCATGAAGCAAATATTAGTTTTCTTCGAATTATTCCAGAACTCTCTTGAGAGAATGATCCATTTTTGCTTTCCATTTCTGATTCTCTTTGGACGTTTAAACATATTCAGAAGTTTTGTATTCTATGTCAGAGATCCTTTCTTCTGCCTTCTGCACTCTGTTACCACGAGATTCTACCGTATTTTTCAGATCTTTGAGGGCTGAAATCTCTTGCCTTAATGTTTGAAAATCTTTGGTGGTTTTGTCTTTGAATTTGTTGAATTATTGAGTGAACTTTTGGAATGCTCCTTGAATTTCTATTTCTATCTTTGCTTCTAGTCTATTACTCTTATTTGCAATCCAAATTCTGAATTCAATTTCTGAGATCTCAGCCATCTGTTTATATAGGGGATCTTCAGTTTTGTCTGCCACATCCTTTCTTGGGGTGGGGGAGGTTGACCTACTCTGGTTATTCATATTACCAGCCACATCCTTTCTTGTGGAGGTTAATCTACTCTGGTTATTCATATTACCAGAGCTTTCCCACTGATTCCACCCCATGATTATTTTACCCCATTTGGCTTTTCCCCTTGAGCTTTGTCAAGGACCCGCACAGTGTTATGACCTGAGACTGGGGACCTGCTTGGTGTGGTGGGGCTAAGTGGCTGTGTCTTATTTTCAGCTGGTCTCTGTCCTACCCTTGTGATTCAGTTACTCTTGGTTGAAGTCTCTGCTGTGGAGAAATACCAGCAATTAATTCACCCCGCCCTCCACAAACAACAATTTGGCAAGGAAAAATCAAACCTTCCCTCAACCATACACCCAGGGTGCCCCTTTGAATAGTCCCTGGTTGGTCTGCCTGGTTTAAGGGGTCCAAATCAGTTGTCCCTGTCAGTACCAGTTTCAGGTGGAAGAGTTCAAATGTCTCCAGCAGCTAGATAAGAGGAGTCTGCTTGCAGCTTGGATATAACTTGCTCTAGTGCTCCTTGAGGGCAAAGGGACCCACCCAGCTAATGGGTTAGTCTTGGAAGGTTAATACCTCCTTCCCCATCTTGCACCCAGTCACTTGTAATCCCCCAGGTTTGTGACCCTATTCACTCTGGTAAGCAACTGCTCCCAGGGTTTACGACTGCCAAAATCATCTGGAAATCTGAGTCTGGCAGGAGGGCCTTGGGTGTTTAAATTAGGCTGTGAAAGTTCTCTCAATTCCAGCCCCTCACCTTCTGTCCTGGCTAAATTCCTCTGCAAGTCAGGGGCTGCTAGAGTTGATGAGGAACTCAGCTCTGGGCAGCAAGCAATTAGAGTTTACACTCAGGTGTCAATTCCAGCCTCTGCCTGCCCACTGCCTTTGTCTCAGCTATATTCCCTTGAGTGCTGGTGCTAATGATCCCTTTACTTATGAAAGTTACCAAGTCCGTTCTGCCTGCGACTGCTGTCCAGAACCTCTGGTTGCCCAGAGAGACAGGGCTTGCCTATCTGGAATGGCATCAGTTTGCAGCTCAGGATGCCACTGTTGCTGTATGGCTTCCTCTGAGCCAACTTTCTGCTCCTCACTCCTGTGACACAGTCAGTACAGAGGAGCACCAGCCCTCCTCCCCACTTCTTTCAAGGACATGCCCAAGAATCTGGACTCCATAGGTAACAAACCTCCAGACCTCAGGGTAGGGGGACAATCCTTGGAGTTCAATGTTGCAGGTGGGGCATATATACAGTTTTATACAGTTTTGCAGTTTTATGCCTGGCAGGAGGGTGCCGTGGCATGCCAGCAGGGGTAGGAGGTCCAGTTTTTAGGGAGGCTCTCCCATGGGATAGAATGGCAGGATGTTTGAACTCTGCTCACTTGTTTGGAAGGAGTAAACTGTGAGCCCTTCTTGTGGGGTAGGGGACTCCTGTCCGCTTTATGTGGATTTTGTACCTTTTGATTGTATTTTGGGGGTGGCAGCTCACCTCAGGAAGGTTGAAGTGCACTCTTCAATCTTCTCTCTTGGCTCAACTCCAAACCATCAGCTGCCTTGCTAAACTTCTATCCTTTAAGCCTCCTTCTGGATGGGAGCTTCTGTAAAAAGCTGGCTGCAGTCCACCATCTTGGCTCCTTCCCCTTAAGAGATTATTTTAACTGTTCTAAAACTTAACATATTCATGCTTTTAATCTTAACTTTCTCTTTTTTCTCTTTCATTCTTTATTTTCTATATTTTGTGTTCATCTTCTGCTTCACCTGTAGGACTAAATATTGCTGAAAAAGTTTAATGTTTAATAACTACTTACAAACCAAATAGGAAAATCTTACCCTTAATTTTACATTTTTTCTTGACACTTTGAATCTTTTTGGAAAATAATACTAATCTATAACCTATCATTTGGGTTCACTGTGTAGACTCTAGATAAAAAGTTGGGGTCTTTTTTCCAAAAGAAGATTTTTGTTCATTGTTTTTTTTTTAGGCTATGTGTATTTAATCCTTATGAATGACCTTTATGCCGGTCACCCCTGCTTCCCAACCTTCCTTGTTTTCTGGATCTGTGCATTATTTTTACTGAACATATGTTTTACTTTTACTGTTAACAAAAATTATGAATGCCTTTTCTTCTTTCCCTGTACTTCCAGTCAAATGCATTGTTTTATTTTCATTGAAGTAGGGGCAAAATATTTCTAAGATACAAACAGTATCTCAAGGCTTGAGGTTTGCAGACATCAGTGAATACAATTTATTTTCCTCTTGTGGAAACTAGTTTACAAACAGATTTACTTATTCACTTTATTGTTTACCTTATTGTGTTCTCTTCTTACTGAAGTTGGAGCTGAACTGATTGTGACTACTTACAGCTCAGAACATTGCCAATATAGAGGATCACCAGTTAAGGATCATGGTCTATTCAAAAGTTACAATTCTCTTAGGAAATTGAGGATTTCATTCAACAACTACCAGCTATTTATATAAAATTTATATAAAATTTAAATAAAGAACAAACTTTTTGTTTGTTTTTTGTCTCTCTTATCATCCTCTCATGTTTTGTCCTAATTACTCAGGTGATGCGTGCAGTTCTTCAAACTTTGAGGATTAGTCAATTCTCAAAATACATATGCTTTTCTCTGAGTTTTCATAATCTATTACATAATAGAAGTTAATAAACAGATTGTCAGTGAAGTGTAATTGTTTTCTGTCTGTTTTATCATTCAAATAAATGTTCAAAGTGAACATAAGAATCTGTAGTGAGATGTTAGCACATAGGTCAATATATTATTCCTTGTTGAAGGGGGAAGATTTTTTCTAAATCTCCTAGGTAAAGTATATATATACTTTTATATATACAAATATACTTTTTTTTTTTTTTTT
>NW_003852438.1:9657657-9664685 GCF_000181295.1 Otolemur garnettii | reverse complement strand
AGTGAATCATTTTTTATTATTGGATAATTTTAAGCAGATATAAAAGGAAACCTTTACAATTACATAAGGCTTTTGTTTACAATACAGAACCTATTCTTTGAGACTTTTCTTTCTCCAAATACACCAACTAATTATCCCACAGGTCTTCCTCATGAGTGCATAAAATTTTTCAATCATGTTGTCCCAAGAACATGAACTTCCAAACTGGGGTCTAGACAGAAAGCCAAGTGAGTTCTTGGCTTCACACAGGAAAGAATTCAAGAGTGAGCCAACAGAGGAAGGCAAAATCAGGTTTATTGAAGTATTTATAACAAAGAAACCGAAGGAAGGCTTGTTCCACAGGCAGAGTGGCAGTTATCTTTTAAAGCAACAGAAAATAGCATCTTGTGAGTTTGGGGGGGTTTAATTTATAACTTTTACTTAATTTTATGTTAAGCCGAGGGAAGATTACTCATAAAGTTTCTGGGAAAAGGGTGAGGAGGTCCTAGAACATGTGGTATTTGTTTTTCCATTCCCAGAAGTGATACATCATTCAGGAGAATGGTCTCTAGTTTCCTCCAGGATGCTACAGAAGGTCTTAGTTCACCATTTCTTTTTAATGGTTGAGTAGTAGTCCATGGTATTCATGGACCATACTTTATTAACCCACTCAAGTACTGATGGGCACTTGAGTTGATTTCACATCTTTGCAGTTGGAATTGTATTGCCATAAACATTAGAGTACAAGTGTCTTTTTGATAAAATGGCTTTTTTTCCCTTTGGGTAAATAGCCAATAGTGGGATTACTTGATCAAATGGTAGGTCTATTTTAGTTCTTAGTGGTATGGTGATAGAACTTTCTATAGAGGTTGTACTAGGATCTGAGGGTGTCAAGATTTTTGTGTATATGTGGTAAGTGAGACAGAGAAAAGGGAACATGAACCTGGACTATTCCTTCCATCCCAGCCACTTTCCAAAGTAGGACGGGAGCTAGGGCAGGGAGATTTTCTGGAGTTTGAATCCTGCCTGACCAGTATGTGAGGAAGAGGGGTCACGAGGGTGGGTAGCTTTTAGCAGAGGTTTTGTGGAAGGTGGAGGATCATACACAGGAGGATGAGGAGGGGCAGAGGGAGAAGGAGGATTAAGGGAGATAGGTGGCCTGTGATGAGCGGAACAAAAAGGTTAGGGTCAAATAGGATGGAGGTGTCAATTGGCTTAGGGGTATGAAGTAAGAGAACTGAGGATGGGGAGCAAGAATCACAAAGAGATGGTTGTGGACTAAGTGTAAAAAAGGCTTGGACATAGGGGACCTCAGACTACTTTCCATTTCACTAGCAAAAATTGTCAAAGGTGAGTACGAATGCTGAAGTCAAATGTCCCATTCTCAGGCCATCGTGACTGCTTGTGTTTTTTATATTGCAGCCAAGCAGCATTCTAGTAGAAAATGAGCCACTGGGAGTGGAGGGATGTTTGAAGAAAGGCTTAGAGTCTTAAGATTTTTAAAAAGACATCCCAGAAGGGTGGTCCTTGGGATGGAAGTCAGGACATTGCCCATGATGTGTGAAGGGTGAGAGTGACCTGGGCAGATAGAATAGGCAGAGGAGGGAAATAAACACCAGTCCCTGCTTTTCTGCTTCCCTAGAATGGTAACTGGCTTACAAGTCAGGTATCCAGAGAAGCTGAGTCAATCAATGCCAGACACCTGATGTCAAGCTTTGAAGGTTGATCAACGTTGGATTTTTGGTGAATTGCCCTGGGTGATTTAGACAAGAGCCAGGAAAGTCTGGAAGGGAAGCATTCACCCAAAATCAGAAGAGGGAGCCCATGTGGATGCAACGGGGCTAAATGGAGAAGAGATGGTGATGTCTGCTGTCTGAAATCAACGGGGTCACAACTGAGGAAGAGGAGAACTAGAAACTCCTAAGGGAGAGTTGATTTGATCCTCTCCCCATGAGGCCACCAAAATGTAAGGTAGTGGTGGACTCGATCAAGTCACAAAGCTGGATGTGGAGCAATTGCAGAAGTTTATTTGGTGCCTCAGTGAGGTGAGCTGAGGCTCAATAGGCATCACCCCTGACGAAGGAGAGTGTTTATCTTCTAAAGATTTTAGGTAGGGTAGGAGGGGAAGAGTGTTACTCTGGGTTACTAGCAATTGTTGCCAGGTATGGGTCTACCTGGCTTTCTGCTGAGACCCTTCTGTTGGTTTATGGTTTAGCCTCCCAGGGAGTCATTGTGTCTGGTAGTTTTCTCATTCCTTCTGGGTGGGTCCCAGAAGTGGGGGTTGTAGCAGAGGTCACTGAACAGCCCAGATGGAGTGCCTTATGCTCTAAATGGAGTGGTCTACCCTTGCTCTGTTTTAGGAGTTCCTCCGATCAACCTATCAGGGCCCATTCTCTCTAGAATTCTATTTATGTCCCTTGTTTCTTTGATTTATTTTCTATTTGGAGTTTTGTCAGTGGGGTGTGGAAGTCCCCTGCTATATATCACTTTGTAGCTCTAGTAAGGTTTGTTATATCAATCTGGGCATCCCTGTTTTGTTCTGGTGCTCAGGGGGAATGCTTTTAGCTTTTCCCCATTCACTTAGATGTTGACCATGGGCTTGTTATATATGTGTCTTATAATTTTTAGATTTTTTCATTCTATGCTGAATTTATTGAGGGTTTTTATTGTGAAGGGATCTTTATTTTATCAAATGCCTTTTCTAAATCTATTTCATTGATTACATGGTCTATGGCCTTAATTCTATTTATGTGATACAATAAATTTATTATCTGTGGTGCATATTTATACTTTTATAAAATAAAATAAAGATGGGTTACTTAGAAAAGAAATAAGAAGACATCAATGCAAGTTCAAATTTTTTATTAGATTTAACAAATATTAACTCTGTCAGATTTCTCTTGCAGTATACTAAAATTTATGTGCTTATCAAATTATGTGCTTATCAAACACCAAAAAGCTTGTGGATCTGTTCTAATCTTATACTAATCACTCTACCAAATTTTCCTGATAAATTGAATCCATAATTTCAATAGTTTTCTATTTTTTTGAGATAAATGCAATTCTTTTGATTGTGTCATTGAGTGCTTGTTTCACTTGCTTGTTCCTTAAGGTGTATATAAATGGGTTTAACATCGGGGCGATGGAAGTGGTGAGTAGTGCCACACCCTTATTAATGTCCACTTCTTCTTTTGCTGAAGGTTTAATGTAAATGAAAATGCAGCTTCCATAGGTGATGGATACAACTATCATGTGAGAAGAACAGGTGGAAAAGGCCTTTTTCTTTTGCTGAGGAGATGGAAATTTTAGGATTGTCTTGATGATGTATATATAGGAAAGAACTATACACACAAGGGTTATGATGAAGGTCATTATAGCACAGGCTATAACC
This sequence comes from Otolemur garnettii, assembly GCF_000181295.1. Classification (NCBI taxonomy): domain Eukaryota; kingdom Metazoa; phylum Chordata; class Mammalia; order Primates; family Galagidae; genus Otolemur; species Otolemur garnettii. Next base: position 9,661,315 of record NW_003852438.1, on the reverse strand, counting down.
ATCTGCTCTATGAGCCATGTGTCTGAGCAAGAGATCTTGAGAATAGGTGATGCATCACAGAGAAAATGATCAATGACATTTGAATCACAGAACTCCAGATTTAAGCCTAGGCCAAGTGGAGGGATTATGATTAACAAACTTCCTACCCAACAGCAGAGGATGAACCTTCTGCAGACTCTGCTGCTCATGATGGTCACATAATGCAAGGGTTTGCAGATGGCCACATAGCGATCATAGGACATGATGGCCAGGAGAAAAAATTCTGTTGCTCCCAATAGGATGATAAAAAATAGTTGACTAGCACAAGCATTATAAGAAATGGTCTTATCTCCAGTTGACATGCTATAAAGGAATCTGGGAATACAGACTGTAGTAAATGAGATCTCCAAGAAGGAGAAATTTTGAAGAAAATAGTACATGGTAGATTTAAGTTGAGAATTTATTAAGGTGAGGGAGATGATTGTCAGATTTCCAGTTACACTTAACATGTAAGTGATAAGCAGAAATACAAATACCAGAACTTGAAGTTGTGGGTCATCGGTCAATCCCAGGAGGATGAATGTTGTTAGTGTTGTATGATTTCTCATTATAGACTCCTGTCTTCAGTCTAATCAGTTTATAACATTAATATTTAAAAGAAATTTAAAAAGTGGTATTAAAATCATGTTAACAATTAACACTAGCAAGAAAATTTAATTAATGCAATCCACATAGATTTTCATTTTGAAATTAACAATGAATCATGTGACTACATGGGTATCTTCAGTTCTAACTGATTTGTGTTACATGGTTGATGAAGGGAAAATTTTTTCAAAATTGTTTTCAGCATATGAAAGTTCTTATTTTTATAGGTCTGTCCATTTTCTCAAATTTCTTTTTCAATTGATGCGCACAGGTTTACTTGTTTAATTTCAATTTTAACCTTAGGAGTAGAGGAGACCATTGATATAGGTGACTTCATAGGTAGTCTGATATATTTATGCTTCTAAAAATTCTTCAATACTCAGAAGTTGAATTTAAAAAGCATCACCACCAGTTTCATGGCTTTGTCTGAAGTGCTGGGTCTTCATTAAATAAAAGTATAGAAGTTGAATATTTTGGCTGACTACATAGATACTTGGTGTGCTTTTGCAATAGAACTGGGGAAAATGTGGTACTGACATATCTGAAGATATTTTTATTTTAATAAAGAAAGAAAAGATACCTAAAAACACCCACTTCCTATATACTGACAATCTCTAAGTTTCTAAGATCAGTCTGATTTCTACTCTTGTTTGTTTTCAAGTAGGGCACCGTATTTTGACATACTACTATAACTAATGTATTGTCTAGGAACATGGTAAAAATTCAAAGACGCAGTCTCTTTTCTTCTGTTATGAGCCTTTGGCTTTGAGTTCTTTATCTCTCCAGGTGATTTCTGAAACACAACATTAAGAACCGCTCAGCTGCAATGATTTAGCTCTACATACCAAAATAATGTAACTACTGTTGCTTATGATTGCATTATGATTAGGTAAAATTGAAATCTTTATCTAACTATTGACAAGACTTCTTTCTTGGTCAAACTATTAAGGCTCTGCTGAGCAATTTTTTCAACTAAGCCTGAACTTTTAGATCTCTGTGTTGACCTTTGCATTGTTCAATCATAGCCAGAATCCTCCTAAGTCAGTTTAGACAGATTCCCACCCTGCTCTCCCTTGTGTGATTCCCCCTTTATGTCTGGTCAGGTTTCCCAACCTCCGCCATTCCTCGGGTGATGTCTGATCACCTTTGCCCTTCTTCAACCAGAATTTAATCAAGTCATATTAGCCAGAATCCCCCTACCCCTGGTATTTTCTCTTGGTGATTTTGCATCCAAGCATCTCCACCCTGATTCTGGGCTATAAATTTCCGCATACTAGCTCTGTATTCGGAGTGAATACAGAATTTTCTTCCACAGCAAAATTTCATAGCAGTGATTCCTATTACTGTTGAGATAGTCCTCCTTTGAGTAAAGTCTTCCTTACTGTCATTTTTTTTTTTTTTAGAGACAGAGTGTCATTTTGTTGCCCTAAGTAGAGTGCTGTAGCATCACAGCTCACAGCTCACAGCAAACTCCAACTACTGGGCTTAGACGATTCTCTTGCCTCAGCCTCCTGAGTAGTTGGGACCACAGGCACCTTCCACAATACCCCACTATTTTTTGTTGCAGTTTGGCCAAACCTGCCACCCTCAGTATATGGGGCTGGCTCCCTACTCACTGAGCCACAGGTTCTGCCCTGATTTCCCTGCACTTTTTATTTATTTATTTATTTATTGGCAATTTTTGGCTGGGGCCAGGTTTGAACCTGCCCCCTTCAGTATATGGGTCCTGGCACCCTACTCCTTTGAGCCACAGGTGCCGCCCTCCCTGTACTTTTTAATTGAAAGATATCTTTCAGGCCTTATATTTCTTTTGGTTCCTTTTTTTCCTCACAAAGATAAGGACAGGAATCAACTTCACTTTGTGCCTGCATTCTGCTGTTTATCCCCTAATATATAGAACACTATATTAAAGAGAGGGAACTAAATATAAAATAAAATAAAACCAATAAAATCAGCACTAAAAAAAAATGATATGAAAACATGCTGAGGAACTTTAACAAATGCAATCAGTGTAAACTAATTCTTTGTACATTCAATGAATCCCAAACAATTAAAAAAAAAAGAGAGGGAACTAAATTAGTCCCTGAGACGTGATATTTAAAGACCACAAAGGGACCAATCCCAGCAGCTCACATTGAGATGTAGCAATAAAATGCATCTGCAGCCCAGTTCCCTCCTCTTAATTCATTCCTTCTCAACTCACACTTGTCCTTCCTTAATGGGCATGCTGTTTGCAGAATAGTATTTTTTGTTGCAAAAATATTTTTTCTCTGATTCATTTCTTATTCAACATGACTCTGAGCTTATCTTGCTTAGACACAAAGAGGTGAAATTTGATAAACTAAATGATATTGAAGTGTAAGGGCAAGATTTCTATCTTTCCAAAATTATTGCTATTACATTTCTAAGTGAATAGAATTAAGAAACTATTATAACATAAACAAATACATCATTAGATTGAAGAAAGTGCATGTGTGTGCACATATATATTATATATAAACATTACATATATATATATACACACACACAGTGGACATAAAGTTCATGTGCAATAAAAAATAGTTTAATGTGGTAAATTTCACATGAACTTTATGGATACCTTGTATATAATGTACACACACATATATATAGATATAGATAGATATAGATATAGATCTCTCCACCTAGGTGTTAATGAAATTCTAGGTAAAAGTTGGTTTTACATGTTTAAAAAAATTATGCTCACTGAATTAACTTCAGTAGTACTAATGTATAAGCAAGCTGTCAGTTGATTTCAATATATTTATTTAATTACTTCAAAAAATTACTTATTCTGCATTCTTCTATTTATCTCCTAATGTGTAGGGGATAATGTATAGTGTTCTAATGTGTAGAACACTATATTAAAGAGAGGGAACTAAAAATAAAATAAAATAAATAAAGTCAAAACTTAAAAAAAAAGATATGAAAACATGCTGAGGGACTTTATCTAAAAAATGCAATCAGTGTAACCTAATTCTTTGTACATTCAATGAATCCCAAACAATAAAAAAAA
>NW_003852438.1:9599337-9657637 GCF_000181295.1 Otolemur garnettii | reverse complement strand
AAAAAAAAAAAAAAAAAAAAAAAAGAAAGAAAGTGAACTAGATTTGTCCCTGAGAATTGATTTTTAAAGACCACAAAGGGACCAATCCCAGCAGCTCACATTGAGATATAGCAATAAAATACATCCGCAGCCCAGTTCTCTCCTCTTAATTCATCCCTTCTCAACGCTTCTCCTTCCTCAATGGACAAGCTGTTTGCAGAATAGCACTTTCTGTTGTAAAAATGTTTTTTTTCTGATTCATTTTTTATTTAACATGACTCTGAGAATTTATCTTGCCCAGACACAAAGAGGTCAAGTTTGATAAACTAATTGATATTGAAGTTTAAGGGCAAGATTTCTATCTTTCTGAAATTATTGCTACTACATTTCTAAGTGAATAGAATTAAAACAAATCCATCATTAGATTGAAGAAAGTGCGTGTGTGTGCACATATATGTTATATATAAGCATTACATATATATGTATATATATATGGTGGACATAAAGTTGCAATTAAAAATAGTTTAACATGGTAAATTTCACATGAACTTTATGGATACCCTATATAAAATGTACATGTGCATATATATAAATATATGTATATAGATATATCTATCTCCCCCCAGTTGTTAATGAAATTCTGGAAAAGGTTGGTTTTACACGTTCAAAAAAATTATGAATGAAATTATCAAAAAATTATGAAAAAAATCACTGAATTAACTTCAGTAGTACTAATATATGAGCAAGCTGTCAGTTGATTTCAATATATTTATTTAATTACTTCAAAAATTACTTAACTGCTTAAGGGTCCTTTCCGTAAAATACCAAAGTCACCTTATCTTTCAGAATAAAATATCATTCTAGAATTATGAAAAGCTGAGGCTAAGGGACAAAGAAGAACGTACTTACTCCTCTGACAGTTACTCCTTCAGATAGTCATTTTCCCCCAGATTCCTCCGAGTGAGGAAACCTGACCAGGATGTGTCAGTGGAGTTAGGTAGGTGCACTTCCAATCACTCATTCTATCTCCAAAACATTTCAAAAATTTTCTCAGCAATAGTTTGGTCTCATGTTAAGCTTAAGTAATATTTTCCTGTACTCTCCTTAAATAAAAAGGCTCAGAATTATGGACCTCTCTCTGGTTTTTAGAGAACTTGATTAGTTTCTCTTACACGATGTTGCACTTAAAAAAACAAAACCAAACCCAATCTATAACTAAATGAGTAAACACGTCCTTGGAGACCCTGGTTCAGGAGTCACTAAGGAATTTGTTGCATGATTAACTTTGGGGGAAAGACATACTCCTAAAGGAACAGTGAGGATGATGTTCTCAGAGACAGAAATGAACTTGAGCATCAGAAATGGGGCACGTGTAAAAGACGTGATCGTAGAACTTTTTAAATGAATAGGGACCTCTCAATCATTAATTTTATGATTACTTCATTCTAATTATAAGAAGTAAATAAGGTAATAAAATATATGCAAAAACATGCATGGCCAAGAGATAGGTCTTGTTAATATTTTGAATATGTGCCTCCATATTCACATTTCATATAGTCATGTGCACATTTATTAAGTACATTTACAATATAAGAGTTTATAAAAGTTAAGCATAGCTTTTCTGCTTTCTATTCGGAGGAGGCCAAGGTGCAATTTTCTTGGATCCTAGTGAATCCGGGTTCGTCTGACACCAGCCCTCTCCACCATCTGCCTAAGTTCGACCCCAACCAGATCAAAGTCATGTATCTGAGGGGCCCTCCTGGTGCAGTCAGTGCCACATCTGCCCTGGTGCCTAAGATTGGCCTCCCAAAAAGGTTGGTAATGACACCCACAAGGCAACTGCAATTGTCTGAGGATTACAGTGAAACTGACTATCCAGAACAGACAGGCCCAGATCTAAGTGACACCTTCTGCCTCCATCATCAAATACCTTAAGGAACCACCAAGAGACAGAAAGAAACCAAAAAACATTAAATACAATGGAAATATAACTTTTGATGAGATTGTTGACATTGCTAGACAGATGTGGCACCAATCGTTAGTCAGAGAACTCTCTAGAACCATTAAGGAGACCCGGGGGACTGCCCAGTCTGTGGGCTGCAAGGTTGATGCCACCACCGCCATCAGTGGTGATGTGGGATGTCTGGCTGGTGAAAAAGTACAAAGGAGAACGTTCAGTAAAGGATCACTTGACAACCGCCCTCCCCAAAGTTAAACATAATGTTCTGCTTTTTAGATCCACAAGCACAAAGACCCATTCACCAATTAAATGATTTAGATGAGCTCCAGCATAAAATATTCCTGTGTATAGTGTTTAATTTATAAATAACTAATGCTATCATTTGGGTGTTTTATTTTTGTCCCTTCCAAAATTTACGGTAAAACCTGATCCCCAGTGCAGCACTGTTGGGAGGCGGTGTCCCATGGAAGGTGTGTGGGTGAAGGGCTGCACACTCACAAATGGAGCACTCTCCTTGTGAAGAGCTTGACGAGTGCGCTCACTCTGGTGCCCACCACCTTCTGCCCTGTAATGACACAGCAAGGAGGCCCTTCCCAGACACCAGCAGATTAATCTTGGACAACACAGCCTCAAGAATAATGAGCCAATACATATCTGTTAAATTATAAATTATAAATACCCTGTTTCAGGTATTCTGCTACAGTTGCACAAAACAGACTAAGATCTATATTGTTGCATACTTTAATAAATTTCAGATTAATATGAGGGTACAAGTGATTAGGTTACATTGTTTGCATTAGAGAAAGCTTATTTGTAATGACAAAAAAAAGTGAAAAGTTAATTTGGGTCCCTTAATTCAAGAATAACAGGACTCTAATGCACTGGGGACAAGGGAGAGATAAAATAACAAAGATGTAAGACTTTGATTTACAGGGCTTATGGCCTATTCTGATAAATTGAAAACTTAACTTCGACATTCTTTTACTTCTTTGAGATCAATGACATTCTTTTGATTAAGTCTTTGAAAGCTTGTTTCACTTGCTTATTCCTCAGAGTATAAATAAATGGGTTTAACAAGGGGGCAACTGACGTATTAAGCATTGACACGCCCTTATTAATTGCCACTTCATCTTTTGCTGAAGGTTTGATATAGATGAAAATGCAACTACCATATGTGATGGAAACCACAACCATATGAGACGAACAGGTGGAAAAGGCCTTCATTCTTTGCTGGGCAGAAGGGAACTTCATGACGGTCTTGAAGATGTACACATAGGACAGGACTACACACAGAAGTGTCACAATGGTGGTCAGCACAGCGAGGGCAATGCTCATCTGCTCTATCAACCATGTGTCTGAACAAGAGATCTTTAGCAAAGGAGAAGCATCACAGGCAAAATGATCAATGACATTACAGTCACAGAATTCTAGTTTTAAGCCCAGGCAAAGTGGTGGGAATATGACCAAAAAACCTGCTATCCAACAGCAGATAACAAGCCACCCACAGACTCTGCTACTCATGATGGAAACATAGTGTAAGGGTTTGCAGATAGCTATATAGCGATCATATGACATAATGGCCAGAAGAAAAAATTCTGTAGCCCCAAACAAGATGGCAAAAAATAGTTGAGTAACACAAGCATTATAGGAAATAGTCTTGTCCCCAGTTGACAAGCTATATAGGAATCTGGGAATACAGACTGTGGTGAATAAAGTCTCTAAAAAGGAGAAGTTTTTGAGGAAAAAGTACATGGCAGTTTTAAGGTGGGAGTCCAGGAAAGTCAGTATAATGATAAGCAGGTTCCCAGTCATGCTCAATATGTAGCTAACAAACAGATATATAAAAATCAGAGTCTGCATTTCAGGATTATCTGAAAGTCCCAAAAGTATAAATGTAGTTAATGATGTCTGATTTCTCATTGCTGACTTATACTTCTATTAATCTCTTCAAAAACACAAATGACAGTGAACTGACATCTGTGTGAAATCTCATAGACATTTCACAATCTCATAGAAAACCCAATCACTGCAAACAATTGTCATTTTCTTCTTTAACTTAATCAGGACTTTTGTCAAAACTCTGGCAGTCTCAGCTCTATTGATGTGCATCATGCATCTTGTTAAGAGAATGTTTTCTTTAAATATTAACTCTACTACAGTTTTGTACTTTTATAGCCTCTTGTACTTTGTCACATCTTTTTTTTCCCATTATTTTCTTTGTCATATTTTTTCTCTGAAATAGATTAAACTATAGGATTATAAAAGACCACTTGTGTGATGGTATATTTTCGAGTGTTATAAGATCCTTTTGTTTCATATAATTTTTCCCCATCCACAGGTTGAATCCAAAGACTCGGCTTGGCATGTTGTATCCTGTTAAATGGAAATAAATAGCTATAAGAAATTTGATAGTTAGACAGTCTGAAGACCATGTGTATAAGACTGGAATGTTCTCTTTCACTGTTATGACTAGGTGCCTATTTTACTTTTGGTATCAGAGAAGAGTTATTTAAATAAAAACATTACTCTCAAATTCTGCTTTTTATCTCTAAATTTCTACCCCAATAACTGACTTTTGTTCTAAATTTGCTTTGACATAGAATGTGGTGTTTTGATGTATAGAATATAAACAATTTATACACTGCAGTTTTATATAAAAGAAAACATTGGATAAAAACCAAAGAATGTTGATGAATATTATCTTGATTATTTATGCTTCCATTATTTTTAGGTAAGACTGGTAAGATGATCAAGTTCACTCTAATTACAACCAAACTAAAACAATAAATACATGTTATAGGTCATTGCCAAATTTCACTTATTCTCTTTGGGTCATTTCATCTACACTGACAGTTCTCTTACCTCTCACCAATCATGTGGTCCTCAATCCATGATAACCAAGTCTTTCCACACATATTCTATTGAGCCTTCTCTTACTAACCATGTCCTTTCCCATAAAACCCACACAACACCCTCTTTTTAATTGGTCTTACTGATGCATTGGATTTTTAATAACTTAATTTTTATAACCACTTACAATCTATTGAACCATTAAGTATTTATCTATGTGCAGACAACTCTGATATTAGTTTCTTTTCTCTATTCTCATTTTAAAAAATGTTTGTAAGATACTGTGATCTAGAGAGTGGATACACATATCTGTACAGTTTCTATAACCTTATTAAGGAAATAGCTACATAATTATCAATCACAGCCTGAAGCCCAGAAGCTCCTGTTTGCTTACCAGTGACCATGACTTTCTTCCTGCTCCTTTGAGTTGTTCCAGATCCTGATTTTTAAAAATAATTTCTATTTTTATGGGTTTCTATGTATGTATCTTTAAACAATTACAATTTTTATATGAGTTAAATTGTTCAAAATATTGTTCCAGATATGTGTTTGCATTACTGTACAGAGAAGTAGTTCATTTTCTTTGGTGTAATCCATTTTTCAATAGATCCCAATTAATTTGTCTTTTGCTATTTATTAACACTAAAAGCAGCAAGGATATGAATAAGGAAACTTCCTTTATGACCACTCTTTTCTAATTCTAGATTTTTAGAATAGTAGAAATAATGGGATTATTCCTCTATTATTGGGGGATTAATACCTCTATTATTTACTCTATCAAAGTAATTATTTTATCAGATTAACAGTTATATTTTTTGATAACACATGGCTTTCCTGTCTCTTTCATTTCTATACTTTTGTTGATCCAGAAAGATCTCAAAGAGTCTCTTCTCTCTGCTTATATACATGGTTTCTAATATTTTGTATGAATTCTATGACTATCTAAGGGTTTATCAATCAGGAATAGCTATTTCCAGACATAATTTCCAATCTGAGATTTTAATACATACTTTTTAGACTACTAAGCATCTCTATATCTAAGTCCCATAAATATCTATGAATCAACATGTTTAATTTCTATATAGCCCTTCCTGTGCTTCCTATTGAAAACAAGGAAAAAAGGAAAGGAGGAATGCTAAAATGATCCCAGTAAAATTTTAGTATGTATACAAATAGATATTGAAATAAAAGCATCTGCGCATTTATGAGTATGTATCTTCCCCATATTAGCAAGCACACATAATACCTAATTCTTGATTTTTAAACATGTTATCTGGGCATCTTTAGAGATAGGTTGATTCTAAAGCAAAAGAGAGAAAATTTGAAAGATAAGGGCTACTGAATAAAAAAAATAGATACTAAATAAACACAAAAAAATTGATAGCATGTGACAAGAATACACTAACAAATCTGAAAGGACTCCCAATATCCAAATTTGGAAAAATTTGAGCAACACCATATATATAATAACCTCATTTGCTCGAAGCCCAGAAATTGGCAAACTTTCTCTGAAAAAAATCCAGATAGTAAATGTTTTATGCCTTACAGACCATATAAAGTCTGTGTTTCTCCTAAGTCTTCCTCTTCTCCTCTTTCTCCCTTCCCTTTTCCTCCTCTTCTTTCTTCTTATCTTTACTGTGTGAAAGAAATTCATCATTGTGAGTTATTTCAAACAGTCTGCAAGATGTATTTGCCTCACTGGCTGCAGTGTTGATGTATGAATAAATAAAATAATTACCATTGATTTCATAATAATAATATAAAAATAAATGACCAAATAAATTAAATTTGTGGAGAAGGTATAATTCTTTCCTAGAGAAGAAGGTAGATTAACAAACATAGAAAGGATGAGGGAAATAGAAAAGCACCTCAGAACACCATGGGTGGGTGGGGACCTTTGCTGGATGCAAAAAATTAGTATCAGCTGGATTCAGTGACTCCCCCGCCCCCCATAATCCCAGCACTCTGGGAGGCTGTGGTGGTTAGATCACCTGAGCTCAGGAGTTCCAGACCAGCCTGAGCAAGTGTGAGACCTTGTCTCTACTAAAAAAACAGAAAAAACTATTCAGGTGTTGTGACAGGTGCCTGTAGTCCCAGTTACTTGGGAGGTTGAGGCAAGAGTATCTCTTAAACCCAAGAGTTTGAGGTTGGTCTAAGCTATGATGCCACCGATAGAGTAAGACTGTTTCCAAAAAAAAAAAAAAGAAAAAAAGAAAAAAAAATTTGCACATCTGTTAAGTATCTTCTCCTCAATTTATTAATCATTGTGGAATATGTCTATAAATTATTTATATTCCTTCTTCCAGGAGGTGAAACTGAATTCCCCTCCCTGAATGTGGGCTAGATTTAGTAATTGTCTTCTGATTAATAAAGTATTAAATTGGAAAAGTATTGAATAGCCAATGAAGAAATTTGAAAGACACCAGCTTGACTAACTTATCCAATTTACGTAGGTAGGAATAGGACATATTAACATCATGTAGACTCATATGTTGTGAAGACAAGGGCATGTCATCTCTGTGATATCATTTCCCCCAAATCTGTTACTTAAATCTCATCATGAGAAAACTTCAGACAAGCCCCATATATCTTACCAGTACCCTAGAAAAGTGGTAAGGCCATGAAAGACAAAAACAGCATGAGGATAAGTCACAGGTTGGAAGGGACACAGGAGACAGGATAACCACATGTAGTGTAGTATCCTGAATTATATTCCTGAAGTAGAAAACGGACATTAGTGGAAAATTGGGGAAATCCAAATAGTCTATGCTTTAGCTGTCAGTATTGTATTAGCGTTAGTCCATTAGTTTTAATAATCATACTATGATTATGTAAAATGCTGAGATTAGGGGTTAGCTATCTGTGCTACCTTTCAAATCTCTAAATATAAACTTTTTCCATAACTAAAATAAATTTCCATAACTAAAATAAAATAATTTATTTTAACAAAATAAAAAAGAAAGAAAACAATGCAACCACAGTCTTGTGCACTTTCTCTGTGCCAGGCAGTGTGTTTGGCAGAGGTTCACATGGATAATTTGTCTAGTACTTAACACTCCTCTGATCATCAGTGCTTCTTTCACCCTATTTTTTGTGGTGGTGTCAGTTTTATTCTATTGAAAAATAACAGAATATCATTTGAACTTAATGTCTATAGTAAGATTTATAGATTAGTTTTAATTAGAAATACCTGAATTGCATGGAATCTATCCCTATCTAAAAGTCAATATCATAACATCTATTAATGAGACCTGAAATGTCTGGACTTTTTGACCGTTGAGAATTGTACTTGTAAGATGATGATGTTAATTATTAGAAAGGAATGTTTATACATGAAACAGTTCTTCAGAATTTTTCTGCCATAAGAGGATATTAGCTTTCCATAATCGAAAACAACATGTCTGCAGATGAGAGTGCAGTCTGTGTCTGGGTATAACTCAGTCCAACAGTGACTGCACACTCTACCCTTACCTTCACTAGGCTAATATTGATATGCCTTTCATTTTGTGACTTTGCTGTAATCTCTCCTGAAAATGTTTCCTAAAATTTTCTTGTCTGGGTTAGATGCCTCTCTTGTTTGGCTGCTCGATCACACTCTGTTTACCTTTGTGTCATCACTAAATGTGTGAATTTAAGTTTATTGCAATTTGCCTGTGTCTTACTCAGTGATATGCCACAGTAACTAGTCCTACTCGAAGGTTATCAAGTACTGAATAAATTATACTGGAAAATAAAGTTTGTATTTACTCTTCTGAGTCAGTAAAAGCAATTTGCTTTCTCATTTACTGAAATTTACACTCTCTTTTTAAGATATATATTTTTAGCATAAGTAAGTATGCCATAACCTAGAGTCTAAGGGCTAAATAGTAAATATTATAAGACACATATGATCTTTGGTACATGTTCTTCATTTTTTGAAATCAAAACATTAAAAATGGAAACTCATTCTTTGTTTCCTGGCTGTACAAAAAGAGGCTGCAGATCAAATAAGGTCCATGGGAGGTAGTTTTCTGACTCCTTTCCTAGACTAACAAAAAAATGTCAGGAATGGAGGGATTACAGGGATGGGATCCAATTATAAGTGGGACTTTACCAAAGCAATGCAATCAGTATAACCTAAATCTTTGTACCCTCAATGAATCCCAAACAATAAAAAAGCTTCAAAAAAAACCAAGAAGTCTCATAAAATGGAAAAAAAACTATTTTGGGGAAAAATGTCAATAATTTGTCACTGGGTCAATAACTATTTCGGATTTTGTCCTTTTTTTGATTTAATTGGTTATTTAGCTATTCAAGCATTTCCTGTCTTTAATCATTATCTGGATAGCTTGTCATATTCCAGTTTTACTAAAATAAAAGGCATATTTCTTAGAAGTCCTAATTATATTGTTATATTAAGTTTCACTTGGTTGCTTTAAAATGTTTCCTTTCTATTAGAGAAGGGCAGATATCAGCTTGTCTATAGAAGACAATAAGAACCAAAAGGTCATAGTTTGCCTATAATTTCAATTCCTATCTTGACATAAGTTTAGGGTCATGGAGGGACAACCACAGCATTTCCAACTGTGGTCCAGAAATGCAGTTAGTCTGCAGCCAGGCACCTCCCTTCAGTTCCTTTCACCTGAATTCACAGATCTCTAACTCATGAGTCACCTCATTTATCCTACATACACCAAAGACAGTATGTTTCCTTTCAAACCCATAACTGCTTTCCCAATAATATCCCACATTCTTAAGAGCAGTGTCATGATATTAATTAACATTGAATTAGATATAGAGATTAAAAATTGAGTATGAGATTAATATGTGGAAGACTATTAGAAACAGGGTAATCAATTGATAAAACATCAGCAAATAAGTCACTTGATGGGGGAAAATCATATTTTATATGCAGTTTTATTTAAAGTGAGGATGAGATCATGGCAGAGGGTGTTTAAGGGCATTCCCCCAAATTATAGTATATTTAGATGACCTTTCATTGTATAGGTACACAAGTAGATTGTGAGTGACCATTTCACATATTTGTCACTCATATTAAAAGCCACACTTCATAAATGATGTTGAAACATTTTATAAAATATTAAAATAACAGATTACATTAGTTATTTTGTATAGAAAACAGAACAAAACAAAACAAAACATTAAATAATGTACGCAGAGGAAAGCATCATTCTAGAATTCAAAATAGAAAAAGAAAAAATATAAAAAATACTTCTCTGGCAATCGTGAACTCCAGAGTTGTCAAGGGTGAAGAAAGGAATCCAGAGATGTCTCACAGTGGATGTCTCCTGGAAGATGGGCTCTGCTCACCTATTCTTATCAATGCACACTCAAACTCACACAGAGCTCGGCAAATGTAGTTTTCTCTCAATCTCCCATCATTCACAGAAGGGGAAACTTATCTCACCGGATGTTCTGCCCCCACTGAGACTAGTAAATATTTTCTTTATTCTTTATAATTATAAAGCAAATAATTAAAATGTTTAGGAAGGCATCTTTCTTGTTGGAAAAACTGATCTCTTTTCTAACAGAGGGACATATTTCTCATTGACACAATTGCCTTTTAAAAAAATAGGCCCAATTCTCAAATAAGAGGAATTGTTAAATACATCCTTGTTGGCTTTCTGTCTCAAACATTAATAAGAAGTCTCTTGTGTAATGGTCTTTGGGGGTAGGGTACAGCATAGGCAGCAAGGGGAAAGTGTCCTGGGGGACTTAATTAATCCACATTAAGAAACAGGCCAGGTATGTCAGAGTAAGAATCAGATTACAAGGAGAAAGACACACTTTTTTTCTGTTTAATTTCAGCATCATTTAGACATTTGTAAGATAATGAGTCCTTTTTTTCTGATTTATTAATTCTGCAAAATTCAGAGTTAATGGTCAAGGTAAATACAACTATTAGATAATGAAAGAAAACAATCAGATAATATTTTCTATTCTAAATGCCACATTTTTTTTCTTATAGCAGTAGAAAAAGCAAAGTGATAACCACTATTGATATTTTGAATAAACTTTCAGACTTTTATGTCTTTTGTTTTTATATTTATTGTTCTTATATTTATTTAGTTTTGATCTTGTTTTATTTTTCTATTTTTAATTTGAATTTATATTATTATTCATATAAATGAATGTTTATATTTTATTCATATTTATATTTTATTTTACATGTCACTTTTTAAGCCCTTTTTTTGTTCTTTGATTATAATATAACTAGGTATTCCTATCTTTGTATTTGTCATGTTTGAGGGTTTGCTAGGCTTCTGAACTGTATAAATTCACTTCTTTAGCAAGATATGAAAAGTTTCTAGCCATAATTTACTTAAAAATTATTTCATCCCTATCCTTTCTTTTCTCTTCTTTTGAGATGCAGTTTTTTATACTTAGGCTAGACTTTGACACTGCATCTAAGTCTAAGAATCTCTTGAAATTTAAAAAATATTTTATTTCTGTTTATAAAGATTATGTAACTTCTGTTATTCAAATCCCCAAATTGCTACCTTTTTCTTCTGTAATCTTTATTCTTATTAAGCTAAAAGAGCTATTTTTTCAGATATACATTGTTTTTATTTCTAACATTTTCATTTTTAAAAATATATATTTTCATGATATATATATATATATACACACACACTCACACATAGACACACTCACAAGAATAGTGTGTGTGTATATGTGCAAGAGAATACTGTTCAGCCCTAAAAACAAATGAGGTCATGTCTTTTACAGTAACATGGATGGAACCAGGGACCATCACCTTAAGTAAAACAACTCAGAAATGGAAAGTCAAATACTGCATGTTCTCACATAAGTGCCAGCTAAATAATATGTACACATAGAGTGTGGAATAATAGACATCGGAGATTCAGAAGTGTAAGAGGGTGATAAGGGAAAGAATGGATGAGAAATTACTTAAGGAGTACAGTGCACATTATTGAAGTAATGGTTACAACATGACTTAATAAAAAAAAAGCTCAGATTTCATTCACCATTACATAATATATCCATGTAACAAAACTGCACTTATATGGCTTAAATATATACAATACAATATATATTTTTTATTTTCTGAAGTTTCTTAATATTCCTCCTATTTGGAGTATCTTATTTTATCTCATCATGTATAGTTGTATAGCTTGATTTAAAGTTCTTATGTTATTACACTAATATCTGAAACATATTTTTCTTAGATGATTGTCTCTTCAATATGTGACTGCCTTTTGGAATTGGTAACATTTTATTTGTTCATCTCATGCATTCATTAATTTTAGATTAGACTCTGGACACTGTGACTATTACATTGCTTAGACTCTGGGTTCTGTTATATTCTACTGGAGGATGGGAACAATCTTTTTTAAAGCCAGTAGTCAATCCTGTTAGATTCAGATTACAAACTCAGTCTTGCTTTCTGTAGTGTTGACTCAAAAATCACTTAGTTGAATATTTTAAACCTTTGCTAAGGCTATTTTTTAAAACCATATGTGTATGTTTCAGAATTAATCCTGAAATTTATTCATGCATGTATAAACAGATAAGGGATTGATTCTCTTCTCTGACCCTCCACTCAGAGAGCCTGCCTCTATCCCAGGCTCTGGTTGGTACAGTTGGTACAGTTCTCTGTTTTCTAATGTTTTTAGAGCGCTCTATCAACGTCACTTAGATCCAGTAGATTGTTGGGGTTGTTGAAATCTACTATATCCTTGCTGATGTTCTGTCTGTTACTTAGTGAAAAGTACTTACATTTCAAATACAATTATAAATTTTTATATTTTCACTTTAGTTATGTCAGTTTTTGATATTTGTATTTTGACGTTCTGTTGATAAGTACTGTGTGATTTAGCTAAGGCTCCCATAACATGTACTGTAAACTGTGTGACTTAAAAAAATGAACACTTATTTTGTCACAATTCTGGATAATAGAAGCCCACAATCAAGATATCAGTGTGCTGGTTCCTTCTGAGGACTCTGAGGGAAAATCTTTTTCATGTCACTTTTCTAGTTTCTGCTATAGTCTGGTAATTCTTGGTGTCTCTTTACTTGTAGTTACGGAACTCTAATTGCTGCCTTCCTTACCACAGGTCATCATGTCTCTGTGTTTCTATCTATACTTCATCTTTTTACTGTATGTATTTATCTCTGTGTCCAAATTTCCCCCTTTTGTAAGGACACCAGAAATATTGGATTAGAGTCCATACTAAAGACCTCATCTTAACTGGATCATACCTGCAAGTACTCTACGTCTAAATAATATTACATTCTATAGTACTGGGGGTTAAAAATTCAACTTACCTTTTACAGGGGACACAATTCAATTCCTAACAGGTGGATAAACCTACAGGATTATCATGGATTCTTAGTGAATTGGTCTTTTAGTAATAATAAAGGCTTACTTTATCCTTAGTAATTTTCTTTGCTTTGTAACATATGTTGTGTAATATTACTATAGCTCTCAAACTTCCTTTTGATAAATATTTGCATGGTTTATCTTTTTCTATCTTTCTGCTACTTATATATTATTATATTTTCTGTAATGTTTTGCAGATAGCATATATTTAAATTATGTTTAAAATTAATTCTCAGGCTTGGTGCCTGTGGCTCAAGCAGCTAAGGTGCCAGCCACATATACCTGAGACGGCAGGTTTGAATCCAGCCCACCAAACAACAATGATGGCTGCAACCAAAAAATAGCCAGGCATTGTGGCAGGTTCCTATAATCCCAGCTCTAGGGAGGCAGAGGCAGGAGAATCACTTGAGCCCAGGAGTTGGAGGTTGCTGTCAGCTGTGATGCCACAGTTTTCTACCGAGGGTGAAAGCTTGAGGCTCTGTCTCAAAAAAAAAAAAATCAATTCTGACAGGCTCTGCATTTTATTTTGGGGTGTTTATATAATTTATATTTAATATAATTATTGATATGGTTTTATCATCTGTTATTTTTTTCATTCTATTTGTCTTTGTTTTACGACTTTTTAAAAATTTTCCTCTTTCTTTTTGGTTATTTGACCACACTTTAGTACTCTATTTACTTATCTATTATAATTTTTATAATGTCTTTTATATGGGATTTTTAGTAATGCCCTATTTTAGGAATAAAAGTAAATTTTCAGTCTCTATAACAAATACCCTCCACTTCAAGTGGAATGTAGAATCCTGGCCCCCATAGATATCTTTTTATACCCTTTTATGTAATAGTTGTCTTATATATTAAATCTAAATATATTCAAACCATCACATGTTATAACTTTTGCTTTGGCTATCAGACATGTTTTTAAACTTTATGAGTTTATAAATAGTTCATTACATTCACCATTTTTGTTGCTCTTTATTCCTATTGTTCAAAGTTATCTTCTGCTAGAATTTCCTATTATTTTGAACACATTTATTCATCAAGTTCTTAGAGCAATATTTCTGTCAGTGAATTCTCTTATTTTTCTTTCATAGGAGAATATATTTATTTCCCCTTCATTCCTGAGGGATATTTTTTGGGGATGTAAACTGTTGGCTGGTCATTTATTTGTTTACATACTTTAAAAATATCATGTCTCATCCTTTGGGTTCCACGTTTCTGATTTGAAATCTGCAATTACTTGAATCATTATTTTCTCATAGATAATGTGTCATTTTCTATGCCTGCTTTCAAAATATCTCATTTTTCTTTAATTTTTAACAGTGTGAATATAACCTTCTGGAAATGTATTTCTTCAGGTTTTGCAGAATTTTTTTGGCCTGAAAGTTAATTTTTCCTAAATTTTGGAACTTTAAAATCATTATTTCTTGAAATATGTGTCTTCTTTTATCCTTCTTGAAATCCAAATACAGATATATTACACCTTTTATTAGTGCCCCACAAGCCCCTGACAATCCATTCTTGTTTTTCATTTTTGTTTTCTCTGTTGCTCATGGTGGATAATTTCTAGTGAACTACCTTGAATTTCGCTAACTGCTACCTCTGTTATTGTCATTTGACTTTGGAGCTAATTCTGCTTCTCCCCATGTTATTGTATTTTTTAGTTTTAAAATTTTCATTTGACTCTTTTTTATATCTTATATTTCTTTGCTGAATCTATCTTTCCATTGGTCTCTTGAGTTTCACAATTGCTTGTTGGAGCATTTTTATGTTAACTATTTTAAAACCCTTGCTAGGTAATCCAGACATCTGATACTATTTTGGTATTAGTGTTTACAGATGGCTTTTTTTCCATGTGAGTCAGATTTTCCTAGTTCTTTATATGGTACACAATTTTGGATTATATCCAGGATATATATATATTCATGAATATAGTATATCAACATAAGCTAGAATATTTACTAGTTTCAACATGGACAAACCTTAAAAATAAAATAGTGATTGATAAAGAAGACATAAGGCATATTTATAGATGGTGATATGGTCTGAAATGAATATGTAGAGAGCAGCTGTGGTGCTAATATTATATTATACCTTGGCTTGGGTGGTAATTTGTGTTTTTGTTATATGAGTGATGTATTTATATTTTATGCACGTGTGTATAAATGCTTCTGCATGTGTGGTTGATTTAAAATAAAAAAGTGAAAAAAAGTAAATTCATCCATGCATTCTGAAATGTCTTCTTGGAGTTAGGGGATAAGAGTAAGTCAAAGTTAGTCTCAAGGTGGTGATATTAAAAGGGATGGTGATAACAGAGTTTATCTGAGAAAAGATTATTTAAAATATATTTGGAGAAACATCTGAGGAAACTAAAGAAACAATTCCATTTAAGGTGCATTTGTACATGAATAAAGAAGGTGAAGAATAATCCTAAATATCAGGAAAACCAGAAACGTGTGCTATGCTACCCCAAAGACTCATGAATTAGTAATTTGATATCCATGGTGTATTCCTATATAGTTTGTAGCTATAACCTACAGTCTATCTGTTCCAAGCTTTCAGAAGTGTGAAATATTCTCCTTGGTAATGGGATGAATTAGGGGCTGACAGAACATGTATGTGAGGGAGAAGGATGAAGTAGCCACAGCCTACAATCTATTTTCTCCCTTTCCTGGGGATATCTGAGAAAGGAAGGAAGATAGCTGGTAAAATCCATTTATAAACATGTTAATTAATGACGAATTTCCCAAGAAACATTCTTAGCCAAGAGACCTTATCAATGGAATGTTTTTAGCAGGTTATCTAGTCAGTAAAGATTGTATATTGTTAGTAAACCTAGAATTTTGGACTTAAGTGTTGCAATCATGCTGGGAAAAGCTTTGTCAGCTGTGTAACAGATAGTGTATAAAAATTAGATTCTTTATAAGTGAAGTTCATTCAAATTCCCTCAATAACTTAGAAATTTTCTGATTTATTTGATTCCAATCAATTTTATGTGCTAGAAATCCCAAATTTCCTTCCTAGATATAGTTATCAGAGTTGCCTGTTTACTTGCTTTTTTTATTTTTGTAAACTAGTGGTGGCTAATTTATGCCTATCTAAAATAAAGCCTTGCTAAGAATGCATAACATGATCTATGCATAGGCTGGGCCATTTTAACTGGGAAGTCATATTTTTTTTTTCTTAAAGTCTTTTCAGTCATATTTATTTATTTTATTCTTATTGTTTAGGGTTTGGAAGCAGTTGGATTTTACAAATATAGCAAACCACAATTTTCTGCATCCTTTTTAATCTCTTTAATTTCTGCTCTCATATCAGCCAACTCTATTTTAAGCTTATGTCTATTCTGCAGTATTTTTCTAGAAAGTAGCAAATGATAGCCAATTTGGAGGACTTCCAGCTATTTTTCCTGTTATTATCTCAGCAGACCCTCAGTGCGCCTTCCAAAACAGATGCTTGTCTTACCAAGGTATTCCCATGGCATTACATGAATTTTAAGTTTCTAGTTTTCTCTCAGTTTCCTCACTGCTTACAGATTCCATTTATGTTAAGTTATTGTTATGATATCAGACTATTGTAGGATAGATCCCATGCACAATAGCGCAAATAGAGCCTAAATTTATTTCTTGAAAACATAAATTGTTTATGGAGATTTCAATTTGGTGGTGACTGGGAGGTCTTTACATAAGGTTTAGAGAACTAGGCTTTCACAATTCATTCGTCATTAACACAAAACTTACAGTCATTTGAGCACGAGCATCTGGCTGATAGGTGAAAAAATGGCATAGTGGATCACATATTGGTTATTTTTATATGCAAGGTCTATCCTTTCACAACCATTCAGTGGTACATTGATATGACTAGAGAATAAGGTATGCAGACAACTATTGTTAAAAGCTTTCAGGTTGTGTCCATTCAACTTTCCTTTTAGCTGGATTCATGAACTCATTTTTCCTTTACATCTTTGAGAGAAATGCAATTTTTTTAATTGAGTCATTGAAAGCTTGCTTCACTTGCTTGTTTCTTAGTGTGTAAATAAAGGGATTCAGCATGGGTGAAATAGAAGTAATAAGGAGTGAAATCCCTTTATTAATAGCCACCTTGTCTTTGGCTGAAGGTTTGACATAAATGAAGATGCAGCTCCCATAAGCAATGGAGACAACAATCATGTGGGAAGAACAAGTAGAAAAAGCCTTTTTCCTCTGCTGGGCAGAAGGGATTCTTAGAATGGTTCTAATGATGTAACTGTAGGAGAGGACCACACACATGAGGGTGATGATGAATGTCAACACAGCACACACTATCACCATCTGTTCTATCAACCACGTGTCTGAGCATGATATCTTCAGGATAGGAGATGCATCACAGCAAAAATGATCAATGATATTAGAATCACAGAATTCCAGGCCCAAACCCAAACTAATTGGTGGGAGAATGACGATCAGTGCTGCCACCCAACAGAAAACGATAGCGTTCTTGCAGACCCTGCTGTTCATGATGGTCATGTAATGCAGTGGTTTACAGATAGCCACATAGCGATCATAGGACATGGTGGCCAGAAGAAAAAATTCCGTTACTGCAAAGAGGTCTGTAAACAACAGTTGAGTGGCACAAGCTTCATAGGTAATGGACTTGTCCCCAGATAATATGCTGTACAAGAATCGGGGAATACAAGCAGTTGTGAATGAAATTTCTAAGAAGGAGAAATTTTGGAGAAAAAGATACATAGGTGTTTTAAGGTGGGAGTCAATCAGAGTGAGGGTGACGATGGTTAAATTTCCAGATGCACTCAACATGTAAGAAACAAACAGAAAGATAAAAAGCAGAATTTGTAGCGAAATGTCATCCGTCAGTCCCAATAAAATGAAGGTTCTTATTGTCGTTTGATTTCTCATCCTCAATTATTGACTCTTGCCCAATCTCCTTGAAACAAGAAGAAAGACATTATCTGAGGAATTCCAGAGTCCTAGCCAGCTTCTAACCTCACAAGCTGACTAGTCACGTTGAATCACGTATTTCATACTGGTGCCTCTCATGCTTAAACATTCTAGCTATTTGATGTAAGTTCAATATTTCTGTATTATCTTATAACCGTCTTTGTATAATAGGTCTCCTTTCAATAAGTTGCTTTTGAATCACAGCTCTGCCTTCCTTAGTTTCTTATTCTCAGACATGCTTTCAGTAGATAAGACCCCAAATAAACTAGCACTAGTCTTTATTAAGAAAAGTTGGACACTAAGGTTCACATGTGTATTAGCAATTAAGCTGACAATGAATCCTTACCCCATAGTTGTAGCCCATTTTCTTTGTGGTGTGTTTAAAACATTTGAATGTGGTGTGTTTAAAACATTTGAATGAATGTGTTTAAAACATTTAAAACATTGAATGGTTGTATTTCCTAAAGACTCATTCAAATGCATTGCATACTTTTCAAGGTAAAGTACCTGAAATGTGTTTTTTTTGGGCAGAGTCTCACTTTGTCACCCTTGGTAGAGTACCGTTGTGCCACAGCTCACAGCAACCTCAAACTCTTGGGCTTAAGTGATTCTCTTGACTCAGCCTCCCAAGTAGCTGGGACTACAGGCACCCACCACAACACCCGGCTATTTTTTGTTGCAGTTGTCATTGTTATTTAACTGGCCCAGGCCGGGTTTGAATCCAGCACCCTCAGTATACATGACTGGCACCGTAACCACTGTGCTATGGGTGCTGAGCCTTAAATGTGTTTTATATTTGTAATATTTATCCTTAGCTATATTTTCTTCCTAATGTCTGAATAGAATGTCATTTTTATGCTTCCTTAGATATCCTGTGCTAAAAGAATTTCTTACCTATTTATTTTTTATTTTTTATTTTTGGGCCTAGGCTGGGTTTGAACCTGCCATCTCCAGCACATGGGGCTATTCCTTGAGCCACAGGTGCCACCCAGAATTTCTTACCTATTTACAAATGGAAGCCAGGAATTGTACCATCTGGTTAATTACCTTCCTTTCAGATTTCTTTAATAGTAAAAACCTAGTGCCCTCTAACTAGCTGCTATAGTCTCATAGTCTTAGGATCTTGAGGGTTCTCTTATTTTGTTTCAACTAATGGTTTTCCATAAAAAGATTTTTAATATCGAAATTCTAAAAAGAATTTTCCTTATTTCTATTTAAACACACTTGACAGTAACATATTCCCACTTCCTTTATGTATTCCATGGTGATATTTTTGATTCAAAGTTTATTATAGAGGCCTGGCATAGTGGCTCACGCCTATAGTCCTAGCACTCTGGGAGGCTGAGGCAGGTGGATTCCTTGAGTTCAAGAGTTCCAGGCCAGCCTGAGCAAGAGCCAGACCCCATTTCTACAAAAAATAGAAAAATCAGCCAGGCATTATGGCAGGCACCTGTATTTCCAGCTAAGTTAGAGGCTGAAGCAGGAGGCTCAATGGAGCCCAGGAGTTTGAGGTTGCTGTGAGCAAGGCTGACTCCCAGGCACTCTTGCCTGGGGCCGCAGAATGACACTGTGTCTTAAGAAATAATAATAAAAAAGCTTATTACAGAGAAATAGGGGTGAAATTAGAGTATGTTTATGGAGCTGAAGAGCCACATCCCTGAACTTTTCTGTCTTTGGTCAGCCTTGTTTCAGTGAAATAATGCTCAAGCACTTTGTTATCAATGACAATGATATTTGTAACATCAGGTTTAACAAAGCTACCCATTTCTTAAACATATTTTTACTTTTCATTTCTTCTGAAATTGCTTCTACTTTAGAATTGTCTTCATTTTCCTATTTCCCACTTAATACATCAACTCCACTGATTTTAGGACCATTTAAACTACTCTGAAAAGGTCGCCATAAGCTGCCTTCCTTCATACAATAAACACAGTTTAGTTTCTATTTAACTAACTCACTGAATGTGAGACTGTGAACTGTTAACTTCATGAAAGTCTTTATGGCTTAATTTCTACTACCTCACATGTTATTGAATTTCTTCATATGACTTTGCTGTTTTCTATCCTTCTTCATGGCTCCTTTTCCTTTTCTGATCTCACTGGCTGTTGGTGCACCTGAAATCTTGTATCTAGGCAACACTTCCCTTCAGGCTGGTGATGCTCAAATGTATATATTTAGGAAAATACATTTTACAGTTTTCTGACTTCAACATTCAATTTATTCTTAGGTGTCTAGATCAGACTTAAACGGTCTGAACTCTGGCTTCTACTTTTCCTATCTGAATGTCCTTAAACAATTTGTTTAACTTAAAAAAAATTTGTTTAACTTCTTAATCTTGTGCTTTCTCATGTGCAACATTCAGGTAAAATAGTATGTATTATTTTTGTTATACTGATAAGCATAGGGAATACAGATATCTATAACTGCACCTGAAACGTGGTGAACACTTATTACATTCATATTGAACATTCTTATTTTGTTATCCTATTATCTCCTACTGAGAGTCCTCTAGATGTGCACATTCTAATAATTTACACAAAGAACTATGTTTTTTCTTCCTGTTGTTTCTCATAAGGTCATTTCGATTTATTTTTCTTTATTTCCATTGTTGGTTTATCAGTGGGTCTTGTCATCTCTGCATCCCTAGTATCTTGTTAATTTGCTCACTCACAACTCTGGGAGTCTCTATCTCATAGCTGAAATATGTGCAAAAGAATATTAACATTTGCTTCATATTTTTGCTCCCTCAATTTAATCCTTTTAAATAAATGTAATCAAAATATTCTAAAATTTATAAAAGATTAATCATTTCCTATGTATTATGGAAAATTTTTGATCTAGTACTAACTTTCTTTCTATAATCAGCATTTCCTTGAAATATTTAATTCAATGTTTATTGAAGCAGAAGGTGTTTCATTTTGACTTTAGATTAGAACTGTAAAGAGCAGAAGGAGAAATCCATTCATGGGTTTTGAGTTTCATATGCATCAAATTGAGTAAATATTATCAGGCAATAATAATTGAGTAAATATTATCAGGCAATAATATTTTTATGAAGAGGAATCAGTAAAGACTGGGCTTTTCTTCCTTAGAATATTCCTGAAATCTCTTTAGCACAGGATAAGAAAATTGGAAATAGTTTAAGGAATTCAGTGACTCCGAGTAAGGTCTCTGACTGGGCTTTTTTGGCCATCTTCCACTGAGATGAAGCCAGAAGATTAGAACAAAGAAAAATAAGATACATTTCTGTGGTTCTTCTCCTTGTGCAGGTGTAAGAAGAGTAACAGTAGGGAATAATTAGCTGTTCTCCTAGGCTAAAAGGGCTTTAGGAAGTCACATAGAGTGTTCACAATGTCATACAGCGTAGCAGAAGGATGTTCTCATGCCCAGTGGTGACATGAAAGTAAAGATTTTAGGCACTTTGAAAATTTTTCTGCATTGCAATTTAATCCCAGGAATAAGAAAAATGTCTTAAATATTACATAGAGAATAAAATATACCTGAAAATCTTATAGGCAAAGAGATGCTGCTGTACTGATGTACATGAGTAGGTATGTGAGGACCAAAAAACATGAAGGCTGCTCCAATGCATGCTGGCTCTGAGGATATGTTTACTTATTTCTTAACACATTGGAGCTATGAAATGGTACTGCCATTAAGAGGAATTTGTATCCAGGGTAGAAACATGTATATGGACATAATTCATTAGAATGTGGTGGTAGGGTTTGGTAAGGAAAAAAGAAACAGATATTAAGTAAAATTAAAAGAACAAAGTTTTGATTATGTTGTTCAGAGTTTGTAAATGAAGTTTTTGAAAATGCAATGTTAACTTTAATCCTTCAACAACTCCCTTTTGCACTATCATCAATTTAAACTCTTAAACTCTTCAGTTATCATGTGAAAATCTAACATTTCCAGTATCAATTCACACCCTTCACCTAATTTAGTACCCTGTTCTTTTATATTGGCGTCTGTGATTCTTCAAGGGAGATTAACTCTCCCTCTTCCTATTGTAGTCGCTCCCTCATGCCTAGTGTAGTTGTCTAGTTGTTTCACTTTGGCTGCTGGCAAGAGAATGTATATCACAGTGATGAGGGATACAGTCTATGGAGTCAGCCACTGGTTTCGTGTTTCAGCTTGAATCTACTTCACTGAACTTACCTACTAGCAGTAATCACGAGAGACCATCCTTAAAATTACCTGTGGAAGTTCCATATGCTGGTCTTTCCTTCTATTATTTGTTTATTTACTAATTGTGGAGATAAAGTGCCTATGCTGAAGTGCAGTGACAGAATCTTAGCTCACTGTAGCCTCAAACTCCTGGGCTCAAAGTGGTCCTCCTGACTCAGTCTGCTGAGTAGGTGGGACTATAGGCTTGGGCCAACATGCCTGGGTAATATATATATATTATTTCATATATAGTATAATTTATAATATAAAATATTACACTGAGATAATGTAATACATTTTAATCATGTAATGTCTAACTTCCTCATTTTTCTTTTAAGATCCAATTTAGATATCAATTCCAGTAAGAATCCATCTATAATTCTGTTCTTTTCTTTTACATGGATGTCTAGAATTCTTCAACACTCCCTCTCACCATTCCCATGGTAACCTCTGATTATTCTCATTAATATGCTTATGACTAGATAGTCAAATGGGGTTACTCTTTTTATTTTGAACATTACTGTGTTCCCAGCAACAACCTTCTTACCAGGGGCATAGCACGTGCTCCTTAAAAGTTTGTACAAATTATAAAAGAATGAATGTCGTATTTGCCTTGTACACCAAGAAAGGTATCTTCTTTAAAATTGATTCAGTGGTTCTTTGGAACGACTTTTAAGAATGTATTTTTAAATATGAGCTTAATGGTAAAAATGCAATGACTTTTTGACATTTCCCTTAATATCACACAGGTGTGGCTCTGACTGTCTGTGCTGCTTTCCCATGGGCTGAAGTCTAATAAGAGGGAGTAGAGTCTTGTGTTTTTTATGAGTCTCTCAAATCAGACTGCAGGCATTCTTGTCCCATTTGTCTTTTTAACCTCAGTTTCCTCAGTAACATCTAGTTAGTGGAATTATTGTGAAAAGTGATTGAGATAATTCATGCGGAGGGCCCATCCCATAGTAAATGACAGGTGCTACTCCTACTTCTTTCTCCTCTTCATTTTTTTCTTCCTCTTAATCCTCTTCTTGCTCTATAACTTGCTCTCATTCTTCTATTTTTTTTTTTTTTTTTTGAGACAGAGCCTCAAGCTGTCCCCCTGGGTAGAGTGCCGTGGCATTATAGCTCACAGCAACCTCCAACTCCTGGGCTCAAGCGAGTCTCCTGCCTCCGCCTCCCAAGTAGCTGGGACTACAGGCACTTGCCACAATGCCCGGCTATTTTTTGGTTGCAGCCGTCATTGTTGTTTGGCGGGTCCGGGCTGGGGATTCAAACCCGCCACCTTAGGTGTACGTGGCTGGCGCCTTAGCCGGTTGAGCTATAGGTGCTGAGCCTCTCATTCTTCTATTAACACATGAGGATGCTAATCAATAACCACTGTGGCCTACTGTGTTTTCTTTTTTGCATTCTCTATAAAGCTGCTGAAGTTTTGTGCCTCTAATAACCTGTTCAATGTTCTGCTAGTGAAATATTAAGGGTGGAGTTCAAGGACTCCAAAAGGTGAGACATGAGGCAACAGATATTTCACATTTCTTTCACAATTATTAATTAATTAATTATATGAGCAGCTATTTCCTTTTGTTAAAAGGAGTTGATTTTGTAAAGAAAGAGTTTTATTTTCCCTCTATTCCAAGATAGGAAAGGCCCTCTCAATGACTAAATGAAGTAGTTTGTTAAATAATGGTTTCACTTATTTTGTAAATCATGTCATTCAGGAAACCTAGAGGTGTGTTTTCAGAAGTTTGTGAATTGAAGCATGCTGTTTTTATTAAGATAGTAAAAAGTTAACAACATTGGATTACTATATTGGAAAGTTTATGTACAGAAATGGATTATTAATCCAGGTTTGAGGTAAAAATAATTAGCTAATAATTAATACCCTATTAGATAGGATCACATAGGAATTGACTCCTTTAAAACAAATTGAGAAACTTAAGCTCTCAGTGCTTACCTGTGGCATCCTAATTCAGAGCAATGAGCCAAATTCCAAAAGCTCCCTCCCTTTCTAATCATTAATAATTATTTTCTGTGATATCTAAATTTTAAAAGAATGCTTTGGTGAATTATTTAATTTAGGTGTATTTTTAATTTAGTGTATTACAAGGAACATTTGTGATTAGAATTGTCTGAGTGCTTATTAAATGATAACATTGCAGATAATTTGACACTCTAATGAAGGATATTATAGTTATAACTTGGTTTAAAATGCATGTGGATTGGTGAGAGTGACATTATGGGGCAGGCCACTTTTGTTTTCTCCTCACATTATGCTTCTGTGGGTGTTCATGAATTAATTCATTACATATTTTGTAAGAATCTGTCATAGGCCTGATACTACTGTAGCTATTAAGAATAAAAAGAGTGAACATCTGACTCTATCTTTACTAATTCGTGTAATAAATACTTCCAATTAGCTCAACCCTTTTACATGTAATTTTTGAAGAAGAAAATATCAGAAACAACTATTTTCTTTTTTAGAGACACTTACATTCATTTATTGCCATCTGTGATTTTTAAACAGATAAGCATGACATTTTTTAGAAATAAAATATTGAATAAAGAAAGAAATCAAAATTACCAAATAAGACCATACTTACTCTTCTGGAAGGCAATCATGGCTTTAATTGATGCTGTAATGTTGATAGTCCCAAAGATAAAACTGAAAGTATATGTGGAGTCAAATACATGCAAAAATGCTCGTCTCTTGCACACATAGACATTCACAATTTTTTTTTTTTGTAGTAGATTGTGTTCTCTGAGTTGCTAGTAGACTATCATTAAATATCCTATTCCACTTTAAACTGAGGAAGCAATATCTCAAAGCTAAAATAAAGAGACATCTATTTTAGGTATCTGAGAAATAAAAGGTGATTTTAGAAGAATTTGAACAAGATTTCTGTGGGCAAAGACAAATTCTTACACTGTGAAGAAATACGACTGCTTAATTATCTCAGGCTCTTATGGATATGCAGGGGCCATTCGTGAAAACAAGTTAAGGTCCTTTGTGACCAAAGTTTAAATGTTTCTAATGAATCTAACATTAGTGAATTTTGGCAAAATACCTAACAGAGTCAACAGTGGGAACAGTGTCCTTGGAGAAATTAAAGTACAGTAGTTTTATTAGACATAGTACCAATGCCAAACAATAGTTTTCTGAAGAAAAGACAGTTCTGACTACTCTTCAACAGATAGATAACAAAGTGTAACAAAAGACAAATGAAATAATCTTATGCCTGTGTTTTCAGTGGAAAAATGTATTAATAGACTTGAAAGTATTGAATTTCTATGTCAAAAATGATGAATATATTTTCATGTTAAAATATGAATTTGCATTGTATTCATTTTTGGAAAAATATTATTTATTAAACAAGGCTACCCATAGGTTATTAAATTATAAAATTATATATTAAAAATTCTCCAATAATTATTTTATATAAACATCACATATTTCCATACTATATGAGGGACTTTTAACAAGAAGATGGGTATTTTAGAACCACCCTATATTCTTGCACCTTTTGTACTGTTCTTTCTGTAGATGGATGTGACACTGTCAGAGTTGTGCAGTAAAGGGGTTTGCCCTCGGGGGTGGATTGCCAGCACTGTCTATCCAGTAGATAGTACTAATTCAGGAATTTCTTACTTGGATATTAAAAAGCCACATTTTTAATATTTCTACCTATAATAAAACTGGTATTTTAACATCATATTTACTTGCCTACTTCTTGCCTCTAATTGGCTCAAAATACAAGCAAATAGTAGGGTGGGATTTTCTCCTAGACCACTAGCTCAAAAATGTTGAATTAGAAACCCATGCACTTCTCTAAATATAGATATTATTCATTGGAAATAAAATATGGCAATGTAATTCAAAATTCTAAAATTTAAATGAACTTTGCCTTAGAAATTTCACTTCTGGTAATTTGAAGATATATATGATAGATATATATATATAAAGATATATATGATAGAACATGTTAGGTCACATAAATAAGTCTTAACAATTTTAAACATTAGAATCATACCAAGTATCTTTCTAACCACACTAGGATAAAACTAGGAATCAGTATTAGAAATAAGAAATAAAAATAAACAAATACCTATGATATTAAATAATGTAGTCTTGAATAACCAATGGGTCAAAGAAGAAACTGAAGGGAAAATTAGAAAATATCTTAAGACAAATGAAAACAAGCCCGAGTTTACAGGATGCAGTGACAGAAATATTAAAAAGGAAGTTTGTAAACACCTACGTTAAAAAAGTTGAAAGGTTTCAAATAATTAACCTATGTTTTTATCTCAAGGAACTAGAAAAAGAAGGACAAATAAGCCCAAAGTTAGAAGAAAGGAAACAACAATAATTAGAGTAGAAATGAATAAAACAGAGAATAGACAACTAATAAAAAAATCAATAAAATTAATAATTGGTTTAAAAAAATCGAAACTTGCCCACCATTTAGCTAGACTAAATAAGGAAGAGACTCAAATAAATAAAATCAGAAATGAAGGAGACGTTACAAAGGATGAGAAAGAAATGGAAAGGATCATGATAGACTGCTCTGAACAATTAGATAATCTAGAAGTTGATAAACTCCTAGAAGCCTGCAACCTACCAGACTGAACTATAAAGAATAGAAAATCTGAACAGACTTCTAATCTCCCAGGAAGAAGATTGAATGAATCAGTAATAAAAAGCCTCCCAGAAAGAAGAGCTGAGGACTAGATGGCTTCACTGATGAATTCTATCAAAAATTTAATGAAGAATTCTTCTCAAGCAATGCAAAAAATTGAAGAGGAGGAAACACTTCCAGATTACTTGAATGAGGCCAGCATTACCCTCATATCAAAGTCAGACAAAGGCACTACAAAAAAGAAAACTGTAGCCTACTATCCTTAATGAATCTACATTTCAAAATCCTCAATACAATATAATCACATTGAGTTAAACGACACATTAGAAAAACATATGCCATGACTGAGTGGGATTTACCCATGTGATGCAATAGATTATTTTTCAGCTTTTATAAAAGGAACATCACGCCATATGCAACAACTTGGATGAATCTTGAGAACATTATGCCAAGTGAAATAAGCCATTTTCAGGCAGGCACATACTGCGCTGTTTCCCTTCTATGAGGTATTTAAAATAGCCAAACTCAGAGATTAGAATATAAGTCTTAGTTCAGGTTCCTATAACAAAACATCTTAGACTGGGTAATTTATAAATAATCAAAGTTTATTTCTCATAATTCTGGAGGTTGGGAAGTTCAGGATTAACATGTCTGTGGATTCTGTGACTGGTGGTGCCTCTTGGTGCATCAATCATCACATATGGAAGGGGTAAAGATGAGCCTGTTAACTTTACCTTTTACAAGGGCACAAATCTCATTCACCAGGGTGGAGCTTCATGAGTTAATCAGTTCACCAAAGTCCCCAACTCTTAATACCACCAGGATAAGTGTTAGGTTTCAATGGGAATTTTGAAGGGGAACATTTAGACCATAGCCACAATGGGGAGGATGACATGGGGAGCTGCTGGTCAAGGGTATAAAGTTTCAGTTATACAGAATGAATGTGTTCCACTAAACCTACCATAAGTTATTGTGCCTGTGGTTAACAGCAATGTCTTATACACTTAATAATTTGTTAAAAGAGTAGGTCTCATGTCAAACATTCATACTACAATTGAAAAAAGTAAAACCATCAAGATCATCAAAAACAAGGAAACTCTGAGAAAATGTCACAGTCAAAAAAGAAACTAAGGAGACATAACAAATCAGTAGTTCTCAACCTTCCTAATGCTGCAGTCCTTTAATACAGTTCCTCATGTTTTGTAGTTAGCTATGAAATAATTTTATGGTTGAAGGTCACCACAACATGAGGAACTGTATTAAAGGGTTGCAGCATTAGGAAGGTTGAGAACCCCTGAACTAAATAAATGTGGTATCCCGAATGGAATACTGGAACAGAAAAAGGAAATCAGATGAAAATCAAAGAAGTTTGAATAAACTATGAAAGTTAATTAATCATAATGTGTCAGCATTGTTTCATCAATTGTAACTAGTGCAACATACTAATTTAATAATAGGGGAAACTGTATGTGTTGTATATGGAAACTCTTTGTACTAGCTTCTCATTTTTTTCCTGTAAATCTAAGACTATTGTTTTCTGTTTTATGGAAACTATGAAATATTTTTGGAAAAACAGTAAATTAAAAAATAATTGGAAGGATGTAGTATGTTCTAATTTTGGAAGTCTCAGTGTTTAAAGATACTGTTCTCTTGAGCTGATTTTTATATTTAGCTCAATCACATTCAAAATCTTAGCTGGAATTGTATCTGTGTGTATATTTATTTACTTGTTATGTTAATTTGACTGACATTGAGAGCAGAAGAGGACCATGTTTTAGGACTTAGGACTACGTGTTAGAAGCAAGGGCTGTGGTCTATGTGAAAAACTGAAATAGTCCATCTCTAACATAGCCTAAGACTGTGTGTTTACAGGACCATGGAAATCCACTGGCTATTTAACTGGTCTTCCAGTAAGAAGTCATCATTCTTTAAAAAACAATTGCCATCATCTAGAATACTTTCTTAATTTTTTTTCTTGAGAGGAGAGTCTCACTTTGTTGCTCTCTGGTAGAGTGGTGTGGAGTCATAGCTCACAGCAACTTCAGACTCTTGGGCTCAAGTGATTCTCTTGCCTCAGCCACCCAAGTAGCCAGATCTACAGATGGCCACCACAGTGCATGACTATGTTTTTACAGATGGGGGTCTTTTTCTAGCTCAGGCTGGTCTTGAACTGGTGAGCTCAAGTAATCCACCCAACTTGGCCTCCCAGAGTGCTGGGATTACAGGCATGAGCTACTGTGCCTGGCAAGAATACTTGCAAAATATCATTTATCCTGGTAATTTTACTTTAAGTATATATATATATATATATAGACAAAAACATCAAAATAACTGCATACAATTGTTCATAGAAGTGTTATTTATAGTAGACACAAATCAGCAATATCACTAATTCATCAGTGTCTATTAACGTTTGAATTGGGAAGTAAATTGTGAAATATTGTTTAACTGAAAAGCCCTACAACAATGAAAAATACTATACAGTAGGACCTCTATAGTTGACCACCTTTGTACGTTGGTCACCTCCTTAAGTTGACCTAATTTTCATAGACTGGATATGCACCACACATAAGTATCAGTACAGTAGGCCTAGTTCCTTATGGTGACCACCTCTATATGTTGCCTAGTTTGCTACAGTCCCTTGGGTGGTCAACTTACACAGGTTCTACTGTATTATAACTATACATGTACATATGCAGGGTTGAAAATTTAAATTACACATGAACTTTATGTTCACCCTGTATATGACTCTCATAAACATGTTGAGTGGAAGGCTTCAGACTGAAAACATGATTCCAATTTTACTCATTTCATAAAAAGGCAAAAGAAGTGGATTAGTGTTGGAATGATGACAGGGAATTGTGATTGGGGCAGCCCTATAGAGAACGTAGTCCTGTAAGGTGCTGGACTGCATGTACAGCCCTATAGAGAATGTAGTCCTGTAAGGTGCTGGACTACCTGTAAGGTGTTGTATTTTATGATCTGGATAGTGGTTATGTGCAATTATTTGCTTGGTATGTATTACAAAGCTGTGCATTTATTCTATGTTCACACTTTTGCATATATTGTACTTCGATCATAAATTCTTACTGGGTAACAAATACTCTACCATTATGGGGAATTAGTATATACCTAGAAATTTTAAAGTTCCAAGTATTTCTATGAACAAAATTGAGACAATTCTACTTTATTCTTTGCAAATGCATATCCTCCCTCACTGCACACCTATACCTTTTGGGAGAATTCCATTTAACTAATTTATCAAGGAGGAAATCAGTTAAGGTTAGTTTATGAATTGGGGCTTTTAGGATGGGATCTAAGGGTAAAAATCTTCATGTGGTACAGATACTTTGAAATTTCCTCAGTGCATGCAAATATTTATTCCACATAAGAGTGTTAGCATGGTTGTGGAGAAAAGGGAACACTTCCACACTGCTGGTGGCAATGCAAACTAATACGTTCCTTTTGGAAAGATGTTTGGAGAACACTTAGAGATCTAAAAATAGACCTGCCACTCGACCCTACAATTCCTCTACTAGGTATATATCCAGAAGACCAAAAATCACATTGTAACAAAGATATTTGTACCAGAATGTTTATTGTAGCCCAAAGTTATTTGTACCAGAATGTTTATTGTAGCCCAATTCATAATTGCTAAGTCATGGAAGAAGCCCAAGTGCCCATCGACCCATGAGTCGATCAATAAGTTGTGGTATATGTACACCATGAAATATATGCAGCCTTAAAGAAAGATGGAGATTTTACTTCTTTCATGTTTACATGGATAAAGCTGGAACATATTCTTCTTAGCAAAGTATCTCAAGAATGGAAGAAAAAGTATCCAATGTACTCAGCCCTACTATAAAACTAATTTATAGCGTTCATATGAAAGTTATAATCTAATTATAGCCCAAGAATATGTGGAAAGGGGAAAGAGAGGGGAGGGGAGGAGGGAGGATAGGTGGAGGGACGGTAATTGGTGGGGCCACACCTATGGTGCATCTTACAAGGGTACATGTGAAACTTACAAAATTTAGGATATAAATGTCTTAACACAATAGCTAAGAAAATGTCATGAAGGCTATGTTAACCAGTTTGATAAAAATATTTCAAATTGTATATAAAACCAGCACATTGTACACCATGACTGCATTAATGTACACAGCGATGATTTAATTAAAAGAAAAGAAAAAAAGAATTTTCATCCTAAGAACATAACTTAAAAACTAGTTACATAAAGTCTTTTTTCTGTACACAATAGTCCTTTTTCTTCCCTAACCACACCAGTGGTTTCTTAATTGGATCATGATAGGATATCCCTGCTTTAACTACTAAAGTTGCCAACCTTACAAGAGATTTAATGTTTGTTCATTGCTCTAATTCAAGCTCTGACATTCCTGTGTGACAGCACACAAAAATAGGTAACAACAATAATGAACGCCACTCAGCAAGACACTGTCACACATTGACAAAAGACAGCTGTGAGACGCTGATATACTAATGTCATGAAACCTCACCACATTTTTTGTACAGTGCTGCCAATGTAAGTACAGGATAGCAAGTTCATGAACTTAATTGTCAGACTGTATATTAGTTATTTCCTCATAGAAAATGAAGCAAAAAGTTTGTAAACTTAAAACAATACACATTTATTATTCCTCCATTTCTCTGCATTGGGAGTCCAAGTATAATTTAATTATGTCCTCACAAGTGAAGTCTCATCTTAGAGCTCAAGTGGGGAAAAAACTCTTTCAGGTTCAGTGGTTACCACCATTCACATCTAGGCTGGTTTTTGACCTGAGGGTTTCAGTTTCCTGCTGAATGTAGGCTGGAAGTCACCCTTGGTTTCTGGACATATGGAATGAGCCACTCCAACTTTGCCACTTGATTTATTGATGCATGAAAGACAAAAGGCAGTTGAGAGCTTCTGATAGCAAGATAGAGGCTATAATCAGACACTACCTGGTCACAAAACTAACATTACATCACCTTGCCTTACTTCATTGGTTAGAGCCTTCACTAAAGAGGAAGGGATTGTTATTGGGGAACATCTTACAGTCCGTCTGCAGCAGTTACATTTTGCTTTACTGTGCTCAACTGAGTAATTATTTTAATATCTGAAGGAGGACTATTTTAGACTCACATTTGTTAATCATATTGTATGATAACTATTTTGAATGTCTAATGCCACTATATAAACATGCAAAAGAAACATTAATGTGTTGACTGGGGAGACTCTTTGGTTATGAAGTGAAAATGTATTTATTTGCTGCTGCAGGAAAACAGGAGGATGTATGGACAGAAAACACACATGGGGGATAATCTCAAATCCATCACAAGGAAGATAAACAAGGATAATATTTCTCAGTAATGAAAGTTTTGGTAACCCAACCAAGTATAAAAGACTGAGAAGGTGGAGGAAACAGAAATATGAAGAAAAAGTAGGGGAGAGGAATATGAATATAAAATATGGACTTGTGATTAGGTATAAATTTTTAATCTTCATTTACTTTTCAATTTCATCAAACATTTTATTTGTTTAGGACATGCCTTGGATAATTACAATATTATCCAGGTTGCATAAAATTAAGATAAATGTTGAGAAAACCATAGGAAGATTGAGCAGCATCTAAGGATGGGAAATTTGAGCAGGCTAGGTGAAATGTTTCATAATTCAATTTTATATCTTGAGATAAGATGAATGGGTTTTTAAGATTTTCTCTCTCTCTTGCACACACACCTACACCCATACACACAAACACACATAAAAACACTTCTTATAAACAGAGTATTCATTTGTGAAGTATGATATACGTACAACAAGGAATGTACAAAAGCATACCTTGTTTAATATTGTTGTCAATTTTATAAGTTGACTAAAACATACATTTTAAATGTACATTTTGATGACAAAGGTGTACACCTGAGTAGCCTTCATTCCAATCAAAATATATAACATTTCTAACATTGCAGAAAGCATCCTGGTGCTTCTTTTTGCAATTTCCCAACCCCTGCCTTAAGTAAGTGTGAATTTGGCAAAGCACAGTTGCATTATTGTAGATAATATTGTAAGCCTAATTATGTGATAGGTGTGGATATTAGACCATCAGATTCTCTGCAATGTCTAATGCCACTATATAAACATGCAAAAGAAACATTAATCTTGACTGGGGAGACTCTGGTTATGAAGTGAAAATGTATTTACTGGTGTTTCTTTTTGCAATTTCCCAACCCCTGCACACATATCACATTCCTTACAAGATATTACAATATCTTTTCCTGTCTAGTTTATTTAGGGTTTTAATAATACTTCTGGTGTGAATTTGGATGATGGTCAAGGTCACGTCTTCCCTGCAGAAGCCAAGAGAGGGAATACTGCAGCTTTCTACCCTCTGCAGCATCCAGGACATGTGTACATGGCTTCAGATTAGCTAAGTGGACTCTTAAAATTAGTACCTCAAATCGTAAGTGAGTATGAAAATGAAAGTGAATATGAAAATGAAGAATGGTAAGATTAGATATGGCCATCAGCATTGCTAATATCTGGTAGCAGTGGCTCTGCTCTATGACAGAAGCTTAAAATGAAAAGTTGGTTTTAGCGTGGACAGCAGTGGATAGTATCTGTAGTCTTTGGAATAAACCTGTCCCACAGCTCAGCCCATCTCTGCTCATAATCAAATCCCAGGTCTGATTAAATGTACCAGAGTATTTTTCTTTTCTGCTTATTCAGGGCCAGTTTCTATATCAGTTAGCTTTGCTGCCCAACAAATTATCCCCAAACTTAATTATTTAAACTAACTGTTATTTCTTTGTTAACAGTTCTGTGAATTGCCAATTTGGTCAGCTGGGGCAGCTGGTCCCTTCTCTATGGGGTGCTGGTTGGGCTTACTCAGGTGTTAACCAATTACTTGGTAGGTCAACTGGGGACTCACTCACCTGCTTTCTGAATCCATACTTGTAAGTCTAGGGGTTAGTGTTGGCTCTGGATAGGCCACATACTGCCAGAGCACCTTCACTTAACAGTCGTGTTTCAAAAGCAGCAAGAAGAGTAAACTGCTTTTGAAACGTGGAAGCATTTTCCACACTTTGCTTGTGTCATTTTGCTATCACTCTATTCACTGAAGCAAGTCACATGACTAAATCCAGAGACAGTGTGGGAGGCAACTATATGAAGGAATAGGTAGAGAGAAGCATAGCTTCTTAGTCCATTACTAAAACCATCTGTTATGATTTCTGTTGTTTGCAACCCTAGGAAAGCCCAAAATGCTGTAAGGCATGTAGGGAAATGGCTTTTGATTCAGCTAGAAATTTTTGGTTATAAGTGTGAGACAGCTGTTTTCCAAGTGGTTAGACACAATAGACTCTGTTGGTTGATGTGAGAACCATAAGAAGTCTGATGGTAGGGCCAGAGATTTGTACAATATTATTCAAAAATTCACGCTGTCATTATTTTCTGACTCCTCCCCTTAATAATTTTTAGGTTCTACTCTTCTTGGTGTGACTTTTTATTCTCATGCTACCTCTCCTCACACTAGCAATAATTGTCCCAGCTGTTTTTATATAAAACATCCATGTATAACACCATTGAGAAGAAAAATAATCCGGTTCAGAGAGTTTTTAGGAAAAATTCCAACCTGCTTCCTCCTGGGTCATCTTAAGCCACCACCACAGCTAGATAAGTAGAACATGCTGTATGAATTAGCCTGGACCACATCCTTTATTCTTGGAGTCAATAGGAAGATAAACTTGGGTTTTCATTAGCCCATTTTATTTTGTTTTATATTATTGGAGCACATTCTTCTTTGTAAAGTATCACAAGAATGGAGAAGCAATAATCCAATGTGCTCAATTCTAATATGAGGACCTAATACAGTAGAGGATCCAGTAGAGGATCTAATACATCAGTAAAACATCAAATCAATTACAAATCTAATCCTCTAATACATCAGTAGAGGATTAGATCCAGTAGAGGATCTAGTACATCAGAAAAACTCAAATCAATTGAAAGTAGGGGACAGGGAACGAGGGAGTGAGGTGAAGGGAGGTGGAGGGGGAAGGGTGTCACAGTGTATGGCACACCTCTTGTACGAAGGACTTTACCTAACAAATGCAAACAGTGTAACCCAATTTTTTGTATCTTCAATGAATCCCAAACAATAAGAAGAAAGAAAACAAGTACACATTAAAAAAAAGAAAAAAAATTGATACATAATTAATATACCATAAAATTCACCCCTTGAAAGTACACGTTTTGGTATACATGCTTCTGAAAATGCTCAAGGATACATAGAATGCAGTCAAAAACTCTAATTGCACATTCCTTCAAGTCCAGGAATATTGAATAATGTTGAATTATTTTCATTAGTTGTATTGTAGATGAATCATTCCTAGGATACTGCATCTAATATATACCATGTTAGAGAGAGAGAAGGTGATAATGAAAATGACTTCCACTTAGAATAAGGGGGAAAATAATGCATAGCAGTAAGTGGTCCATAAATTCTGTCATTTCCTAACGGAAAAGAATAGCAAGAATTAACTGCCCCAGAACTAGAATGAATGAATTGGTACTCAAACCACGTACCCATGGTTCTGTTATTGAATGGAATATACTTCACATGGGCTTGAAATGAAAGCCTTTCACAACAGGGATCTGTATAAAACTAACAGTTCACGTCTCAGTAGAAATAGGAATGTATGGACCTTCAGATTTCTGAGGAGGTAAGTAATTATAAGATGTCAGATAGTCTTGATATTTCTTTGGCTTTGCACAACATTAAATTATGGTTATTTAAAAAAATGCGATATCTGCGATCATAAAAAACTTTATATTAGTTGAAATCACATTAAAAATGACAAGCATGCCTTAGCAAAATATCACCTATAGACTACAAAGAGATACAACTTTACATACCCATAAAAGTTAAAGCTAAAAAAAGCTTAAAAATTCAGAAAAAAATTTAGAAATAGTTATAAAACAATATAAATTTAAAAACAACAAAAAAGCATTATTTAAAAAATAAATTTCTACAAAGTGGTTCAAAATCTGTGTTAAATTCCTAAGAAATAAAAACTATAGTAAATACAAGATTTAACCTTGAAAAGCAGTTGGATTTGAGGGTTAGTATGAAAGGGCTAAAGACTTTCAAAACAGCATATTGTCAACATGGGCCAAGAGGAAGAGTGCTAGATAAATCAACATTGCTTCATGATACTATGTTATCCTATGGTTTCCTGAATTCTACTCGGATAGTGTTCTTTACTTATAATACTGGAAAAAAATAATAAATAAACTAAAATGTCCTCCATGTTTTCTCCACAATGTATCATATCCCTATTCACTAGTCACTTATGAGCCGATTCAGAAGCAAGGCCAAAGACGTTTTTAGATTAGATTCAGAATTGAACCTGAGGACTTGTAATTTGTAATATCTGGCTCATATAAGTATGTTTTACTTATATCTCTCATTAGTTTAACTGTCTTAATATGAGTATGACCCAGACATAACTTAAGTCAATGGCCAGGTATAGGAAAACACCCTTACTATGCTTGGACTTTCCAGGATGGGTCCCGCCTACCCTTTCAGACAGGAGAGTTTTTTTTTTTACCGGTTGTGGCAGGGAGCATAAGGAAAATTATTTATCATGGCATGGGTTTTAAGTAATCGAATCTATAGTGGATTACCATATTATTTCTTACTAGAGTTCTTTCCTCCAGACTTGGTTTTTCCTAACTTTATCTTGCAATACACAAAACTGACTTTTTCAAGTTTAAAAGGCTCCAGATGGCTAACTCCTAGGAATTCTGAGAAATAATTTAATGTCTTTTTTTTTTTAAGTGAGTTTTAAGTAACTTTTATTTTTCTTGAATACAAGACCATTTCGAGGTGTTTGGAAAGCTACTTAAAAGAGCCAAACACCTTAAAATTATTCCACAATATTTTCTAATTGTACAGCTTTACTAGGCACAAATCCTGAATTCCCAATGAAAGTCTGGTAGGTGGTTTAACTCATTCATTCAATGTCATATGACAAAATTTCTCTCTTTCATGCCATAAGAGAGTAAGCACGTACAGTGTATCAGACATCTAAGAAAAGTCTTGATTAACTCTGATTGGCCTGATTTAGATCACAGCCCTGAATTAGCACTATGGAGTGGGTAATGGAATGCAATAATTGACTTAGTTTGGGGCATGGGACCAGTCTCTGAAATTGGGAATGGAGAAAATTTTCCTGAAAAATTGAATTCAACAAAGTTGTTTACTGGATGTTTTACCTTCCTCCAAATGTGAGTGGAGGCTGAGAAGCAAAGCAAGAGACATTTGTCAAATATTTCCTATGAAAGCAAACAGGATGGGTTTCGAGCTTATTCTTCTTGATTTTTACATTGCTCACTCCTCTTACAAGATGGCTGGTATTAAATTTTATGGTATATGTCCTTATATTTCATTTCTATGCACAATGTCAATAATCTATTTACTTTTTCATCCTTTCATACACACAAGTTTCCATTCATTCATTCAGCAAATATGTGCTGATTTCTATTATGTCCCATGACTATTGTACTTGGTGCTCAGGGTGTTGGCAAGGGGTGACTAAAATATTCATCATGTAACTTTGTGCATTTGTCATCAACAGAAACTCTAATTTTTCCTAAGTGGGATAATGGTATATGTATTAACTTTAAAATTAAAAAAAATTAGTGTCCTTCTAATATCAAGGTTTATACCATTTGATCAGTTCTACATCTTGACTTAAGCTCTAATTTCTACTGGACTTTCACATTACCCACTGATGTCCATTTTGTTGTTAACTTTTTACTGTTATAAAATGATTGCAATCAGTAGTCTTACTGACAGAATTTTGGCATAAATTCCTAGACGTAGAATTTTCAGGTGAAATGTTTTATGTACTTTTGATAAATTTTAATTTCCATGTTTTAAAACAATTTTTTTGTTAAAGCTTTATAGAAGTTTCCTATCTAGTTATGATATTAAGCCTTTCATGTTAACTGTAGCACAAAGCTATTCATTTACTTATATTTCTTCTGTAATGTTTTCTTTACATTTCTCAATTTCCTAATGATATTTTAAAGTTTGTTAGTTAAATCTGTGATTTTTAAAATGGGGACAGGAATTTGCATCTTGATTAATAATGATGTCTCACAAAAGGTAGAGAAAAAAGAATAATTTCACACTCATAGAAAATTATCTGAAAGAAAGAAAATAAATAGTTTTCATCTCATTAAAGGATTAATTGTGATATAGTTTATCACAGAGAACTGGTCAATAATTAATCGGTAAATAAATAAATGGAAAATTAATAATAAAATGGCCATGATATTCTAAATGCTCTGGCTAAGAAATTACAAAGTCCATTATTGGCTTTATAAAAAATATGAAGTAGTGTAGACTTTGTGGATTGACTTATCAATTTATATACTCTTTACTTCTTTAAGAGAAATGTAATTTTTTTGATTGAGTCATTAAAGGCTTGTTTAACCTGCTTATTCCTCAGGGTATATATGAAAGGATTCAACATAGGTGATATGGAAGAAATAAGAACTGAAACACCTTTATTAATGTTTACCTCTTCTTTTGCAGATGGTTTGATGTAGATGAAGATGCAGCTGCCATAGGTGATGGAAACCACGATCATGTGTGAAGAACAGGTAGAAAAGGCTTTTTTCTTTTGTTGAACTGAAGGGAATTTTAGAATTGTCTTTATGATATGTACATAGGAGAGAACTACACATACCACAGTGATGAATAAGATCAGTATGGCAGAGGCTATCACCAT
This sequence comes from Otolemur garnettii, assembly GCF_000181295.1. Taxonomy (NCBI): domain Eukaryota; kingdom Metazoa; phylum Chordata; class Mammalia; order Primates; family Galagidae; genus Otolemur; species Otolemur garnettii. Next base: position 9,618,970 of record NW_003852438.1, on the reverse strand, counting down.
CTGTTCTATCAACCATGTGTCCGAGCATGATATCTTCAGGATAGGAGATGCATCACAGCCAAAATGATCAATGATATTAGAGTCACAGAATTCCAGGTAAAAACCTAAGCTTAGTGGTGGGAGAATAATGAGAAATGCTGCCATCCAACAGCACATAACCATTGCTTTGCACACTTTGTTGCTCATGATGGTCATATAATGCAAAGGTTTGCAGATGGCCACGTAGCGATCATAGGACATGGCAGCCAAAAGGAAGAATTCAGCTGCCCCAAAGAGATCTGTTAAAGACAGTTGAATGGCACATGCATTATAGGTGATCGTTCTGTCCCCAGTTGATATGCTGTATAGGAATCTTGGGACACAGGCAGTTGTAAAGGAGATTTCTAAGAAAGAGAAATTTTGGAGGAAAAAATACATGGGAGTTTTCAGGTGGGGATCCACCATGGTGAGGGTAATGATTGTCAGATTTCCAGTTACACTCAACAGGTAGGTGAGAAACAGAAAGATAAAAAGCAAAACCTGTAGGTGAGGATCTTCTGTCAGTCCCAGCAGGATGAATGTTGTTATTGCTGTGTGGTTTCTCATTACTGACCTCTGGATTTTGCCAAACCTATGTGTAAACATCAGAGAAGTTTGAACTGCAGGATTCAGACAAAATCAGGTAATGATGACCACTCCTGTGAATATTCAGTCCATCCAACGTCCATGAATTTTACTTGTTGCTATGAAAGGTTTCATATATATACTATATGTATGCATACACATACTACTTTACAGTAAGTTGAGCTCCTGTGATTTATTTATACTGAATGGCCAAATATAATGATTTATAAATTCTAGTTATTGAATCATAGCATAACTTTTCCTCTACTCATATGCTATGGCAATTAATTTATAGTAAATGAAATATTTTAACTACTGTCTTGGAGTTTTTTAAATTTGATTACATTAAGTTCATTTTTAATTATTTTTCTTATGCTGTCATATGTTTTCCTTAAACTCATAAGCTAAATTTTTAAGGAATTCACTTATTTTCATTCCTTTACTTAAAAATTTGATTTTTTAATTGTTAAAATCTTAAGGTTTTAGATCAAGACTCAGACAAGATATTTTAATTCCCTCTGATATATATATATATATATTTATTTGCCCTTTGATACTCTAAAATTTCTTTGTTCTTAATTATAAAGTAAAAACATGTTTGCACCCTAAAGCATGCACATTTGTAATTTTATGTGTCTTTTCTAAAGCTTCATTATCTACATCTTATATCCACCCCTTGGAGAATGTGTGTAGTACAATCTGATTATTTTGCTGTGCTCTTTTATCACAATGTAAGGCAATGTTGAGTGTAACAAATAAACCACTGAAGAGTATAAGAGCTAGATTTTCATACTTTTGCTTATCTACTCAGATTAGAGCAAACTATGAATTATTATATTATGGTATTATGTTAATATATTACACATATTAATAATGTATTATATGAAGTATAGATCAGCACTTTAAAAAAGGAAAGCTGAGGCACAGAGGGGTTATGCATGTGGTCACGTGCCTAGATAATAAATGGCCGGAGTGGATCTCAGGTCTCAGTCATGGTCACCTTTACTTTGAATGTCTGAGTTTCCTGAGGCATGCCTCTATAGGCAACTGAAACAAAGGTGCAGTTTATTGTCTATCGTCTAAATCAAGTTTATTCAGTTTATTGTCTAAACCAAGATACTTGAGGAGCAAAGGGAGAAGTGTTTTAATTATGTTCATATGACTGGTGTAAACAGACTACTGAGGGCAAAAACTAAATGCATGCCATTCTACATGGAATTTCTTACTCAATTCCCGTGTAACATCAGGGCTCATGGAAAGTCAACAGTGCCAAAGTGCAACTGGCATTCTTTATTTCTTTAGTATGTACATTGATCCCTGAATATTTGCTCAGTGTTTATTTCAGTGAAATATTAATACTAAAGACAAGGGATTTTGTCATTCTGTGTTAAGAGCAATAGTTAGAATGGAGTTGTTAATTATGTGTCCTCAACCATATTGCTAGATATTCATTCATAGGTTACTAACTTGTAAGTAAAGTCATCAGGCCTCTAAATTTACTTGCCTTGCATTTCTTACTAAATGCAAAATAATCTGCTAAAAATAAGCAATTTTCTATGGTTTTAGAATATTTTCCCTCAAAAAGTTTTGATGAATGTACTCTGAGAACTTTCAACAATTTCTTTCTTTCTTTGATTATACAAAAGAAAGGTTCTTCTGTTACTGTACAATAAGGGAAGTCTCCATGGTAGAGAGACACCATCACACTGTGGGATAGAGTAGGGATTTTAATCTAGATTCAGGGTAAATAAAGTTTGATAGGAAGCTCAATCTATTTGGGGAAGAGTATTGTCACGAGAAGGTGACTTCATAACTCACGTGGAAAACTTCTGTCCTGTTTTCTTCTTTTTCACTATCTCAATTTACCACCAAGTAGTTCTCTTGGTCCTGAATTCAGGTTTGCTATGGTCTTAAAACTACCCTTTACCTTGCAATCATCAAGATCTTGCCTTTCCTGAATCCAGTGTTACATAAATATTAACTATTTAACTATCTCATCACATTCATGTTGACTACACACTTCATTGAGTGTTTAATTTCCAGAAAAATCTTAATTTTGAATGTAGGAACTGTACAGACTCTCAACTAATATTTCAGACTATTGCTATCCTGTATATGTATGCTTAATTGTTACTTTTGCATATATTTGGGGAATTTTATTTCTGAATATTCCCCACCCAGAACTGGCAATGATTTCTAGGGCTATCATTTTAGGAAAAAATATTTCACAAATGATTGTAGGATTGATTTTTTTCCATTAAATGCTAACAATGATATTCAACATATTATTTAAGTGTAACACTCTGCTTAAAGAAGAGAAATATATCATTACATCTCCCACCCTCCCACTCTCTTTCTGCCAGTGTGTAAACATAAATACACTAAAAAACCTAATAAATACATTCATACGTCCCCTTTAAGCAGTAAGTTATTTCATGACATCTCTTGCCAGTTTGTTTGCTGATGCTCACAATATGACAGATGTTGATCAGGAATATTCCAGTGGAGACATGTGAATGCCAAGTTTTCTCAGGGAAACATATTCAACCAGAAAAGGTCCTGAAAATGTCCAAAGCCCCCCTTCATGAACCTTTTTCCATGACAGGCCTTCTGCCATTCTTAAACCAGGAAGATATGTTGTTCTCTTGCTAGCAAAAGTAAGCGAATACCTAGTGTTATGTTTTGGGGATACCATAAGCTATTGGGTGACAGGGGATAGTCAACCTTCTGGGCTTAGTGGTCGGGAAACATGTTTGGCACTAAATATTATAACTAGATTTAATTAATATATTTTCTCTATAACAGAAGTCAAAAGAGTCAACAAACTAAAGAGTCCTTGGAGCCCAGGTTTAAAAGTCACTAAGGAATGTTCAATATAATCAGTTTTGGCAATCACTGTTGCATAGGAAGCCATGGGGACAGAGCCCCTAGGGACAAGAAAATGCAAAAGCATTGAACTGTGATGGTGCTGGTTTAAATAAGCCTATGATAAGATAATTGGTTTCTTTGTGGTATTGTCTAAGCTTGTGGCTCAGTGAGTCTGGTGCCAGCCTCATACACTGAGGGTGGTGGGTTCAAATCTGGCCCTGGCTGAACTGCAACAAAAAAATAGCAGCCGGGGCCAGGTTTGAACCCCACCCTAGGTATAGACTCTATCTCTACAAAAAAATAAAAAAAAAAAAAAAGGAAAGAACGAAAAAAATAGTCAGGCGTTGTGGTGGGTGTCTGTAGTCCCAGCTACTTGGGAGAATCATGTACGCTCAGGAGTTGGAGGTTGTTGTGAGCTGTAACCCCACAGCACCCTACCAAGGGCAATAAAATAAGACTCTGTCTCTAAAAAAAAAAGACAAAACCTGAAAATGTCATAAGAACATGTCCTTTACTTTTTAAAAGTAGCAGGTAGATATTATAATGAATGGGAAGATAAAAAGAAAAAAATGACACAGAGATAACTATTTAAATATAAGCATATAAGTATACATGTAAAAACTGTTGTAATCTACTATTTTCATTGATGTTATTATGGTTTTTTCTTTTTTTTTTTTGAGACAGAGAATCACTTTGTTACCCCCCATAGAGTGCTGCCCTGTCATAACTCACAGCAACCTGAGACTCAGAAATCCCTCCAATGATTCTCTTGCCTCAGCCTCCCAAGTAGCTGGATTACAGGTGCCCACCACAATGCCCAGCTATTTGTATTTATTTGTTAATGTTTTAGTTTCTTAAATAACTTTTATAAATCTATGGAGTACATGTAAAGATTTGATACATGGATATATTGCATAGTGATGAAATCTGGGGTTTTTGTATAACCCAATTAGTGAATGTAGTACTCATTAAATAATTTCTCAACCCACACATCCTCCTGTTCTCTCATGCTCTTACTTTTCTCAGTCTTCAGTGTCAATTATGTTCTGTATGCCTGGTGTACCCATTATATCACTGCCATTTATTGAGGAAGTGTGTTAGGTTTCGTTTGCTTGTATTTTGTGGAAGATATTTGCACATATATCCATCAGGGATATTGATGTGTAGTTTAATTTTTCGGTTATATACTTTCACAGTTTGTTATCAGAGTGATATTGCCTTTGTAGTGTAATTTAGGGAGGATTTACTGCACCTCAATCTTTTGGAATAGTTCTAGTAGTTTTGGTACCAGTTCTTTGTACAACTGGTAGAATTTGGGTGTTAAATTTGGGATACTGTCTGTCTCCTGGAATTTATTTGTTTCCTGTAGTTTTCTAGTTTGATAGCTTATTATGTTCATAGTATTCTCAGATGATGATTTTTTGTATTTCTGCAATATGAGTTGTAATGCCTCATTTTTCTTTTCTGATGGTGCTTATTTGAATCTTCTGTCTTCTTGGTTAATGTAGCTAGCATTCTACCAATTTTGTTTATGTTTTCAAAGAGCCAATTTTTTGTTTTGTTGATCTTTTGTGTTTTTTGTCTTAATTTCATATAGTTTCACTTTGATATTTGTTACAAGTTTTCTTCTTCTATCTGTGACTCTTAACTTGTGCTTGTTTTTCTATTTCTTTGATGTATGGTGATAGGTTGTTAATTTTTAATATTTAAATCTTTTTGATGTAGACATTTAACACTATAAACTTTATTCTTAGCACTGCTTCTTCTATATCCTAGAGTTTTCATATGTTGTGCCTCTACTTTAATTTATTAAAAACATTTAATTTATATCTTGATTTCATTAATAACACAAAGATCATTGAAGAGCAGGCTGTTTAATTTCCATCTATGTAAATAGCTTTGAGAGTTCTTTTTAGAATTTGTTTCCAATTTTTTCTACTGTACTCTGAGGAGATACTTGATATGATCTTGATTTTTAAAAATTTATTGAGAGTTGTTTTGTGTCCTAAAATATGGTCTATTTTAGAAAATGTTGTATTTACTGATGGGAAGAGTGCTTCATACACATTTCATGGATAGAATGTTCTGTAAATGCCTGTTAAGTCCATTTGTTCTAGAATCCTTTTTTAAGTCCAGGTTTCTTTGTTGATTTTCTGCCTCAGTCTGTTCAGAAATGTCAGTGGGATTTTGAAGTCCTTGGTGAAGGCCTTCTTGCAATTTATCTTTCTAGTGTTTGCAAGTTTTTTTCCCTTTGGATTTTTAAATCTCTTGCAAAACTATGGAAATTACCCTTTATTTTCCCTCAATTAGGTGTTCCAATTTTTTACTTTTTTTCTTCCCCTTAAATAATACAAATACGAATATGAATACGAATGCTAATACTAATACTACTTTTATATTTGTTCACTTTATATTTTCCCATATTTCTCAAAGAATTTGCTCATTATTTAAAATTCCTTCTTATTCATTTTTGTCTGAGTGAGTTAATTGAAATAAATCTATATTTATGATCTTAAATTCTTTCTTGTGCTCAGTCCATTCTACTGCTAGAGATTTCAACTGCATTTTGTAATTTCTTCAGTGATTTTCATTTTTACTATTTTTGTTATTTTAAAAAATATTTATGGCTTTCTTATTCATATTCTGAATTGCTTTCTACATTCTTCTTTTTGGCTCTTTTCTTTCTTTCTTTTTTATTATTATTATTTTTTGAGACAGAATTTTACTCTGTTTCTCAAGCAGAGTGCTGGGGCATCAGCCTAACTGACCACAATCTCAGCATCCTGGGTTCAAGCAATCTTCTTGTGTCAGCTTCCCAAGTAGTTGTGTGTACAGGCACCCACCACAATACCTGGTTAATTTTTTATTTTTAATAGAGATGGGGTCTCACTCTTGTTCAAGGCCATCTTGATTTCCTAAGTCCAAATGATCTTCCCATCTTGGCCTCCCAGAGTGCTAGGATTATAAGCTTGAGGCAATGTGCTTGGCCTTTGCGTTCGTTTTTAAAATTTCAAATTAATGCGAGAGTACAAATTTTTAGGTTACATTGTTTTCAATTATAAGATAAGGTTCAATTTGTAACTAAGCCCTTCACCCAGAGGGCATGCCTAATGCTCTCGCACTAGGTGAGATCCTACCAAATGCCCTCCCTCCTCCTGCCAATTGTCCTCCCTTCTCTCCTTCCCCCCTTCCTTTCTTTTGCTCCCCCTTGCTAAATTATATTTGTATTTCATCATTAATGTGGGCAGGTAGTTGTCTATATATTGGTTTCATATTAGTATTAAGTACATTGGATTTTTTTTCCATTCTTAAGATACTTTACTAAGAAGAATGTTTCAACTTCATCCCGGTAAACATAAAACATGTAAAGTCTCCATCTTTTTTCGTGGCTGCATAGTACTCCCTGGTCTACATATGCCACAGTTTCTTAATCCATTCATGGATTAATGGGCAGTTGGGTTGTTTCCATGACTTGCAATTGTGAATTGAGCTGGTGTAAATGTCTCTGTGGTAAAATGATTTTTGTTCTTATGGGTAGATACCTAGTAATGGAATTGGGGGATCAAATGGAAGGTTGCCTTTTAGTTCTTTAAGAATTCTACATAATTGGAGGCGCGTGTGGCAAAGTGAGTAGAGCGCTGGTGCCATATCCTGAGGGTGGCAGTTTCGAACCTGGTCCCGGCCACACTGCAACAAAAAATAGCTGGGCATTGTGGTGGCCACCTGCAGTCCCAGCTATATGAGAGGCTGAGTCAAGAGAATCACCTAAGCCCATGAGTAGGAGGTTCCTGTGAGCTGTTACACCACAACACTCTACCGAGGGTGAAGTAATGAGACTCTGTCTCTAAGAAAAGAAAAGAATTCTTTATAGTTCTTTTCCTAAAGGTTGTATTAGTTTGCAATCCCACCAGCAGTATAGAAGTGCTCCTTTCTCTCCACATCTATGCTCGCATCTGCAGATTTTGGACTTTGTGATGGGGGCTAATCTCTCTGGGGTTAGGAAATATCTCAGAGTGGTTTTTGATTTTGATTTCTCTGATGATTAGAGACAATGAGCACTTTCAAATGTGTTTTTTTGCCAGTCGTCTGTCATCGTCAGAAAAGTTTCTCTTGCCCCCTTATCAGTGGAGTCATTTGGTCTTTTCATGCTGATTAGTTTTTTTCTGTAGATTTTAGTTATCAGCCCTTTGCCAGATTTTTAACATGCAAAAATATTCTCTCATTCTGAAGGATGTTTGCTTTAGGTGTGGTATTCTTAGCTGTGCAGAAGCTTTTTAGCTTGATAAGGTCCTGTTTATTTATTTTTTGGTGTTGCTATAATTGCCAAGGGCGGGGATCTTCTTCATCAAATCTTTTCCCAGGCAATATTGTCTTGTGGATGACATGATCTTATACCTGGAACCCCCCAGGAACTCAACTACAAAATTCGTAGAAGTGATCAAGGAATATAGCAACATCTCAGGATACAAAATCGATGCCCACAAATCAGTAGCCTTCATATACACCAATAACAGTGAAGCTGAGAATAAAATCAAATACTCTATACCTTTTACAGTAGCTTCAAGGAAGATAAAATACCTGGGAATATATCTAACAAAGGACATGAAAGATGTCTATAAAGAGAAGTATGTAACCTTGAGAAAGGAATTGGCAGAAGATGTGGACAAACGGAAGAACATACCATGCTTGTGGCTGAGAAGAATGAACATTGTTAAAATGTCCATAGTACACAAATCAGTCTACAGATTTAATGCAATCCCTATCAAAGAGCACCAACATCATACTCCGAAGAACTGACAAAAATAGTACAGTTTGCCCCCAGAATTTGAATGCCCCAGAATGTGAACAATTTGGAATCTGAATGAAAAATCAGAGCAAATTTTGTCCAAAATCTGAATGCTGCTTTGGAATCTGAACACCCAGCATGTTGTTCATGTGTTTTTGTGTGTTTTTTTCCCCAGCACTCGGGCCACCCATGTGCTTTGTAGTTCTGTTTAATGTTGGAAGCTGTAGTGAAAGCATCTCGTGTGATTTTCACTGCTAATGTTTTGTGTTGAGGTTCCTTGGAATCAAAGACAGCTTTGCTGTGGGTGTAAGTCCACCACTGAAATAGTATATAAGTAAGAAATGGCTACTGCTCTAGGTGCAAAAAGCAAAGAATCTTTATTTCCAATCACCTTTTATAATGAGCTAGTCATGTACACCACATTAATCAATAATCTATACTTAACATTCTCTATTCTTATCTTAAAATATAAAAGAGACAGAAAGTCTGGAAAAGGGTAATAATTAACCTCAAACTAACCTCAACCTATTTTTCTAAAGATCAGAATAAACCATGCATCATCTACTTTGTATTGTTAAAGTTAAGGGTCAAAACAACCAGGGGAGTGAAACTATTTCTCAAATGTACTCAATTAAGTTTCCAAGAAACCAGCTTAATGACTGTTTTTCATGGTTCGGAAGCCACCTGCTTTTATGATGGAGTTATTATTGTTATTGTTAACGCACATCAACCTTTGAGCCATGTCACCTGCACAGATGGGCTATCAACCCTTGTCTGGCAGGCTGACTGACTGCATAGTTAGAGTCCCGTGCGGGAAGCTATTATCGCCTAGCCTGCAGGCTCTGCCATACTTAACCAGGCAGCAAGGCTTCTACAAACACACAATACTTAAAAGTCCTTTCACCTAATTTATGGAACCAAAAAAGTACAATTTATTTAGCTAGTTTCTGGGGGCTGTCTCCCCATACTAATGTTATGCTTTTGTGCCTGTTTTTTTTTTTTTTTTTGGTAAATAATGACAAGTAAGTGTATTCACTGTGGATCTTAAAACACATAGTGAGGAAAATAAGAGTAAGAGGAAAGCTGTTAGAGCTACAATTGAAGTTAAGAAAGATCTTATCGCTAAGCATAAAAGTGGTACACATGTTGTTGATCTTGCTACTATGTCGGGGTGCCTAAATAGACATCACAATTTTGAAAAATAAAGAAGCTAGCAAAGCAGGTGATGTGGTGAAAGGGGTTACAACACTGTCCTCTAGGAGATGGAAAAGTATGGAAGAGATGGAAAAACTCCTCTTAGTTTGGATTAATGAAAACCAGTTGGCTGGTGATGTGATTTCTGAGATGATAATTTTTTTATTTTTTATAAATACATTAATAAATGTACATTATTGCAATAAATGTACATTAATGCATTTATAGGTACAATGTGCTGATTTTATGTACAATTTGGAATGCTTACATCAAACGGGTTAACATACCTTACACCCTACTTAATTGTTAAGACATTTGTACTCTACATGTAATAGATTTTTACACATACCCTTGCAATATGCACCATAGGTGATATGATAATTTGTGAGAAATCCAAGATCCTCCATGGTTGCAATTTCTAATTCAGAAGCAGCAGCAAAGTTTGTAAAGGAGTTTAAGGAGTATTAGAATGGTTGGAGGGGGGGAGGTGTTGGGTATGTTTCTAATCAGGTGTTTAATTGTGATGAAATAGGCCTTTATATTTTTAGGGTTTTGTATTTTTAATTTTATTAACTTAAATTTTTATTTAAATATTATTATTTGTTAATATTTAGCCTTAAAATCCAGCATATTTACTGTTAAAATCATTTTCAAAATTCAAATTTGTGAGACCCAGGAATGGATTAATGCAATTTCTATTATTTTAAAGGGGAAAAATTGTCTTAGAACTTGAAAGATTTGGAACTCGAACAAGGTTCTGGAATGGATTAAGTTTGGATTCCAAGGTATCACTGTACTTTGTTTCATATGGAACCAGAAAAAACTCTGAGTAGTCAATACACTTTTTAAAAATAAAAACAAATCTGGAGGGATCACTTTGCCAGACTTGAGATTATACTACAAGTGTACAATGATCAAAACAGCATGGTACTGGCACAAAAATAGACATATAGATCTATGGAATAGAATAAAGAATCTAGAGATGAACCCAGCCACATATTTGCATTTGATATTTGATAAACCAAACAAAATCATGCACTGGGGAAAAGAATCCCTATTTAATAAATGGTGCAGGAAGAACTGGTAAGCCATATGCAGAAGACTGAAAGTGAACCTGCACCTCTCACTATCGACAAAAATTGACTCTCACTAGATAAAAGATTTAAATTTAAGATATGTAACAAAAATTCTATAAGAAAGTGCAAAAAAAAATGCTTTGTGTTGGTTTTTATCTTTCTTATGGATATTATAGAGCTTTCCTTTAATACAGATTTTAAATTCTTTATCTGACATTTTGGATTTTCGTTTTGGTTACGATTCCTAGAGTGCTGGTATGATTCCTTAGAAGGATATTACACGGTTTCCTTTAGGGGAATATTACACTGTTTTTTCATACTGGGGGGCTTCCTTTTCATCTGAAGAAGCTTTCACTTACTATTTTCGTTTGGATAAAACATATTTCCCCCCTTTTGAATTTGAATATATTGGATAGAATCCTTTGGCTTTTGGTTATAATAGACTTTGAATGGTGGTTTTTCTTAAATCCTCATTATAAGTTGTAATAACATTTTTTGGAGCATGTGAGCAATCTCATTGCCTCCTGAATAGATGTGGAGATGAAGGTCATCAGTGACTTTTCTCATTCCCCAGTTCTGTACACTTCTGTCATCCTGAATTGTACTGTGTGGCCCTTGTGAGTATGGCCTGGCTGAGTACAATTACCTTAACAAATATTGTAATGGGCCTGCAAGTTGACCTCCTGGCCCATAGATGGTGCTCTCAGGAAAGAGGCAGCTGCCATGGGATTTTTGCTTCACCTTTATTCATCAGATGTGCTGGGATATCCCAGGCAATGGAGAGGATGTTTGTGAGCCAGAGGTCTCTGTCCTGTGTTCTACCACAGAGCCAGGTGGAGGTTGCAGAGCCAGGAGGGGTCTGGGTTGGGCAAGCCCCACTCCAGTCTCCCTAAAAGCAGATGCAAATGCTACCTCCAGGAAGATTGAGGGACAGCTCCCAGACTGCAGGAGAAACTTCCAGGGAGGGCAGAGGTGCCTCTTCTGTGCCAAAGAAGCACATGCCTACTAGAGGTAAACAGCTGCTCATGAACTTCTCTGCAAAACCTGCTTTCCCTGTTGCAATGAGTGAGAGGGAGCAATGGCCACTGCGCTAGTCCATCAGTGCTCCTAGGTGGGAGGCATTTGGGTGCCACAAAACTGGGGTCATGTCTATTCCTCTCCAAATGCCATGCCCTTATCCAAAATGGCAGTTCTGTAAAGGGGGAATGGGTAAACTCCCAGGATCAGGATCCCATTCCTCAGCACCCACCTACACTCTTCCCTTGGATCTGACCACGTGGTCTTCCTTGCCACCCAAGTCCAGCTCCCAGACTTCTCATCTCACTGCATCCTTCCCATGTCCGGGGTGTGCTAGATCGGCTTGTTTATCTGAGCCACCAAGATGTGACCTTGCCAAATGCTGGTGAGCATTAAGTTCCCAAATTGTTCACCCCTATTCCACCTCAAGTCTTCAAGCAGGAGGGAGTGGGTCCCACTTTCCAAGGAGACCATAACCTGGGATTCACATCCACTAGACAGAAGCGGTTGTTGGTGAGCATCTCAGCTAACACTACTCTTGGGAGTGTACCGAATGGAGGAGGGGCAGCATCTCCTGGACATCCTAAGCCCACACTGTTTCTCAGTTGCAGTGGCTAAGGGAGGTGGGACAGGGGTAGTAGCTGGAAGGGGGAAGCTGGGACTTCAGCCTCTTAGGCCACTCTCATGGGAGGCGTGCCTATCTCGGGCTGCCTAAACTGCTGGGACTCACTAGTTCATGCCGCTATTCCAAATTTGCCTCTGGGCCTGTGCTTGTGGAGAGTGGAAGAATCCTTCAGTATATTCAGGGCCTTACTGTTCCCTGAAGGGACTTATGAGGGGGAGGGGAATGCCCCCTCACCCTTTTGCTGGGCTCTGAACTTCTCTGGGTTCCATTTCAGCCGAACCTTCTCTTTATCTTCCTACTTCTTGGCTTGGCAGTTTTCTCTGTGGGTCCCCGGCAGTCTCCGACTTCTCTTTGTGGTCCACACCTGAGCTGTGACTCTTCTCCCATCTCCCCTTACATCATGCTTTCCTGCTGGGTCGGACTGGCAAATGATGTCTCTAGTGGGACTTCTTCTATGTCTCCTTTCTAATCTTTCATACTGGGAAGTCATAATTAGTGTTTTATTCCTGAAAGTCTTTTCAGTCTTTCTTATTCATTTTGTTCTTATTGTTTTGGGTTTGAAAGAAATTGGATTTTTGAAATCTACTAAACCACAATTTTTTGCATCCTCCAAATCCCTTCAATTTTTGTTCTCAAATAAGCTAATTCAATCTCAAGCTTATGTCTATTCTGCAGTATCTTTCTAAAAAGTAGCAAATGATGGCCAACATGGAGGACTTTCAGTTATTTTCCCTGTTATTATCTCAGCAGACTCTCAGTGTGCCTTCCAAAACAGATGCTTTTCTTACCAAAGGTTTTCCCTTGGCATTACATGAATTTTAATGTGTGGAGTCTTCTCTCAGTTTCCTCACTGCTTGCAGATACCATTTATCTTAAGTTTTTGTTGTAATATCTGACTGTTGTATGACAGATCCCATGGACAATAGCTCAAAAAGACTACATTTATTTTTATATTTTATGTTTTGCAGGTTTTGGCTGGGGCTGGATTTGAACCTGCCACTGGTGGTATATGGGGCCAGCACCCTACTCCTTTGAGCCACAGGCGCCACCCCCTAAATTTATTTCTTGATAACATAAATTGTTTATGGAGATTTTAAGTTGGTGGTGATTAGGGAGGTGTCCCCGTAGGTCTCTAGAGAAGCGACCTTTTGCAAGCTCATTCATCATTAACATGAAGCTCCCAGAGCCATTTAAGCATGAGCATTTGGCTGTAAGGCAAGGAAAGGTGAGGAAAAGGGATAAAGGATCACATATTGAATTTTTTTATAGGTCAGGTCTATACTTCTGTATCCATTCAATTAGCTATAACTTAAAATACATAGTCACACTTAAAAACACTGGGAAAAGTGGTGGGAATATGAAGTCTACTGTGGTTTAATAAATAATAACCAAACAGTTTCAGCTAGATTTTAAGAGTAAGCATCCTTAAAGAGTTTGAGTTTAATGAAAATAAAAATTGTAATAGTCAGGATTCACAGTAACTTTAAAGAGAAAGTATGAATACTGATATGACTACAGAAAAACTCAGCTAGACAAATGTGTTTCAAAACTTCAGGTTTCGTGCCCATTCACCTTTCCTTTTCATTGGATTCATCAGCTTATTTTTACATCTTTGAGAGAAATGCAATTTTTTTAACTGAGGCATTGAAAGCTTGCTTCACTTGTTTGTTTCTTAGTGTGTAAATAAAGGGATTCAGCATGGGTGAAATAGAAGTAATGAGGAGTGAAATCCCTTTATTAATAGCCACCGCATCCTTGGCGGAAGGTTTGACATAAATGAAGATGCAGCTCCCATAAGCAATGGAGACAACAATCATGTGGGAAGAACAAGTAGAAAAAGCCTTTTTCCTCTGCTGGGCAGAAGGGATTCTTAGAATGGTTCTAATGATGTAACTGTAGGAGAGGACCACACACATGAGGGTGATGATGAATGTCAACACAGCACACACTATCACCATCTGTTCTATCAACCACGTGTCCGAGCATGATATCTTCAGGATAGGAGATGCATCACAGCCAAAATGATCAATGATATTAGAGTCACAGAATTCCAGGTAAAAACCTAAGCTAAGTGGTGGGAGAATAATGAGAAATGCTGCCATCCAACAGCACATAACCATTGCTTTGCACACTTTGTTCCTCATGATGGTCATATAATGCAAAGGTTTGCAGATGGCCACGTAGCGATCATAGGACATGGCAGCCAAAAGGAAGAATTCAGTTACCCCAAAGAGATCTGTTAAAAACAGTTGAATGGCACATGCATTATAGGTGATCGTTCTGTCCCCAGTTGATATGCTGTATAGGAATCTTGGGACACAGGCAGTTGTAAAGGAGATTTCTAAGAAAGAGAAATTTTGGAGGAAAAAATACATGGGAGTTTTCAGGTGGGGATCCACCATGGTGAGGGTAATGATTGTCAGATTTCCAGTTACACTCAACAGGTAGGTGAGAAACAGAAAGATAAAAAGCAAAACCTGTAGGTGAGGATCTTCTGTCAGTCCCAGCAGGATGAATGTTGTTATTGCTGTGTGGTTTCTCATTACTGACCTCTGGATTTTGAAAAACCTATGTGTAAACATCAGAGAAGTTTGAACTGCAGAATTCAGACAAAATCAGGTGATGATGACCACTCCTGTGCATATTTAATTCATCCCACGTCCATGAGTTTTACTTGTTGCTCTGAAAAATTTCAAAGGGTGTGATAAAAAGTATACACATTTTAAGAAAGGAAAAAATTATTAAATTTGTACTCAAAACTACTCAATTCATGTTTGACTTCTGCAATTTTAAAAGGTGCTCAATGTGACTTGTATTTAGCTATTATTATTGGTATAGATTGAGTATTATATGTGCATATATATACATACACACACTAATATATACTCGTATATTTTATGGTAATTTGAGCTTCCCTGATCTATTTATACAGAATAGGGAAATGAAATTATTTTATAAATTCTAATTATTGGAACTAGGATAGTATAACTTTTCCTTTACTAATATGCTATAGTAAATAATTTATAGAGAATTAAACTTTTTAATTCCTACTCTGGTTTGTGCCTTTTTATTTGATTGCATTAAGTTTATTTTTAATTTTTAATTATTCTTCTGCTACCAAAGATTTGCCTTCAACTCATAAGCTAAATTAAAAAAATTCACTTAATTTTTATTCCTTTGCTTACGATTTTGTGAATTGTTAAATTCTTAAAGCTGTAGACCGGGACCCAATCAAGGCATTTTAATTCCCTCTGAGATGTATATTTATTTGATTTTGACACCTTTTTAATTCTTGGTTCTTCATTATTAAGTCAAAACATGTTTTTGCCCTAAATCGTGCACATTTATAATTTTATGTGTCTTTTTTTAAAGCTTCATTATCTATATCTTTTATCTACCCCTTGGATAATGCTGTGTAGCACAATCTGATTATTTTGCTGTATTCTTTTATCATAGTGTGAGGCAATGTTGAGTGTAATAAATAAACCACTGAAGAATGTAATAACTACATTTCCTTGCTTTTATTTATCTACTCAGATTAGAGCAAATTATAAATTATATACATGTATTTGTACACAAAGTGGAAGTATAGTATCTGCACTTTAAAAATAGGAAAGGTGAGGCCCAGAGAGGTAAGGTATGTGTATACACTGTTGTCTATCAGCGGCCAGACAGAGACAGCTCAGAGTCCCAGTTCTCAATCACTTCACTATTTGTTGGTGCTCATTCACTTGAATGTCTTAGTTTCCTGAGACATGCTCCTATAGGCAATTGAAACAAAGGTACATAGTATACAGTTTATTGTCTAAACCAAGATGCTTGAAGCACAAAGGGAGTATGCAGTATTAGTAAATATGGTGATATGACTGGTGTAAACAGAATATTAAGTGCAAAAACTAAACGTGTGCCACTCTGTGGAATTCTTTACTCAATTCACATGTGTTATCTGGTCCAATGGAAAGGAAAAGTACAACTGGCTAATTTTCTCTATTTTATTCTTTGTCTCTTTAGTATATTGATCCCTTAGTGTTCGCTCAATATTTCTTTCAGTGAAATAGTAAGACTGAAGACTAGGGACTCCGTTATTCTGTGTTACGATCAATAGCTAGGTGGGAGTTATTATGTTTCCTCAACCACATTGCTAGATATTCACAGATTTCTGATGTGTAGTGATGTCCTCAAAGTTCCATATTTTCTTATCTTTACTCAATGCAAAAGAAATCTTTAAAAATGAGGCATTTTCTTATGGTTTTAGAACATTTCCTTCAGAAAGTCTAGATGAATATACTACGAGAACTTTTAACAGTGTCCTTCTCTTTTGATTAAAGAGTAAGCACAGCCTTCTGTTAACCATCCCACCCGTGAGGGAAGTCTCCATGGTAGAGAGACACCATCACATTGTCATAGAGTAGGGATATTAATCTAGATTCAGGGTAAATAAAGTTTGATAGGAAGTTAATACCATTTTGAGCAGAACATTATCACAAGAAAGTGACTTCATAGCTCACATGGAAAACCGCCATCCTGTTTTCTTCTTTTTCACTATCTCAGCTTATCACCCAGTAATTTTCTTGGTCTTGAATTAATGTTTGCTCTGCTCTTAAAATTACCCTTTAACTTCAATCATCAATATCTTGCTTTTCCAGTATCCAGTCTTCCATAAATGTTAACTTTTTAACTACCTCATCACATTCATGTTGACTAAACTCTGCATTGTTTACTTTCCAGAAAATGTTTTAATTTTGAAGATCAGCAATGAATAATACAATTTCAGCCAATGTTTCAGTCTGTTGCTATTGCATGTGTATCTACCCTTGAATTTTTATTTTTTGCATATATGTACGAATATGGGGAAATTTATTTATGAATATTCCCCACCCAGAACTGGCAATGATTTCTAGGGCCATCATTGTAGGAAATATATTTCACAAATTATTGTAGGATTGATTTTTTTTTACACATGTTAACATTGATATTCAACATATTGATTATTTAAGTCCAACACTCTGTTTAAAGAGGGAAATGTTACATGACCCATCCACCTCTCTCTTCCTGCCAGTATGTAAACATAAATACACTAAAATAACTGATAAATACATGCATACTTACCCTTTAAGCAGTAAGTTATTTCATGACATCTGTTGTCAGTTTATTTGCTGATGCTCACAGTACAACAGAGGTTGAACAGGAAGATTCCAGTGAAGATGTGTGAACGCAAAGTTTTCTCAGGGAAATGTTTTCAACCAGAAAAGGTCCTGAAAATGCCCAAAGCACCCCTTCACAGAGATTTTTCCAAAATACGCTTTCTGCCATTTTAAACCAAGAAAATATGTTATTGTTCTCTAGCTAGCTAAAGTAAGGAAATAGTGTTATGTGTTGAGGTTATCATAAGCTACTGGGTGACAGGGATAACTGATCTTTTGGGCTTAGTGGTCAGGAAAACATGTTTGACACTAAACATTATAACTAGTTAATTTATATATTTTCTCTATAACAGAAGTCAAAAGAGTCAACAAACTAAAGAGTCCTTGGAGCCTGGGTTTAAAAGTCACTAAGGAATCTTCAATATAATCAGTTTTGCAATTACTGTTGCATAGGAAACAGTGGGGACGGATTCCCTAGGGACAAGAAAATGCAAAAGTATCAGACACACTGTGATGGTGCTGGCTAAAGAAAAAAGAAATGGTAAGATGTTTGGTTTCTTTCTGGCATTGTCCAAAGCAGTAAAAGTGGCATAATAGTAACTGATAGGTATTATAAAAAATAGAAAGGTAAAAAGAAAAAAATGGGGTGGTGCCTATGGCTCAAAAGGGTAGGGCACTTGCCCCATATGCCAGAGGTGGTGGTGGGTGCCAGCCCCATATGCCAGAGGTGGCCCAGCCCTGGCCAAAAACTGCAAAAAAAAAAATTTAAAAAATTAAAAAAAAAAGAAAAAAATGACACAAATAACTACTCAAACATAAGCACATGAATTTATCTGCAAAAACTATTGTAATTTACTTTTGTATTGAAGTTATTATGGTTGTACTTATTTTTAAAAAATTTTAATTATTCTTATGGAGTTATGGAGATGTCCAGATTTGATACATGGATATATTGCACTGTTCTGAAATCTGAGCTTTTTGTGTAACTCTCATCTAATTAGTATATGCAGTACCATTAGGTAATCTCATTCTCTACACCTTCCACCCCCCATGTTTCCAGTCTTCCAAGTCTTCAATGTAAATTATTACACTATGTCCCTGTGTGCTCATCATTTTGCTCTCACTTATTAGTGACAGCATGCTGTATTTGACTTTTTGTTTCTGATACTCCAGATCTACCCAAGTTGTTACAAAATACATGACTTAATTCTTTTCTGTGGCTGAGTAGTATATATTGTATTGTGTGTGTGTGTGTGTGTGTACATACAGAGGGTGCCAAGTAATGTATACACATTTTAATAAAGGAAAAATTGTATTAATACTATACAATTACTATTAATTGTAATACTCAATGCTAATGATAAAAGATAATACTCAATGCTAATAATAAAAGATAAATACAAGACACATTGAGCACCTCTTATAATTACAGAAGTCAAATGTGACTTGAGTATTACAACTTTTATAGTTTTTTCTTTCTTAAAATGTATATACATTTTTGGTGTTCTCTCTGTGTATCTGTGTGTATATATATATGTATACAGATTTATACATATATATATACACATATATGTACATACATATGTACATATGTCTCACATACTTTGTTTATCCAATTAGCCAATGATGGACATTTGTGTTGATTCCTTGTGAATGATGATGTGATAAATGGGAGTGCAGGTATTTTTTGATATAATAATAATTTCTTTTCTTTTGACTAGATAGAAGGATTGTTGTATGAGATGGTAGATTTATTTTTAATTCTTTGAGAAATCTGCCTACCGTTCTCTGTAGGCATTGTGTGAATTTATATTCTTATCAACAGTCTGTAAGAGTTTCCTTTTCTCCACATCTTTTCAAAGTCTTTTCTTTTTAAAACTTCTTTCCTTTCTAATTTTTTAAAAATATCTTTCTTTTTTTTTATTAAATGATAACTATGTACATTAATGCAAATCTGGGGTACAGTGTGGTGTTATCATATACAATTTGAAATATTTTCATCAAATTGGTTAACATAGCCCTTATGTCATTTTCTTAGTTATTGTGTGAAGATGTTCATATCCTACTCTTAGAAAGATTCACTTGTACCCTTATAAGATAAACCATAGAAGTGATCCCTCCAATCACCCTCCCTCCACCCATCCTTCCCTCCCCTTTTCTTCCCCCTCCCCATATTCTTTAGCTAAAATTAGGTTATAGCTTTCATATGAAAGCTGTAAATTAATTTCATAATAGGGCTGTGTACATTGGATACTTTTTCTTCCATTCTTGTGATACTTTGCTAAGAAGAACAATTTCCAGCTCCATCCATGTAAACATG